>NC_090929.1:389909452-390575841 GCF_040938575.1 Ambystoma mexicanum | reverse complement strand
GCCTCTCCGCCCTGCCTCCTTGGTGCAGCAGATGACCTTGCTGCCCCAGATCCACGTGGCATGATGGCATCAACGTGCACCAGCGCACGTGTCGTAGCCTTGCTGACCTGGAAGTCAGCCATGGAGTCAGCCAGGTCTGGTGCCACAATGGGCTGGTCCAACAAGGGCTGAGCATGGATGGTGTCAGCCACATCAGCCTCAATGGGAGGGGGGGGGGGGGATTATGGGTGCCCGTGACTGGTCCTCCACACATGGGGGGACAGGCTCACCCTGCAAGTTACGACCACGTCCCCTACCGGATCCACCACGGCCACCACTTGTGGCTCTTCCACCTTTGCCACCCTTACGGAATCCTCGCCTCCCAGCCATGGCACTGATGTTAATGTGCGTATGGGAGTGGATGTAGACTATTGTCCTGGGCAATTGGGGGTCAAAGGGGTTGGGTACCAGATGGTAATTGTACCCTAGTGCTCTAGCAAGGCTGAATGTAACCCCTGGGGAAAGATGACGGGTCACGCAACGCACAGGAGGCCCAAAAAAGGGAGATGACGTGCACGCAACCCCTCCTAGACCACGTGTGCAGAAAGAAAAACCTGCACTATGCTGTGGCACCCAGAAACACAAGAATGAACGTATGCGTGTCACACGCAGCCTAGAATGACCTCTGAAGGGGTAGGCTACACACGGGGCAAGCACAGATGTTAGATACGTGCGTGACTCACCGTCTGCCTGGTAAACGAGCGTGTAAAAGGAGCACGTTTGGTTGGCAACACCCCCGCCAAAAGAAGATTTGTCCGCTGTCTGAGGAGACAGGACAACAGTAGAAGGGAACACTGTTTGAGGGAACAGGCCCAGGTAAACCAGTAAAAGAGAAAAAAGAGAAAAAGCTGTCAGAGGTAACAGGGAATACGAACTTGAAACGCCGTGAAGTAAATCGCGTGTGAAACGACAAGAAGTACAGAATTCACCCACTCGCTCTCCACGAAAAGCACGTACAAGGAAAACGTTTTCTACACGTACCTTTTATACAGGCCCACACGTCCAGCGTCACTTACGCGGCGTGTACGCGCTAGGGCCATTTCCACCTATTACATGCTTTGTCACTTCTGCGTGTAGGGCCATTTCCACCAATTACACGCTTTGTCACTTCTGCGTGTAGGGCCATTTCCACCAATCACACGCTTTGTCACTTCTGCGTGTAGGGCCATTTCCACCAATCACACGCTTTGTCACTTCTGCGTGTAGGGCCATTTTCACCAATCACACGCGATTACACTCTGACGTGCAGTCTTTCCACGTGTGCTCTGTCATCACGTGCTGTGTGGGAAACACCTGTGCGGGTCACGTCACAGACGCGCTTACGCGCTGAGGGCCTTTCCTCAGTTTTCACGCTGATGTGCAGGATTTTCATGTGCAAAATCACTCCGTACCAAGCTGGCCACGCGTACGCACACGGAATACCACGCTCCTGCCCGGAAGGCCGAACTACTGCCCCCCAGAGCCCGAGCACGCTCCCACCTGCTGCTGCCTGACTGCCTGCTGCCCCTGCACTGCTGGGGGGTGGGGGTGATAGGGGACATGAGTGGGGGCCTGGTGGGGGCTGCCCCTGGTGACTGGGGGGGTGGGGGTGATAGGGGACATGAGTGGGGGCCTGGTGGGGGCTGCCCCTGGTGACTGGGGGGGTGGGGGTGATAGGGGACATGAGTGGGGGCCTGGTGGGGGCTGCCCCTGCACTGCTGGGGGGTGTGGGTGGTGGTAGACATGGGTGGGGGCCTGGTGGAGGCTGCCCCTGCATTGCTGGGGGGTGGGGGTGGTGGGTGACATGGGTTGGGGCCTGCTGGCAGGTGCCCCACAGTGCTGGGGGGTGGGGGTGGTGGGAGACATGAGTCGGGCATGAGTGGGGGCCTGGTGGAGGGTGCCCCTGGATGGTGGGGGGTGGGGGTGGTGGGTGACATGAGCAGGTGTGCAGGGTAGTCCCCTGTTTTGTGGGCTGCCTGCAGGGGCCGTGGAGGGTGTACAGGGAACACCTGTGAGGACCCACCCAGCCTAATCGCGTGTGTAACTTCCCACGCACCCCTGTAATACACGTACCAAGCCAAATCGCGTGTGAGAATTCCCGCGCATACCTGAAATACACGTACCCTGCTGAAGTCGCGTGTAAAACTTCCCGCGCACCCCTGAAATGCATGCGCCCAGGCTATTCGCGTGTGGAACTTCCCGCGCACCCCTGAAATACACGCGCCCAGGCTATTCGCGAGTGGGACTTCCCGCGCACCCCTGAAATACACGTAGCACGCTGGGAGACATGAGTGGGGGCCTGGTGGAGGCTGCCCCTGCACTGCTGGGGGGTGGGGGTGGTGGGAGACACTGGTGGGGGCCTGGTGGAGGCTGCCCCTGGTGGCTGGGGGGTGGGGATGCAGGGGGACATGAGTGGGGGCCTGGTGGAGGCTGCCCCTGGTGGCTGGGGAATGGGGGTGCAGGGAGACATGAGTGGGGACCTGGTGGAGGCTGCCCCTGGTGGCTGGGGGGTGGGGTGGTGGGAGACATGAGTGGGGGCCTGGTGGAGGCTGCCCCTGGTGGCTGGGGGGTGGGGGTGGTGGGAGACATGAGTGGGGGCCTGGTGGAGGCTGCCCCTGCACTGCTGGGGGGTGGGGGTGGTGGGTGACATGGGTTGGGGCCTGCTGGCAGGTGCCCCACAGTGCTGGGGGGTGGGGGTGATAGGGGACATGAGTGGGGGCCTGGTAGAGGCTTCCCCTGGTGGCTGGGGGGTGGGGGTGGTGGGAGACATGAGTGGGGGCCTGGTGGAGGGTGCCCCTGCACTGCTGGGGGGTGGGGGTGGGGTGGTAGACATGAGTGGGGGCCTGGTAGAGGCTGCCCCTGGTGGCTGGGGGATGGGGGTGCAGGGAGACATGAGTGGGGGCCTGGTGGAGGCTGCCCCTGGTGGCTGGGGGGTGGGGGTGCAGGGGGACATGGGTGGGGGCCTGGTAGAGGCTGCCCCTGGTGGCTGGGGGGCGGGGGTGGTGGTAGACATGGGTGGGGGCCTGGTGGAGGCTGCCCCTGGTTCCTGGGGGGTGGGGGTGGTGGTAGACATGGGTGGGGGCCTGGTGGAGGGTGCCCCTGGTGGCTGGGGGGTGGGGGTGCAGGGGGACATGAGCAGGTGTGCAGGGTAGTCCCCTGTTTTGTGGGCTGCCTGCAGGGGCCGTGGAGGGTGTACAGGGAACACCTGTGAGGACCCACCCAGCCTAATCGCGTGTGTAACTTCCCACGCACCCCTGTAATACACGTACCCAGCCAAATCGCGTGTGATAATTCCCGCGCACCCCTGTAATACACGTACCTGGCCAAATCGCGTGTGATAGTTCCAGCGCACCCCTGTAATACACGTACCCAGCCAAATCGCGTGTAAAACTTCCCGTGTACCCCTGTAATACACCTACCCAGCCAAATCGCGTTTGATAATTCCCGCGTACCCCTGTAATACACGTGCCCTGGCTAATCGCGTGTAAAACTTCACGCGTACCCCTCTAATACACGTACCCTGGCCAATCGCGTGTTAAACTTCCCACGTACCCCTGTAATACACGTACCCTGGCTAATCGCGTGTAAAACTTCCCGCGTACCCCTGATATGAACGTTACCCGCTTTGCGTTCCTTGTTTGGCAGCCCTGTAAACTGGTCCAGGGTTAGCGCAGCCCTTTGCAATGATTTAGCGATTTTGATGGCTTTTCCTTGCGCGAGGGCGTTCTTGGGGGCGTTACTGGCGCTGCTGCAGGGTCGCTGCGATACTCTGCGCCACGGCTGGTTTGGGAGCCTAAAACCCATGAATACGCTGTGCGCGGAAATCGGTTTTAGCGCACGTGCCTGGCGCAGACAATCGCACGCGGACACTCTGCGCCAGCCGCTTGCGACACTTTTCTGCAAAATTCTATGAATTACCCTGCCAGTTTGTAGGTTAGCAAAAATGCTAGACCTATTGTCCCAACAACAAAGCATTGTGTCAGGTGTCTGGGGCTTAGCCAGGGCGGCACCACCCCAACTTCACCCAGATGTCATTTCCTGTGTATCCACTATCTTCAAATCTTTAATAAACAATGTGGTCTGGTTCTGAACTGCAAGCAGCTGCTTCCCCATGTAAAACATATTGTTGACTGAATTTCCCTGCAGTGGTCTGTATTTCTCATGAACCAACAGAAAACGAGTTTTAAAAAAAAGAGTGCATTAAGATGTCCATAGAAAACAGTAGCATTCAGTGGGGTTAGTGGTGAGCAAGTGCACTCTGTCATGCTTCCTGTGATTGTCTTTTCTATGCTTGAGCTCCTCCATCACACTGGCCTGGCGCTTAAGAGAAGTTTCAGTATGGGAAGTGTAGCTGGTATTCGGGATCCATAACAATGACAGCACATAGAAGCAATGTTTTCTAGGGCAAACACAGCATTTTTTCAATAGTTAATTATTCTGTGAAATCTTAAGAGATTAAATGAACTACTGGTGGCAAGGATTGAAGATGGAAAAGATGAGTTTGTAGTATTGGGAGGTATGGGCACCCTTTCAGGACCGCCAAACTAAGAGTTTACAGGTAGGGGCATGGAACTCCCGGCAGGCCTGACCTGCTAGGAGTTCAGGCCCCTAACCGCGGTGCTGGTGCTTCAGTGACCCCATTCCCGTGCAGTCCTATGGGACTCCACGGGAATGGGGATTTACCGTTTCTGCTGCCTGCCACAATATCCAGGTGGTACCGGGAAGTCAGGCAACAGAAAATGGTGTTACGGGGTTGCCAGTAACCCACAGCCTACTTCCGGGTTTTAACAGCAACCCTGTAACGAGGGCCATTGTTGTCCTCTAACACTACTGGGAAATTTATGAATGTGGAAAGTAACAGCACTATGAGGCAGAATATATCAAAGGTTCAGGGTAGAAATTGGAACAATTACATAGAGGAATGGGAATTGTGCATGTTGAATGGACGCAGCAGGGGTGACTGTCCTGGGAACTACACTTGGTTCTCAGGCAGAAATAAGGCCACTCAGGGTTATTCTTTTGTTAATCTACCTTGTCTGCGATTAATAGAAGGTATGGCTATAAGTATGCATAGTGGGCATGAAATGGTTGCCATAGCTCTAGATTTGGATGGGGTTAAAAGCGTGACTCAAAAAATGGGTGCACTTGAACCGAATCACGCTGGTAATCATATCTATTGGTCAGCCAAAAATATAGCTACAGCTAGTGGATGTATTGTTGGTGAAGGGACACATTTAACCTTGAAAAGTAAATCCATGGATATGGATGGCATTCAGATGTTGGTCCAACAACTTACCAGGGACATCATTTGGGGTCTCCAGGGGCCTGGTTGCCACAGTTGCAACCCCTGGGACTCACTTGCGATCCCAACTTAAAAAGAAAAATATTGAAAAATAAAACGTATTTTTAGAAACAGGTGCTCCTGGTGTAGTGGGCCCTCCCGCGGCACACAGGAACCTGCCACAACAGATCTGGTGGGTCCCTAGCCCAGTCCTCACCCAAGGCTGGGCCGGGGAGGCACTCAGTAGGGGTTGGAGCCAACCGTGACATGTCGCACATGTCAGATGACATGTTCAGCTCCAACACCTTCTCCCTCTGTGTCCTTGCAGCTCACATACAGGAACCAGGAAGCTCTCTCAGCTTCCTTGTTCCTGTTTGTGAGCAGCACGTAGGAGTCGAGTGGGCCTGGAAGGACGGTCCGAAGCTGCAAACAAACGGTAAGAAGGCTTTTTATTTGTAATATGATGTGTGTTTTGCATGTGTGAAGAGTGTGTCAGATGTATGTATATCAATGGTGGGTGAATGAGAAGTGATGTGGTGTGCGTTTCTGAATGTTCTGGGTGAGTGGGTGTGTGCCTGTGTAGAGAATGTAATGAGTGGATGCAAGAGAAAGTGTGAGGGTCTGGTGGGTGAATGAGAAGTGATGTGATGTGTGTTTTCTAATGTTCTGGGTGGGTGGATGCCTTTGTAGAGAATGCAATGAGTGGATGGAAGAGAAGGTGTGAGTGATGGTGGGTGAATGAGAAGTGATGAAATGCATGTTTTTAATGTTCTGGGTGGGTGGGTGTGTGCCTGTGTAGAGAATGTAGTGAGTGGATGTAAGATAAGTTGTGAGTGACTTGTGGGTGAATGAAAAGTGATGTGATGTGTGTTTTTGAATGTTCGGGGTGGGTGGGTGTGTGCTTACATAGAGAATGCAATGAGTGGATGTAATAGAAGGTGCGAGTTACTGCTGGGTGAATGAGAAGTGATGTGATGTGATGTGTGTTTTTGAATGTTCGGGGTGGGTGGGTGTGTGCCTATGTAGAGAATGCAATGAGTCGATGTAATAGAAGGTGTGAGTGACTGCTGGGTGAATGAGAAGTGATGTGATGTGTGTTTTTGAATGTTCTGGGTGGGTGAGTGTGTGCCTGTGTAGAGAATGCAACGAGTGGATGGGTGTGTGCCTGTGTAGAGAATGCAATGTGTGATTCTAAGAGAATGTGTGTGTGAGTGACTGGTGGGTGAATGAGTATGAATGTGATGGCATGTTTTTGAATGTTCTGGGTGGCTGGGTTTGTGCCTGTTTAGAGAATGCAATGAGTGCATGTAAGAGAAGGCGTGAGTGAGTGACTGGTGGGTGAATGAGCATACATGTGGTAGTGTGTGTTTCAATATTCTGGTTGGGGTTCGATGTGTGCCTTTGTGGTGAATCCAGTATGAGCGAGTGTGAGATGAGATGTATGGGTGAGTGACCGGTGGGTGAAATGGGATACATGTGTGTGTAAGGCACAGGGAGACTGAGATTCACTGGAGCATTTTTCCCATGTCCTTTATTGACTTTGTATGTTTTCCTAGTATTTTTGGAAAAAGGCAAGTTCATGTGTGCAATTCCCTGGCTAGACTGGCATTTTGGTGCAGTCAGTCTAGCCATTGCTTACTGTGGCATGACATTTATTACTCTGCATCTTTAAAAGTGCCCCGTAAGTGTCTTGGCTGTTTGGGCTGTCCTGGACCTGTTTTGCTGCCAGATTCTACCCGCCAGAAGTTGTGTCCGCAAGAGGAAGCCCTTCGTGTGCGGAAACACTGCTGATTGCAGCGTTAATGGGACTGATCGCGTTCTGATCAAATCCCGCCCACTTTGCTCTGCCCACTTCTTTCCAGCCTTCCTACTTTAACAGGCCTCCTGCACACCGCGCTCGCGCACCCGTAAGTGCCCCGTAAGTGTCTTGGCTGTTTGGGCTATCTTGGACCTGTTTTACTGCCACATTCTACCTGCCAGAAGTTGCGTCCGCAAGAGGAAGCCCTTTGTGTGTGGAAACACTGCTGTTTGCAGCGTTAATGGGACTGCTTGCTTTCTAATCAAAGTAAATCTTTTTCTTTTGTTGCCAGACTCAGGATTCTCCTTAAGGAATTCTCTGTGTAACAGTGACTGTGTTACATTAGTAGTGGGCAGAAAATTCACGAGTCCTTATTCTCCATTTCTTTACAGTCCCGCCCACTTTGCTCGGCCCACTTCTTTCCAGCCTTCCTACTTTAACGGGCCTCCCACGCACCACACTCGTGCACCCGGAAGTGCCCAGTAAGTGTCTTGGCTGTTTGGGCTGTTCGGGTGTGCGGCGTGTGGCGTGTGGGATCCCTTTCAGCCAAAACATCATATGGTATGCTGGTAAACTTGACTTCACTTAATATTGTTATCTAAGATACGGTGAGGTCCTAGATAGCAGATATTGATTTTCGGATTCTGCCGAGAGTCTATATATAATAAGTGTAAATCCTGCAGTTTGGGAACGTTTTCTAATTTAACATTGTGAACCAGTCTCCATCGAAAGTACATTTGCATACTACATCGCAAACGCACAGTACAATATGGCTGCAAGTACTTTAAGAAATGGCAAATGCCTGAATCCGCAAGTTGTAAAATCACGAACAAGTACAGCCGTTATGGTACATCCAGTGCCACATTCTGAACCCAATATGTTATTAGTACATAAAACGTTCAATGCACCACTAGAGTCATGTGATCTCAAGGCTGCCCCTGATCCTCATCTCGCGGTCTTAGGTAGCATTTCTGCTGTACCTAGTGAGGCGTCAAACACATCCAAACAGCTGATAATTAAAAATCTGCATGCACAATGTCTACAAAACATTGCTATTAGTGACAACTCTCTACTTGGGGTTGCATGTATACCCAATGGAACCTCAGCCGCAGACACCTCGATAGTTGCACCCGCCATTATGGCAGAACTACATAAACGTGTCAGACTATCTAATGGGCCCTCAACCACAGCCTCGAAATCTCAAGGCCTGCGTGAACAGGTTCATTTCCACCAAACACCATTAATGACTGAGCCACCCCCTAACTTAAATGGGGTGGCGCAAGAATATAAAGGAAAAACTGACAAACAAGTCAATGCAAGCTCTCCAACCTTAGCGGCTGCAGCTTTGATCCTAGAGCCCCTGCCCTTGCATTCTCCGGTGGACCTAACAAACTCCTCACAAAACGTTATGGGGGCATCTTTTCTTCCTCCACACTCCAATCTTCAATTTTTTCCTTTGGAAGAGTCTCTAATAGACTTGAATGAGCAAGAATTGCAAAATTTTCCAGTTCTTACTCGCATATTAAACCTACTAGATAGAGGACACGAACATACGCACTTTTCTATTAATGCACTCAATATATCTACCTCAAACATGCTTATCAAATTAAGCAGACTCGAGGGTTTCATGTTGGCACGTGAAAACTCTCATGTATCCTCTTCTCATCAATGCTGTAAAAATGCAGTTGACAGCCCTCAGAATCAGGTCCCTTCTGTAAAAACACCTTTGGAACCCGAACAACTGGTCCCAAAGCCAAAACTATTTGCAGAAGTTCTAAATGCGTTAGAGACTAAATTATCTAATGACGATGTGTTTCCCCCTATCAATTATATGACGGTGGCAAAGCTTCAGCATGACAGAATCGTTGTCATTGAGAATACACTTCTACATGCAAAACGTGTTCCTATTGATTCACTACATGAAGTATTTTCAACGTATGATACAAAGTCCCCTCTGTGGTAACTTCCTCCCCACCAGACAGTTCCCCATCTTTAACGGAAATTCTAGAAGCTGAGGATCCAAATTCTGCAAATCGCAGTGTACAAAATGATGACACAAACAATCAGAAAGAAAACCAGCAAACGGTACAATTTATGTCACGCAAAGTAAAAAAAACATACTTTTTTTTTGTTTAATCAAAAAATAAGATTTTTACAATATTGTTTGTTTGTCCATTCGCATTTTTCTCAATCGCCTTATTTTGCACGTTTTATGTCATCAACAAGTCTGTTGCTGTTATTTTGTGACCATCTTTCTACTTCTGATCACAAGTGGACGTTAAGTAAATTGTTGAGGATATATTCCAAGATTTTAGCCGTCGCGATTTGCCAGGATGTTCTATCACCGCCAATGAGCCTGCACCACCATGTTTCTTCCTCCTGTAGGATGTCAAAACCCGCCATGAGGGGAAAATATCGCTGTCTAATTGCGTGGGTTGCTGGACAAACCATCAGTAGGTGTCGTACTGTTTCCTTTGACGGCAGTGCTGTTTCTTGGCAAAATCGACAACTGGCCGATTGCGCGAGACCTCTGATGTGTAGGATTATGTTTGTTTTTGATAGGTTTAGACGTGCACGTAAAATTATGTTACGGGCCTGTCTGTTCGGAAATTGCTTTATTAGGTGTTGCAGCTCATTTCGTTTCTTTGTATTGATTGGAAGATGTGAAGTAAGCTGTAGTTTGGCTGCAGTGTCTGCTGTCTTTGCCCAGTCAGCGTCCTTGATTTTGCGTAAGACTCTGCATGGGTTGCGGATGAGCTCTTCTTCATCAGATGCAATTGTCTGAAGTAAAGCTTTGTTTTCCTTTTGCCAATCTGTCAGCATGTCGGATTTGGATGTGTCCATCTCACGTTTAATCATCCTGATTATTTTGTTGCTGTCAGCCATTATACACTTCCTGAACAGCATGATGGAGTTGCAGCTCACTGTGCATTCTAAGGACTGGAGGCTTAGTTCACGTCTTATAGCAACTCCTGATGTTGACTTGGGCAGCTTAAGCACCTGTCGCCAAAACGAGGCTTCTAGTTTGGACCATAGTGGCTTTGGAATGGTGGGCATTGCTTTGGTGCCATATGTGAGAGCGGGCATGACCTTCATTTTATAGATTTTAATTGTTGGAATAAGGGAACATTTCTCGAATTTACTGTCTATGGCCTTTGCTTGGGCCGCTAGCTTGTTGATCTTTGCATGCAGTTCTGCTTGCATGGTGGCTTCGTGCCGCAAGCTGTCCAGGTGTACTCCTAGATATTTGAACGCTTTGACGATCTCAATTTTTGTTTGCCCCAGATGCCAGTTGATGTCATTGGTTTTCCTTTTGTGTTTTTGTAAGATCATGATTTTAGTTTTGTCTTTGTTGATTTCTAGATGGTTATTGTTTGCATACTGTGAGAGGCTGTTTAGTTGGCGTTGCAGCCCTATTGGCGTCTGATAAAATAACGTGAGGTCGTCAGCATAAAGGAGGCATCCAATTGTTGTGTTTCCGATTTTAGGTGGAAATGCTCCTGTCGTCTTCTCGATTTCTTGGAGGTCTCCGATGTAAGCAAGAAAAAGGGCTGAGGCTAGCGGACATCCCTGTTTCACTGCACGTGTGCTGGGAATTTCTGCTGACAGTTCGCCTTCGCGACTCAAGCGCACCCTCATCGTGGTGTTATGATGAAGGGCTTGGATCGGGGCTAGGATGTCTTCTGGACAGTTCCAGGCATTTAGTTTCTGGCACAAGCAAGATCTTTCGACATGAAAACCATACTTTAGACCGATCAAAGGAGAAGAACAGCTATGCCGCGAGCCAGCAGAGATGCAGATACACAAGGTATGGCAGATTGCAAATAGAAAAATCAGCCAACAAAAAAAATAAATGGACACAACTCAGCTATCAAAAAACTCTCCAACATGGCTCATGAAGATGCTATTATTGACCTGAATCAACTTGACTCTGAAAGTAAACTGCATCTTGACTTAAATAATCATGATTCCTTTTTACCATCTAAGGCGTAGTGCAAGAAAACATCTGCTGTTATATTACATGATCCAATTTTAGATAATGATGGGATATCGGCCTCTCTTCCATTGAAGGATTGTTTGCCTAAAACAACTAGTATCAGCAATCCTTTAATGCAAATGCAGTTGCTCACTTATTTCTAGGATACTGAAAATAAGAAAACTTTGGCTTCTAAGCAGGGCTATTCTCCCATTATTTCCATTGTCAAAGTGCCTAGTACAAATGAGATACAAATTGAAACAAACACAGTACCACCAGTTACATCAAGTAGTTCAGTCTCAAATAACAACATGCACTTAACATGGAACCACTAGCTCCGAGAGGAGCACTCTCGTTGCCGCTTATTGTCAATGGGAATGCTCAAGTTGTGCACACTTCCACAAACATCACAGAAAATCACACTCAATGTGATGATGAAAGATATAGACCTATCCTGCCGAAACACAGGTTCCTCCTATGAGGTTCGATGATGTATCCCCGGATATGAAACTAATAGTGGGTTGGTATTCGAATCCTGTTATCAACAGACTTTCCAGTCTTAATCGTTGTGCCTTAATGAAACTTTTCCACCGAATACCGTCACTCCATAGTTTGATCTCGGACGATGTGGAATGGGTCAAATTACCATTATCAAAAAATTATCGTATGCTGTTTAAAGTGCAATCTCATATAATAGCAAAACTAATATGGGAACATGAGGCAGATTTGGTGGCACTGGGTCAAAAATGATTTGCCTTCAAATCCACAGAAGATTCTGTGACCTTTATTGAATATCAACTTCCCATTGTCTTACAATCTTGCAGACAACTCAGCCTGATCAGCAAGTTCATGTAATTAATAACGCCAAAAAAGAACAACTTGATTCCTTTTCGAACATCATAAAGGGCCTGGCATGGCTAAAACCGCTGATCAAAATGCTAACTACCACCAATGTACAGGCTCCTACGTCATAAAATGCAGACCTTACCATCTGTTCTTGGAACTGTTGTGGCTTCAAGAACTACCATGCTTGGTCCAACTCTCTAAACTTGGTTGACTACCCATCAATTATTTTATTACAAGAAACCATGTACACCAAAAATCTAGAGTCATATGGTTATACAGCTTATTCACAACCTGCTGAAAGAGGGCCGATGGGCATTCCGTATGGTGGGCTTGCCATTTTAATTCTAAACGAAATTCGAGTCACATCTAAAAAGATCTTTTCATCAACTCAATTCTTAGTCATTGAAGTGTCCTTGGCATGTACCTTACCTGTTACCATCTGAATCATTTCACTGTACTGGAATCCAGCATCTTCTCTGATTGAGACTATTATTTCAAATCTTAACACTGTACTTACAGATGCATATATTGCAAATTCCAACTTAGAAATCATCATTGGTGGTGATTTCAATTCTGCTCAAAATTCATTTTCTGATTGCTCTCAGACTACCCAAGCCTATTCCAGAGGTCTGCCATGGGCTCACTTTCTTCACAACTGGGATTTCCAGTTAATATGCCCAGAGCAACAAGCATCCCACTTCACTTGGCAGCAAGGCCCTTACAAATCTTGCATTGACTATCTTGCATTATCATCTGACCTCGCAAGGAAAGCAGGTCCACTTAATTTAGTACACTCAGGTACCAGTGATCATTCCCTACTATTTTCCACTGTGCGTATTTCCTGCCAAACACACCTGGCATCCCTGATTCTCATAGTACCGGTAATGGATAGGCATTTGCAATCGGTGAGATGGTATTCAGTGACATGCAGGAAGCTAAACAGCATGATTAGTCATGATCTATTAAAGACCCAAACATTTTCCCAAGGGAGGTCTGATTGATAGTGAAATTGATACTTGGAATTTAAACATGATTCGCAAACATCTCTCTGAGCTAGTACTGGAGGTAGCACCCACCCTGGTAGATACACACTCAAATTCCAATAATAATTCCATAAGTGCATTGAAAAAGCTCGAGAACTGTGCGATTAGACATCTGAATGGTACCAGAAGTATGTGCACCAATTATGCTGTTGCTAAAAAATCAATCCTATTAATGTACAAAAATTATATTAAAAAAATTGAACTTGAAATCCATTTGAAGGCAAATCAAAAAATGTTCAGCATGATATGTAAAAAAAATACAAGACAAATTTGGGAACTTATCAGAAATCCAACTGGCAAGTCTAAATCTGCTTTTCAAACAACTATCTCGGATGCCACCTGGTCACAAATATGCCATACCTCCTGGTTTCTGCGTTTTCCATGTTCAGGAATATGCCAGATTTATGTTACCCATCTGTCCATGGGAAATAAAAGACATTCTGGATGCTCTATCCAGGCTTACATTTTCAAGATCGGCAGGTCCGGATGGTCTACCACCATGTGTCTTGAAGAACGATTCCCACTTCTGGGCGCCAGTTCTAAAGAGGTGTTACAATATAATTTTTCAATCAAGGGTTATTCCAAGTTCATGGTTTACATCCACTATTATTCTACTGTATAAAAAAGCCCTCCAACTATCAACCTATTGCTATATTAGATGTTGCCGCAAAAATCTTTACCCCTCTAATACTTCAAGATCTAAACCATCATATTTCTTCGAATCAAACTCTTTCTCGTTTTCAGACTGGTTTTAGGAAATCAATGGACACACAATTAAACCCAACGATCTTAGCTAACCTGTTGGCATCATCACATCAATCGATCATTGGACCCATATATATGGCATTCCTTGATTTATCATCAGCCTTTGATAGTGTGATCAGAAGTCTCCTCTGGGCCAAAATGCAAAAATGTGGCATCCCATCACATTTTATTGCTATAATTGCATTGTTATATGACAACAATAATGATCAAATCAGAATTGATCATACTGGATCTTTAACCAGCCTAATACCAACGGCTATACGAGTTAAACAGGGTTGCAACTTGGCGTCCATACTGTTTAACATCTATCTAGCAGATGTTGACAACTTATGGATCAATCAGGATACATATCTGGCAAAACTCAGTAGTTTACTTATTAACTGGCTAGCTTTAGCTGATGATGGGATCCTTTTCGATTGTATTCCATACGGTCTTCAAAAAAAATTGATCTTTTTGATGGGTTTTGTATGCAACACAATCTGATTACTAATTCTGAAAAATCAAATATACTTATATTCTCAAACAAAAAAGGATCTGTGGACTATCAGTGGACATTAGGGGGCAGAGCAATACAACATACGAAGGAGTCAATTTATCTAGGTTATAACCTAACCACCACTAACTCACTGACAAAATGGTATAACTTTTTGTCCATCAAAGTAGCCCCCTTAATAGCTCAAATGCGAATCATTTCCATCAAGTTGTGCACATTTTCCCTAATTCCTTTGATAGATTTGTACATACTCAAAGTAGAGTATATTCTATTGTATGGACTAACCTTTGCCTGATGGATATAGGCGAGTGTTTAAATTAGACCCAAGGTCTAATATGGAAAACGGTACTTCATCTTCCAAAAAGCTTACCAAACATCTGCATTATCCACGAACTGGGAATATCCTCGTTAGCAATTAGATTTCAATGGCGTACACTCAGCAATTTTTGCAAAATGTTACAAGCACATCTAATTCTCTGTAGGAGGATCTAGCTGACATGATGAACAAGGACTCTCCTATATCCATGGCAAGATTCAAAACACTAATGTTTTCCGAACTCTCTAGGCTGGGCTTGTCAGAGCATGATCTGATATACCGGTCAGCGATTGTGAAAAAAAAATGTTTTCAATTAGACTGGGCTAATACATCGGATAAACTAGCAAATCATTCACAACTAGCAGAATATGCTAAATGTAGGCATAAACAAATTCCTAGACTATTCTATCTAAAGATGTGTCCGAGTGTCCAGGTTAGACAACTGTATATGACATTTAGGTTTAATCTCTTTCTTACTAAAGAACAAATTAAAAATTGGAAAAGTTCCAAGTCAACTGATGACCAATCATGCCGATTCTGTAATAGCCCAAAAGAAATAGAAACTCTATTTTAATACTTTACTGCAGAGTTTTGAAAACACACGTTTTAGAGTACTCGGAAAGTTCATGGGGAATAACTCATTTCTAGCCATGGAATCACTGTGGATTTCTTGCATGTGGGGGGAACACATATCATTGCTTCTCGTGTTAACACATTTTTTATTGCTTATTCAGACAAGCCTAAATGAAAATGAGTAACTTCTTAGGCAAATATTTTGCCTAAATGTGAAACCACAGCCAACTATGTAATCAACAAGTGAATTACGTTTTACAATAACAGGCATCTATTTACATCCTATTAAGAAAAATGGAACCGCATACACATGCTTTAATGTAAGATGTCATTAACCTTGTCAACAATATGTGTCGTGTCAAACTGCCATTTAAAAACATCTACTGCTAAACAATGAATGTTGGAATTTCTATCATGTTATCTCACTCATTTGGTATAATTTAGTTCTGAAAAATATAATGTTGGTGTTTGATTATTTCATTACTCATTGTTTATAGTGTCAATTCACAGAGTATTGCGTTGCATATGTTTTTTATGTTTCTATATAATTCATGAATTTAGAGTGACAAGGTCAAGTGTTTTTTTTTCCAATACCCAATTGTGAGATATTTTATTCTCTTTTGTGTGGGAGATTTGGGTTTTGTTCTGTGTTTTTTTGCGTTTGATCAAAGTGATGTTATGGTTTTGAGAATTTGGGTTTGAATGTCCAATGGTTAGCCTGGATTAATTTACATTAATAAGTTATTAATATGCGTTAGCTATATATGTTGTATGTTAACAAACAAATGTTAGTTACTTAAGGATTTTATGAGTGGATGGATAAGTCTTAGAAGTCTTTGTTAAGATATTGTTAAAATGTATGGGAATTAATCTTTTCTTTCTTTTTTTTTATTGTAAAACCTTTGGTTTAAGCAATCTTTGTATTCATAAATTGTATTGTAAAGGTGCTTGCATCAAACACAATTTTAAATTTAAAAAAAGCAAGCATGATAAGTAGTGGTACTTCGCTCGACTGATGTTTTGGTGTAGAGGCCTGTACATTCTTCACTGTAGCATGACGTTTTATTAACTGAGAATCTATGATGAATCAAGAAAGATAAGTGTTCTTATGGGTCTAGACTGGCTTACATTGGAACCAGTTTGGACAGGTTTTCCTATTGTAACATGTCACTTTTAATGGCCAAACCAACGGGAGTATTTACTTACATAGGAGTACTAGCATATATTGGCAGATCCAGTTTTGAGCCCAGTGCCAGTAATGATAATATAGAAAAGTTTCTTAAAGCAAACATAAGTATGGTCTTATATGGGAATAATAGCATATGTTGGTGGAGCCAGCATGGAAATGTATGGGCACAGCCAGCATACAAATGTTTTTTATACTGGCATATATTGCAGGGATCGGCATGATAATGCATTGGGAATTGCCCTGCAGACTTTTGGTGACTTTCTCTAGTGTACTTTTTTTCATGATTTACCCTACACCCTACATAACTGATGTTTGGCCTTTTACACACATTTTTGGCCTTTTGCCAACATTTTCTCAGAAGGTGTGCTTTGCAATGGACCATTTTAACCCATTATTCAAAACATTTACTCTGGGGAGGTAGAAGAATCCCCCAGCTGCCCCCCAACCCATTTTCGTTAGTTTGGTCTCCCTCGCTGTGCTCAGTCACAATCACATACCTGTGGCAAATATTTACACCCTCCAAAAAAACAACTCACCAGCCACCACTGGTGGCTTGTATATTTGTGGACCAGGCACCGTCCCCTTCTCTCTATGTTACCTTAAAGATTTAAGCTTTGATTGAAAAACATATTTACTTCTTTCACTTGCAGTAGTGCATGCCCCTGCAGCAGCATAATCATTATGGACATTCCGCACACATGGTGGTCTGGACCGACCCGGGGTGTGGCGTTCCCTGTGCTTTGTTAAGGAGCACAGGGGGACCTCCACAGCCTGGGTCGCAGAAGAGCTGCCAAATGTTATGCTACCATTGGGCACCACTGAGTCTGACAAAGGGGTAGTGTGCAGTGCGCGCCTTGAAGTCTTCTAGTGAAGTCGTCAGTGTTTTTCAATTTAAAATAACTGAGTGGTGCTATGAATTTATGTGTGCAGCAATGATATTACATTAAATGTTGTTTTTTTAAGTCCTCTGGCAACCAGTATTATGCTTAAATAATAAAAACTATGGGGAGCTCTTTGGTATATTGAAAGAAACTTTCCCAGGTATTATACTGCAGAAAAGATAACATTTTCATGTGTACTCCCCTCTGTGAACACAGACCAGTCTAATAAGCTTCTTATCGTAGTTGTAGCTGAATCATATATACATTTCAAACTAGGGAATTTTGTTGATACTAAATTCTAGTCAATGATTTAATTTTCAGGCCTTGCTCTTGCAGCATTTTTCGCCTGCTTAAACAGCAGCGCACGCCTCCCCAGGTCAATGCTTTTTTGGCTTGTGTAACACAGCAACGCCATAGATAGCAAGTACTTTTGAGTCCATTAATCTATAGATGTTTCATACTAGCTGCAGCCTACGTTACAGATTTCGGCTCCCCTGTTACAAATACTGCATTATGTATGTTTTACATATAAATCCCATGTCGAATCTGGAAAATGGCATTCCCCAAATGTATAATCGTGGACAAATCATGCCTCCCTTTGTGCCTCGGTTCTTATAGCTGGTTGAAATGAGAGCACCTGGAAACACGGGTGCTAGATGCAGCTGAAAAATCTGAAGGTCATTTGCCAGCACTTCCTGTGATGTCACTTGGGTGTGGGGTCAAATTACATCAGTTCCTGTGATGGCATCAG
This sequence comes from Ambystoma mexicanum, assembly GCF_040938575.1. Lineage (NCBI taxonomy): Eukaryota > Metazoa > Chordata > Amphibia > Caudata > Ambystomatidae > Ambystoma > Ambystoma mexicanum. The sequence continues at coordinate 390,557,911 of NC_090929.1, read as the reverse complement.
GTGTCAAGGGTTGTGTGATGTCACTTCCGCTACCCCCGGCATTTTGGTGAAATTACGTCCCTGCAACTTACCTCTGATTAAAGTGCATACGTTGTTCGACATTATGCACAAGGATAGGACAAATATATCATTTGATAAAGCTATAAGAGAAAGGAAGAGGCAAAGGCATGGGGAAGTTCGATGCACTATGAAAAGCAGCTGTGATTTTCATACTGTTGCTGCACTGGTTAAAAATATGAAAAACAAGCACATAAACCGGGTTCGCTGGAGGCTTTCATCATCCAGATGGGCTGAATGGCAAAGAATGTTTGCAGTTTTGAATTCCATAGACTCTAGAAACATATGGAATATGCTGGGCGAGGCTAAAGGTAATCAAAGCAAAATGATCCTGAATTCATTGAATAAAGCTCAGTGTAGGGAGCGCTTAGTGTGAATGTTATTCATGAAGTACAGGGTAATTTCACCTTACGAGTACGAGTGTGAACTTCAAAAACTACATGAATATCGATAGATCTGACATATTGTATAAGATCTGCACATTAAAAGCCTCCAAGTAACGGTCTGGCTAATGTAGTATTGAAATTTAATTCTGAGACTGGGCTAAAATGTTTGTAATCCTGTTTGTCAAAGTACTAGAAACTGGTAAAATCAGATTGGGCCTCATTACGAGGTGGGCGGTAAGGGATTACCGGCACCAGTAAGGGCATTGGTGCCGGTAATCCCTTACCGCCCTACTACGAGGTCCCTTAGCGGGTCCCTTCCTTAACGCCTGGTTTTACCAGGCATTATGGAAGGGACCCGTTAAGGGACTTCAGAGCTAATGACGGTACCGCAATTTGTGGTACCGTTATTAGCACCTTCCCCCTTCCCATTGAGCCCTATGGGGGCTGAAATGGGAATGGGGAATGGCTTTTTCAAAGAGGACTTACCGGTCCCGCAAAGGTCGGAATAGACCGGTAAGTCCCCATTGAACGGGACCGGACACGATACCGGTATTGGACGTAGTCATGGCGCTAATAGCGCCATGACTACCTCCAACCTCGTAATGACGCCCATTGTCTTGGAAAACAGCAATCCTATTACCGGTCTTTAAAAAAGGCAACTGAGTCGCACCCAGCACTTTTACAGGGTAATTCATGGAATGATTGGCGCTGAAATGTCCAGCGCAAGTGTGAAAACGCACGCGTGCGCCTCTTTAACCGATTCATGGAAGGCACTGCGCGTGGCTTACCTGGGACCTGCGCTGAATCCACGCGTGCCGCACACGTCACTGCAACATCCCGGAAGCTGTGTGTGCGTCGTCCACTGATGGTGCACAACGTCCAGCGCACACACTGAAAAAGGGGGCGCAACATGCAAAATGGGGAACAACACGCAAAAATGTGGGCGTAACGGGGGAAGTACAGCAGTGAAACCCTCGCAACGCCCACACGCGTGCTAACAACAAGTATTCATGGAATTGAACAGGGCAACCACGCACGCCAAAAGACGTGCATAGCCGGAAACACATCTGCCACGCGACAGCAGGCGGAAGGGGCCCGGCGCAGCATAAAAGCACGCACAAACAACAAGCACGCATATAAAGCTACGATGAATGTCCCATTCCTCGCAACAGTGATCGTAGGACACCGCAGGAGGAGGAGGATAGCCAGGCCCTGCATTTTCTTAGCCAGGACCAGCCTTTTTGGAATGCTTGATGACCAGGTCTATGGCAGGTATAGGTTTTCACCTCATATCATCCTAGACCTGGTCACTGAGTGGGAGGATGACCTCACATCACCCACCTTGTGCTCCCAAGCACTGAGCCCCTTGGGAAAGGTGCTCAATGTCCTGCATTTTTTGGCCACTGGGTCATTTCAGCAGACAACTGCCATAGTTGGAGGTGTCTCACAGGCCACGCAGTCACACTGCCTACACCAGGTGTTGGCAATCATAACTACACGCCCCTCAGTCTGCAGGCACATATACATTCCCAGAACACCTGCAGAAAGTCAGGCACTGGTCCAGGACTTTTACGGCGTGGCACACTTCCCCAGAGTGCTCAGTGCCATTGATTGCACCCATGTGGCCCTACGTCCACATAGGGCCACTGAGCACATCTATCGCAACCGCAAGCACTGGCATTCCATCAAGGAGCAGGTTGTATGCGATGCCAAGGGAATCATCACCTCTGTTTATGCAAACTATCCCGGGTCCACCCTTGACAGTTTCATCTTCAGAATGTCAGCCCTACACCGGGACCTGGAAGCTGGGAGGCATGGCAACACATGGCTCATTGGTGAGTACAAATGCCTGTGCACATGCATGCATGTCACACACAGACAAAAACACAAACCCAACTCATGACAACCATTATCACCTCCCCAGGGGACAGTGCCTACCCTCTAAGCACACACATGATGACGCCAACACGGAACCCCACCACACCACCCCAGGTAAGATACAACGCAGCCCATATTGCAACCCGGGGCATAGTGGAGTGCACATTCGGAGTGCTCAAGTCACGTTCCTGCTCTGCTCCCTTGACTGCTCTGGTGGGAAGCTGCTATATGCGCCCCCAGTAGTGTGCAAGATCATTGTGGCAGCATGTGTCCTGCACAACGTTGCAACGCGGCGGGGCGTACCGTACATGGTGGTGCCCCCACATCCACAACCACACGCACGCCCGCTACGCATGGGAGGGGAAAGGGCACATGGCGAGGCAGCCCATACCCAGCTTGTGGCTACCTTTTTTACCTGAACTCCCCCCCTGCGGAGTGCACACAGGCCTGGCACATTCCAGGTGACAATATATGATGACAAAGGGACAGTCAACTGTCACAACCTTAACACCCTGAGAATGTGTCCTTGGAATTGCAGCATTGTGTGCATCCCTAGCCACTTAAACAAACACAATCCAGTGTGACCAAAAGGCACACATGCAAGCCACAGATTCCACCCCCCATGTAAAATAGCACATCCAAATGCTGATATGTCATCTAAACCTCCCTCAAGCCCAGGTCGCCCACCCCACACACCATGCCATGGCATGCAATGTGAAAACCTCAATAAAAATATCAACACACATGACACAGCTGTCACAAAGCACACTGTTACAAATGGAAACAGGCCACGGACAATGCCCTCAGACACACACTCTGAAGAAAAGAGTTAGCAAAAACATCCAACCTATACTAAAAGTACATAAATGCATGCCACCACTGCCTGAACACCAAAACCTCGAACCTTTGGTGGCATGCATTTCAGAGAATCCCAAAAAAGAAAAGAAAATGCGGGTGCTGCAGGGTTGTCCCCCGCAACACCCCACTCACTACACCACACAGTACAGTGAGTGGTGTCAGTGGCCTGGAAACCCCTGCAGCTGCATAAAAAAACAAAGGAAAAAAATGAGCCAGCAGCGCCAGTTCACGCTCACGAAAATCAATGTGAACATATGAGCATGTCTTAGAAGGCAAGTAGTGTGTGCGTGGGTGGATGTTGGTGTGGGGGAGGAGTTGGGGATGTCTTGTGTGTGTTGTGGGGGGTGTTTGCAGGGCAATTCAATGCATGTTAGCATGGGAAATGCATGAACGCACAGTGTAGTATCCATTTTCCATGTCAACCACTCTGTTGTGGACACATCTGCAACGGAAACATATTGCTGATCCTGTGACATATCATAAGCAAAGCCAACACAGGACTATCAATTTACCAGCATAACACAACATGAACACAGGACCCAACAGTGACAATGTCAAACAGTGAGTAAACACATTTCAGTTCAGTTCACATTCATTTATTTTTCGTTGTCATTATTGCTTTTCGTTGGTAGTTTTCTGTTTTTTAATACATTTTCATCTGTTCAGATATTTGTGTTGTCTGCTCTCATTTGTTTGGTGCGTGTGTCAATCATTGCCTCAGTCATGTGTCGCTGCTGTGTGGCCATGGGGAGCATGTGTTTGGGTGCATGCATGTGTGATTCTGTGAATGACAAGCCATGGGGCCTGTACTGGGAAGTGGGGACAATGGATGGGTGTGGAGTTGCACTGTGTGGGGGCAGCGTTTGGTGGCATTTGGGGGAACATTTGCTACATGCATGTATGTTGTGACAATTTGTTGGTTAGGAGGACATGAGTCGGGGCCTGCCTGCAGGTTGCCATCTATGGTGGGGTGGGGGGACATGAGTCGGAGCCTGCCTGCAGGTTGCCATCACTGGTGGGGAGAGGGCACATGAGTCGGGGCCTGCATGCAGTGTATTGTGCCATGTGGGCTGCTTGCAGACATGCTACCGGGTGTTGGGGTGGTCCCTTGTGGTGGGGGCTGCCTGTGGGCATGGTGACAGGTGTTGGGGTGGTCCCTTGTAGTGCAGGCTGCCTGCTGGCATATGCATGTGTGATGGGGGGGTCCCTTGAGTTGTGGGCTGCCGGCTGGCATGTTTACGGGTGATGGGGGGGTTTGTTGTGATGTGGGCTGTTTGCGCGGTGTGTTCGCGGGTCCTCCGAGCATATGCGCTGCCTTTTTCAGGCCATTTGGCTGGCGCAGGCGGGTTATGCGTATTCAAGGGGGTGCGCAAGGAGTTTTTCATGCAATTTGGATGGCGCAAGCGGGGTACACATATTCAAGGGGGTGCGCAAGGAGTTTTTCACGGAATTTGGCTGGCGCAAGCGGGGGAACGCGTATTCAAGGGGGTGCACAAAGAGTCTGTCACATGCTTTGACTGGCGTGAGCAAGGTACGCGTATTCAAGGGGGTACGCAAGGAGTTTTTCACACGATTTGGCTGGCGCAAGCGGGGTACGTGTATTCAAGGGGGTGCATGAGGAGGTTTTCACGCAAATTGGATGGCGCGAGTGGGGTGCGTGTATTGAAGGGGGTGTGCAAGGAGTTTTTCACGCAATTTGAATGGCGCGAGCGAGGTACATGCGTGTTCTTAGCGCAATTTCGATTTTGGGAGCATGTATGCTGGTACACCGGCATTTGCGCTGTATTGTGGATTTGTGAGGCTGTTTTTGGCACAGGGGGCGGTGTTAGGGGCATAACTGGCACTGCTGGATGTTCGCTTCACCACGGCTGGAAATGGATGTGGAAATCCATGAATACGCGGTGCGTGAAAATGCTGTTTGGCCCATGCGGCTGGCGCACGCTGGCACATGCTCCCTCTCTGCGCCAGCCACGTGCGCTACTTCTGCCCCGGGTTCTGTGAATTACCCCCTTACACTTTTGCCTAGGCTGGATATGACAAGGAAAATGTTCACGTCTTTCCGGTACAGTGAAATGCAGAAATGCGTGGAGTTGCTGTGTATATTAGACAAGTTCCAGACAGGATTTAGACCTGGATTGTCAACTTTACATAATTTAAGACCTAGGGATCTGTCCTCAATGCAAAAACAAAAAAGAATCCCGGAACATATGCACTCCTTGTAGCTTTTCAATCAGCTTTTGATACTTTCTGCAGAATAAAACTGTGGCAGAAATTAGAGTTCTTAGGATGCCCATAGTATATTTTACATTACTTGAAGCATTTCCATGAGGCCAACACGGTCCAGGATAGACTTGATGGTAGGGAAGCAACTACCAAATCCAATTCCTATCATGAGAGGGGTAAAAAGGGTTGTGTCCATGCACCCCCGCTTTTTAATCTGTACTTGTCTGATCTTTCCCAGTGTCTACTAAAAGTAGCTGGTTGTCCCCCTAAAGTTGCATGCAGTAACATTTGGCTTGCCTAGCGTATGCCGATAATCTTGGATCACACTTTCTCAGGTCTAATGAAATCAATAAATGTGTTATGGTGGTATGCGGAGGCAAACCATTCAGTAATAAATAGGAATAAAACCGAGGCGATCTTGTTTAATAATGTGAAAGTATCTAGACCCATGTTACTAATGATGGAGTGTGAGTTGGTATATGTCGATAGTTACAGATACCTGGGTGTAGAGATGGAACGGGGTATGGGATATTCTGAATGTACCTGTGTAGAAAGGCATCCCAATTTACAGCACTGATAGCAAGATGTTCGGGTTTGATGGGTGGCTTCACGCTTGATGGTACAATCCGTTTATATAAGGAGTACTTCTGCCCTGCGATTATACATAGGTTGGAATGTCTTTCTATTCAAGACTTTTCATGGCTGAGGAAGATATGGATCCCGTTTTGGCGAAAAATGTTGCGTCTCCCTACCTGAGTCCCCTCGGGGATACTGCGACTTGAATTAGGTCTTATCTCCATGGAGGCTATGGTACTTAAGAAATGTAGACTACTTTATCTCAAGGCCATGAACAATCCCAAAACACCCTCAACTGCAAATATTGGGAGTGGAAATGCAAGAAGTATGTCAAATTAGTCTTGGAGTCATTTCAGAATATCAATTGGTCTCCAATTGGAGTGCTGACTATTACGAGCTAAAGAGGTCATTTGATAACAAACTTGCGCAATGGGATTGGTGTATCAATTTCTCCCATCTGGACAGATAAAAATATTACACTCATGTATTACAGATGATGTATACCTGCAAGAAGCCGCAGTCATACCTGGTGTTATGCCCCTCCCCGAATTTGCGTCGATATAGTCTGCTTTTGCGCATAAATCGACTGCCGGTCCTAGCAGTAAATGGACCGGCACTGAAATTAGCATCTGATAAAAGGTCTTGTTGCATGTGTAAACATGGGGAGATATTAGAGACAGCCAGGCATGTGCTCACAGAATATATTAGGCTTGGGCCTGTATATAATTCACATCTGGGCAAGTTGGTTTATAATTTGGAGACCATTAAAAGTTCTGATTTCTGGTGGTTGTGTATGAATACAAAGAGTAAGAGCTGGCATGTAGCACTTTATACAAATCTGAATATGCACATTATGAAATGAATTGGCAAGTTTCAAATCACTGTTTTATTTATGGTGGTTTTATCTGTTGTGGGTTTATCTACCATGGTTTTAGCACACGCAATGTTTAATGTTCTATGCTAAAAGAATGTATTATGTATGAAATGCATTGTTGTATGGATCATATGTGTCAAATGTCTAACTGTAACACATTAATCATAAAAGAAAATAAACAATTATGTAAAAATTAAAGCTCCCCGAAACCTTTCAGACAGTCGTGCAGGCATTAGTGTTAGCTCATGTTGATGGGGGAATGCCCCTTTGGGGTACTTCCCTCAAACTCTGTAGGAATGTCTTTCAGTAGGCAAGCTAACAGGGAACCGGAAATGTGACTCGGCAAAGCAAATCCTGAGAACTCTACATTGGCAGCCACTGGAGGCTCGAATTATATTTAAGATTGGCTGCTTTATATATAAGGGCATTCATTGGGGTAAACCTGTCAACCTGGCAGAGAAGCTCAAGCCATTGGGGGGTATTAAAACTACTCAGAGTACAGAAAAATTAGAATTGGAAATGCCCTGTGCAAAAGAAGCAAAGCCTTTGTCATTATGCACCAGCGCCATGGAATTCGTTCCCATCCTCCTGGCATGTGTGCCTTGCTCTACTAGCTTTCAGGCAATAGACATTGCTATTTACGCAGTATACAGGATTTCAATCGTTTCAATTTCTCAAATGTATTGTGCCATGTTTTAAGTTAGGAAATGGATCAGATGGTAGATTTAGGTCTGAAATTGTTTTGCTGTTTTGCAATATCATGCTGTTGTTGTATTTGGAAAACTGCTTTGCATGCACTCCACGCCATTCTCAGCTACATTTGTGCTATATAACTCTGTTAAATACATTTAAATCAAATAAATGATGGTATAGGAGGGTTGCAGTTGAGGTCTTGTGTATTCATCCCCTGCCTGTGCATGGTGTTGCATCACGTGTGACTACAAGGATGTACTACCCAGGTCTGGCACGGGCTCCCCAGGGTACACATTATTATTTTACAGATTGTAGGCTGCGAGATGTTGTTGACCTTTCTGCTGTTTGGAAAAAAAACTTTGGATTTTCGCAGTGACCTTAGGCATGTCCTACTATGCACATCAGACTGCAGAGGTTGTGGTGGGGGCGATGGTGGTTTGTCTTCCACATGCTGCCATTTTTCACTTTCGGATCTTACAGTTTCGAAAACACTCTACCAAGCTAGTAGCTCTGTCTTTCCCTCCTGTCTATGTAACCGTGTTGTTCCGCTCCTCCTCCTCTTCACCTCCTCTTCGTTTTTCTCTTCCTCATAAGCAGTATTGGGAAGCATGTTCGTGTCGTCACTTGATGTGAACGGTGGTGAATAGGAAATAGGCATCATGCTCCTCTACATGGTGCATTATTTTTCTTGGCCTCTCCTCCTCCTCTATAATGTGGGTTGTTTTCCCTTGCTCGCCCTGCACCTCTATACTTTGTATTGTTTCTGTTGAGAGAACAGTGGATGCAATCTGCACCCCTCCATCTTCTGCCCAAGAAACAGGTGAGTGAACCTCCTCCTTCTCCGACTGCAATATCTGAGTGTACACTACGGTTTCTTGCACAGAGGGTGCTGCTGGTTGTGACATTAATACCTGCCACTAACCACAGACAATTCTGTCTTCCCCACAGTGGTGTTGGTGACTGATGTAAAATTACCTGCAGACCCACGCCCCCTCCCTCTGGCTCGTTAAATTGCTCCGACATGTTGACATGCAAGATTGGTTTTCTCCGCTCACTGAAAAGTAATGTCATATGTGTCTACATCCCACAGCATGGGCAGTGAGATTCTCTCTTTCCTGGTACTAGTAGCCACCAGAGGAAGGCAGATGTGCTGACACTCAATCACGGCAACTAATAATCTTTTTCTTTGAAACAAGTACCTTGTCTCATGCGTCACAAAGTGTTTGCACACCCCGGATAGCCAGTGAGCATACTCTCCTGCCTCCAAACAATTCTGAGGCCTTTTCTTTGCAACTCATATTTTGTTGCATCACAGAAAGATTTTTCAAATAGCTTTTATTGTTTTTATCTTGCAACATCATTAGAAACCACATAACATACAGTTGTCAATTTTTTGTATGTCAAAGCTAAACTGGTTTTTAACCCCTCCACCAACTCCTCCCCCACCCAAAACCCACCCTCCCCCCTCCCCACCTTGGGCAACTGTCAGGTATCATCAGTGTCTCTGTGGTCCAGTGCACCGGTGAGGGCCATGTTAATCAGTGTACATGGGAAGGTTCTGCTACAAGTTACTTTTATTTTTAACTAGCATTTTGTCTCATCTGTAAAAATGTGGTAGACCCATTGAATCCAATGAATGTAATCTGCCTCCAAATACAACTTATTTAATAATAATAATTCTTTAATGTGATATAGAATGAAAATACATTCAAACTTTACACACAATACAAATTGCATACATTGATATTGATATTAGCTCATAAAAGAAACAAATCAGCATATATAATATACAGAAGGAAAAATATAATAAAATAAATGTGCTTAGGGTATTTACAGACAAAAAAAAATCAGGAAAAATCATCATGTAAAAGAAAGAAATGATGTATAAATTATTGTCTTTGCCCACACATCAATACAATCGTAGCCATATAGAGCAAAAGTGGACAACTGTACAGGAAACACCTTGCATCAGAATCAGTTGTAAATACAATTGATGTAGCACCTCTTCCTAGCCTGAGAGACAAGAGCATTCTTTACCCCACCATATTGAGGTATTTCAAATCCGGGAGCCCAGACCAATTTCAATCTGTTGCCAGAAATTATACAATGCGATGAACAAGTGCATATTGCAGGAGTTAGTGCAATAAAGCCAGAATGGAGTTTCGCATATGGTTACAGGATCATGTACAAATTCACCAAGATACTCAAAGATAGTGTGAGTTAGTGTCTGACATTCCGTTAAAAGATGTTTGGCTGTCGCTAAGCATTCTGGGGATTTACATAAGCGACAAACTCTCTCTTTAACAGGGATCTTTTCCCTTGCTCCTACAATATGCAAAGTGGGCAATTGTTCCAAACGGAACAAGATAATAAAACGTCTAAGCCTTTTGGTGGGGCAGAGATACAGATATGCTTGAGGTTTCATAAAATTGTATAGTCTGTATTTTACAAAATGATAGGTCTTTAAACTACTCAAATGTGAGAACTTCTCAAGCCAATCCCACATGTCCACCTTTTTACCAAGCGCTCTTAGAACTTCCTTGGTGGTAGTTACCCCTCTATGCGTCTAGCCTATGTCTATAAGAAATTTGGTCATGGCTTTCAGGAAAGGTAAAGTGGTATGTTTTTTAATCACTTCCTGATGGATCACAGCAAGTAGGGAATTGGCAGAGCTGCCAGTCATTTTAAGAGAAAACCCTGCCCTCCTTTTAAGTACCAATGCTTTGAGTGAGGGAAGGCCCAATTCAAGCCTGATCAGGGCCGCTGGAACACCCGGAGGTAACCCTAGTACCCGGCGCCAGAATTTACCCTCCATCACTTGCAGCCAAGCCAGATCGAATGAGAGAAGAGACTCAAGGCCATAGGTAATCATGGGGGCAAATACTTGAATATATAAGTGTCGTGTCCCCCAAAGAGTGAAGCCACCCTGCTTGTTAGCGAAAGAAGATATTAATGCGATGACTTGCATCGGCCTGGTTATACGTCCTTGCCTGCACTGGGTGTAGTCGCCCTGCGGCTCAATTTCCACTCCAAGATATCGATATGAAGGGGCGTATAGTATATGGTTGTTATGTACCATCAGGTTAACTCGGGATGCTCTTTTCCTGGTAAATCTGAGCACCTTTGTCTTATCCAGGTTAATGGTCAAGCTATTGATCTTAGCATAGTTCCATAGGGTAACAGCAGAACGCCTAAGTCCAGCTATGGTATTGTCAAATACGACCAAGCTGTATGCTAAGACTGCACATGGTGCCTCACCAATTTTAGGGGGGCAGTTATTGACCTCAGCTAGTACTGCAAGGATATCATATACATATAGGTTGTATACAAGGGGTGCTGTAACACATCCCTGCTTAACCCCCCTATTCTGGATCACCTTTGTGGTCGTGCTGCCTTCATGATTTAATCTGAGGCAAGCAGAGGTATTCTGGTGCAGCAGTCTCAGATACAACTTCTTTACACCTAGCATGTTTTCTCATCTAATTAAAAAAGTTGGTACATCTCGGATAACACTAAAAATACTCATCTGCTTCCACCCAGTTCTAAGACATTTTCTTCACAACACATCTTTTATCTTGTTCCAAAAAGTTACAGCCATTGAACTTAATGTCCTCCTGCTTTGATGGAATTATAAGTGTGTTTCTCAGCAACTAGTACTTTGTCTCATCACAAAAAGATGACACACTTGTATACAGGCAATGAATTTGAGGGTCCATTTTACAAACCCAATGGTTGGAGAAGGTTTTGCATTAACTTACATTAAATCGATAAAATCTCCAGGTTCAATGCATTTCCAATGCCCCACATCGTCGAGAGAATCAAAAAGATAATACCAACTACTTTTATCTCTACAATTGACCTTACAAAAGGTTACATGTAGATATCCCTTGTTCCAGAAGATGGTGATAAACAAGCCTTTTTGACACCTGCAGGCAGTTTCATTGAACAGTGTTACCATTTGGACTCTGTGAAGCCCCAGCCACCTTTCAATGCAAGATGGATTGCATCCTGCAGCCTCACCAGTAATATACAGGGCCAGCACACATGCAGCATCTGTGCCTGGTTACCTAGAGTCTTCAGGGAGCCAGATTAATGGCAATTCCTGACAAGTGCTACTTAGCCCTACCCTCATTAAAATACTTGGGTTTCAAAGTCGGGAAAGGAATCATGAAACCGCGTGAGGCAATGGTCGAAGCAATTGAGTTAAAAAGTTCCAACCTCAATGAAGAAAAAATCAGAATTTCATAATAATGACTGGGTCTCTTACAGTATGCTCAAAAGATCTATCTAAAACCAGCAAAAGTATCTGAACTCCCAAGGTGAAGGGGGCCTTCAGGAGATTATAGAATTCACTTTTCCACCTGCCCCTACTCATAATGCCTGATGTTAGCCAGGGTTTAATTCTCCAGACAGACGCCTACCAGATTGAGCATGGGGCTGTTCTATAGCAAAAGCGAAAATGATGTGAACAACCCAGCATTTATATGTAAGTCAAATTCTGCCCTAAGGTACGGGAACATGCTGCCCTTGAATTGGAGTGTCTGCTGACAAATTGAATGCGTCAGACCAGAGGGATGAATGGTGAGGGAGAGAGCATTGCAGAGGCTGCGGAACAGTCCAATGGCCGCCTCGGGAGAGACAAGGTGAATATTGAAGTCACAGAGGAGGAGAAATTTGGAGGTAGAGGATAGAAGGGAAGACGTGAGGTCCGACCACTAAGAGAGGAAGAGGGTGACCGGACCAGGGGTCCTGTAGATGGTGGCGAGAGTCAGCAAAATGGTTAGAGAGACGCTGAGCACGCAGATGAGGCATTCAAAGGAGGAGTAGGACTGCATGGGAATGATAGTAGCTGGGATCCAGTCAGGGAAAGTCTGGGCCACCCTGCCTCCTGACCGGTTAGGCCTGGGCTTGGAGAGGATGTAACCCTCAGGCAGGAGTGTGTCAAAAACAGTGACAGAGCTAGCAGTGAACCACGTCACAGTGAGGGTAAGAACGTCTATGTCAAAGTCTTCGAGAAGGAGACAGATATCAGAAGTGTGTTTGACGGCAGAGCGAGAGTTGAGGATAGCTAGGTGGACCTGGTTACCACCTTTGAAGGTCTTCCCAGGAGGAGTACAGGGTCGTGGCATGTCATCGGAGGAGAAGAAAGGGCAAGGGGGGTGACAGCCGGAGGAGTGGGGGTAGAATGGAGGAAGGTAATGAGAGACAGAAAACGCCTGTTATTGGGAAGGAGAGACAATTCAGGATAAGGTAAAGGCCATGAGTTTTAAGGTAAGAGACCAGGGGTTAGGGGGGGTGCACTTAAAGCCCTCTACACAATCACATTATTGCATGCTTTGTAGATGTAGTACACATGCAGGAACAAATGCCATCTCAGATATTAGCAGCCATATTGAAATGTAAGGCCTAAACGCAGAGTATCAGCAAGCATCACAAGCTGCAAACATGAGGAGAGGAATAGGTTGTATCCCAGGCAGTGATGAGAAAGGCCAGAGCCACAGAGATCCATAACCTCTTCACTGGTTTAAAAGTTGACAGCTTTCATGCTCTGGGAAGAATGTGCCCTGCAAGGCTACGGGAGGAGGGCTGTGCACCTCTGTACAATACAATTTCACGACAAGGAGGGCAAGGACCTCCAACCCCCACCAGTCCCAACTCTAAGTCTCTAAGTTATTGCACCCAAATGCCCTAGCCTTAAGATCCCTGCATTCCAAAGTACCAGCTATCCCCAGACCACTAATCAGAAACCTGTTGGACCCCCCAATCGATCAAGAAAAGATCAGAAAGCAGGGCTTTCTTGCCTTTACTTCTGGGTCACGTGATTTGTGCTGTGAGGTACAGGGAGGGATAAAATGATAGCCCAAAACAAGGGTCGAAGACATTGGAGAGGTGCCGTCTTGTCTGGGATTGAGCGAATTCTGTGAGTTAGTATGACCTCGGCTTTTCCCTCACCCCTTGTCTACTTGTACCACGGTGCACTACTACTACATAGAGATGTATTGTATTTTTTCTACATAATTGCCAATTAGCCACCAACTTGTGACCGATGATGAGTGCAGCATCACCCATGTGGAAGAAGATGGACAGAAGGGGTTGGGATCAATGGCCTGGCATCCCCTATGGAGCAGGTGGCCTATGTATAGGGTCGCAGCAACCAGCAGCATAGGTTTCTACTGTATGTAATGATGTCACTGATGATGCTATGTACCGTCTCAATTCGCTGCTCATGCAGATTCGGGCAGAACGTTCAGCGGCAGCAGAACTCTTTGCTGGTACAATCCTATTTTTTAGGAATAAAATACTTTATCCTTGCAAGAGGTGTCTTGGGCCTTTTCCCCCTAGTGGATTGTATTTTTTCTGGAGAAGGGTGGGCTGAGAGCCCTGGGCCATGACAGTGCCAGAAAGACAGCTCTGAGTGTTCTCGGAGTGTTTTTTCTAAATCAGTCTTTTTTATTTTCGTACAAACGAAAGAGACATTTTCACGCCATACGATAACAGGAGCTGGATTGATCAGTTATCAGCACTATTAGTTATAAACTTTTAACAAGTAGACCAGGTTCCTCCTGGAATCTCAAAATGGCGTCTAGGCCATTCGGATCCATTATAGTATTTATAAGATAAAGTGAATCATTAATACTTCTAGCATTGTAAGTATTTAATAATGGTTCAAAATATTGCATTCTGGGATGTCCATGCAACAGACAAGTAAACATAAAATGGCATATGAGTTCCTCCCACCTTTCATACATACAGCTTCCAACCTCCATCTTCCAGCGAGCTGTGAAACTACATAGCGGATGAATGCAGTCGCATTTTTGCCAGTAGACATCATATTCTTATTGCATGGGATGTCCAAATACTTTTTCAAGCCTGTGATAAGTTTAGTTCTCAGGTACACTGCAGATAAGATTGCTTGGGCACAGGCATTGTACAGTGTCTTCAAATACCACTCCTCAAATGCACTGCAGACCACAGATTTATAGTGGGGACCACATATAGAAGGGGATAACCCTAAACTGGCAAGCATTCTTTTGATGAAGTTAAACCACTGGATTTGTGTAGCACAAAGTCCCAATGCTTTGACATTCCACAGTTTTAATCCAACCAGCAAAGGCTTTAATTTAACTTTATATGTTATCCCATAGATAACTAGTTCTAATTTAGTAGGAACAGTTATAGGGCTGCTGGGTAAAGCCAGCAAATGTATACAAATTGTGTTCTCTTGCCTTTCCAATGTTGCTATATTGGAGTGACCCTAAGGTCGGACCTGTCGGGCAGAGCGAGACCCGCGAGCACAATTCGTAGCATGGTGGTATGGTAGCAACAGTGCCGATAGTGATACCGGCGCCGTTGTTGCCTTACCGACATAGTTGTAATGAGACCCATAGTCTTAGTTTTAGTGTCATAAATAGTCAACACTTTTTGCTTCCATATGGCACAAAATGCATTAGTTTTGGCCCACATCTGGGTCCGAGAGTGGATAGGAGGAGTCTGTCGTTGTGAATAAGGAGAAGGAGGCGGTGTAGCGACAGAAACTGAGAGTTGGCACAAAGGGTTGGTGGGAAAGAAGAAGCTGAAGGAGGAGACGACAACAGCCCAGTAGGATACAGGCTAGAAGGAGAGTTATGGATGTGCCAGAAGTAGTAACATCAGAGGAGGGAAGGTTTAGGAGGAGGGGAGAATGTCAGGACACAGATGTTGAAAGGAGGTGTAGTAAACGATGTACAAGAGGAGGTGGGAAATCCCAGGGGCCGAGAGCAGTTGTGAATATCAGAGGATACGTGTGTCAATGCAGAGGTAACATCAGGAGAAGAGACTGAGGAGGCAAAAGGGGGACTACCAAGCGTTGGCGGTGGTAGAGAAGGTTGTACGCGATGTGATATGGAATTCAGGAGCGCAACATCAAGGAGATAAAGAAACACCTCTGAGAAAACAACATCCCGGTAGGTGCAGGGAAAGAGAAGATAAGCAAGGACTGAATGAGAGATTGAGGAAGCCCAGGACATAGTTAACAAGATCATGAAGGTTCTGACAGTCCTGGTTGGCCAAAGAAGTGGCCAGATAGTGGTAGAGGGGATTGATTTAATTTATTGAATTTATTTTATTTATATGAAGTGCCACACGCCCATCGGCGCTAACTCACAATAAACAAAACGAACAAACATAATACATGAGATGGGGACAGGTAGGTTGCAGTCAGATCAGGGAGGCGAGGTGAGAGAAATCAAGGGAATGCTAAGGCGCTCCCTCAGGCAGTTCATTCTACACCTACTCTTCCATCTTCCCGGAATACCTATTTTTTATGTTCTCCCCAAAGTGAACCTCTAGCTGCATTTTGCTTGCCCTCTGCAGTTCATAATGCTGTTACCGTTCACTTATCTCAAATGTACCGTACTTTGGCAAAAGCTCTTCATTGATCCAAATGAAAACATTTGGGAAAAAAGGTTAACTAATTAAACTGGCAATGAATTGACAAAAGGCAGACATTTACCCTAACCGAGCAACATTTTTAAATATGGTTCACTGGCAGATTTAACGGTGAAGTGACAGCATAGAAGGGGTTCGGCATTTGTCTCCCTGGCAAATGCATTCCAATCGTCTAAATGCGACAATTGAACCAATCATAATTTCGCTAAGAATTGGCTATCTCTCACAATAGCATGAATTATAAAAACAAGTTTGATATTAATTGCCCCACAGATTGTCTATTGGGTGCTTGCCTCAGTGTTCCCTCAGTCAGTGACACCGAATTCTGTGGAAAAAGACTAAAACACACCAGGAGGTGTTTGGTTGACAAAAACTCCCAGCAAGTGTCAGTCAGGTGAGCAAGTGTGAATTACCTGTTCTGTAGAGACAGTTCTGGATGCAGGGATCAGGAGGATGAAGCAGAATAAATGATGGGCACCTTATTCTACTAGGTATTAACAATGGACTTATATTATCAAACGAAAAAAGGATGGTTATATATAAACCATGGGTACAGAAACTATATGCAATGAACAGTCTGGGCTCTTTCTAAGTTTGCCAGTCTGGAAATTAAGTACCGGTAATATTGTTTACCTTACCAGCACTTTTCCAAATCGGCAAGCTACAAGTTTGCTGATGGGGTGGCATGAGTTACCTTCTGCCAAGCGCTTGAGATAAGTCAGGCACCCCACTGGTATTACCGTCAATCGCCCATGGAGTCTTATGGCAATTGCCGGCACCTGTAATTTGCCCGTAATTCTGTCAGCTCAGGCGCCGGTAATGGAATTATTTATTTATTGGATATGTATAAGGTGCTTATACAACAAGCAGAGTGTTTCAAAGCAGCAGTTTGCCAATTTTCTGGCGGTAATACTGCCAAGGTACCGTCAAACATATAATGAGGCCTGTGTGTGCAGTTCACTAGGGAACATTAAGAATCTGCCTGGAACCTTACTTTCCCTTGCTGGAGGGATGCCCTCAGTGCCTAGTGTTAGGCATGCTGGCATACATAGTATCAAGAGTAGTGCCTGAACCTCTTAGGGCAGAAAACTGAAGAGTAAGATGTGTAGCATTTGCAGAGCTGAGGTTTGAGGAATACAGTTGATGTAGTTTCCTTGGCAATACTAGCGTGCAAGTGACTAGCATTCTTCCTCTGGTCAAAATACATAAACAGCTCTAATGTCTCACAGATACAAAATACATAAACAGCTCTAATGTCTCTACACGGTAGTGGCCGTGTAGTTATGGTTAAGTTGCTGTTTCCATAGGAAGAGCACTTTTTGGGCGGCTTATAACTCTGCTCCCCCTGGACGAATCCTCACCAAACTTTGCAAAAAAAGTATATGGGCCACTCTGAATTTTTGGAGATGTTTGGGCCAGGGGGAGCAAAGTTGTAGGGGGGGGTCCCAAAACGTCTTTTTTTCCCATAGACTGAATGGGGTAAAAACTTTCCGCACGGCTACAAGTGAAACCACTGGACGGATTTTGACAAAATCTGCGGCAGGTAGAGGGGCTTGGTCCAGAAAGCGTGCTTTTGTAAATTTGGTCACCATCCGTGCAGTATGTTTCTTTATAATTATCAAAAAGTAGGTCTGAAATAATTATTGATATCTATGTTCGCTCTGCGGTCACACTTCCCTGTTCGGTCGACGAACAAGATACCGATTGGCTAAGGGGCTGGCGTCATGACCGCAGACACGCAACGTCTCTGCCCATTGGCTGCTGCGAGACGTGTTCTGCGTCAGATGGTTTGGATGCCCCCGACATCTTGGATCCGTGGAAAGCGGAGCAACAACCAGCGTACACATGCTTTTTTCATGAAACTATTTTGCTGTGTCACAGAGCATTGGGAAAGGTTCAGACAGTAAGACATGGGTGATCAAAGCATTTGTTCTTCGGTCGTCATGATGTAATTTCTATGGACACCTTGTACGCACAGTAAATGTGGGGTGTAATAACGATAGCACTTCAGTCCATGTAGTGGACAGGAAATTTGTAACTGTTGAAAGCACACACGTTTTGGTAGGCAATATTGAAATTGACAACATGCCGTGAATGCATTATTTTTTCCAATGGCTATTATTATATTCATTAGTACGCCGCCATGGGTGGCACATGCTACGGTGGTTGTGGCCAGGGCCTAGAGTCTTGGATGTATGGCCGTACTTCCAAGACTGTAGGCCCTGGCCACAACCACCGCCGCATGTGCCACCCATGCATACACCCGTAGTGTTGCGTTTTGATTGGCAAGTTGTGGGGAGTGCGTGCAGTCTTGGGTGTCTGGCCGAAGGCCATGCAACCAAGAACAAAGTGGTAAGTACTAGACTTGGAAGACACTGTACACCCATCCCATGTAAGATCTACAGACATACAGCTAGGAGGGAAGCCTCTGGGTAGAGGTACTGAAGGATAACACAACTATAGAATAACCCCCACTACCACACATCACCGAGGTGGTTGTGGGTAGACCCTGCACTCTTGGGTGCATGGCTAAAGCCCATGCACGCAAGACTGAAGTCATAAGCAGTGGAGTTACAAGTCAAATATGGGTGTGGTGGAATGTGCTAGTTGTGTTGATGCCCTAGTGTCTTAACTTCATGGCTGCAGACGATTGTCTGAAAAGTACATTTATAAGCAGCTAATTTACAAGGACCATGGTTTCCATATGCAGCGATGGTTGTGGATAGGAACTATACTCCTTGTACCTTGGTTATAAGGCGTAGGTGGTAGGTTACTCACCGAAGATGGAAGGGCAGCCTACAGGCACTGCAGCATATTAGTACCATAGATTAGACGTGTAGATTCCCATGTGTAGAAAATGCCTGCCAATATACTTACTCCTTACTTTGTTCAGAATCCACATATTTATTTTTAATTGGCTATCGTACTTGGCGGAAGTATCACTTTTTCCATTTCTGTGATGAAAGGAAAAGGTGTGTTAGTGTTTGCATTTTTTTTAAATGTACTACATTTGATAATAGACAGTTAACTTTTTATTTTTTACCCTCATATTTAGTTTACAAACCAGCCAGTGTACTGTGCATTGCGCTCAGTTTCTGTATTTGCTTTTCTAATCCTTGGGTCTGGGGAAAAAAAATCCTTGTCGGAATAAAAAAAAAACTTCATTTCCTATGGTACTAACTACTTCATTTTTTCCTTTCAGTGTTTTCTTCATCTTTTTGATCAATGTTATGTTTGTTGCCTTCCTACCCATTTTTAACAACAGTTAGATACCTGTAGGCGTATTCTAACTGTGCATTTGTTCCTACAGATTTGTGATACTCTTTAATTTGTGTTGTTGTTATATCCTGTTTCCTTCATCTTTCCCATTAATGTTTTCTTTGTTGCCTTCCTGTCGATTTTTAACAACAGTTAGATACCTATAGGCGTATTCTACCTGTGCATTTGTTTCCAACGATCTGTGATAATCATTTATTTGTGTCATTCTTCCATCCTGTTGGGTAGTTAGATACCTTTGGGCGTATTCTAACTGTTTGTAGTCTTTCACATACTTTGTTGACAATCTTGAAGTACACATTATTTAGTACATTTTGGCTTCAAGAACATTAAATACGCATTTGTTAGGTTAGCTGGCAACCTCTGCTTTAGAGTAATGGTGCCATCATTACATTCAAACCATCCAGAATTCTTTTTAATGTATGCAGTGTAGTGACCTGCATTGGTTGTAGCTCCTGCATGGTAGATTATTCCTACTGTTGTAAAGGTTTTCTTTCCAAGTGACACTTGACCGTGTGTGAATCCAATCAGTTTGCAGTTGTTTTTGGTGCCATCTGCATTATAACGTAGAAGCATAAGTATTATGTAGGCACTATGTGATTGTATCAGTAAGGTGGAGCGATTGTCTGAATTGCAAATACTACATAATCTGCCATGGTTTGCATTTTGTACAAGTTGCTGAAATGGAATGCTCTCACTATTTGGCAAGGAAACATACACAAATCACTCATTTGGGATTTCTTCCTGTATCACTTTGCTACAGAGAGTGCATGATTGTTTCCACATGTACGAAATTTGGAAGATTTCATTTACAGGTATGCTTTTGTTTTCCAATACTAATAGTATGTACATTAGACATTTTTGTGGATCTTCTTGTGAGTTCATAGTGAATCTCACCATTCCAGCACAGTCGTCCAATTGTTGCCTTACTCCATGAACACTGTATGTGTTGTCAGGATTGCTTGTTGCATTTCTATGCAGCACTAACATTTGCAAACACAATTGGTCTGTACTGTGCAGGTAAATATTGTTAACAATTGCTGGCAATTGAAATAGAATATTCATTGCTACATTTGCATAGCAACTTACCCCACTTTAATTTGTAAATTTGAATGGGCCAGCAAGCTCTGTATCTGAGTGCATTTTTCGGTTTTTCTGTTGCTTCTTTGCCAACGTGCCTGGTTTACATTCCCTAATAGGTTCTTCTATGTTTGCGGCAATTGATAAAACTTTAGCTTCTTTTCTTTTCTTTGCAGAATTTGCTGTTGCATTCTGTTGCATTTCTGTTTCATTTACTTTTCTTTTACCACGTTTCACTTATCTGGAACAGGGTACTGTTTCAGATGAGGGGTGTACAGTGAACGCAATCTATTGTATTCTAGAATGCAAGGAATATCAGCTTTGACTTTACTTAAATCAAAGTTTATTAGAAATAGACCGTTAACTGTACCTAAGCGTGATAATGCTACATAGCTCATGCCTTCCTTAAACACTGTGTTTCCTATATCTATCAATGCTTTATCTAGGGTAAGATCTTTGGATTTATGAATGGTAACTGCATATGCAAGAGTTAGAGAAAATTGCTCTCTACGTACATACATGTCTTTGAAGAGAAGGAATCAAGCAATTGAGCGCCCTATCCTTTTCACTTCTGAAACTTGATCAAAGCGAATATTTACAAACTGAATGTTGCTATCACGTCAGTATGATTGAAAGCCAACAACTGTGCCCAGTGCTCCATTAACTAGCCCTTACTCTACGTCAAGGTTACGTTTAAGCATTACTCTACAATTTAATGATGATTTCAATATTTTTTCCGACCCAGCTGTGTTGGAGATTGAATTTTCTAAACTATTTAATCTTGTTGTGGCTTGCTCACACATGGGTACTGTCATACCATGTACGTCTAGTTTGTTTGTGGCGCTAATTTCAATTAAAGCTTGCATTTCTTTCTTTAACATTGTTTCATTGAATTTGAAACAGCTTGCAAGAGTTGGCATTAAGGCCATACAATTGACATTTTTGTGCGCTATTTGTTCCATAACATCAGTTGCACATGCATTATCGCCATAAAGTGCATGTATATGCCAGTTTTTCAATACAGCTTGTGCTTCTTGCGATAATACACCAACTCTTATACTTTTTAAGATGTTGGCATAAGTGAAATCTGCAGATTGCCTCATGTTCTCAGTTAATTCTCTGTATTGGAAATGTTGCCAAAGGTTAACATTACCTATGAACCAACAGTTTTCCGGCAGAGTTTGTGGCCTAAGGTTTTAAAAATCGGTTCACCTTTCACTGGTGTCAATTGTAGAAGATCTCCGAAAACGATAATGTGTTTCCCTGCAAAGAGTTCTTCGTTATTATTTTTAAGTACTTCTTGCAATCTGAGCTGAATCAAAGCCTACATTAGGTTGGAGACCATACTCACTTCATCTATTAGTAGTATTTTCATTTGTTTCAATATCTACCTAATTCCATTGCAGCTTCTGCAGAAAGTTTGTAGTAGTCTAATTTATTTTGATGCTCTACTGATAGCAGTAGTAATCGGTGTAAAGTCACACCGCCTATGTTGTAGGCAGCTAGACCTGTGGGGGTTGTTACAATAGCTGACAGTTTGTTGTTTGTCAATTGTTGAAGGACCTTGCTGATGATTTTGATTAAGAATGTTTTCCCTGATCCAGCTTCACCACTGACATACAGCAGTATAGGTTTGTAATTTTGGCAGGTACATTCTTTATTTTTGTGTTGTACACCATGTACAATTTGTTTTGAAACGTCTTCAAAAATGATGCGCTGATCGTTGTTAAGTTTTGCTTGTTGTACAGTTAAGTCTTCTGTATCTTCTTGATACTGATACATGGTGTTTTCTACTTCTGCCATAGCTACCTCAGCCTCATTTGCTATTAGTGGTTGTCCTAATGGTTCTTGACTTCCTGTTACAGAAGGTTGACTACTGTCGGAAGAGTCTTTATCTAGTTGGGCCTGAAGTTCTTCTTCCTGTTGCTGCTCATTGTGTAACATTGTTTTGTACTGTGTAAAGTTCACATCGGTGATAGTGCTTTCATTTGTTTTGAAAGCATCTTCATAGCACTCATAATTATCTAGTATGTCTTCCTCTTTTCTCCATGGTTTGAAAAGTTGTAACAGAGACATGTAATGTAGTTCTTTCTGTTGAGGAGTTTTTAATGACAATTTCACATGATTAATTAAGCTTCGTTTGTTAAGTTTCACTAAGCTCCCTTCACAATCGGTCACTCTATATCTACGTTTGCTTTCATCGGGTTTTACATTATTTTTGCATGCAAAGTTTTGAGCTACGTGGTATAGACACATGCTGTCCAGAGTGGATAGTATGTGTCCAGTAAATTGTTTTTTAGAATGTCTTGGCTTTTGGGATCATTTCTGGCAATTGTTTCTATGTCCTCCTATGATTTTAGCACTCTTTTTCTACATTTTGCAGGACCAAGACTGAGCCATACTATATTGTCTGATTTTCCATACAAAGCAGTGCCGGTTAAACGATCTGCTGCTTCATAGGCCCCACATTCTCTATGAGAGAGCATTTTTATGCCTAGGCTGTACAATTTCTGTGATAATGTTTTGTTTGATGCTAGGTCATCCCAGAGGTCTTGAAGCTCTGTTTTTTTCTGCTTTTGATAAGTAGGCTGTAACATATTGAGCAACACCAGTTGAATTGTCTGCAATGTACAGCACATCTATGTTTGCATTCCATAATAGAGCAATGATTGCATTGTAATCATTGATATATTTTGATTCTTCCCTTCTTTTTATGTAATACATGTTTTTAGGTGATTTACCTTTACCTTTAACACTATGTCGAACTGAAGACGTGAAGTTGTTTACTTCACCTGTTTCTGTAACTGGTCTAGGGAAACCAAAGTGGCATTTGGTGTAGTATTTATCTTTGTTTTTGTATTTGCGGCGACAATATTTGCCACATTTGTGTCTTTGAAATTGTAAAATCTGCCCATGCAGCTCACTATGTGTCTGTTGTGAAGGGATTTCACATGTGACATATTTTTGGATAAACTGCAAAACAGTGCTATCACTGTTGTGCCCAAATTTCAGTGAACCTTTGATCCATAACAGCATGTGAATGTGTGGTGCTCCTCTTGCTTGATATTCTTTTCTCCAAAAGAAGTGTTGCACTTCTCCAAGGGGAGGAACAGTTGTATTGCAAATAAAGTGTAGCATTGCAATGAAACGATGATGGAAATATCTTGAGACATTAACTGGATCTAGAGAGCAAAGTTCTCCAGGTGTTAATATATCTATGTTGTTTTTGTTGCTGTTTGCTATGCGTAGGAACTCATGTAAATCTTCCCATGCATATTCTGCACAACTAAGTGTAACAAACCAAGTTGGTGGTCCAAGGTTTCTGATCATGAAACGCACGTCTCTGTGTCGTCTGAACCAGTATTCCTTTGTACCACGCATGTTTGCAAACCAATTTGTTATACTTGATTGTAAAACCTCATCTATTTCTTGTACTTTTTGTATTAACTGCGTAGCTGACATATTTTGAAAGTGCGTTCCAGATTTAAGAATGTGTGCAACTCCATAACATAGTGTTGCTAATTCACTTTCATAGAGTGGGTGGAATATGTATTCCACATTTTGTCTAAATCTGGGATCTTGCGAATACATTCGTAATGAGCGGTATTCTGATGCCCCAATCTGAGTGGGTCTATCATCGTATCTTCCACCTTTGCCAGTAGGAAATAGCAGTGGAAAAGCACGTGCTTCTATACTTTTTTCCCAAATACTCATTGGTGACCCTTTGGTTTGTCACATTTGGTAAATTTCTAGTGCATCATCTATGCTTTCATTGGAATGCAATGGATGAATTGTGTAATTGTCCAAAAGAGTGGATACTGTAGCTGGATCCAGAAGTTCGAATTGTCCAGTTTCTGATGGCGCTTGAATTATTTCACTTGTTTGCCTTAAGCTTTCATCAATATTTATTTCCTTGTAGTACTCATTATTGTCTTTTAGATATTGCAATGCTTGTCTAACTTTGTGCAAGTCCACTAATTGTTGCCTAATGTTTTTGTCCTTTGTTGGTACTCCATTTACCAAGACTATTAAAGAATGCTCTATTGAACGTTCCACTACTAGAGTGTGTACATTTTCCGTTAGATCTAATGGCAAGTAAACTACTTTGCCACAAATGCCTTTCACCAATTCAGAGGAAGGTAATTTTGCAGTTTTTGGATGAAGGCTTATAATTGCTTGAAATGGGTGAACTGTTTGAATTATTATGCTCTCATATAAATTGAGCTGTTGCAGGATTTGTGGTAATGGAAACAATTCCAAATTATTTGTAATAGCACGTGAAGGAGTGTGGTTGTTGTCTAATTTTGCAGTACTTTAACTGCAACATATTAGGTGTTCAGTTATTTCATATTTGTTTTCAGCTAAAAGGTACAAAGCTAATTCAAACCCTTTAGGGGCCGATTCATGGAACAAACGTGCGCCGAAAATCCCCACGCAAGCAGGCGCAAGGTGGCGCAAGCGTGAGAAAGCAAGCGCATGCGCACGCGCACGCGTGCGATTCAAGGAAGGCACTGCGCGTGTATACCACTGGTGTGCGTCATCAAACGGCATGCGCTACGTGCCCAGCGAAAGCACACATAGCGCGGCGCACACAACAAAAGTGGGCAGAACAGTGGGCGTAACACGCGGAATGGGGAATAACGCGTGAAAAAGAAGGCGTAACTGGGGAAGTACTGCAGGAAACTACACGGAACGCCCACATGCACGCGAACAACCCGTATTCATGGATCCGAATACGGGAAACCTGCACACGGCAAAAGACGCGCATAGGCGTCAATGCGTCTGCCACAGGAAGGCAGGTGGAAGTGTCCCTGCGCACAGTATAAAAGTGCGTGCAAACAACAAACACGTACATACCGCTACGATGAATGCCCCATTTGTCGCAGCACTGATCGTGGGACACCGCAGGAGGAGGAGAATAGCCAGGGCACGCATTTATTCACCCCGGACAAGCCTTTTTGGATGCATGACAACCAGGTCTATGGCAGGTATAGGTTTCCACCTCGTATCATCCTAGACCTGGTTAGGGAGTGGGAAGATGACCTTACATCCCCCACCCTCTGCTCCCAAGCATTGAGCCCCTTGGAGAAGGTGCTCAATGTCCTGCATTTTTTGGCCACTGCGTCATTTCAGCAGACTACTGCCATAGTGGGGGGGTCTCACAGGCCACGCAGTCACACTGCCTACACCAGGTCTTGGCAATCATGACAGCGCGCCCCTCAGTCTGCAGGCACATATACATGCCCAGAACACCCACAGAAAGGCAGGCTGTTGTCCAGGACTTTTACAGGGTGGCACACTTCCCCAAAGTGCTCGGTGCCATAGATTGCACCCATGTGGTTCTACGTCCACCTAGGGCCACTGAGCACATCTACCGAAACCGCAAGCACTGGCATTCCATCAACGTGCAGTTGGTATGCGATGCAAAGGGAATCATCACCTCTGTCTATGCAAACTACCCTGGCTCCACCCATGACAGTTTCATATACAGAATTTCCGCCCTGAGCCGGGCCCTGGAAGCTGGGCAGCATGGAAACACATGGCTCCTAGTTGAGTACAAATGCCTGTGCACATGCATTCATGTCACACACACACACAAATACACAAAGCCCAATAATCACAACCATCATCACCTCTCCAGGGGACAGTGCCTACCCTCCGAGCAACCACATGATGACGCCAATCCGGAACCCCACCACACCACCCCAGGTAAAATACAACGCTGCCCATATTGCAACCAGGGCCATAGTGGAGCGCACATTCGGAGTGCTCAAGTCACACTTTCGCTCCCTTGACCGCTCTGGCAGGCAGCTACTCTATGCACCCCCAGTTGTGTGCAGGATCATTGTGGCAGCATGTGTCCTGCACAATGTTGCAACACGGCAGGGCGTACCGGTGGACATGGTGGTGCCCCCACATCCCCAACCACAGGCACAGGTGCTGCCCATGGGAGGGGACAGGGCATGTGGCGAGGCAGCCCGGACCCAGCTTGTGGCCACATTTTCCACCTAAACTCCCACCCCTGCGGAGTGCACACAGGCCTGGCACATACCAGGTGACAATCGATGATGGCAAAGAGACAGTCAACTGTCACAACCTTACCACCCTGAGAATGTTGCCATGCAAGTGCCACATTGTGTGCATCCATAGCTACTTAAACAACAGCAATCCTGTGTGACCAAAAGGCACACATGCAAGGTGTGAATCACACAGACCTGGAAAACAGGCCATGACTATCACTGCTATGTCACCCAAACCCTCCCAAACCACAACATGACATGGCAATCAATAGCCATATACCAACACAGTACCAATAAGGTACACATTGACATATGCAAAATGTAAAGTGGCATCACACAATGATGCCTGACATGGAATCACATGAAATGACTGACCAACAACCTCCCACCCAAAAGAAGTCATACCCAAATGCATTCCAACAGTTGTAGTTGTAACATAACAATGAATGCCTGTCTACATGCACATTGTGCATTGCAAAATCAACACCGCAGCTTCTGTGTGCCGTGCCCACCTCATGCAACACACTGCTCAGCGCACAGCATAGTGAACAGCCATTGTGGGTGATGCACACCCTGAGCATCACATCCAAGCGACAAAATACATCAAAAAGCAAATTACGCATGTACAGGATCCACAATTGGCCATAGATCATGTGCTGCAGGGACACAATGGGCACCAGAAGGCAAACAGAGTGTACATGTGGACATGGAAGGGTGGTTGTACATGTAGTGGATCATAGAGCGAGAGTGTGGGTCAGTAGGGACATGCACTCAATATATGCATGTGCAATCAAGTTACCATCAGTTTCCTCTACACATCACATGTGAACATTCACCATGTGTACACCCCAGCATGTCAAGCCACAACTATTCCCTCACACCTGAAAGGTAAACACAACACATGAACAGGCATTGATCAGCAGAATACATCATGTACATAGGATACTGCAATTACAATGTCAGGGTGTGCATCACACTGTAGGGCAAGGCAACTGTCAACAACAAAACACCCCCCTCCCTCACAAATCACCATGACACACTGAACAACTGCACCTGGGTTATCTAGCCTTCATCCTTGAAGTTCACCTGGCCACAGGATCACCCTTCCCCTTTGTCACCATCTCCCACCTTGTGTGCAAAAAGTGGCCAGCACCCTCGGAGGACACCTTGACTTGCAAAAACACCACATCAAAGAGAACACAAAGCAGGCCAACACAGAAGCCAAGCAAAAAGCCTGCAGGCAGCAGAACAAACCAGAAGACCCTCCAGTAGATGACTTGAAGTAGCAGTACGTCACAAAGCCAAAGTACTACCACAATGACGTAACAACCAAGGTAGCACAGTAAAACAATTTCACAACATGATGTGTACCATGTGTGGTACATAACACAGAATAATGCACCACGAACTGATGTGTACTGTCACTGCTCCTGTGTACAGGTGCAGGAGTGGCACGAACCAACCACCCCCACCGTGGCTGGGTGCCTGCAAGGTCAAACTCACACAGGCCTCTGAGACCCTCGTGGGGAAGGAGGGTCAGGGATATGCAGTCGGGACAGGCATTGCTATACTGGATAACTGGAATGAGGGGCAGGAGAGGGGAGTAGGATTCACATGGGAAAGTAGGAAATGCACAAAACTGTACCACTCACATTAACACATACACAAGTACACCAAACCTGATCATCATGCACATAGTAACAAATTACTCAAATGAAAGACAAACAGAAACTTATCTCTGGGGTGAGTGCTGGCCTCCTGCCTGCGCACTCTCAGTTCCGGTAACAGGAGCAGTTTAATGCTGCAAAGAGAGCCACAGTTACTAATCTGTGCGTGCCTATAACACACAAACACACCACCATATATGCCCCAAAGTAACAAAATACTCTACAAAAAAACAATCTGGTGTGGATGCTTCATACCCATACGTAACATTACCCCTGTGATGGTTCATACACAGTCAATGCAGTAAGTCATGCGCCGCTGGGTGCGTTGCAAATGGAAGACCAATGTGTCACGAACCACACAACATGCAATGTTCCCTGGGTAAGCAGCCAGACGCATATAGCAAGGAATGACTTCATAACAAGTCGTGTTCCACCATGACCCAAAAAAAGTAGGTAGTGCATGTGTCAAATTCTACATGGTAATGAAATGCACTGCACATGAGTCTTTCCCTTGCTGTCTGTCCCTGTGAGCTGCTTCTTTCCATGTCTCGGAATGCTACATGGCTAATACAAGTGCCTCAATGGACCATGGTGGACCCGAGGGTATTTGCCACTGGCCCTGCTGGTGCCCCAGACAACTTTCCCCTCAACTAGCCATTAGTTCACCAACGCATCTCAGCTGTATTGTGCACTTCAACACCAATATTTGTCCAAGCTCACCGTCAGTGCTGCTACTAAGCATGCATGTGCAACTGGCCAGGTGGAAGGTCTGCTGCTTTGTGGCCCTCCTGTCCTGCTCACCTTGCCTGGAGTCCCTTGAAATACATAGCTGTTTTCGGATGTATGAGCACAAACCCTGTGCCTCTGCTTGTGCACAAATGCGCATGTCGGCACCACCAAACGTGTCCAGCTTCCAGACGTCCAATGGCCCATGTCTGCTGGCAAAGGTGGTCTGGAGGCTCATCCCCCTGCAGAAAGGGCATGAAACACATGATTAATGCTTTAAAATCATCTGTGTGTGTCTCTTCAGGCATTACATGACTGGACCATGTCAGAGACGTACAACACAAATCACACCATCAGTCCGTCTTTCACAGGCAAACTGTTGAACACGCCATGAATTACAACAAGCACATGTACAGTATAGATAATAAACATACTACACATCAATACATATCAATGAATGTACACATCAATCATGAAACCCCCCATCTAGCGAATGAAGAACAGTGGTCAATAACACCCCAATCATCCCCAAAAGGGGTGTTAACACAAGTTTCACAGCAGCAGACATGCCACAGATATGACAGTCCAGAGCCCTTGTGTAATAGGCTGTTACACTGATCTTTTACTTCAATGTGTGGGATTCACTCATTGGGTTCATGCATGTTGACATGTGGGTTTACTCAATCAATGGCAACCTGTGTGTGTGTGTATGTGTGTGTGTGACGGACATGTGTTGCTGTACACAGTTGACTTTTGGTTTGTGCCATGAGATGGGCATGTCACTGCTGGGTGGGTGGGTGAGTGGGTGGGGGCACATGAGTGGGACATGAGTGGGGGCCTGCTGACAGGTGCCCATCACTGCTGGGGGGTGGGGGTGCTGGGAGACATGAGTGGGAAATTAGTGGGGGCCTGCTGGCAGGTGCCCATCACTGCTGGGGGGTGGGGTGCTGGGGGACATGAGTGGGACATGAGTGGGGGCCTGCTGGCAGGTGCCCATCACTGCTGGGGGGGTGGGGGTGCTGGGGGACATGAGTGGGGGCCTGCTGGCAAGTGCCCATCACTGCTGAGGGGTAAGGGTGCAGGGGGACATGAGTGGGGGCCTGCTGGGAGGTGCCCCTCACTTCTGGGGGGTGGGGTGCTGGGGGACATGAGTGGGGGCCTACTGGCAGGTGCCCATCACTGCTTGGGGGTAGGGGTGCAAGGGGACATGTGTGGGACATGAGTGGGGGCCTGCTGGCAGGTGTCCATCACTGCTGGGGGTGGGGGTACTGGGGGACATGAGTGGGACATGAGTGGGGGCCTGCTGGCAGGTGCCCATCACTGCTGGGGGGTGGGGGTGCAGGGAGACATGAGTGGGACATGTGTGGGGGCCTGCTGGCAGGTGCCCATCACTGCTGGGGGGTGGGGGTGCTGAGGACATGAGTGGGACATGAGTAGGGGCCTTCTGGCAGGTGCCCATCACTGCTGGGGTGTGGGGGTGCTGGGGAACATGTGAGGGGCATGAGTGGGGGCCTGCTGGCAGGTGCCCATCACTGCTGGGGGGTGGGGGTGCAGGGGGACATGAGTGGGGGCCTGCTGGCAGGTGCCCCTCACTGCTGGGGGGTGGGGGTGCTGGGGGACATGAGTGGGGGCCTGCTGGCAGGTCCCCATCACTGCTGGGGGGTGGGGGTGCAGGGGGACATGAGTGGGACATGAGTGGGGGCCTGCTGGCAGGTGCTCGTCACTACAGGGGGGTGCGGGTGCGGGTGCTGGGGGAATCAGTTTAGAGGTCAGTACATTCCACAGGGAAGTGCGCCCTTGGCTCCGGTAACCATTAACCAGTGTGCCTATTGCCGGCTAGGATTGCCCGAAGCAGGATTTGGAACCTACGCCTATTCCCGTTCATCAGAAAGGCCCCTACGTTGAGATGGCGGTGGGAAATAGGAAGCATCTATTTTTAGTAGATACGGGAGCACAGAAATATTCTATTGATTATTCACGGGTTCCAAATATTCCCCTGTCAGGGCAATCCAGTGTTTCCGTAGGGTTTTCAGGCACACCTGTAGTTTGTCCGGTTTCTTTGCCGGTACCGATAACACTGGGTCCCTTCACGGAACAGTGTCCATTTCTACTTACCACAAACTGTGGGGAGAACTTGCTGGGGCTAAATTTGTTGAAGGCATTACATGCAGTAATTCATTGTTCTCCGGATGGAATTCGGCTAACAATTTCACCTCAGCAATCATTTGCCTCTCAGTTTTTGACTCGACCTTTACCGCCAGAATTTAGTAATGTTCCAGAGTGCTTATGGGCAATTGATGATAATGATGTGGTCATTCTCCAAATTGAACCTGTTAAAATTATTTTGAAACATGGAGTAAAATTTCCTCGTATCCCGCAATATAAGATCTCAGTTGAAGGCGAGCAGGCTTTGAAATGTATAGTTTCTGATTTTGTACATCGTGGAGTAATTGAGGAGATTACGGGTAGCATATGTAACAGCCTTATTTTGCCAGTATACAAAAAAGGTGATAATGCGATTCCCTTTCGTTTTATAATTGATTTACGTGCTATTAACAAAATTGTGGCTCCTCAATTTCCTATTGTACCTGATGTCACAACGATACTAACTATGATTTCGGCTTCTGCCACTCATTTTAGCGTTGTTGATCTTAAAAACGCGTTTTTCAGTATTCCCATGCACAAGGATAGCAGGTATTTGTTTGCATTTACCGAAGGTGGACGCTCGTTTACATTCACTCGTGCACCGCAAGGGTACACTGAGAGTCCAAGTATTTATAGTAGGGCATTGAAAGAGCAGCTTGATACCCTCGAGTTGCCTACTACTTGCATGTTACTGCAGTATGTAGATGACCTCCTTTTGGCTGCTGATTCTGAGAGTGCCTGTAAAAAAGGCAGCATGTTGTTGCTTTGTCATCTAGCAAAACATGGCCACAAAGCTTCACTTAAGAATTTCCAATATTGTTGCCAGGAGGTCGCCTATTTAGGCTATCTCCTGTCAAAGGAGGGAAGACGGTTGACACCTGAACGAATAAAGACCATTTCTGGTATGTCTGTCCCAAATACGCAAAAGGAAGTTAGAGCCTTGATAGGTATGGCTTCTTATTGTAGATTGTGGATCCCTAATTTTTCGTTAACGATTAAACCAATGCTGGCTTTGACAAAGAAGGGCATTTCTTTGCCATTGCCATGGACCTTGGAACACCAGACAGCATTCGATTTGCTCAAATCCGCGCTGTGTTCAGCGCCGGTTTTAGGAACTCCGAATTATGATAAGGCCTTTGTATTGTTTGTGCATGAACGTGATGGATGTGTTTTGGCTGTGTTAATGCAGGAACATGGAGGAAAGAATAGGCCGTGCGGCTACTATTCCTCCTCCCTTGATCCTGTAGCATGCGCTTTACCAAGATGTTTGCGCGCTGTTGCTGCTGCTGGTGCGTCTGTAAAACAGAGTGAGGGAATGGTACTGGGTCATGCGTTAACCCTAATGGTACCTCACTCTGTAGATATTCTATTGAATAGAACTCAAACGCAACACTGCACTTCTGCACGATTGACAAGATATGAACTGATCTTGTTTGCCCCTCACATTCAAATTCAGAGGTGTTGCGTATTAAATCCGGTTGAACTTTTACCTGTCTCACAAAATACTGTTGATGATGACGATACATCACACGATTGCCTTTATATGACAGAACAAGAGACTAAAGGCAGAATCGATTTGAAAGACACGCCTTTGAATAGCCCTCAAGGAGAGCTATTTTGTGATGGCTCTTGCTTTAAACTTCCAGACGGTACATCCACGGCTGCTTATGCTGTCACTACTTTAAGCATGGTTGTGGAAACTAAAAGAATTATGCATAACTCTGCGCAGGCCGCAGAAATTATAGCATTAACTCGAGCTTGTGAGCTTTATACGCAGTGAACGTATATACTGACAGCCAGTATGCCTTTGGGGTGGCCCACAATTTCGGTAGACTTTGGAAAGAACAAGGTTTCTTGACCTTGCACAGAACAAAAATCCCGCACGGCACTTTAATAGTGCAATTGCTTTCAGCACTTGCACTCCCTGTTCAGTTAGCTATCATAAAATGTTCAGCACATCAAAAAGTTACAGATGATGTAGGAAAAGGGAATGCCTTCGCCGATCAGATAGCTAAACAAACTGCCACTGATTTCAGTTCAGAAATGTACGTTGTAAAAGAAATTGTAAATGTTTGCACTTTGGGTGAAAGTATCGATGTTGTAAAAGATATTCAAGCAGATGCTATCATAGAGGAAACTAAGAGATGGCTCGAGGGTGCGGGGAGATTGGATGATGATGGGTGTTGGGTAGACAATGTTGAAGGGAAATGGTTACTCCCTGACCCCTACATTACAATGAAGGTTATTATGGCTCATGGTCCGACACATGTGTGTGCGTGGAAATTAACAGAAAAGCTACACAGTGTATGGGCCAATGATAAGATTTTCAAAACTGCGGAGAGTTTTGTCCAGAACTGCATGGTTTGCTTGCAGCACAATGTAGGAAAAGGTACCTCGACTCCTAGAGGAAGTTTTGCTCCACTTTCTGTCCCGTTTGAGGTTATTCACTTTGATTTTATTGAAATGGAACGGTGTAACAATCTTAAATATGTATTGGTTGTTATTTGTGCCTTTAGTAAGTGGGTTGAGGCCTTCCCGGTTAGAGATGCAACGGCCATAACCACGGCAAAGACTCTGTTGAAAGAGTTTTTCCCTAGGTTCGGGCTGCCGAGAGTCATCTGGTCAGATAATGGGCCACACTTTATTGCCACTGTAATCCTACAAATTTCCAAAGGATTACAGATTGACAAGCGGTTCAATTCAGCTAGACATGCCCAGAGTGCCGGATTAGTGGAAAGGCACAACGGCATTATAAAGAACAAACTCGCTAAGACGTGTGCTGGCACCAAGCTAAAATGGCCGGACGCCTTACCGATCGTGTTACTATCGATGAGAACAACCCCTCAAACTAAGACTGGGCTCGCTCCCTTTGAGGTGGTAATGGGGAAACCTGCTAATATTTGGGGTATGCCAAAAAGTCGCTCATTACGGGCTATAGAAAATGTGCTTCTTTCAGACTACTGTAACCAGTTGACTAAAAACCTGTTTTCAATTTATCACCAGGTGCGAGAGGCATTACCTGTGCACTACGAGGGTCCTGGTCACAGTCTACGACAGGGGGACTGGATCCTCACGAAGGTTTTTGAAAGGTCATCTTGCCTTGCACCTCGGTGGAGGGGTCCCTACCAAGTCCTGCTGGTCACTCAGACTGCCGTACGGGTAGCGGGTCGTAAACACTGGATTCATGCGACGCACACCAAGCGGATCCCACAGCCCGTGCCTCACGATACAGAAGACACAGAATCCCTTCCCACTGCTGTGACTAGCGTGCCTGAAACAGCAACAACCAATAAGGGAGAATCGGAGACCGCTTCAGAATCCGCAGGGCCGGACAAAACAGCCATCTTGTCTCCGCACTCCCCAACAGTGGAACTTCCGGATCAATCCTTTCTTGATCCCATTTCCGTCCGTTCGCCACTTCCAGGAGGAAGTGACGACACTTTGTTCCCACCAGAAACTGCAAAATATAATTTGCGCCCAAGGAAGTAAATGTACAGCATGGTCTGACTGTGCGATTGAGAAAATCATTTGAGGGCTTGTCTTTTTGGCCCGATTGTACGGAAAGATTCTGTTGGCTAAGGGTTGTGGGAAAGACATTAAGAAGACGCGTGACTGGAGTCGCCAGCAAACAAACAATTGGTGTTTTTTCGATTGAAGACTACGATGCCTGCACCCGCTACCGCTCATACTGAACTCTCAGATAAAAATGTGACTAGCAGAGACAATGATCAAGTATGTAAGGGGACCCCCAAAGTGTATTGTTGCCTTCTCGTTATAATTACTGGATTTGTAATAACTTTTGGGTTATGGTATCTGGAAGAAGCATATCCGTTAGAGGACTTTTTACCTATTGAAAATGTCTCTGTTATTCCCACTCCTTCTGTGCAATTGCATACTTTGTCGCCTAGAGATTCTTTGCATAGACGGAATTATCAGAATAATACCCTTTTATTAATAATGAATGCCACTCATGCAATTTTTAATAAGACCAATTGCTGGATCTGTACACATCTACTGCAAAATGTGGATAAGGGGCTAGGTTGGTATATTTACCCTTTGCCTCTGACAACTGCCTTTTATGCTTCTCTTAGAGCACTATTTTTTGGTCGATGGATGACAGCATCTCAGGGAACTTTGATGGTACAAATTAAATAGTTTTGAAAAAAATGTTTTGATGCCCCTGGGATGCTCACTTTTTGCAAATAGAAGTAAGCCAAACGTTGCTTCTGTTAGGCCCTCTGATAGATTGTCTCGTCCTTTTCAGTCTTTAATCTCTTTCAAAATGGCTCCTATAGGCAATAAGGATGCCACGCCTCCATCCTATTCTGTTAATCATAGCCCCGATTCAGTATCCTTCTGCATACAGAGGAATGGAACATGGTCAATGGGTAATTTTAGAAAGTGCGCCAATGTTGAGAATTTGACTAGTGAAAACAGACCTCTGTACGTAGGCGAACCTGTCTATTTTGTTTGTGGTAATGTGGCATTTCCATGGTTGCCCAGGGATTGGCAAGGAACCTGTTATTTAGGGATTCTATTACCTGGGGTATTTATTGCCAGTACTACAGAAATTTCAAAGGCTCGTCCACGACGAGGTGTAAAAGGGGATGCTCCAGCACAAACTCCAGGAGATATTATGAAATCCTTTGTGCCATTTTTTGGGCAAATTACGAATTCAGAAGATATTAGGGGACTAGCGAGAGTATTGGAGAGAACCATCAATCGGACCACTAACATACTCTATAATATGACGTTAGAGCAGAGAGCGATAAGATTAGTGGCTCTTCAGAACCGGATGGCATTAGATGTCATCCTAGCAGAGCGAGGAGGAGCATGTAAATTAGTGGGGTCCGCTTGCTGCGTTTATGTTCCAGACTCCTCTCCAACGATCTTTAGGGCGATCCAAAATCTACATGTTCTTAGTTCAGAAGTACATGTTCCTGAGGGAAACTGGGAACTTGGTACATGATTTTGGGACCTCCTACGGTCATGGGGATGGACGTTGTTCTCGGCCCTGCTTATTATCTTGGGAAGTTTTCTGTTTCTTTGTTGTTGTATACAGTGTCTCCCTGGTATATGCTCAGTATTAGGGGGATGTTGCACACAAGCAACAAGTGTATTAGGGAATAAAATATACGCCCCAACGGAGCTCTCCAAAGAGTATGTGTTGAAAGAAACTCTGGTATAATACCTAATGGCAGTAGATATGTCCGACAATGATTCGGGGTGTATGGACAATGACGCATGGAGTTACTTGCAAGCAAATCAGAAGTAGTATTAGCACTTGGCATAGGCCAAAAGGAGGGTTTGTCAAACCGGATATTAAATTATGCCTCTTATTACAAACGATTTGTATGCATATTGGCCTACGCCAAGTTGCTTAAAACTGTACGTGAATAACTCTCTACGGCAAGGTCTTGACCTTAGAAATTAATGTAAGCCACCATCTTGAATCAAGCCTCCATTTTAGGTTAGAAACCGCCATTTTGAGGTTTTATACAAAGTCACCCTGTAATTTAAAATGGCCGTCTCGTGTGTCCTTGTTCTTGCCTTAACCTCTCCAACCTCTGTAGGGGAGTTAATGTCCAACCTGCCTTCAGGCAATATGTTAGGGTCATGTAGACCTTGTCCTTTGTTGACCTCGGGAGCAGGGGATTACTTGAATTAGCAAAGTTAAACTACAAGTATATAAGGACAGTAATGCTATCTAAATATAATAAGTGAAACATTTGTTTGGTCTGTATTAAACCAGCATGTAAAGAGTGTAAATGTTAGATTAAAGAATAATGGAGTGCGTTAGTAAATGTATTAAAAAAGTAAACCGCATACACGAGATATGTAAATTAGGAAAATGAACCTGGCATGACCCTAGCCCAGTGTATGATTAACTTGTAAAAAAGGGCTGGACATCATTTTACGAATTGTATAAATGCAGAATGTCCAGCCAGGAAATTCTGTCACTGCTCACATTGAACCCTGCTGGTGGTCTGTGATGTATTGACGGCCAAATAGCTATTTGTGTACTTTGTTGAATACTGCTCAGTTTTGTAATAAAGATTCTGGGAATCTTTATAAGCCTGTGTCGGTGTATTTTCCTTTGCTCGGTGTAACAGCCGTAACATTGTATTTTTTTCTGATTCCACAGAGTGGGGGCCTGCTGGCAGGTGCCCATCACTGCTGGGGGTTGGGGGTGCAGGGGAACATGAGGGGGACATGAGTGGGGGCCTGCTGGCAGGTGCCCCTCACTGCTGGGGGGTGGTGGTGCCTGGGGACATGAGTGGTGCCTGGGGACATGAGCCTGCTGGCAGGTGCCCATCACTGCCTGGGGTGGAGGGGCAGTGGGACATGAGTGGGGGCCTGCTGGCAGGTGCCCATCACTGCTGGGGGGTGGGGGTGCTGGGGGACATGAGTGGGGGCCTGCTGGCAGGTGCCCATCACTGCTGGGGGTGTGGGTGCAGGGGGACATGAGTGGGACATGAGTGGGGCCTGCTGGCAGGTGCCCATCACTGCTGGGGGGTGGTGGGTGCTGAGGAACATGAGTGGGACATGAGTGGGGGCCTGCTGGCA
Organism: Ambystoma mexicanum; assembly: GCF_040938575.1. Classification (NCBI taxonomy): domain Eukaryota; kingdom Metazoa; phylum Chordata; class Amphibia; order Caudata; family Ambystomatidae; genus Ambystoma; species Ambystoma mexicanum. The sequence goes on along the minus strand of NC_090929.1, from coordinate 390,520,458 downwards.
GGTGCCCATCACTGCTCGGGGGTGGGGGTGCTGGGGGACATGAGTGGGACATGAGTGGGGGCCTGCTGGCAGGTGCCCATCACTGCTGGGGGTGGGGGTGCTGGGGGACATGAGTGGGACATGAGTGGGGGCCTGCTGGCAGGTGCCCATCACTGCTGGGGGTTGGGGGTGCAGGGGGACATGAGTGGGGGCCTGCTGGCAGGTGCCCCTCACTGCTGCGGGGTGGGGGTGCTGGGGGACATGAGTGGGAGCCTGCTGGCAGGTGCCCATCACTGCTGGGGGGTGGAGGTGCAGGGGGACATGAGTGGGACATGAGTGGGGGCCTGCTGGCAGGTGCCCATCACTGCTGGGGGTGGGGGTGCTGGGGGACATGAGTTGGACATGAGTGGGGGCCTGCTGGCAGATGCCCCTCACTGCTGGGGGATGGGGGTGCAGGGGGACATGAGTGGGACATGAGTGGGGGCCTGCTGGCAGGTGCCCCTCACTGCTGGGGGGTGGGGAGCAGGGGGACATGAGAGGGACATGAGTGGGGGCCTGCTGGCAGGTGCCCCTCACTGCTGGGGGGTGGGGGCACAGGGGGACATGAGTGGGGGCCTGCTGGCAGGTGCCCCTCACTGCTGGGGGTGGGAGTGCTGGGGGACATGAGTGGGGGCCTGCTGGCAGGTGTCCCTCGCTGCTGGGGGTGGGGGTGCAGGGGGACATGAGTGGGACATGAGTGGGGGCCTGCTGGCAGGTGCCCCTCACTGCTGGGGGGTGGGGGTGCTAGGGGGCATGAGTGGGACATGAGTGGGGGCCTGCTGGCAGGTGACCATCACTGCTGGGGGGGGTGGGGGTGCAGGGGGACATGAGTGGGACATGAGTGGGGGCCTGCTGGCAGGTGCCCCTCACTGCTGGGGGTGGGGGTGCACGTGAAACTTCACGCGCACCCCTGAAATTCACATACCCCGCTCTGACAGCAAAATCAGGTGTGAAACTTCACGCGCACCCCCGAAATTCACGTACCCCGCTCTGACAGCAAAATCACGTGTGAAACTTCGTGCGCACCCCGAAAGTCACGTACCCCGCTCTGACAGCAAAATCACGTGTGAAACTTCACGCGCACCCCAGAAATACACATACCCCACTCCCACAGGGCCAATCACGTGTGACACTTCCCACGAGCCCCAGTAATACATGTATCCCGCTCGCACAGGGCCAATCGCGCGTGAAACTTCCTGCGAACCCCAGTAATACACGTACCCCGCTCGCACAGGGACCATCACGTGTGAAACTTCCCGCGAACCCCAGTATTACACATCCCCCCTCGCACAGGGACAATCGCGTGTGAGACTACCCGCGCAGCGGGGTACGTGTATTCGGAGGGGTGCGCGGGGAGTTTTACAGGCGTTTTTGAGGTTGTGAGCCTGTGCGCCATGTATGGGATTTGTGCACTTTACATGGTGCACGGGGATGGGGGCGTAACTGGTGCTGCTGCAGGCTCGATGCGCCACTCTACGCCACGGCTGGTTTTGGATGTTAAAATCCATGAATACGCTGTGCGCGGAAATGGATTTTAGCGCACGCGGCTGGCGCATAAAGTCGCACGCACACACTGTGCGCCAGCCGCGTGAGCCACTTATGCGCTGAATTCTATGAATTACCCCCTTAGAGTCTTCATTGTTTTCTATTTTGTATGCTATGTCCACATTTTTTGTTTTCCTTTTGTAAAATGTTCTGCGGCAACACACACACATGGTTTGGTACTTCAGCCGATGACCTTTTAAATTTTACTATTTCTTTTCTGTATGTGTGTAATAGAAGGTTGCTATGTGCAGAATTGTCGCTACTATGTTCTAAAACTGTTGCATTTTCTACGTGGCTCTCACTTCCAAAATACTTTTTCTGAATACGGTCCATTTCTTCTTATAAGAATTTGGGTGTACCATGCAGAAGAGTGGTATTTAAATTGCCTAATTCTGAAGCTGGACTTTTTGCATAGTATATTTTATACACTAAATTTCTTACATTGGAATGATGTACTGATATTCTTTTGATGTCATGGATAGGCCCAGAAATGCAGGCTAATGAATGTCCTTTTAGTCCTGTGTCTTTCCGCACTGCACAAATATCCATATTTTGCAGCACTTTCATTTTACTTTTGTCTTCACCTTTTACATATTGATTGAGGAACTGACGTAAAGATTTGAAAGCTTTGTTAGGAATGGCACACATTGATGTGCACGGCCATTTGTATACTGGACGGTGTGGTTCTGCTGAATCAAGAGGTAATTCTGAGTTTTCAGGAGATAGTTTTTTGAGCATTGTTTCTTGTTCCATGATGGTAGTATTGATTTTCTCATACCCTCGTCCACTGCTATAGATGGCAATTGTGTTTGTTTGATTTTGTTTGTATGCTTCTTCATTAAAAAACAGCTCTGTGGTTGTTGTGTGACTCCATTCACCATCACAAACATGCAAGAAATTATTTTTGTTCACATTCCGTTTATTGCTGAGTTTCTTTTGTAGTTTGGTACTTAGATTTGTTAGTGCTTTCATCCTATTTAACACTAATAGGAACAACTTCCTTTTGAGAAGGATTGCACTGTCCACAAGTGCTTGTAGAATTAACTTTCTACAGTACGTTTTAAGGGGTGAGGATGATTTTGGTCCTCTTCTCAGTCGATTCTGAAGGACTCTGTGATGAAACATTATTGCTGAAATACTTTCTTTTACTATGGGTTCTTCTTACACTATCAGGATTATTAGGAACATTGTTAGCTGTACTGGCAGCCGTTTTTTTGACAACATTTCTGTTTTTTGTGACTCTTTTTGATGGAGGAGGTACAGTTTCGGTAGTTGAGACTTTCTTTTCCAACTGCATTAGCTGGTTTGTACCAAGATTCTCTGCAAACTCTACAACAGGTGGATGCTTACATTGGGCACCTTTATTTTTCTTTGCTCTAATTCTGCGTTACTTTCTACAGAGTTGCTTTTTGGTATGCATTCTTTGGTGTCTGTTGAGAAAAAAATATACTTTGGTCTGTTGACCAATGTTTGTGTGCAGTGTGCATGTGTGCATAAGTCTGATGGGGAAGCTCTTTGTCATGGTGTGTCAACGTACAGTGAACTCTAACAATCATTTGGTAAGGCTACTTTGTTTTGTTATTACTTGTTTTAATTGAAAATCAATTTTTACAAGAGTTGACAATTTATAATTTTCTGTAGTCTGGTAAAAACTTTTAAAAGAAGAAAGTTGAGGTCCTAAGGAGGGAGGCGGAGTATAAAATGGAGAAAATGATGAAAAACGTAAAGTGCTCTGCGTAACTAATTAATTTCTTTGAATAATCAAAACCCCAAGTGGGTCTCCTTTCTTTTCCAAATGCAGTTTCTGTTAAGTTTCGAAGACTTCGCCCCCCCCTACTGTATCTTCTGCGGTTTTTAATCTCGGCTTTCATTATGAGTTTATAGTCTATAGTTTTAAACTCTCAAAAAATGTTGTAACAGCCATCACCCACATTGTTCTTTCTCCGCTCAGGAGGCGTGACCACCATTCATTGTCATCATAAAAGTGAAGCTCAGAAAGAATGTGACCAAAGTAAGTCTTTCGTTGTTGATCAAGGGCGCAACAATTTAATAATAGGTGTCGTACGTTTTCGATTGACTCCTTTTCTTGACAGAAACGGCAGAGATTTTCACTTTGTTTGCTCCTTATGGCTGTTACCTCTTTGGTCATTAATAGATTCAATCTTATTCTCATAAAACTTTCCCTCAGTTTTTTTTGGGAAGTTTTTGCATGTAATTAGGAGGTTGATTGACTTTATTTATCAGCAGAGGTATATTCATGTCAGTTTATTTCGATCAGCTTGATCTTGTGTTAATATCCAATCCAAAAATAGTAGCTTTTTTAAAAAAAAATTTGGATTTATTAGAAGGTCCTCCTCTGTGCAGTTGATTTGATCAAGTCTCGTCTGGTTATCCTTGACCCATCTTGACATGATCTTAGTGCTGTTTTCCTGGAATTCATTATTTATTAGGCAGAATATATAGGGGCTTGCAGGGTCAATTATCTTCCTATAAAGCATGATTCTGTTGCGAGTCACTATCGATTAAATAGATTGTAGACTAAGCTCCCTCCGAATCGATGCTATTGGTGTTGATTGCGGGAGTGACAAGATCCTTCGCCAAAACTTTCCTTCTAACTTGTCCCACAAAGTTTCTGGAAGATTTGGCATTGCTTCAAAGCCATATGTTAAGCTTGGTATGATCTTGGCCTTATAAAAGTTTAGGACTGGTATAAAGGAGAATCTCCTATATTTCCTATTTACAGCTTTTGTCTGTGCGATCAAGAATTTCAATTTTTCTTGGAGGGCTTCTTGCATGGGTAAGTCCTTTCTATTTGAACTGAGAGTCACGCCAAGGTATTTGAAACTGGTGACTATGTCTAGTTTTTCCCCCAATGTACCACTTTGAGTTTTCGTTTTCTTTTTTGCAAGTTCGAAAGACATTATTTTAGTTTTGGAATTATTTATTTCCAAGTCATTCGTTTTAATATACGAGGCCAAGTTATCCAATTTTCTCTGAAGGCCTATCTGAGTCTGATCGATAATGATAATGTCATCTGCGTAAATTAGTCGTGGTAAAGGTTCACCCCCGAAAGTCGGGAGAAATGCTGGGACTTCAAGTTCACTGATCTTGTAATCGGCAATGTAGGCATTATATCACACCGGAGCCAAGGGACAGCCTTGCTTGACACCTCAGGCCATGTTAATAGGTTTCGTTCATTGGCCTGCTCTACTGAGATGTACCTGGATTGTTGTGTCAGAATAAAGTGCTCTGATTTGAGCCAATAGTTGTGATGGGCATTTCCAAGAGATAAGTTTGTTCCATAATTTGGACCGATTAACTTGATCGAATGCCTGTACGAGGTCTATAAACCCCATAAAAACTCTTAAAATAAAAGAAAATAATAATTTGGCACTTATATAGCGCTATGAACCCTCTGGTATCCGAGTGCTGCTTATTATTACCCACAGTGTGTGGTGCTCATTTATCGACATCAGAAGGATGAAAGGCTGAGTTTGGCCCCGCCGGGATTCAAACCTGCGTTAACAGGCTCTGCACAGATGTCAAAGCAAGTGCTCTACTCGCTGTGCCACTTGACCGTGCCACTTGCCTTCCAAAACTTTATTCTTGAGTATGCTCAGGAGTAAGATATTTGCTGTTGTTCCTGTAGCTTTGATGAATCTGGACTGCAAAAGGTCGTTGACTTTATTATTGTTGGTCCAGGTTTGAAATTGGTCCAGAGTGAAGGAAGCGAAAATCTTTCCTATAGCGTCAAGTAATGCGATTGGACGGTAGTGTTTCGGATTGTCCCTTGCTCCCTTCTTAAATATTGGGACAATATTTGCGCATTTCCATGACAATGGGATTAATCTCGTCTTCTCACATTTTGCAAATACTTTGCCGATAAATATGGACTAAGCGTTTGCTTGTTTTTTCAAATCGAAATTAGTCACCCCATCTGGGCCCGGAGCTCTGGAATGGTTTAATTTTCCTATTTTGACTAATATTTGGTTGGGGTTATGTGGAATGATCCATGACTCTGAAGATGCTACTTGTAGTTGTTCAGGGTCCACGTTTCTTGCTTGGTACAGCTGCTCAAAGTGGTTAATCCACTTAGCTTCTCCCACACAATTCTGTAATACCTCGTTTGATGATCTCGTGGTTGATTTTACTAAATTCCAAAAACTACTTGTTTTCCTCCCGCAGATAGCCCTCAGCATTTCTTCAGAGTCAGTCTGATACAATTTCTTTCTGTGATCTCTAACCCAAGCTTTATATTCTTTTTCGACTTTGATAGCCTCCGCTCTTATATCGAGTGATGTTGTTTTTTTTGCTTGTCTCTTTAATTTACGCATCAGTCTGCACTTTACTACTAAATCTTGGCTTTATGTGTGGTTTTTAGCTCTTGCATTGATTATTAGTTTTCCGTCTTGTTTCTTAAAGGCCATGAGTAGCGGGCGGTAATCTGTTGTTTTACTAACTGTACCGCTATCAGAATATCGTTCAGTTAGTTGCACAATTCCAGCTTCTGTTATCTTAAGTCTGATTGCGCTGCAGTCGGCCTCTAATTTGTGGTGAATCATCTCAGTTAAAGGTTTAGGAAGGTTCCAGATCATCTGCAACATATTGTGATCGCTGTGAGTTGTTCTTACTATATTGAAAGATTTTATTTCCATCTGCAAATTACGTGAAACGTAGATGTGATCTATTGTTCCAGCTTGATTTCCTCTCCCCCAAGTAGGAGTTTTTTCTGTTTTTGTTTCAAATGTCAGATGGAGATTATGTAGGTCGTTTATCTTCATGAGTGACTCCCGCAATCTTGCCCTTCCTAATGAATCATCATATTTTTGGTAAATAGCTTTTTGGTCACCGGCCCCTTCACAAGTTATGTTTAAGTCCCCACCAATCACGATATGGTCGATGTCGTGGTTCTCAGATGTTGTTTCCATAATATTTTCCAAATCGTTTAGGAATTCTTTATCAGTAATTGCGCTTGGGTTCCAGTAAATGTTTATAAAAAGCATCTTCCTTGTTACCACTTCTGAGTTTGAAGCATGATGATTCCATAGGACTAATGAGGCTTGTAAAAATTGTGTTGATAGCAGTGACGAAATCAGATGAAAACCGCTACTGGAGCGGAAGGCTGTCAACAGGCCAGAAATCGGCCAGCCTTTGGTACCTCTGTATGGAGGGGAAGAATCGAGTTCATAGCCATCCAAGAAGGGTTTGTTTAGCAACCATGTTTCCTATAACATGATGATATCATGTTGTCCTAAGTTGATATCACTTTCTTTGGTCAAATGGGTAAAGCCCCTGGTATTCCACGAAATGATGGATAGGTTTTTCAATGGGCTTTCCGTCAATATTTCACGTGGTTGATGTATTCTCGTTAGTTTTGGTAATTGCTAAATTATTTTTATTATTTAGTGTCGGCGCGATCCAAGACCATTTTTCCACAGTCTTACCTCCATTTGGTTCAGGTTGAATTGAGCTTTTGGGTTTATCTGATATCAATTTTTGATCGAAGGTGATTTTCATCGTTGGAATAGGGCCCTTCGGAAATCGGTACGGGTCTTTGAGTTTGATCACTGAGTCACGGTCACTAGCACTAGAAAGGTCAAACTCACTGAAATAATGCTTTCTGGAGGACTTATGTTGTGATCTTTCCTCGTAAGATTGAAGTTTCGGCCAGTTGTCACTTCTCTTTGTGGAGCTATGACTCTCTCAGGATTATTCCTGGTAACCGGATAGGAGCTGGGTGCACTGGAGAGTGTTCGTCTTTTGCCTCTTGACCGTGTTTCTTGAGATAGTCGACGCGGTCTATGGGGTGATCTGGCAGAATGACTATCAGCAGAAGATCGTTCGTAAGTCTTTTGATTCAGATCGACAAGTCTATAATCCCAATTATATATATCATCGGCTGCTCCTCTCGTCCAGTCTTTTACTGCTGACAATTCGATAAACAGAAAGGCAGAGTCATTGTGCCCATTAATTCCTGGTTCTACGATTTTCAGGTCACTTGATCTTAAACGTTCTAGGCTTGGTATTTTTGTGAGTAGTTGCATCAAGGTTTGTCTGTTTAATATCAGATTATCCCTTTTGTCTACTACTCTTTCAATTATAAAGGATTTTTCAAGTCCAGTCCTTTTCTCCTGCAACCTTGTTTGATTTAAATATCGGTCCGAGCATTTCGTATGATTTGTTGTTGAAAGTGTATTTGTTTGATGTGGCGATCCTCTTGCTCTATGATTGTTAGAATTCTTCCTCTTGGACTTGGCCCTGTAGTGTAGAAGAAGAATTCTTCCTGCTAATATATCACTTTGAATGTGCAAATAAACATACAAAGCAATCTATTGACTGGAAGATTGGATTCCCATCGAGACCTCGTGGCTGTAGAAAATAAACAAGATTGATATGATTAGAACAACTGACAATGGGTACAGAAATTAATTTCTCTAGAGTTACTCCAAACTAACCTGACTAATGTTTAGAGACTTCACAACGGATAAAAGGAAACCAAATAGATATGTTCTGAAAGAAGGAAAAAACAATGTGAGCCTATAACCCTGGGATCAAATGAAGAGTGACAAATAAGCAACAAGAACCATATCTTGCTTATAATAATGGAGAAAGTTTACCAAGTGAGACCTTCTTCCTAGGCAGAGCGGAGGCTGTTCCGCGGTAGTGCAGCGGCTCTCCCACGGTGCAGTGGCGGCTGTCCCACGGTGCAGCGGAGGCTGTCCCACGGTGCAGCGGCGGCTCTCCCACGGTGCAGCGGCGGCTGTCCCACGGTGCAGCGGAGGCTGTCCCACGGTGCAGCGGAGGCTGTCCAATGGTTATGTTAGTCTCTAAAACGCGGAGGTGAGATAATGTCTTTACCGAGTGCAAAACAACAGAAGGAAAACCAGAGAGTTGCCAAGTACAAACCGGGTCGTAAATCCAAGCGGGCAAGAACAGGAACAGAAGGAAAAAAGGCCAGACGTAATCGAGGGACAAAAGCAAGAGTTCGTTACCAAGAAGACCAAAGTTTTCAAAGCAGGCAAGGATGATCCAAAAGAGTAGTCGAGTCAGAAAGCCGGGTCAGGAACGTGTATTAAATCAGAACAAGAAAAAAGGCCAAAAAACCGAACGCCAAAGAAAGCTCGATCAGAAGCACTGAACAACGTGGAGGCGTGGTTTAAATAGTCCAGGTCACCTGATCAATGCCGTGATCCCAAACGAACGTTGCGCTTCCTTAGCAACGTATCACGTAGTTTCCATGGCAACCTCCATTCACTGTGGCGAGTAGTGCTCCGATTCGAATGTTCTCTTACTGCATTAGCGGGACCAAACTTGCGTGAACCAACGCGCAGCGGTCCACGCATGACAATGATCTTCTTGTTCCGCACACTTGTACTTCGGCGTTTTTTGAAAATATTTTACATTGGCGGTCTCTTTTTTCCAGTAAACTTTTTTATTTTCGCTTTCCTGCCTCTCTCTAAATCTACCGGTAGTAGGGTAGATTGTTGGAGTTTCAGGTTTTGCGATCTTACAGCTTTCCTTCAATGTTTTGTTTATTTGAAGTCTTCTTTTTTTTCAAGCGTGAGGAATGTTCGAGCCAGAGAAATTCTCGTTATTTTCTTTTTTTCTTGGGATGGTAAGTCCTTTTCATCATTTATTCTCGTCATTGCTTTCCTTTTCCTCGCTTCTGGTGGAGGGTAATTTGACTCTATACTGTCTTCTAAGTGTACACTCATATTTAATAAGTCGACGCGGTCATATTTAATAAGTCCTGAGAGTCATTTAGGACTTTACTGTCTGATGAAGGCTGGTCACTCTTTAACTTAGTTATTGGGGCCTTCGACTGTTCCTTGGATGTATGTAAAGAACTCGATTTCTGTATGTTCAATAACACCAGTCGCCGGTTGTTTGTTTTAGGCGGCTTCTCCAAGGGGTATTTGTCTATGTTTGATTTTGACCTTGAGACCGATGCCCACACTATACTGAAAATATTCCAAAATATGCCACCGCATCCATCTTTTTCTTTGACTCGCCTTCCGTTGGGAGGAGCCTATCTGTAGTTGGTTCTGCACTTATATCTAAGGTGTTAATTTGAGATATATATCCGTTTGTGACTGTACCTTCCTTGTGCAGATCTTTTGTTGCACATTTTGATTTGTTTCCCGCTCCTTAGTGTGATGGTTCTTTGGTCGTTGTGGTCTTCTTTGATGTTTGTCTTTCGTGGATCCCAGGGCCCGCCGTCAGGTCAATAGGCCTATATTTCGGGTCTGAGGTTAAGATACCAGAGACCTTGAAGCACTCCCCCGTTTGAGGACCCTGTGAGGAAAAATATGTCTCCCCTGTGTGGTTGATGATTTTTTGGACCGTTATGGGGGGGAGATGCTGAAGATCTTTAAAACAGGTTTCAATTGTCTGGTTCTTTGAATGTAGCCTTCCAACAGAGAGAGTTTTGAGGACATTGCAGCAGTTATGTTTATATGATCCTTCAAAGTTTCTGCTATTCCCTCATACAGTTTGCAAAAAGGGGCCATTGCGATTGTGATTGCAGATATAATTGTTAATAAGTCAGGTTTTTTTCCTGGGGAGTCTGCTGATTTAGATTTTTGCGAGTCTGATCGTTTTCTCCTTTGCGATGAGCTGAGGGATATACGACCTCTTCTTGAAGTTGCTTCAATGCAGTTGATTTTTATATATTCCCTCCTTTCCGGTTGTTGCAATCTAGTTTCGCTTTGGAGCTCACCAGGTGATATTTGGAGAATATCAAGTAGGCCACCTTTGGTTCCGAGGGCCAGCATGGATTAAGAATATGATTTCCCCGTAGAATCAAAGGAGCCGTTTCTTGTAATGTCAATTGGTCTTGTAGCACAATCTGATTGCTGAAGTTAAAGCTTGAAGGAATACGGCGGTCCTCTGAACGCATGTCTTCTAGTGACAGAGTATTCAAGGGCACGAGTGCTGGTTTGGTTTGATTATGCGGTTGGGTTGCCTTTGTCACAGCTGGCGGTCCTGGGCTATTATAGTGCCATCTCAACAATCGACTGGATGCAGATTTAGATATTGATGTCGTGAGGTTTGATGGTTCCTTTTAGGACTCTTCAGTTGTTTTTTGTGTCTCCATTGTTTTAAGCGGTTCACCTACACCTTCAAGTATTTAAACAGCGTCTGAAGGTTCCTGTGTTGGCTCTTCAGCTGATTTTTGTGGCTCCGATATTTCAACCGGGTTGCCTAGACCCTCAAGTATTTCAGCATCTGAGATTTCTCCCGGTAGTTGACCTCTTTTTTTGAAATAGTTGAGAACTGATTTACAAGATATTTTTTCCTCTTTACGGGGTAGGTGCTGACCATGCCTTTTCAGAACTTGCCTTTTTCTGGTTGCTGTTGATTTTCCCATCTTATTGGCGACCGATTTTCTTGTTACATGAACTTGCTTCTCTTGTTACTTTGACAGGGTTTTTTCAGTAGACTTTGTGGGCTCGGATTCCGCGTCAGACGCGTCTGATGATTCGGTTTCATAGGAGTCCAAAAGTAGTTTGTCAATTGTTGCATTTATAATACGACAAACCATTGTATATGCATCTTGCACAGTCGCAGCAAGTATTTGATCTTCATGTGCATACTCGCAAAAGTCGCAAAAGGGGACTGTAGATGAAGCAGAGGCGATGCGTAAACAGAGGGGGGGGAGACTGTCTGTGAGAGCCCATGAACCTCCGCCTGCAATGTCAATTTTCTTGCATAGGTCGAATTCACTCTTTGTTCCTCCCCAAGGGGCAACGAAACCTGCGTAAGGAGCACGTCTCTTGCTGATGATGTGATATGATGTTTGTCACGGGTGTCATCTGGCTCTTCTAGCAGTGCCCTATGAACTTCCGTAGTAGTTGAAACCGCCGGGGGCTGGAAAGGCGCCCGATCATTGGGAGGTTTGTGGGTACGTAAGTCCGCTTCACATTGATGTTGTAACTCATGAGGCTGGTTTACGTGTATAGAAGCGGGACCCGGCCTTCCCGAGGATAAAGTCAGTTTCATGTTGTCAATAGCGTTATTCCCCAGTTCGCGGGAGAAATATTGGGTTACAGGAGATGTAGAAAATGTAGACATGGTAGTGCACGATGAGGGATGTGTTTTCTTACCTGGTATAGCTGATGCAGAAGATTGAGGCCCTAGGGGATTGCCTCTGGCCGCCGCTAAGTTCCGGACCTGATCCGCCACTTGACCAGGATAGCGTAAGGCAGAGCTCCTCAATAGAGGGCCGGATGATCTCTCACAGCTGTTTTTCTGGTCCGCTCCTTCTGCCATGGAACTGGCAATGGTAGTTGATCCACCGCTCTTCACAGCTCCAAACAGACTCAAAACAGGCTTTTCCACTGGCCTTTTCACCACGCCGGGCTTATCGCCACAAGGGCGCTGTGGCAATCCTTTTGAACACAGGTTAGGGTCACGTGACACGCCGACGGCAAGAAGTTCAGATGATTTTGTTAAAGGGACAGAGCCCAACAACGCTCCATAGAGAGCAGAAAGCAGCAACAGCAACTCTCTCCTTTCTCAGTCCGTGATCCACAGCCAGGGATCAGTGCTGCACAGCTCCACAGACTCAAAACAGGCTTTTCCACCGTCCTTTACTCCACGCCGGGCTTTACTGTTTGTATACTACTACAATGTGCTTCAGATGAGAGTACAAAGTGGCCTACTTGTGACGAGAGCAAAACAAAAGAGGTGATGGCTGGAGGGTTTAGAATTAATCTTAACCTCTGGCATCGCTCTGGACCACCCTCCAGACCATCGTTCTTCACCTGCCAAGCCATTACAAAAGGGGAAAGACCATATGCAAATCAGGCCTGGTCCCACCCCCAAAGGGGTAGTCCAGGCCGAACTGCTAGGTCACATCCCTTCTGCACGAGACCACAAGCATCCCCATACATGTTTCAGCCTTGTTGGGCGTCATCAGTGAGGAGTAGCTTGGGTCTCTAGGACCAACAGGCACGGGACCCACGTCTGGGCATACCCGTCCCACTCGGGGTGACAATAGCAAAACAAAAGAGGTGATGGCTGGAGGGTTTAGAATTAATCTTAACCTCTGGCATCGCTCTGGGCAACCCTCCAGACCATCGTTCTTCGCCTGCCAAGCCATTACAAAAGGGGAAAGACCATATGCAAATGAGGCCTGGTCCCACCCCCAAAGGGGTAGTCCAGGCCGAACTTCTAGGTCACATCCCTTCTGCACGAGACCACAAGCATCCCCAGACATGTTTCAGCCTTGTTGGGCGTCATCAGTGAGGAGTAGCTTGGGTCTCTAGGCCCAGCAGGCACGGGACCCATGTCTGGGCATACCCGTCCCACTCAGGGTGACAATAGCAAAACAAAAGAGGTGATGGCTGGAGGGTTTAAAATTAATCTTAACCTCTGGCATTGCTCTGGGCAACCCTCCAGACCATCGTTCTTCGCCTGCCAAGTCAAAATGGGAAAGACTATATACAAATCAGGCCTGGTCCCACCCCCAAAGTTCATTTGTATTGTTGCGAAAGCACACCAACCACGGAAATTAGTCCCCACGCGCAGCGTAGGTGCGGTCACATGATAACGTCCTCAACACATCCGCCCCAGTAATGAAAGTCCCCTGGACAGCAAATGCAAAGAATCAGTGTTCGGGTTCTCAAACTACTTCAAAGTGCGACACAAGTGAGACGGACAGTTAGGAACAGGCGCGATTTTCGCAATACTTACGTTTCTACTGCGCATGTGCACTCATGCTATGTTCACTGTATGGACAGTTCCAGTGTCCTTTGGACAACTCCATTTTGTTTGCCTACGAACTTGCTGGCCACCGTGCCTGTTCTACGGACGGCACCATTTTGGCTGCGCCCGATATACTGTCCTTCACACACTCCCATTTTCCTCATTTACACCCATTCCGGACATCTGGTGTGTTCTACGAACATGTATTATCTCGTTTCCAAGCGGTACGCCGATGTAGTATATCCTTTGGACACCCCTTTCTGTTTATTTACGCACAATTTCAACAGATGGTGCAGTCACACATCACATCCGTCTTATTTGACATTAGACAGCACCTACATTCCATTCCTTGCAGATAGGTCGAACAGGCACGCTGTTCGCGAACATTTTACGTCTTTTTAAAAACAAATTCTACACACAAACTTTTTCTCTACAACTACTGTACAAAAACATTTCAAACACACACACATCAATCTAAAGAAATAGCGGGGGAAGCGGACACTGAAACAAATATGGGGGAATTAGGATTCAACACAGGCTGGTTATGAGGAGAAGATTTGTGAGGGGAAGAAGGGATGGATATTTCGTCAAAACATCTATTTTCCTGTTCAAGGTTTGGGGATGGTTCACTAGGGAAGGTGCAGGTGGGGCAATGATAACGAACTTTTCCTCTCACACAGTCCTCCACAAACTCCCGTAAACTTTGAAAATTGTCGTTCAATATGTCCATTTTCTGCTCTATCCTTTTTATCCTGTCTTCTTCTGTCTCGTTTGTTGCCCTTTCTTCTTTTCTTTCCTGGTCTGTTAAAAAGAAAAATACATAAGTTGAATGCCTCTAAAATACTGGTCACTATTTTGCATATGCAGAGCACTCTGTACCATTATTGTCGCTGTCTTCAGACATTTCCTCATGTGGGAAATACTCCTCCAGCCGCTCCAAAGTACTAGCCATTTCTGAGTCAAAACAACAGAAAGAAATTATTATTTCTGCACCACATAGCACAAAAAAAACATCCCCCATATAAAAAAATGACCTGCACTCACTCTTTCTCTGTAATGTCCCTTTGTCCTACTGTGTCCGTCCACTGTCGTTCCAGGCTGCCGAGTTTCTGTGAAGTGATTACGCTGGAGGTATCCTTTCTTTTTTATGGTACCATCCACTTTATACTACATGGTTATTAAATGTGTCGTTTTCTTTTCCCAGCTTCAGGTTTCCATATTTACTTATTAATACTTTTAATATTTTTATGTCCTTCTTCTACGTTGCACATTTTTTGTGTAAGACAATAGTACATTTTCAGCTATCCCCCGCCTCTTTGGTTAATGTTGCTCCTGTCCAACCCCGTCCGCAAACAGGCGCTCAGTCCGTCCCCTTCCAATATCAATAGGGAGGGGGTTCTGTATGATCTATGTTAAATGTATGTCAAGTACGTAGATTATACTACATATCTCTCAAAATCACATGATTGCAGTGTATATTCTGCTCAACGACTTCATTGCCACAATTTCATGCTTAAGTTCCACCTTCCAAAAACCTATACAATTCCCTACAAAAAAAACTTTGTTACGGGGAGGTTATGGTTAAGTTGCCCTCCCAAAAACCAGTGAAATTCACTACAAAAAAAACTTTGTTGAGGGGACGTTATGGTTAAGTTGCCCTCCCAAAAACCAGTGAAATTCACTACAAAAAAAACGTTGTTGAGGGGAAGTTATGGTTAAGTTGCCCTAATAAAAACCTGTACACTTCACTAAAAAAAACGTTCCTCCTCCCCTTTATGCTTCAAATTAAAACCGAAAAACACCTGAAATTCGCCAGTTATGGTAAATTAAGCCCCCAACCCTGCCACCACCCCTGTGCACTGCTAACACTAACACCCACACAATGAAAGATGTCATCTCAAATGTGAATGCTGACATCAATGACGACATCATCATCTTAGGTTCCCCCGCTAATATCAACAAACTAGGCCTTGAATATGCCGAATTCAACATAGATGGCAATCTCATTAGAGTATCCAGGGAAGTAAAAACCCTCGGCTTTTATCTAGATGCCACTATGTCATTCACTAAACAGGTCAACTCACTAGCATCTACCACTGCGTACACCTGCAAATTAATAAGGGCAGGCAGACCATTCTTATCCAATGACAGCTGCTTGATCCTGGCAAGAGCACTCATACTATCTAGGCTCGATTATTGTAATGCCCTCTATAGTGGCGCTAACAAAGCCATTATCCACAGGCTCCAAATTCTACAAAACAATGCCTTGAGAGCTGCCTTCGGCATTAATAAAAGAGATCATATCTCCACCACCAGACGCCAACAGAAATGGCTCTCAACAGACAACAAAATGAAACTAAAGCTGGCCTCCCTAACCCATAAAGCCCTCAACAATGCCGCCCCCAGCTACCTGATGGACAAGGTAAAGAGAAAGTCCTCCATCCGACAAACAAGAACTATCAATTCCAACCGCCTGATAATTCCCAGATTCAAACTCTCCACCATTGGTGGGAACAGTTTCCCGGTGAAAGCTGCCACGCTCTGGAATTCGCTGCCGCACAACCTAAGAGCTGACCAACCATACTTACACTTTAGAAGACACCTCATAAGTCACCTTAACTCCAATAACCCTTGTATGTAGCTGCACTTTCTATACCTAGGCATAGATAGTGATACCTTGTTCGCGACCTCGCCCTCGCCTCTAACAGCCCTTACAGCACACATCTGTACATTTACCTCCTGTATAGATATTGACCTTTTATGTATGAAGATTTGTATACATTTCCATACCTCCTATTCCCGTAATCCTGAATATTTTTTCTCAGGAGTACCCGCCTCTAAGAGCCCTGTACATATTTGTATATTTGTATATTTACCCCTGCATAGATATTGACTTTGCATGTATGAAGATTTGTACATTTCTTATTCTGTAATTCTGATTATCTCTATCACTACCTCAATGTGTATATTTCTGCAACATTGTAAGCTTCGAATTATCTTCTGCCTGCGCCCTGTTGCCCCTGGGTAAGGTGCGCCATACAAATAAATAAACAAACAAACAAACAAACAAACAAACAGACATCACTTGTTTAGCCCCTTTCTTTTCCTTCCCTGCCGTACATATATATGTGCATTCAGTAAAAAAATGTCACTAAAGGAATGTTATACTTCACAGTGCAACCAAACACCACTGCACATTCCCCCATTATTGTAAGCTAAGCAACCATATCTCGCACCATCTGCCTGCATTGCTAAGACTAACACCCAGGACATCAAAGATGACATCACAAATATCATTGATGACATCACTGATGACATCACATGTGTGCCTCACTTATTTTGGCGCATTGAAAAATGTAGGCTAGGTGGTTTTATTCACTAACTAGCACAATATGAAAATTGAAAAGGTGCTGTATACCAAAACGTTACCCTTGTCGTGTGTTCTTAAAGTACTTTCCTTAGGGTCTGGGGTCAGCTCATGATGCATATGCATGGGGCAATGTCAGGCGTTAAGCACACAATTAATTTGACTACAGATGAGCAATATGGACGTTTCCGAGGGAGACTGCACTTGGTCGGCGTATGTGCAATCACACTGCAAGTATCCGTAGGACTCCATTAGTGGCCACATGTCTGCATCTTTGAATGCACTTTTAAATAGTTGTGTAAGCGCACGTGTATCCGTTCCACACCTATACCCATGCATAGGCCATCCACTGTGTCCTGGTAACACCGTCCCTGTCGCCAGCCGTACGGTAGGCTACCGCATTTCAAGTACTCCTGCCGACTACGTGGGTGGCTCTGCAAACCTACCAATGTGTGGCTGAAGCACACCTGGCTCTATGACGCCCACTGGTAAACAAGGAACAGCAACATGCAGTGTAACGTGGGCGTAAATGTTGCATTAATTTGATTGATGTGCTGCTTGCCTTTCCATAACCCGTTAAACAGAGACATCGTGTCTGCACTGAGCAGTGTGACGGAAAGTGTCAAGAGGTCACCTGCGGTTGTACGGTTGAAGAAAACATGTAACTGCAGGTGGGACAGTTTGTAGTGAGTCTGCAAAATGGCAAAGCTGGTGTGACTTGGTCACGCACATACTAGTGCATGTAAAGGCAAGTAAGCAAACAGCAGAATGATCAGAGCGCAAACAATGTTAGTGGTGGTTAGAAAAGTACTGAAGCTGCATGGGTCGCACAGAATAAATGGCTTCTTGCTCCACGTAATGAAGCTGTGTTTCGCGTTGTTGTAAACATTCTTATATTCCAGAATGTATGCATCTCCATCAATGCTACTCCTAAGACTAATGGCGTAGCATGAAGTGTTTGTACTGCATATGACGACAACTGCAATTAAAGCACACGGCACCAATGGGCAGGCTACCGCCCTTCCAACAATTACGTATGGTAATTTCATGTACAGCACTTGCCACATCTGCTGCGATCAACAAGGGGGGCACTCCTTTAGGGCAGCAGAGCTCTAACACATCCTTGCAGACCATATGCCACGCTACAGACCCTTACCCGGCAAAGGGCATTGTATTGTGCATGTACTGTAACACGCTACTCTACATAGGGAAGGTACTTGGAAGTGCGTGAGAAGGGTCCGTCTGGGAGCATGACAATGACTGGCACCTATGTCGGTAAGGGCCACCCAAAAATTCTGTCTCTCGGCACGTCCCCTATGGTATCCATGCAGGTGCAGCCCCTGGCCTTTCCTACCGTTCATTCTGTGGCGTGTGTCTGAAGACGATAATTAATGGAAATTAACTGGGAAAGGAACAAAGGGAAATAAAGAAAGCACCTTTCAGAGATGAACAATGGAATTGCCAATGAACGGATGCAGGGCGGGAGGAATGGTACTGTGCAAAACACTATAGTTGAATCGATTAGAAAGGGGGTTGCTGTAGAAAGAGGTTTCATTATGTGTTGCACAGCATTTTGAAGAGTATCAGTGTGCAACACTTACTACAAAATATTTTCCACTACTTTCAAGAAGGCAATTTGAATGGGGGGTGCAGAAATCGGGATAGCAGGCATAGTAAGATAAACGTTATAGCTGGGGGAACTGTTTGTGCTGTGAAACGCCATATTCCCATGTGTGAAGGTGTGAAGTATACCATTGGCATATGTCGTACAAAGGCACAAATACACTTCTTCGCAATATACCACACTTTCTCCATTTGTGGACCAAATAAAAAATGATGCAGCGACATCGGTGTCTGCATAATGCGATAGAAAGTTATGCAAGAGATGGGAAACAAACACATGACCTGGGCAAGTGCCTCCTTCATTGCAAATGGCACTGAAATTCATGTAAAATGCTGTTCAATTTTCCCTCCACAATGAACAACAATAATATCGGCATGATTGCGTGTCACCAAAGTTTCACAGAGCCAAACCAAAATCAGTCACTTCATTGTAGGTACTCCATAGCACTACACATCCACATGATAGATTCCAAAATGAGAAGCCACTGCACAGGGTTTTCCATTCACTTTCAGTCAATGCATTTTGAACTCCCCAAAACCTGCACGCTGTGGCTCGTGAAACACAAAGCCATAACCGCACCCTCTGCATTTCTGTCAACAAATACACTGTGTACCACAGTCTGTGCATACACACCACACCCAGAAACCTTATTGACCAATCCCATAGCCTCTACAGGCCCATTTCTATGGCCGACATCTGCAAAAGGGGTGTATCTAACATGTGCCATCCTGCAACAATCGTTATATTCATGGACTTTTTTGTGCTGTGCGCGCGCAGGAGTGGGGGAATAACTTTCAACCAGGGTAGGGGACGTTGTTAGTTTTAGCGGCTCTTAAAATAGTTTTTTTTAAGGTGCTTCCATAGAAACACTTTTTTGGTGGTTTTTATAAGTAATTTTGTGTTTTTAACGTCAGCTCACATTCTTACGATAGGGTCTTCAGTGTAGCCTGTAGATTGGAACAAAATATCATTGCCACTTGTCGGCAAAGACATGCCATTTCCTTTGAAAAGGTTTATATATCGAGTACCAATGATCTCATTCTCACAGGAGAACATTCCAGCAGCACTCAAGAAGTCACACATGCTTCTGTTGATAAGACCCCTTCCGACCTCTGGATGGCGACAGGAATCATTGCAATAGTACACACTATTCTCGGGTGTATCCATGAGTAAAGTACCTTGGCAGTGGGAAAAATGCACTGCACTGCTTTCATCATCTTCTTCATTTGACAGTACACACGGGAACAACGCATGGAACCCAAAAAGAAGGCTCCAAAGTGCATGACCACAACATGTACAGTTGTGGAAGTGGCCATGGATCGACATTCTGCAAGCACTCTGCCGAAACAGCACGCTTTGACACTGCACCACAAAGCATCCACTACCTCCAAACCGAAATTACCACAAAAGCCTTCTTGGAGGGCATACACAAACAGATCTTCCACAAAGGCATCACCCACAATGAAAACTGTGCATCTTGCCATGTGTGCCAGCCATACTACACAAACTAATGGAAAAAATGATTGCCGCCCTTTCCTGTCACGCACACCTTGAGCACCTCATTGGACATTCCCCACAGTCCCATTTCCATTGGCCACCATGGTGAGAAGCCCAGAATGTGGCACATGCCTTTCCCCAAGTACCTCGAGGGCCACACCCCAGTGAAGCAGGAGGAGTCATTCTCCCTATTGGTGCTCTTGCCTGTGACGCACACCTGAGCACCTGATTGGACAAAGGCCATAGTCCCATTTCCATTGGCCAGCATGGTGAAAAACGCAGAATGTGGCACGTATGCTTCCCCAAGTACCGGGAGGGCCTCGCCCCAGTAAAGCAGGAGGATTCCTTTTTCCCTTTCCACTCCAGCCATGCATACAAGGCGCTAGGCCCTCCCTACAGAAAACACACCATAGTACAGGCTGTGTACTGCTCTCCCCATCTACAATTCAAACTGCCAGCTTTCACCCTGGGCACATATTTGCACGCATAGCTTCATATTGTTGCGTTGGGTGTGCTGAACGGTATGTAGGAGCCCATGTACGTTAGCCATAGTTTACATGTGTGCTGCTGAGCGCGGCCTTTCATGCTGCAATATCTTTCAGCACTCCCAAAAGCAAGGGGATTATAAGGACCAACCCATAGGAAATGCACATGGTGGCATGTGGCTCCCTATTCTTCAACAGAGGCAATGATGTACACCGTATGCTAATGGATGCATACCAGTTCACTTCTGCTGCTGTACCAAGTCTGCAATGGGCTTATAAGGGGAAAACAATATCAAATGCACATGGTGGCATGTGGTACACCATATTCTAATTTACGCCTTGCAGTTCTCTTCTGCGGGTGTACCAAGTGTACAATGACCTCCACAACCGTTGTGTAAAAGTCACCAACTTCAAATGAATGCAGAGTGACAAATGCATGGCTGCAATAGGTTGTGGTGGCTGTTATAAAGGCCTAGGTTGTTGAGTGCAGGTGTGGTGAACGGTATGTAGGAGGCTCTGTGCATTGGCCATGTTTTACATGTGTGCTGCTGAGCACGTCCTTTCATGCTGCCATATTTTACAGCACTTCCTAAAGCAAAGGTCTTCTAAGGGCCTAACCATAGCAAACGCAAATGGTGACATGTCGCTCCCTATTGTGCGACAGGGGCAATGATGTGCACCGTGTCCTAATGTATGCATAGCAGCTCACTTCTGCTGCTCTACCAAGTCTACAATGTCCTCCACAACCATTGCGTACAAGTCACCAACCTGACATGCATGAAGACTGACAAATGCATGACTGCATTACATTGGGGTGGCTGTGATGAAGGCCTAGCGAGTTGGCTGCATGGCCTATGGCCTACGGCCTTCGACCATGCACCCAACAGTCTCGGCCTTGCCCACACCCACCACAACATAACAAAGCCATGCAGGCGAACATGCAGGCATGTGCCACAATTCAGAAAGGCAACATAGGCACCAGCAGTTCTACCCAACTGCCACACCCTAGAGCAGGAATGCAAGCACGCATGTTCCACTTACCGTAATGCACAAACATACCACAGGATTTGGCACCACTACCCACTTCCAATCAGACACCATTATAATAATGCCAACCAAACAACACAATCGTCGCAACATTGGTCCTGCTCTCCACACTGTACTATATGCATACAAGCAGTACTGCAAAGTGCACTTCAACACTTACTAATCCGCACAATGCACACTATGCAAGCACATGTAAAAACCATTTGCACCATAACCTCTTCCATATTTACACTATTGCATTAGTGCACCCAGTGGACACAGTGCACGACTGGTCACTGCAGCATCTCCACCGATACACCGACAGCTGTACGATGTTCTACAAATCACCACACCCATGCAACCAACAATGTGTGCAATGCAGCCAAACCACACACACAAACGATAATGTGGCACCGACTTTCAACCAGTGGACATACCTTTTCAACCAGTGGACATACTTTTCTGTGCAAGGGCTGCAGGCATGCATTAAATGGGCTACAGACTTACCACACACAACACACCATAGTACACCCTATCTGTAAATGTGCATGCCTTGTGCAATGCACTCCCCTTCTGCAAATGTGCCTGCCACCACTCATTACAGAAAGGCATTGCTGCAGCTGGCATGCCATAACGAAGGCTGCCATCAATGATCACACAAGATTGTTACCTGTTAAAGTAACCGCAAATTGCCGTAGTATGCACGGATACTGCGGGCACACCACTGTCTTCTTCTAATGAGATATATCACGTGCAGCACTTCTCACTCGCCCACCCTTTCCATCCCTTCTTCCCACCACCAGATGCCGTAAACTATGTTTTCCCGGCCCTTTCGCCGCCACACTGCCCTCAGAAACAACATGCTGGTGTTATCGAAAACTATTCACGCACAACACATCACTGTACACTGCAGTGCAATCACATTTTTGACCGTGCCGCGAACAGGGAAAAGGGACGCTGTAGCGGAGGCAGATATGACTACTTTTAGTGGCCACACAGTTACATACGAGAGGCCCAGCCATGAACACAATGCATTAGAGGTTTGGCACACACACCACAACACTGTCCTCCGAACCACCATGGCAGCATTTCCCAAAAACCTTGACGCACAGCACACTTCCTTCCAGCCAACCACCGGCCGCGTTCAATGTTCGCCAACAGCATGGAGCGGACATGGAAATGGGTCAACGGAGCGGCCCAGATATCACTCATTTTTTGGGACGTACATTTCAGTTCATTGCAACAAATGTACTGGTCCGATTTCCACCAAACACCAAACACACAAAAAGACGCTTTCTGACCCAAGCCCCTGCTCCTGCCGCAAATTTGGTGAAAATCCGTCCAGCCGTTCGGCCTGTAGCCGTGTGCAAAGTTTTTGCCCATTCAGTTTATGGCAAAAACATTTTTTTTGGAACCACCCTATAACTTTGCCCCCACTGAACAAAACCTCACCCAACTTGGCAAAGAAATTCAGAGCTGCCCATATACTTTTTTTTTGCAAAGTTTGGTGAGGATTCCTCCAGGGGGAGCGAAGTTATAAGCTGTTGAAAAAGTGGTCTTCCTATGAGTTTAGCAATCTAACCATAACTACACGGCCACTTATATATAATATGCAGAGAGGAGAGACCCCTCCTGGGCCTTCCTACCTCTTTCAACAACCAGGAAAGGCATGATGAAAATGAAAAGCCACTGGGCCTCTTTATAAGTTTGGCGGTAGCCTTGCTGGTAAAACCGGCAGGCTGCCGCCAAACTTGCGAAATGTTATGGCGCCTGCGAATGGGCAATTACTGGGTCATTATGGCCCTGCCGGACCTGCTAATTGCCCATTCGCGGGCGCCAGAAAATATTCTTCCCCATTCCCATTTGAGCATCCGACATGTTCTGCTCGCAGGTGACGGTACGCCCACCAGGTCCGACCTAGCGGGCAAAAAGGCACCTGCGAGCAGAACTCGCAGTTTGCCGGTCCCGTAACTACTGTACCGGCATGCTCACCAGTACCGTAGCGGCAAACCGCAAACCGGCAAACTTGTAATGAGGCCCACTGTCTCTTTCCCCTGTCCATCCTAAGTCCCAAATGTCACCTTTTCTCGGTCGTAGGGGGTTGCATTGACATAAATATGGTCATTTGGTGTTTTGCATTGAATTCATTTTAAATATGCACTGTTTTTGATCACAAATGGTGCTCTATGATGGAACATTAGTAGCACCATATTATAAAACTATAGCTTTGTGATCAAATGAAGGCTGGGGTTTTGTAAAAAAGAAGCACTCGCAAGTTCATCAATATCCAGGATGCCAAATATATGTTATTATATTTACAAATCCACAGGTTTTACTTCAAACCAACTAGAGACATATTCAGGTTTGGGCTCATCAGTGGTGCTAGTATAGCCAACAATGACACTACGACCGTGAAGAGGGGAGGATGGCATTCTTAGACGGATGCATATGCACCAATGCGTTGGGCAATGTCCCACCCTTTCCACACTCATGCCATGCAGGCATTGGTGGTCCATGAGGCAAGGGAACATGTCAGCATCTTCTATTGGCCCTTTGCTGCTGTCACGTAAATTTCGTAAGTGCAAGCAATTAGGGCAATCTCAGTGGCTGAGGTTTTCCTGAGATATAACACTGATTTGTGTCAAGCTAATGGTCATCAGTATTAGGGCAAGTTTGCTCTTGCAGCTATTTCTAGTAGTAAATCAGCATCTTTGATTGCTTTCTGTAGATTCTTTTCTCTGAGGTAGTGGAATGTATTGTACCACAGATGGGCCAATATCAAAGGAACAGCCTTACTGATTCTTGCTGGCAACAGCATTTACAGGTATCTGGTATAGGCAACCCTTCTTTGCCCGTCTAAGTAATTTATGGGATGGCAATTTCATTCTGAGAGGTGGACAAAAATTACCCACGCACTCCTCTTGGAATGTGGAAACTCACTAAGGGGCACTTCTGGAAATGGGCTGGTCACAAGGCCTTATGAGGAGAATCAGCTGTGAGACAGTCACCTCTTTAAGGTGTCCTCTGACCCCTCCGACGCAATTTACCCCTCCCCTTCTCTGGATGGCCTTCAACAATCAGAAGGACTTGGAGGAAGATCATCCAATGGATGCGAAGCTTACCTCATAAAGCTCCCGCCCACTTGCATGAATGTCAGTTTGATGTCATCAGGCCACTTTAATCACAGTGCCTGAACATTTTTTGCTCTGGTCGATCCTGTTGTCATGATCTCTGCTTCCAAAAGGTCAGGGTTTTCCCAACTCCCTTGGAAGCAGATCCATAACCCAGGTTCCGAGTGCCAACCTGTCCCAATTGGGACCTTTTGGACCCAGTCCTGGCGCCAGTGGCACCAGGCTCATAAATATGCCCAGTCGCAGCGCTGGAAGCGCCGGGCTCATAATGCTTGGGTGGACTTACCTGCAGCAGACCATGCTGCTTACTTGCCTGCCAGTTGAGCCTCTGATCCTCTTCTGTTTGGAACTACTTTTCCTGTTGGGTGGGGCAGGAGCCACTCCCTAGGTTCAGAACACTGGAACTCTGCTGGAAAGCAGGAACTCTTTTCTTACCTAGGCGTGGATGTGGAAGGAGACACCTAAGCACTACAGGAGGCTATTTAAACCACACCCGATGGATCAATCTTGCTTTGCGTTATTCTGCATCCTCTGCAGCAGAACGCTCATCGTGTCTTCTGCATCTGATCCTGGGCCTAAGGAAAAAGGCTTACCATCCTGAATCCAGTCTTCAGCAACACCTATAAAGACAAGAAAGAACAGGTTAGCATTACGGTCTTCAGTGACAGCGCTTCACTTACCTGGTCCATCGGCTGTCACCAACGCCTCGCGCTGCATTCCGGCATCTGAAAGACAAAGGCTTACCTACTCTTCGTGCGCTCCGGAGGTCTTCGCACTGCATTCCGGCATCTGAAAGACAAAAGCTTACCAACTCTTCGCACGCTCCGGAGGCCTTCGGCGCTGCATCCCGTATCTGAAAGACAAAACAAGGTGCGCTTAAAGACATTGGGGAACTTTAATACTCACGTGCCATTACTCCTTTCCACATCTAACCCAGTGGGTATTCCGGCACCCTGCAGCAGCTCCGAACTTGTACCTGCAAAATAAAAAGACAGTTAGAGCGCATCGTGAAGCAGGCAACAAGCGCTTACTTACGTGCTTCCAGGCGCTTCTATTCATCACACGGGCTCCATCTTCAACTCACTTCAGCCCGTCATCCGCCATCGCCGGAACCCTGCAAAACAAGAGACATCATTACTAAAGACTTTTAAAGACATTAGAATTACTCGAAACTTACCGTTCGTGCAGTAAACGACGGACAGCAGTCCTCTGAAGTCAAGAGGCCTGCTCCCCTTATCCAGTGAAGAAACTGGTTACAGCACCCTGCCCCGAGGCAGATGGAGAGCACGGCGTTCACTTACCTAAGATATCTTACCCTTCGAGTCAGACATACAGTGCACAGAGGTCCAGCCCAAAGAGCCAGCCGTGTGTTACACATCACCTTTGAAGATACGGTATACGCCCAGTCAAGACCGGCGCCTCTACGGGAATCAGGTGAGCGTTACAGAACGCAAAGCCTACTGCAAAACTCCCGTCCAGGCGCTATGGAAACCTCGGATACCGACCAGCTAGCCCAGTTACTTGGGGAACTAAGGGCAGAAGTGCATGCAGCCCGTCAGGAAACGAACGCTCTAAGAAGGGAACTGATTATTTCCAAGGAGCGAATAGATGATCTCGCTAGACAATTGC
This sequence comes from Ambystoma mexicanum, assembly GCF_040938575.1. Taxonomy (NCBI): domain Eukaryota; kingdom Metazoa; phylum Chordata; class Amphibia; order Caudata; family Ambystomatidae; genus Ambystoma; species Ambystoma mexicanum. The sequence goes on along the minus strand of NC_090929.1, from coordinate 390,494,427 downwards.
TACAGTCACAAGCCAGACAGACCCCGTTACCCGCATCTGGGGGAAATCCTCCTTCTACATCCTCTATGAATCCAGTGCAGATCAACCTACCTGGGAATGTACCTCTGGCTCCGCCCGAACGATTTTCTGGTGACCCAAAGAGGTTTGCAGTATTTATCAATCAGTGCCGGTTGCATTTCTTATGCCGGCCAGCAGCCTTTCCAACTGATCAAGCTAAAGTAGCTTTCGTGCTTTCGTACCTTAGTGGCAATGCGGCAGACTGGTCGATCCCTCTAGTAAATCAAGATGATCCGGTCCTCCATGATTTTCAAGCTTTTCAGCTCAGTATGGAAAAACTGTTCGCAAGACATTCACAGGGGCAGGCCTTGGACAATGAGCTTCTTTCGTTGCGACAAGGTAATCAAGACCTTTTGGCTTATATTGCGTCTTTCAACAGACTGATAGTGGAAACTCAATGGCCTGAGGATAAAAGGATTACGCTGTTTTATAGAGGTCTACGTGGAGAGCTCAAAGATGTGTTAGCCCAAGTAGTGAATCCCCCACAAGATTGTTCGGACTATATAGACTTAGTCGTTCAAATAGATCACATACTGCAGAACAGGAAGGCCGATCGTTCCAAGTTTGATGCTCGAGTATTTTCCAAACCGCCAACTCCTTCCAAAGGAGTAGACTCCGGGGAACCCATGCAAATAGGGGGCCTGAAAGGTCCTCTAACACAAAAGGAGCGGGAAAGGAGAAAACAGTTGCAATTATGCCTCTATTGCGGAAACTCAGGGCACTTTCTTCGAGACTGTCCGGTGAAACCTGCCAAGAAGGCAGTAGGAGCTGCAGTTACCAAAGTTACAAACTCTGAGCAGGGAAACGACCTCGCCCGACAAGAATAGAGGTCCTCTTGCCGAGCGTGAAAACCAGTTCCGTGACCTCGCATTTCGTGATACCTTTGGTCCTCATTAATCCGGATCGATTACATGCAATTGAAGCTTACGTCGACAGCGGTGCCATCGGCAATTATGTGGATCATGAAATGGTTTTGAGGATGTATCTAACTCTTTGTCCCAAGGCTGTAAAGGACGTCATTACTACGGTGGATGGAACGGAGATAGCCTCCGGACCAGTAACGCATACCACTCAAGAAGTGACGCTAGTAAGTCAAGATGGACACCATGAGAAGATCGTGTTCGATGTGATCAAGGCTCCTCAGTTTCAGATTATTCTAGGAATACCTTGGTTAGAGAAACACAATCCTCTGATCGATTGGCGAGCAAGAACGGTCCAGTTTCCAGAATGTGTCTCTACTTGTCACCCTCCACCTGGTGTTGCACTGGCAGCAATTTCTTCAGAGACTCCCCAGTTACCTCCCGAATACTTAGAATACCAAGATGTTTTCCGGAAGGATCAGGCTAACTCTCTACCTCCTCATAGGTCTTAGGACTGCCAGATAGACCTGATACCTGGACCTGGATCTACTCCTCCTTGTAGTAGAATTTATGCCCTCACCGAGCCTGAGAACCTTCACCTTCGACAAAACCTGGATCAATACCTGGCAAATGGGTTTATTCGTCCTTCCAAGTCCCCTGCTTCTTCAGCTTTGTTCTTCGTTCCAAAAAAGGAAGGAGACCTTAGAACTTGTATAGATTATCGCTCCCTGAACCAGATCACCGTCAAGAATAGATATCCGTTACCTTTGATCCCTGAACTCCTGGACCAGGTCAGAAAAGCATGCATATATACAAAGCTGGATCTTAGAGGAGCCTACCACTTGGTACGAGTAAAAGAGGGCGATGAATGGAAGACGGCCTTCCGCACCAAATATGGGCTATTTGAATATCAGGTCATGCCCTTCGGACTTTGCAATGCCCCGGCCGCCTTTCAATATTTTATGAACGATGTCCTCAGAGAGCTCATAGACGTGTGTGTTGTTGTTTACATTGACGACATCCTCGTTTATTCTTCATCGGAATCTGAACATCGGAAACATGTGAAAATGGTCCTCGAAAGATTGCGTCAACACAAACTTTTCGCTAAGTTGGAAAATGTGTTTTCAACGTGACTGAAGTTGAATTCTTGGGATTCATATTATGACCTAGCGGAGTGCGTATGGATTCAAAGAAGGTCGATGCAGTTCTCAAATGGTTCACCATCCTCCGTAAAAGGTGTGCAAAGCATGTTAGGCTTTGCTAACTTTTACTGCAGGTTTATCCCCGAATTTTCTCGAATAGTCCAGCCCATCACTGCCTTGTTAAAGAAAAACAAACGTTTTGAATGGTCTACCGAGGCGGAACAAGCTTTCCAGGATTTGAAGACTAAATTTATCTCTGCACCAATCTTAAAACACCCTCACCCCGAACTCCCCTACATCTTGGAAACTGATGCTTCAAGCCTTGCCATGGGGGCAGTTCTATCACAAAAGGACCCGGTAACCAATCAGTTGCATCCCGTGGCATTTTGGTCCCGCAAATTCTCGCCTCCTGAAATCAATTACACGATTACTGACAAGGAACTTCTGGCTATCAAGTCTGCCTTTAAGTCTTGGCGGCATTATCTGCTGGGGGCCCGACACACCGTTACTGTGATTACAGATCACCGAAACCTGCAATATTTGAAAAACGCAAAAGCCCAATCCTCTAGACAACTCCGTTGGGTATTATTCTTTGCCGAGTTTGACTTCATAATTACCCGTCGACCTGGTACAAAAAACTGTAAAGCTGATGCCCTTTCTCGGATGGGAGTGGAAGAACACTTGATCAACCCTAAACCTGTACCAATCATTCCCGAACAAAGAATTCTGGGTGTAATCGCCACACAATCCATAGAGGAAGTTAAGGATAAAGCCAGGCAACTTGTAACTCCAGCAGACATACAGAATTGGCATCTGCAGGGAAAGGACTTTGCAGTAAAGGACAACTTATTGTATTTCCAAGAACGATTATACCTGCCCAGCACAGATTTACAGAAAAAAGTAATCTCTTGTTATCACGATTCTTTAATGGAAGGACATCCCGGTATGGCCAAGACCTCAGAAAAGATCAAGCGCTACTTCTGGTGGCCGTCTTGGAAAAAAGATATCAGAGACTTTATAATGTCCTGTGGAGTATGCGTCCAAAACAAGAGTCAAAAGGAAAGACCAGCAGGCCTCTTACGCCCTATTGACATCCCACCTCGCCCTTGGCATACGCTTTCTATGGACTTCATCACCGATCTACCTCCATGCTCCGGATACAATACGATTCTAGTAATCGTGGACTTATTCTCCAAGATGGCGTATTTCATTCCGCTCAAAGGCTTGCCAACAGCAGCAACTCTGGCCCGAGAATTTCTCGAAAACATCGTCCGACTGCACGGTTTTCCTTCGGTTCTAATTTCGGATCGAGGTAGTCAATTTATTTCTCATTTTTGGCGAAGTTGCTGTCGGTCGGCTCAAATTGATGTGAGACTATCGACCAGTCACCACCCTCAGACCGACGGACAAACCGAGAGGACCAATCAAACTCTGGAACAGTATTTACGCTGCATGCTGCAACCAACTGAAAAAACTTGGAAAGACATCCTTTGGATAGCCGAATATGCCTACAATAACTCTGTCCATTCGGGAACTGGGAAAACCCCGTTTTTTCTTTTATACGGCAGTCACCCTCGAACCTCAGAGTTGGATCCCCTCCAAGATCTTGAAACACCAGCAGTAGACTACCTGCATTCTACAATCACCCAAGCCTTTAAGGAAGCTGTTTCTCACCTTCAAAGGGCTAAAGAACAATACAAGAAAGGAGCAGATCAACATCGGAAGGAAGCCCCTCAATATCAAGTAGGGGATCAAGTCTGGTTATCCACCAAATATCTACCTCTAAAAGGGCCACGCACATTCAACCCAAGATACCTTGGTCCCTATTCCATCACTACCATAGTAAACCCAGTAGCGGTCAAGTTGGACTTGCCCCCGCACATGAAGATACATCCGGTCTTCCACGTCTCTCTATTAAAACCCGTGCAACCTCAAACCCGACTAACTAAATCTCCAAAACCCATCCTAGTTGATGGAGAACTCGAGTTTGAAGTCAAAAGCATTCTGGACTCCAAGATCTCCAAATCTAAACTATTTTACCTAATTGACTGGAAAGGCTACGGCCCCCAAGAGAGATCCTGGGAACCTGCTGAATATGTCCACGCTCCTCGCCTAATCAAAAGATTTCACCGAACATTTCCTGACAAGCCAAAACCCCCGGAGAAGCCCGGTTTGGGAGGGGCCTTGAGGGGGGGTACTGTCATGATCTCTGCTTCCAAAAGGTCAGGGTTTTCCCAACTCCCTTGGAAGCAGATCCATAACCCAGGTTCCGAGTGCCAACCAGTCCCAATTGGGACCTTTTGGACCCAGTCCTGGCGCCAGTGGCACCAGGCTCATAAATATGCCCAGTCCCAGCGCTGGAAGCGCCGGGCTCATAATGCTTGGGTGGACTTACCTGCAGCAGACCATGCTGCTTACTTGCCTGCCAGTTGAGCCTCTGATCCTCTTCTGTTTGGAACTACTTTTCCTGTTGGGTGGGGCAGGAGCCACTCCCTAGGTTCAGAACACTGGAACTCTTCTGGAAAGCAGGAACTCTTTTCTTACCTAGGCGTGGCTGTGGAAGGAGACACCTAAGCACTACAGGAGGCTATTTAAACCACACCCGATGGATCAATCTTGCTTTGCGTTATTCTGCATCCTCTGCAGCAGAACGCTCATCGTGTCTTCTGCATCTGATCCTGGGCCTAAGGAAAAAGGCTTACCATCCTGAATCCAGTCTTCAGCAACACCTATAAAGACAAGAAAGAACAGGTTAGCATTACGGTCTTCAGTGACAGCGCTTCACTTACCTGGTCCATCGGCTGTCACCAACGCCTCGCGCTGCATTCCGGCATCTGAAAGACAAAGGCTTACCTACTCTTCGTGCGCTCCGGAGGTCTTCGCACTGCATTCCGGCATCTGAAAGACAAAAGCTTACCAACTCTTCGCACGCTCCGGAGGCCTTCGGCGCTGCATCCCGCATCTGAAAGACAAAACAAGGTGCGCTTAAAGACATTGGGGAACTTTAATACTCACGTGCCATTACTCCTTTCCACATCTAACCCAGTGGGTATTCCGGCACCCTGCAGCCGCTCCGAACTTGTACCTGCAAAATAAAAAGACAGTTAGAGCGCATCGTGAAGCAGGCAACAAGCGCTTACTTACGTGCTTCCAGGCGCTTCTATTCATCACACGGGCTCCATCTTCAACTCACTTCAGCCCGTCATCCGCCATCGCCGGAACCCTGCAAAACAAGAGACATCATTACTAAAGACTTTTAAAGACATTAGAATTACTCGAAACTTACCGTTCGTGCAGTAAACGACGGACAGCAGTCCTCTGAAGTCAAGAGGCCTGCTCCCCTTATCCAGTGAAGAAACTGGTTACAGCACCCTGCCCCGAGGCAGATGGAGAGCACGGCGTTCACTTACCTAAGACATCTTACCCTTCGAGTCAGACATACAGTGCACAGAGGTCCAGCCCAAAGAGCCAGCCGTGTGTTACACATCATCTTTGAAGATACGGTATACGCCCAGTCAAGACCGGCGCCTCTACGGGAATCAGGTGAGCGTTACACCTGTTTGCTCATCAGGAAATAGTCTAAGCCAAGACCAGGATGACACAAGTGAAGTGGCCCAACACGGGCCAACCTGGGTGTTGAAATACGTTGATGACTACCGGGGAATGGGAACAGCCCCATAGGATATGGGCTGTTTTTCCCTGGATGCCCTAAGCAGGAAAGCATGTCCCTTCTTTGGAAATAAGAATGGACGATGGGGCTGGGAGCCTCAAGCTATGTTCCTTGTGCCTCCCTGTACAGCCCAGAGCAAGGGGGTTAACTCACATCCCCGTCACACTGAAATGATTTGTCACAGTGAGGGTTCCTAGTCTCATGCTGTAAGATTTGCACGAAGGTCAAGTTTCAATCAGATGGAATAAACAACACCTTTTTCCTGCAGAAAATACTTAACGCTGTATGCTTACCAGTGGCACACCGACCTGTAGTCCTGTCTTATCTGGGCCCTGTGTCACTGGCGTGACCATCGCCACAAGGCCAGAGTGGACAGCTCCACACACATTTCCCCCAGTCTACAGCAAAGTTAGGGATCGTTAGGCAACCAGCAAACAATGATGTAAATCAACTGAACAGGATACGGCCTACGTCAGGACTTCTCATATCCAAAGCTATTGACACCACTTATAGACCAAAAGAAACCAGGGTATGCTTTCGGCACAGGGAGGTGGGGGGGGGGGGGACTTTATTAGAAGAAAACAGTAACTCACGATCTACAGTCATTTCTTGCTAACACCAGCTTGTCCTAAACCTCTAGTCCTATTTCCTCCCTCCCTAGAGCTGCCTGCACAGCCTGCCCCCTCACCCTTAAAGGGGTCACAGAGCAGACCCCTTGAGGTTGACAGTCCTCACTGGTCCTCCATAACTACATGTGTCCCCTCAATACTGAGCTAGGGGATAGCTCAGAGGGTGGCCCCACCCTTTTATGGGCTAAAGTCAGGCACCTTCACTTATACCCCAATTCTAAGTCTTGTATTTACCCTCAAACTACTGCATCACTTACCCATAACTTCTACACTTCTTCTCTTTCAAACAGTGCTTACAGTAACCGAACAAATATACCTATGGCATACAGACATACCTAATTATGTACATAAATACATGGGTGAGGCTGCTGCAGCCTGTCAGACCCAGACAGTCCTCCAATTCTTTTCCAGGGCTTTAGCACATCTATATGTAGTACCTGGTGTGTCTGTGGGTGGGGCCAACCCCCATACTGGTGCTCCTGATTGTACAGGCCTGGTCTGGGAGTTGGCCATGTCCCAGGCAGTGCACCTTCCCTCGTGAGCGGTTGCTGTCACCGCCACATGTCCAGAAGGGAGTCTGACCATGGCAGCGCCCTGTGCTCACGTGGGGCGCTGATGTCACCACCACTACTGCTTGATTGGGGTGCCCCCGTGCCCTGTGAGGTGTCACACGCAGTCACTGCTGTAGGTCCCAGGACCTGTTTTTTTATGATGCACTGCCGTCACTACCACAATCTGGCTGTCAGCAGGTTTGTGTCTTTTCAGGGTGGGACCTAGTTCCTCCGCTTGCTGCGCCTATGCAGTGCCGGGGTTTGAGCCCGCCCCAGCCCATTCTTCGTCCCAAACTGGAGAGCATCAGGTCCCGCTACTCTGTGCTTCAGCTGGACTGCCAGAGACTTTTCTTCACGGGCCATCCCTGTTTGGCCATGGGGCAGACTAGTGACCTCAGGTAGGCCTCTGCCTTGTCCCCCAGCTGTCAGGAATGCCAATATTCTGTGCCTGCCCCGACTGACCTTGAAGTGGGCCAAACCCCTCTGAGGCTGATTCTGGTCCTGGGTCACTCTGCTCACTGTGGCCTGAGATGGGTGGCCATCTTCACCAGGGCTGCTGCAGAAGCGTGGCCTCAGGCTTGACTCTTTTCCAGCCCACACAGCCGGGCCCCTGGGCTGGACAGAAAACTCCCCAGGCCACTGCTTGCACACTGGCCACACCACTCGACAGCCGGTTTGGGATTTCTTCAGACCCACCCGGTGTTGCCCCCAAGTGGGCTGTAAGCTCCTCAGGTCGGATGACGCCTGGGAGACCCCACAAACGGTGTCCAGGCTAGTATGGATGCCAGGCTGCTCCTGGCATATGTGGACTGGCTTGCAGCGCTTTTCCTGTTCTGGGGGGCCGTTTGAGGACAACGCCCCCTCGCCCCAAGGGAGCCTCAGCTTGGCCCCCTACTCTTTCTCTCACCAACTGTCTTTTCCAACAGTTCTCCCTTTCAGGATTCTATCAAGCTCCAGAGCCCAGTCCCTTGTCTCTCAACAGGGTGACCTGTCCATTGTCCTTTCCACCAAAGTTCCAGCTGACCCCTGAGAGGAGATTCAGGGTGTAATGCCTTGGGAAACAGACAAGTCAACAGTATACAGACACATACTAAATAAAATATTTTTCACACCCCTGGTTTCCGTGTCTTCATTTCTCTTTTTCCCTCAGTGGGTAAGCAATGCAACCCTTACAGACGGGCTGTAATTGGACCGGGGGCAACACAAGTATGTTGTCTCTATCATGTCTGTTTCACCAACATATATTTGCATTGAAAACATTTCACAAAATTAAGACCATTGTATCCATCACATGAGGCCAATATGTCCCCATATGTCCTAAACATGCAGAAAATGAGCACACATTGAGGATTTATGTAGAGACTTGAAACCGTTTGCAAAAAAACAAAAAAATGCTGCACCCTCTGATGAATGATTGATTTAATCCTACCTCTCTTTAAATTCAGATGGGGTAAACTCCAGCCAGTGGTTTTTATAAAGATAAAGAACCCCTTGGCTTTATAAAAGGTGATTGTGCTAAATACAGTATTGAAGCACTAAAAGAAGAGGCAACGATTCTATGTCAGGCTCGGGCTGACTTGTCAGCGACTCTGCTTTAGCCCTATTGGCATTTCAGAATCTCCTCAGAGTTCTCTGTAGACCATTCAGAAAGCACCATCAAGGAAACGGCCTCTTACAGAAGCTCCTTTGTGTGTGTCTTTGAGAGGTCTGGTATTCTACTCAAGCTAAGCCATTTTTGGCTTCTGAAGCCAGTTGACCTCTTGACTTGGTGCTGGCAGGAGAGGTTGGCGTACCATTCTGCACTTGATAGCCAATGAATCACCGATGACTCACTCACAGCCCAGAATTGTTGGCTGTACGGATCTCTAATGCCTCATGATCGTATATAGTTTCCTGTCATAAATATGGTTTTTGGGGTTTTCCATTGAATCAATTTGAAATGTGCGCTGTTTATGATGGTAAATGGGGCTCTTTGGTGGAACATATTATACAACCAGTGCTTTTTGATCCATGAAGGATGGGGCTTTTGAAGGCAGCCTCCTTGCACGTATCCCAAAATTATACAGAAATAAGGTAAACCCCCGTCAGGAGAATGAGGCCAGGAGATGAGTTGCAAAGACAACAAAGTTTATATAATCATAAAAATTGCCAGCAAAGAACTCTGCTGCCCGAGAGCACTCTGCCGGAACATTACACGGCAGCACATTAAAAGTGCACACAGCATCAATGATGGCGTCATGACTAGGGTACGCATTCTAGCATCGGATTGGCGAGGGGCCTATGGAACCGCTAATACTATAAGCGATGCAAGATGATAATTGGCCGCCGTTTCTTCGTTGCTCTTGGCACACGTGGGTCAGCTGGGCTCATCTCCACGGTGTGAAGGTCAGGGCAAGGGAGCATGCATCTAACTAACTAAACTAAACAAAAGGAACTGATAATGCACAAAATAATGGCACACATAAAATCTTGCATGAATAAGGGTATGTAGGTCAGATGAGCTAGTACATTGGCATTCCGACCTCTACATTCAGTGATCCCTTTGATACCGCAAACCCCATGCCCAGGTGCCCACCATAAGGATTGATCTGCCATCTGCCTATCAGACGTGCTCATGATATAGGGAGACGTGTGTTTGTTTTGGGAGGATATACTGCAACATGGGATTAGGGCTGGGGTGGGTGTTCTGGAATGGCTGGTACACGGGGGTCAGCATGAAAGAAACTGAGATGTCTCGGCTGGTGGGCTTTGGCCTGGCATGATGGGGGTCGAGAGGGAGCAAAAAGTTTAAGGGAAATGACTGAGCACTTGGGCTTATGACCTGTCACTGTCTCACGCTCTGTACAGTGCACATTATTTCGGAAATTATACTGCAAGATTGTAACAAGGCATGGCTGGGCTCCCGTGAGAACAGGGCTCGAGCGGAGCTGGCAAGGGGGAGGCGATGGTGTGGGCTAGCTGTGCGAGGTGCTGGGGATGGGAGAGCTGCATTTCTACAGAGATGGATTTTAGGGCCTACTAGAAGAGATGGCGTTGGGCCTAGTTCAAAATGGCTTCTTATGGCGGAGCTGGGGGTTATAGTGTTATTTCTTATGGGATATGGTGCAACAGAATGCTGTGAGGGTGGCTACGCCTTCCCCCTTGGTTATTACATATGGTATGTTTCCAGAGTAATGTCAGGGGGGCAAGGATCTTCTCCTTCCCAACATTCCCCCCTTGAGTTACTCCTAAAATAAATAATACCCACCCCCATTACGTTGGCATTCCTCAGCCCTTCCAACTGCCTCATCCCATGCAGGGCTACCTTTGATGGACATCCATGCCCTACACACACTTCTCAAACTCTCCATACGTCTTGGATATTCTTCAGGAGTGCAGGTCATATATATACATCGCCCATCACCCGCCATATCTACCCATACCTCTTTTGTAATTTTCAAGATCGTCGTGTTGCTTGATTGTGGTGTGGTAATAGTTGTCTACCTCATCCCCAGTATTGTATATGGCCACTGTGCGATATTTGGGCATGTCCCTCTCCCCAGTTTGCACCTGTGCTTTTTGTGTCTCAAGAGGCGCTCTGTTATTAGTGTTTGCATTACCAATTGTTACGATCATCATCGCACTGTTGGGAACAGCTTTTGCACAGCATCGGAGCCCTAACTGGCAAACACACAGTAGATCAGCAGGAAGAGTACGATGATGGGGTCCAGCATGTTCATCACAGTCCCAAGCCACTAAGGCACCCAGCTGAATGCCATGCTGAACCAGTTGCTGTTTTGTACCCCTCCTTCTTTTCTCATTTTCACTCCAAGTTCTTGCATTGCTGCAATCACGTGTGACAGTGTCCCGTTTTCAGCGTCCAAAGAAGGTACGAACGTGGAGGTCCAAGACGTAGTGGTTCTGCATCATCATGAGCCACAGTGCTCTTAGTTCCACATTGATAATGTTAAATCCCTCTTCAGTCTCATTTGCCTGCTGGATCAGCTCCCAGCATACGATTTGGAGCCACTTGGGGTTTGTTTGTGTTTGGATGCTTGGAATAAGTGATGCAAAAAATGTCTCTACTGAGTTGAAGAGTTTGTATTCATCAAGGATCTGGGCGAGGAGGTCAGAGGAGTCTTGGAAGATGTAGTTTGAGGCATGCTTCCTTCGAGCCAGGCTATCTTCTTGCTCTTCCTCAGATGGTATGCGGAAGATGGTGGGTGATGCTTCTGTTGGTTGCAGTGCAGATTGTAGTCCTGTTGACACCACTCCCCCCTTTACATGCTCCTCTGGTATCACCAGCAGTGCAGAATGCAGCGTTGCCATGCACAATAGCCCCTCCGTGAAGATGGGAGGTGCAAATATGCCTGTTTACCACACAACCAGTAGTAGTCCATTAGGGTAGCAGTACCTTTTCAGAGGTATGGGATGACAAGTGTTCTGTTGCAGACTTTGTTGATACCCATTTGTACCTTTGCTTCCCCATGAAAGCATAGTCCATCATTTTCTTCATGCTGGATTTTGATCGGTTTTTGGAGGGCAGTGACCCATGTCAGATTTGTGATATGATCAGTCCAAATTTGTGTACATGTCTGTTCCACCCATTATAGTCTTTCATTGGACAGACCTTGCATTCCATCAGCTTTACACATAAATGTTGATTCTCGCCATTTATTTTCTGTGAATTTTGTTCCATCAATAACCAGGAATGGCACCTTTAAACACTTTGCACCCTGCAATCCCTTTTTGCAGATTCTCTCGTCCGGTGGAAGGAGTTTCATTCTTACTTTGTGTGCCTGGAAGGTGCTCTTTATCCTGCATAGTGTGAGGTGGATGAGGCATTGAGTGTCTGCCAGAGGGGCATCCTGAGGTAGCAGAACCTTTGGTGTGCCAGATGCGTTCGGTATCAGTGAACACACATAGCAACTACCATTAGTAGCTAATTTTCCTGAGGCACTCTGAGTACCACTTATTAGATTACCCTGGATGACGGAGGTCTTCTACTTTATGTAGTCCCAGACCACAGTATGCATCATACTTAAATTTTTGTGTTTGCCTCCTCTTTCTACTATACTGTAAGAGGGATTGTCTTTTCCCTACCGGCCTGCTACACAGTCTATCTGCTGTACAGAGTGATTTGTGAACTTTCATGGGCTGTCTATGATACATTGGAAAAATACCAGCGTTCACATTTTCATTGTTATTAACATTTACGTTGTCTTGCACATACACCTTGGGGGGGGGTGGTGAGGAGCTTAGTGCTGCTTCAGATACTGTAATCGGCACCAAGAAATGCATTTAATTTGATTTTGAAATTGACACAATAGTAGGTTGTGAGATATCTTGCAACGTTGTAAACATAATAGGGGGTGGCAGCGTAACATTAATTGCATTTAGTGAGATTTCATTGTCATTATTTAACACCTGCATTTCTGGGGTTACCCTTGTTACATGTTTGAACAGAATAGTGAGGTTAGGGGATGTGTTATTGCTCCAGGTCAGTTTTACCCCCCCCTTCTTTTATATCTGCCCCCCAGATAAAAGATGCTCCCCAATAAATACCAAAAACAATAATTGTCAGAGAAAATACAATTGCTGCAAAGTTTAAGCCACACTCATAGCTATATGCCCTTGTGGCACTAATTCTATTCCTACTGCTATCTAACTTATTCTCTTCATTGATGAGTGGCGTGAATTCCATTCTTGTGGCACCTATTTTGAAGGATAAAACAGGATGATGTTATAGAATGGGAAATAGAACATCGGGAAGTGGTGAAAAAATGATGAGACAAGATCAAAGTATTGAGAGAAGGTGAAACAAGGAAAATGAGGGATAGAGAGAGAAAGAGAGAGAGAGTGTGTGCGAGAGAGAGAGGGAGAGAGAGAGAGAGAGAGAGAGAGAGAGAGAGGGAGACATCGCTTAGACATTTTTACACTCATTTTATTATCACAGAAAATCTCTTCATTATGCATGTTCAGTAACCTCTTACGGTACTGCAGCATTTCCTTCATTGTTCTCTATAGCGTGTCAGGCACTACACTATAGTGTGCTTTCCATGCATCAGAAAGGTGGATCCAGTACTGTAGCCCCTTCCCTTTTACGACGACGGGTGTACAATAAATCACCTCATATGGTCCATGAAATGTAGGAGAATTACACTTGCGGACAAAACTTGCGACATACACCAATTCTCCTTGCATCAGAGGTTGATCTGGGCTAACTTGAGCTGCAGTGTCAACGGTGAAGGGTGGTGCAATCTATTTGGCAATACATATCACTGCTCGTGTGAGTTGCGTAAGGTACTCCTTAATCTCTTCTCCTAACACAGTGGCTGTTCTGTGCGCATCAGAAACTCTCCTTACTGGCGACAGAGGTGTTTGCATGCGTCGACCAGTTACTATTTTGTGGGGGGACAGGTGGTGGTCCTTGCTTGGTTGAGTGCGCAGCTGGAAAAGGGCCAGGGGCAGGCAATACACCCAATTTTTCTTTAAGGAATTACATAGCTTGTACAATCTATTTTTCAGGAGGACGTTGATTTTTTCTACAATCCCATTCACTTGTGGGTGATAAATCAAGCACATTTTATGTTTTATTCCTAGCAGAGATATCACTTCTTTAAACAGATCATTAACAAAATGAGTGCCATTATCGGACCTTATGACGTCATATATACCCCATCTGGGAAATACTTCTCTGACCAAAAATGTTGCTGCGCACTTTGCGTCTGGGTGGGCGCAGGGCCCAGCTTCCACCCATCTAGAAAATGGACACACCACCACAATTAGATATCTTGCTCCGTTGCACCTCTCTCCGATGTCTGCATAATCAATGTGCAGTTCTCTGAAGGGGCCCACAGGGCGGGGCAAAGTGCCTCATGGCATTCATAAATTCATTCCAGAATTGAACACTTGGCATGTGGTGCATTCGACCACCATTTTATGGAGGTATTCGTGAAGGATTGAAACAAACCAATTTTCCTGGAGATCGGCGGCAATCTGCTGTTTTGTGCTCTGAGCAGGAAAGTGCAATGGTTCAAATGTGATATACAACAATTCTACAGGCATGACAACTTTTCCTGTCATGTCCTGTCTCCACAACAAATCTGTGGGGGATTGTGTGCAACCTCTTTTAGTCCATAGATCTTGCTCAGTTAGGGGTGCTCTCTTTTGTTATTCAATTATGTGGGCGATGGGTAATGAATTATAACCAACAGGTTTTTGTTTGTTTTATTTATTAGTATGCATTCTGTGCCCATGGGGATTGGGAGGTATGCTGCCTCTTTTGTGGCACTGTCTGCAGCCGCGTTCCCCAAAGAGATTTTGTCCAAATTATGGGTGTGTGCCTGGCACTTCACGATGGCTACCGCTGAGGGTCGCGCTAATGTTTCAATTAGTTCATTCAGTAACTCTGCATTTTGTACATAGGGGCCCCATCTGCTCTCCTAAATCCCCTTCTCCTCCATCTGGACAGTCCGGCATGTACCGTAGTGGTTACATATGCTGAATAAGAATATAGTCAAACTCATTATGAGTTTGCCGGTACAGTAACAATGGTACTGGTAAGCTTGCCGGTACCGCTGTTACCGGACCGGCAAACTACGAGGTCTGCTTACGGGTGCCTTTTTCGCCAGCCAGGTCTGACCTGGCGGGTGGACCGGCACCTGCGAGCAGTCCATGTCGGTTGCATGGGGCCTCCCCATTCCCATTTGAGTCCAATGGGACTCAAATGGGAATGGGGAGTCGTTTTTTCCAGCACCCGGGAATGGGCAATTACCGGGTCCAGCGGGGCCATAATGCCCCAGTAATTGCCCATTCCCGGGCACTGGAAATAAAATGATTCCGGCAGCAGCCGTGCCGGTTTTATCAGCACGGCTACCGCCGGTCTCATAATGAGGCCCATTGTCACTGAACATCCCTTTGCTGCATGGAGCGCTTCAATCAATTCAACCAACTCCGCAGCTTGTGCAGTGCATTGGCAAACATTTTTTAACCAGTACTTCATACTCCTTTTCTTCCAATCTCACCACTGCTGATCCTATGTGTTTTTCACCTGTCTCTTGGCAGATGGATGCTGATCCATCAACAAAGAGCACTTCTACTTCCAAAGCATTTTCACTTGTTTAGTAATGTCATCTCCTCCTCGTTCATAGGTCGCACAATCATGCTCTTGCATATCTTGCACAGTACAGGACTTGGTGAGAAATGTAGCTGGGTTTACTGATTTGCACCTGATGACATGGATATTGGGGCTAGACAATATAATCTCATACGCTGATGCACTCTGTGTTGTGAAGGTGGATTTGGACCTTTACACTATGGCCAACAGGGAGTACTAAATGCAGACAGAGCACCCCATCACAATTGTGGAGCTCTTTTCAATGGAGAAGGCAGCAGCTGCGAGAGTCTGTTCACAAGCGAAGTGACCCTGCATTACCGAATCAAGTGTGCCACTGTAATAGGCTTTTGGTTTATGACCCATAGATGTTTTTGTGTCAATATTGCTGTCATCCGCCTTCAAGGCCTAAATGCGCGGTCAATGGATCTCTAGATGGGCACATAAGCTCAAACAATGACGCGACAAGGAAGACCAGCTACCAGTTCCCCTTGGGACCCTAGAAAAAAAACATAAAAAATAATGAGACCACCAAACCCTTTTGTCACCCGCAGAATGAGAGCAGACATTAAAGATCTCACGACCACCAGAGTCCAGAAATCCTTCTCAAACTGGTCCCAAAGGTACTACCTGAAAAATGATCGCCCCCTACATCTTATGAAGCTCGCATTGAAACAGCGGCAGTCGACCATGGCAATCACATCGGTTTGAGACAGGGAAGGGAACTTAGTTGTTGGGAATGTGGGCATCAATGCCAGATTCACAGAATTTTACAAAAATCTATATGCAAAACCAGAGACACTCCCCCCACAGGCGATTCAGGGGTTCCTCAACTCAATCAAACTACCCAAACTCATCCAGGCCCAAAATAAGGCACTGGACACCCCTGTTACACAGGCCGACATTGTAAGGGCGATAGGCACCCTCAATTCGGCAAAGCAGCGGGCCCCGATGGGATCCTGATCGACCTTTACAAACTCATGGCCGACAAGGTCACCCTAAAACTTCATGAGGTAGTCACACAGTCGCTCGATACTGGTCGGCTACCCAGCACTATGCTAACTTTTTCAAAAAAAGGAGAAGCCAGGAGACGTTGATCAATTCCGACGCCAAGGTCCTGGCAAAATGTCTGGCACAAAAAATGTAATCGATATTACCTCATTTGGTGCACGACGACCAAACAGGTTTCATTCGCAAAAGGCATTAAGGAGATAATGTCCACCGCTTGCTACATGCCACCATAAAGATGAACTGTTTGTTCCCTATCGCTGCCCCCAGCAGTGGTTCCTCTTCTGGATGTAAGGTAGTTGATAGGACTGGATACGCAACTCCTCTCTGTGGGCTGTCCTAGTGGGGGTGAGTGTCTGTCCCTGCACAGGTAAAGATGTTTTCATTAAGCATGCATGTTCCTTGGTAAGGTGCTGGAGCACCATTTGCAGTAGTGGCAAAGGGGTTTTGATGTTATTGGACCAGCTGAGTAGGGCGGGTGTGCTGTGCTGGCGCTGTGAGGGTTGTGTGACGTAATGCACTATACCCAGGTGGTGGTGTTTGTGATAATTGTGGATGTTGATGGAGTCCTTCATACGATCCTGAGGCAGTCCGTATGGGCTTCCTGGGTGCAGATGAATGCAGTGAGGGGCATATTGTGGTGGTATGTAGTAAGGTTGGTTTTATTGGTAGTTTCCCCCCTGCCTGCTGCGGCACTCTCGTGAAAAGTGGCCCCATCTCCCACATGTCCAGCATTGCCCTTGGCTTCCTCCTCTGGTACCTGGCCCTCGTATCCACCTTGCCCTCACTATCCTCCTCCCCAGGATCCCCTGAACCCACCTCGTCCTCTTGCAGGCCTTCCTTGCCACTGGGGTCCCATGTATGGCTGCTCTTCTTCCCACTGCCCTTGTCCGTTAAACTGTCCACACTGCGGCCATTCTTGCCTGTGTAGCTACTGAGACACACCCCTCTTCACCTAACTGATCTGTGGACGGTGTGGCTGTTATGGCCACGACCTTCGCCAACTTCATCTGCACAAGTTTCGCTTCATCAGCTAGCCTCCTTTGAACAATCTCCTTTTCCTTTTCTTTGATCCTCCTACAATGGTGCACTATGATGCTTGGAATTTCTGGCCACCCATTTGCTTCTCTTCCTGGTATTTTATCTAAGGCCTTCTGTACTTCTTTGGGTAATCCCCTTTTTATGATAAAGTTAAATAGGGAGGTAGATTGGTCCCATGCAGTGCCCATCTTCACGCGCCATATCTCCTGCACGCGAAGAATGAACTGAGCAGCATCTTCCTCCTCCCCCATTGTGCACTGCATTATAGAATGTAAGTCTGGGGTGTCGGGGAAGGTTCTTCGCAGTGCATCCCACACTTGTGCTCGGACATTATTGAAACTTGCCCCTTCATGAGTGTCATTCCCCAAAGTCGCACCCGGGAAACCTGTTTTCATCCACACCGCGTCTGCTTGATCTTCCACTGCGGACACCAAGAGGCTTTTAATATCTCCTATAGCTAAGGGCACTCCCGCAGTATTTTTCTCAAAAGCATAGATACATTTTCCCATGCCTGCCGTGAGTGGGGGGGGGCTTAAGTAGATTGTTTTTATCCATCTGCACCAAAGGGACATAATGAGGGCACCCTGCTCCCTTGTGGATGAGGGGCATTTGTAGTTTTGACTTTGCTTTTCCACCTTTTGTTCCAGACCTTTTCTTTTTAGCTATTGCCATTCTTCCCAATCTAATCTGTAACCTTCCTTCCCAGGCATCCTCCCCTCTAGGCATCACCCACTGTACCTGTGGTACCCCTCCCAATGCACCATTGTCTGAATTGTCAAAATCACTCCACGATTCTTCATCTCTCACTGAGGCTACAGTATCGTACCCCAAACTATCCATTTCTCCTTCCCTTTCCACCTGCACTGCCTTTATGGGGGCACTGTCAATCTTGAGCAATATTTCTCCCGATTTCTATTTATCCTCCTGTATGTGTGGGGTACCCAGTGGTGATTGGGGATCTCCCTCTTCTTCTCGCGTTTGCTCACAAACTGCTCATAACCAAGCCAATTCTGTACGGACGGATGCTAATGCCACCTCAAGATCTTGGTCGATGGGACATAAGGAGGAGGTGGGGCTGTACTCGGTGTGACCGGTGTATTTCCCCCCAGGAACATACATAGGATTTGTATACCCTTCTACCATTTTCGTGAGCAATGGATACATTTGTTTGTGCTCTGTCTCTCTTGCTTCTCTGTTCATTTCCTCTCCCTCTCCCACTGCTGGAGTTTCTGATCCGTTTTCCTTTTTACTGGTTGTTGGAGTCTCCTTGAACATTTCTCTCCTGTGTTGTAACTGTTTCCTCTTCTTTTTGGCTTTTAGGAATGTGGACTGGTGCTCTAACATTCCCTTGTCAAATGATCCACACTCTGGCCAAGCGTGTGATAGTCCCTCCCTTTTCGTTTCTGTTACCCACTGTCCATGATATTTCTTAATGCGCTCACTGTACAAGGGGAGCTGCTTGCAAATATGGGACAATGGCTTTTCTGCCCCACAGCTGTTCATTTCTGTTCTCTCTAGTGAGTTCCTCTATTTAAGGCCCATATAGGAATAAAAAGGGTCCTTCATTTCACTCGCCCCTCCCTCTGGCTTCTAGCTCTAGGTACAGTGTGCCTCACTACCAATTAGATCTCATATGTGCTGGTACGTTACACAATTACAATACATGGATAAATATACACTTAGGCACATAAACATAAAACACAAAATAACAGGACAAATACATATAACTAATTTGCTGCCCTGCCTCCCTTACTTTAGAGCCCCTCTTATAAACCCACTCCCTCCCTTTTCATTCACATCACGGTCGCCCCTTCTGGGCTCTTCCTCCTTGCATATTTATGGAAAAACACTGAAAACAACAAGCTAAAACAACAACTTCTACTTATTCTCGAGCCCTCTAATTTATCTCTTTTACTTTGTCTCCAGCACTGGCCAAAACAGTGCTCTGTGGCGCCACCCTCCAACCTCTTTCTAGGTCAGGCTCCCATATTTCCTCTTTTATTTTCTTTCACATGTCTCTATGAAAAAATACTAATGGCCATAAAAAGTTGAAAGCGGTTCACTCCAATCAATCATCCAGATCATTCATCCATCTATTCACTGTGTATTCCTCTCAATCAAGTTGCTCTATATTCCCCACAATATTCCCCACTTTGTTCTCCCCTTTGCAATTTATACTCACATGCCTGTGTTCTTCCAGGAGCCTCCGTTTGTGGTCTATCTACAGCGCCTGGGCCACACCAGGCTCAGGCGAGCAGCGGGGTATTCACAAAGACGAAACCCACAGGAACCTTCTCCTTCTGCATACGCGTTTTTGGGGACTGGTCAGCCGTATGTGGGGGCCGCCTTGCCAGAGAAGCCCTGGATCTCACCGCAAGTACGGGAGACTCAAGTATATCATGTCAGGGTCACCAAATGAAGGCAGCCTCCTTGCAAGTATCCCAAAATTATACAGAAATAAGGTAAACCCTCTCAGGGGAATGAGAACAGAAGATGAGTTGCAAAGATAACAACGTTTACATAATCATACAAATTGCCAGCAAAGAACTCTGCCCGAGAGCGCTCTGCTGAAACATTACACGGTAGCACATTAAAAAGACACACAGCATCACTGATGGCGTCATGACTAGGGTAAAACAGAAAGGTGATGGCTGGAAGGTTTTGAATGAATCATAACCACGGGCAAATCTCTGGGCAACCCTCCAGACCATCGTTTTTCAGCCTACCAAGCCATTACAGAAGGGGAAAAACCATATGCAAATCAGGCTTGGTCCTACCCCAAAAGGGGCAGTCCAGCCCGAACTGCTAGGTCACATCCCTTCTGCACGAGACCACAAGCATCCCCAGACATGTTTCAGCCTTGTTGGGTGTCATCAGTGAGGAGTAGCTTGGGTCTCTAGGCCCGGCAGACTCGGGACTCGCATCTGGGCATACCCGTCCCACTCGGGGTGACTTTAGCAAAACAGAAAGGTGATGGCTGGAAGGTTTTGAATGAATCATAATCACGGGCAAAGCTCTGGGCAGCCCTCCAGACCATCGTTATTCAGCCTACCAAGCCATTACAGAAGGGGAAAAACCATATGCAAATCAGGCTTGGTCCTACCCCAAAAGGGGCAACGCAGCCCGAACTGCTAGGTCACATCCCTTCTGCACGCGACCACAAGCATCCCCAGACATGTTTCAGCCTTGTCGGGCGTCATCAGTGAGGAGTAGCTTGGGTCTCTAGGCCCGGCAGACTCGGGACCCACGTCTGGGCATACCCGTCCCACTCGGGGTGACTTTAGCAAAACAGAAAGGTGATGGCTGGAAGGTTTTGAATGAATCATAACCACGGGCAAAGCTCTGGGCAACCCTCCAGACCATCGTTTTTCAGCCTACCAAGCCATTACAGAAGGGGAAAAACCATATGCAAATCAGGCTTGGTCCTACCCCAAAAGGGGCAGTACAGTCTGAACTGCTAGGTCACATCCCTTCTGCACGAGACCACAAGCATCCCCAGACATGTTTCAGCCTTGTTGGGCGTCATCAGTGAGGAGTAGCTTGGGTCTCCAGGCCCGGCAGACTCGGGACCCACGTCTGGGCATACCCGTCCCACTCGGGGTGACTTTAGCAAAACAGAAAGGTGATGGCTGGAAGGTTTTGAATGAATCATAACCACGGGCAAAGCTCTGGGCAACCCTCCAGACCTTCGTTTTTCAGCCTACCAAGCCATTACAGAAGGGGAAAAAACATATGCAAATCAGACTTGGTCCTACCCCAAAAGGGGCAGTCCAGCCCGAACTGCTAGGTCACATCCCTTCTGCAACAAGGCCGAAACATGTCTGGGGATGCTTGGTTTTTTGTGCAGAGGGGACCTGGCCTAGCAGTTCGGCTGGGCTGCTACCATTGGTGGCGGCAGCTGACTGATTTGCACATGGCTGGACCCTTTTTGCAATGGCGCAGACGGGCTAAAAAACGGTGGTGTGGAAGGTTGCCCAGAGCAATTGCCAGTGGTTCAGATTTATTCGAAACCTTCCACCCATCACTTTTGTGGTCACAGTTTGTCTCTCCATGTGAGAGAGGATATGCCCAGACGTGGGTCCCTTGCTCGCTGCGCCATAGGGAACCAGGCTGGACCTCACTGAGGAGGTCCAACAAGGCCGAAACATGTCTGGGGTTGCTTGGTTGTTTGTGCAGAGGGGACCTGGCCTAGCAGTTCGGGCTTGGCTGCTACCATTGGTGGCGGCAGCTGACTGATTTGCACATGGATGGACCCTTTTTGCAATGGCGCAGACGGGCTAAAAAACGCTGGTGTGGAAGGTTGCCCAGAGAAATTGCCAGTGGTTCAGATTCATTCGAAACCTTCCACCCATTACTTTTGTGGTCACAGTTTGTCTCTCCATGTGAGAGACGGTATGCCCAGACGTGGGTCCCTTGCTCGCTGAGCCATAGGGAACCAGGCTGCACCTCACTGAGGAGGTCCAAAAAGGCTGAAACATGTCTGGGGATGCTTGGTTTTTTGTGCAGAGGGGACCTGGCCTAGCAGTTCGGGCTGGGCTGCTACCATTGGTGGCGGCAGCTGACTGATTTGCTCATGGCTGGACCCTTTTTGCAATGGCGCAGGCGGGCTAAAAAATGGTGGTGTGCAAGGTTGCCCAGAGCAATTGCCAGTGGTTCAGATTCATTTGAAACCTTCCACCCATCACTTTTGTGGTCACAGTTTGTCTCTAAATGTGAGAGAGGGTATGCCCAGACGTGGGTCTCTTGCTCGCTGTGCCATAGGGAACCAGGCTGCACCTCACTGAGGAGGTCCAACAAGGCCGAAACATGTCTGGGGTTGCTTGGTTTTTTGTGCAGAGGGGACCTGGCCTAGCAGTTCGGGCTGGGGTGCTACCATTGGTGGCGGCAGCTGACTGATTTGCACATGGCTGGACCCTTTTTGCAATGGCGCAGACAGGCTAAAAAACGGTGGTGTGGAAGGTTGCCCAGAGCAATTGCCAGTGGTTCAGATTCATTCGAAACCTTCCACCCATCACTTTTGTGGTCACAGTTTTTCTCTCCATGTGAAAGAGGGTATGCCCAGACGTGGGTCCCTTGCTCGCTGCACCATAGGGAACCAGGCTGCACCTCACTGAGGAGGTCCAACAAGGCCAAAACATGTCTGGGGTTGCTTGGTTTTTTGTGCAGAGGGGACCTGGCCTAGCAGTTCGGGCTGCGCTGCTACCATTGGTGGCGGCAGCTGACTGATTTGCTCATGGCTGGACCCTTTTTGCAATGGCGCAGACGGGCAAAAAACGGTGGTGTGGAAGGTTGCCCAGAGCAATTGCCAGGGGTTCAGATTCATTCGAAACCTTCCACCCATCACTTTTGTGGTCACAGTTTGTCTCTCCATGTGAGAGAGGGTATGCCCAGACGTGGGTCCCTTGCTCGCTGCGCCATAGGGAACCAGGCTGCACCTCACTGAGGAGGTCCAACAAGGCCGAAACATGTCTGGGGTTGCTTGGTTTTTTGTGCAGAGGGGACCTGGCCTAGCAGTTCGGGCTGGGCTGCTACCATTGGTGGCGGCAGATGACTGATTTGCACATGGCGGGACCCTTTTTGCAATGGCGCAGATGGGCTAAAAACCGGTGGTGTGGAAGGTTGCCCAGAGCAATTGCCAGTGGTTGAGATTCATTCGAAACCTTCCACCCATCACTTTTGTGGTCACAGTCATGACTAGGGTACACATTCTAGCATTGGATTGGCGAGGGGCCTATGGAACAGTTGATACTATAAGGGATGCAAGATGATAATTGGCCGCCGTTTCTCTGTTGCCCTTTGCACACGTGGGTCAGCTGGGCCCATCTCTGCAGTGTGAAGGTCAGGGCAATGGAGCATGCATCTATCTAACTAAACTAAACAACAGGAACTGATAATGCACAAAATAATGGCACGAATACAATCTTGCATGAATAAGGGTATGAAGGTCAGATGAGGTAATATATCGGAATTCCGACCTCTACATTAAGGGATCCCTTTGATACCACAAACCCCATGTCCAGGTGCCCACGTAAGGATTTATCTGCCATCTGCTTATTAGACGTGCTCATGATGTACGGAGACGTATGTTAGTTTTGGGAGGATATACTGCAACATTGGATTAGGGCTGCAGTGAGTGTTCTGGAATGGCTGATACACGGGGGTCAGCATGAAAGGAACTGAGGGGTCTGGGCTGGTGGGCTTTGCCCTGGCCAGGTGGGGGTCGAGAGGGCACAGAAAGTTTAGGGGGGATGAATGGGCACTTGGGTTTATGACTTGTCACTGTCTCACGCTATGTACAGAGCACATTCTTTCGGAAATGATACTGCACGATTGTAACAAGGCAGCGCTGGGCTTCCGTGAGAACAGGGCTTGAGCAGAGCTGGCAAGGGGGAGGCGATGGTGTGGGCTGACTGTATGAGGCTCTGGGGATGGGAGAGCTGCATTTCTACAGAGAGATGGATTTTCGGGCCTGGTAGAAAAGATGGCGTTGATCCTAGTTCAAAATGGCTTCTTATGGCGGAGCTGGGGGTTATAGTGTATGTGTTATTTCTTATGGGATATGGTGCAACAGAATGCCGTGGGGAGTGGCTACGCCTCCCCCTTGGTTATTACATATGGTATGTTTCTAGAGTGACGGGACGGGCAAGTATCATCTCCTTCTCAACACTTAACAAAAAGCAGGCCTAATAGCACATACCGGCCCATCAGTATTCTGAATGGCTAATATATATTACTACATTTACAAATCCTGAGGTTTGACTTCAAATCAACTACAGCCATATTCAGGTATTGGCTGATGTTGCTCTTCGACCTCTAGCATAGACAAAAAGGAAAGCAGTGTGTGACTAGGAGAGGATGGCGTTCTTAGATGGAGACATATGCACCAACGCGTTGGGCATCGCCCCGCTCTTGCCATAATCAGGCCATTCAGGCACTGGTTTTCCATGGCACAAGGGGACCTATCAGCATGTGCACTGGCTGCCATTTATATTTTGTAAGTCCAAGCTACTAAAGCAATCTCAGGGGGTGAGGTTTACCAGACACATCACATTACCAGAATCACACATAGACAGAAACACCCATCGCATTGAAAAACACCTAGCTTTGATACAAACATACATTTGAACAAACAGTCAACAAAGGACAGATAGCATTTAGCATAGTAACACAAGCACCATTGATACAAACACAGAATTGAAGCACACGCAGCCTTTGCCATGGAAAGACACACGTAGCACTAAAAGCTGCATTTAGCTCTGAACGGGGCACATAGTGACAAGTTGCATGTGTGTGTCTCAGTGCTATACCCCTACTCAGTGCAGCACACATGCCACTTGTCTCTATGCACCCCATTCAGAGCTAAATGCAGCTTTTAGTGCTACTTGTGTCGCTGAAAAGGGGGGAATAGTGACAAGTGGCATGTATGCTGCACTGACTAGGGGTGTAGCACTGACACACACACACATGTAGCACTGAGACACGTGGATGCGTAGCACTGAGATGCATGCGAACCTCACTCACACACACATGTGCATGTGCAGCAATGAAACACACATGCACATGCAGCACTGAGACACGTGTGCAAAGCACTGACACACATGCACAGCACTGAGACACTCGTGTGCAGTACTGAAACACACATATGTGTCTAGCAGTGAGAGACACATGCATGCGCACACTACTGAGACATATCTGTGTACACAGGATTGAGACACACAAATGCACTGCACTGAAAGACAAGTGTGCGTAGCACTTAAACACAAACATGCACAGGCAGCAGTGAGGCACAAGTACATCACTGAGACATGTACAAGCTCAGCATTCAGACACACATGTGCACAGCATTGAGGCACATATTAGCACATGCATCATTAAGACACACGTGTGTGCAGCACAGAGACACCTACCTGTGTGTTCTGCAGTCAGACATGCACACAGCTGTGCGTGCAGCACTCAGGCACTCATCTATGAGCAGTATGGAGACAGAGAAACGTGCACTTGCAGTAATGAGATGGGTTTACCCCCAAAATACTCAAAAAAGTCTGAATGCACATTTAGTTCGCATTCGGCCTGGTAGAAAAGTCTGAAGCCCATAATACCGAACAAGGGGAGCAGAGGTTGCGGGGGTGTCCCCTGCTCCCCTAGTTCGGTATTATGGGCTGAGGGGGTTGCAGGGATGTCCCCAGCATGCCTTAAATGTCCAGCAGCAGACAAACAACCAAATTCCAAAAAGCTCGAATTACAAAATGCGATCAAGTGGACTTTGCAATTTTGTACTTCGAGATTTTGGGATTCGGTAATGTAACGTAGATCCACTGAGACACACTTGCATCAGCAGTACTAAGACACAATATACATTCGGACACAGCCTGAGTGCCCACAAAGGCACAGGGCTGAGAAACAAATGCACACAACCACAGCACTGAGACACACGCATGCGCAGAACAATAACACATGTTATGTTATGTTACATGAATTTATAGAGCGCAACATACGCTCAAAGGCATCTTGGCGCTTAGAGGTACAGGTGCCGCTAAACAACTTAATGAGAACAAGCACCACACCACTGAAACATACATGTGCAGCACTGAGACAAACATGTGCAGTACTGCCACACAAAGATATGTAAATATAGCGCCTTGAGACCCGCACCTGCAAGCACTGAGACACATGCATGAGCGCATGCATTGAAACACACACACACAAAACTGTGACACACACATCCAGCAATAAGATACTGTTGCACGTGCAACGCTGAGAGCAATCTGTGCACAGCTCTGAGACACACGTGTGTGTGTGTATGTGTGTAGCATTGTGTTAAGATAGCCTGGGAAACCCCCACAGTGGATCAGCAGTCAGAAGAACTGAACTCAATAATTGGATTAGACAAAGTGAAAGGCAAAACCTAGCTTTATTAACTTAACATCTGACTAAAGCAGGGACAGCATACAAGCAAACAAGATGTCACTCTCAGCAGGCTATCAAACAGCAATTTTTATACCACGAATGTGTCATTAACAATGTCATCATACACTCAAAGTTACCAAAACCTACGGAGTGAAGGGATTGGTTTTGGGGATAATTACATTTATTTATTTATTGGTTATTTGTAATTCTCACTACACAGCAAATTTGTGTTTCAAGGTGCATGAAGACAAGCGGGTGATAGGGAAGGGGAAGAAATGTATAGAACAAAAACATTCTTAAAAGGTCTTGAAACATTCGGAACGAGCAAGTGCTATAGCATGAGAGCAGGGAGAGCAGGGGAAAAGGGGGAGGAGGGGAAGGAAGGGAAGTGCAGGGAGGGGCAAGAAGGGAAGAAAGCAAACAATGCATTCTATAAGGGTTAAACTTCTGATTTAGCAACAGCAATCTGATGTCTCCTCCTAAAACCACCTCTAAATTGATAACAGTAGTAACACATCATTTACACAATTATAATAATAGAATTGACTATTGGTTGGCGCTAAACCTACTGGAGAGCCTAACATTGGGGGTTTTGACTGGTTGGCTTTCTACTGACCCACCTTGGACAACTGACAGGTCATCAACACATGAGCCAAAAGGGAGTACGGGAAGAGAGGTCTACAAACTGCTTTCCTTTTAATTAAAGAAGAAACCACCCCTTAATCCTAGGTCATGAGCCAGGGTGATTCCTCTGTAGTTGACCTTGTGGGCGCTTCATATCTGGGTATATGCTTGAGGAGTGAAGCAGTTGTCCTATTTGTTTTTTTTTGCTAATGAATAGATAGTGATCTTCAATTATGGGTCACATTTGATGAGACCGCATTTAGAATTATTTCACCCTGCATTTATTTGGATTGAAGTCATATTATATTAGTGCAAGTGTTACGGTTCTTTCTACCATTAGGAACACTATTGTGTTGTTCATTATGGGGTCTTCTTGGACTAATGATTTGATTGCAACTGTCTCACAATAGTTGGTTGTGCTCTTCCAAACTTTAATCAGACAGGGAGCATTTCTTATGTCCTGGGAACCATTACCTTGTGCCTTTTCTGCAGCGTTCGGACCCTCCCTAATTTTCTCAGTAACCTTGGCTTGGTCTGCATAGCTATTGCCTGTCTGTTATTTCAGCACTTTGAGTTTTCATGAAATCTTAAGGCCTTTCATTAACTTAGAAGCATGCTACAGCTTCCATTAAAAAAAAAGATGGCTTTCCATTACTCTCACATTTCTATGTTAGTGAGCTTTATTCGCTTGTCGTTCATGTTGCATTCAGCGTATACATTGTTTGTGATAGTGTTCTTCATGTCTTATGGATTCCATGTTAATAGTCTTTGTGTATAAATGCATATTTGACACAGTGTTACTTTCTTCGTGTTGTGTGCACATCTGCTTTGTGTCTAAGGCATGCATATGTAAAATCACAATGTAAGCTTAGTTTTACCTGTGCCATGTGAAGCTTAAATTGTGTTAATCTCTTGCACTACCTGCTTGGGATATGGACAGTACGGTTGTCTTAATGAATAACGCTTCTCACAAGGGCAGTGTTGGGCTGGGGGAGGAGCTGTAACTATACACAGCATGTTCATCTGTCCCTCAACAACTGAGATACACATGTGTATAGCAAAGAGACAAATGGTGCACAATACTGACAAACAGATATCATTCTCCCTCTAGACCACTTCGTTCCTCTGGCACAACTCTCTATGTGTAAAGCGTTTTGCTAAACAAAGGGCAGGGGAGTCGCTCAATTTTTTCTATGGGCTCCCTCCTCTGGAATAACCTTCACCTCCCTCTGCGCCTTGAGCAGGATATCCTCAAATTCTGGAAGCTCCTTAAGACCTTCCTATTTTCCTCCTCTTTAACTCCTTCTCTCCTCTGCTAATCCCACAGTTGCTAATACAGTGTACTTGGCCCTTATGCATCCCCGGGGCATTGACCGCCCTCACCAATTCTTCCCAGCTCCTGTCTATCCACAGCACACCCTCCACTGTGGAGGCTCGCACTTACACCTCCCGTGGCCCAGGCCGTTTAGCACTCAACTTTCCTAGCACTTTGTCTGTGGCTCTCTCTCGAGCTCGGACGCCCCAGCACTTACCACCTCTTCCCTCTTCCTTTCTGCACTTGCACATTCTGAATACGCACAAGGAATAATAGGTTTGTCCCTCCCCTCTCTATTCTTAAATATTGTGTTGTAATGTATTTCCCTCCCCTGCTCCCGCCCTGACGTGTGAGTGCTTTAAAACAGTATTTTCTTATTGTACAAGCGCCTAATACGCAAACAATAAATAAATAAATATAATTAAAATTGTTCTTTTTATAACATGCTTAATACCAGCGAGCAGTTTGTTGCACTGCGTTGCCTTGCTTCCAAGTCAAAAACCCTTTGCCTCTGAGCTATCCTTCCTGCATGTGCAGTGTTGGCAAACAAAGTGCAGAGAATGCACTGCAGTTTGGGGCAGTTCGAAGTCAAGAGGCATCCTTTGACCATCTTTGGTACAGCCAGACGACAGAGACGGTCTTACACCAGATTGCACCCCAGGCAGGAAGCATTGTTGGCGCCCCCCCTCACCTCTCACAAAATGACAAGTGAACAGGCCTGGGACTGACAGAATGGAGTGATCACAGTGCAAGAACAATAAGAACTTAGGGACCAAGGAAAGGCAGTAGCTACTTCTCCCTCTGCATCAGATTACCACAACCGTATTCCGCGTGTAGCAAATCGGAGACAGCCACTGGCAGTGAACAGGTAGAAAGTGCAGGCAAGCAATGTGAGACAGACATGTTTGTCATTTGTCAAAAGAGTGTATTTTAATCAAGGAATATTTATACTCAAAATCTACATTCTCTGCCCCTTTGCCTTGTACGCTGTAACACCCTAAACAATGTTGTAACATTGAAGCGGGATTGTGAAAATTTCAACCTGTGTAACTCTGCTTGTCCGACCCGCAATAACAGGGGACACAGGGCCACATGACAACTCAGAATGCACCAATGCTCCCAAAGACCCTGAGGGAGAAGCAGGAAGTCCCTCCTTGCTGCTCATTACGTTTAACAAATGCCACGTAACATAGCCAAAACTGTGCTTGTACTTTTGTGTCAGCATTAGTCAGATGCTGCCTTAATAGTACTGCCTTATTGCCTGGCCATGAAATAATAGCAACAGCTAATAAAATGGTGCAAGTACATGGGCATATGAGGTCAGTGCTTGGCATACACCAATCGAATGCCTATTCAAAAGGATATCAGTGCAAGGAATAGATGTGAGGACACATTGCTTATGAATCAAGCTGATAAAGACACCATTTGAGGTTACTGTTTGTTAGAGTTAGCTCCAAGACACCCCAGCAGGGTGCCTTTTGGGCAGGAAAGAACAGGTAGTAGGTGGGAAGGGCCAGAGGGATTAGCATGAGCAGTCAAGGGGTGGGTTAAAAATCTAAACACCCACAAACTCTGTGTCCTTGCAGACCATGCTTGGGGTGCAGTGCTGATGGCAATGTGCTTGGAGGCTACGACCGTGGGCTTAGAGCAATGCCTTGATGCAGTGGTAGAAGTGTAGGAAAAGAAGTAGTGCAACTATGTTCCCTGCTGGCTTGCCCCTGGCCCCGACAAACACCATTGCCACGCCCCCTTCCACGTGCAATCCAAACCCCCAAACAAACACACCTGCTTTTTAAGGGAATTTGCAGCTCAGTGCAACTTCTTCCTACACTTTTATTTTAAAACGAAACCATCCCAGAACCATTTTGTTTTTAAAAAAAAACAATTATAGGTACAGTAAAACATTATTTGTTAAGTAGAGGAGCTCCGCTCCAAACTGCTCCTGCCCACTTCAACCACTGCCTAGATGGCAGGGCAGCATGCCAGGCCGTTCTGGTGCATAATGCAGGCGCATTGTGATGATAGGGCATTGCGGGCGCTCACTGCAGCTAAGGGCCTTGCATCAGTGCATGCAACAGGCCCGGCCTCTGGGGCAGTGTCTGCTGTGCTAGTGCATAGCCATGCTCACCTGGCACTCAAGCGAAGGTCACTTTCTCATAGTTAATTGTTATGCTCTGTGGAAACTGTGCAAAAGAGTCACCGGCTGAAGGCCGGGCTAAAGGCCACCCTCCGGCATAGTTCTCGCTGGCCAAGGCCTTCAGATATGCCCTGTGAACGTTGCAGCTTCATTGTACATAGCAGATGGCCTTGGACGCGTTCAGCCTTTGACTGAAGGCAAAATACTTCTCTAGGGCCCTTCCCCCTAAATATTAGTCCAAAAATATTTCTATTATCAAATGCCACAAATTATATGTAGCATATTTATATACAAATATTTGTTATTTATTATTTTACTTCTATTTTGTTATTATTTAAGGTCATTAAATATGTTGATAGCTAAAGCACATACATTACAGATAGTTGACACAAGTGTACGAAATGTATGCAACAATTCTGCTGACTTAGGAGAGATAAGTAGACTCTATGCTTCTTTAGCATTGCTAGAGTAAAACAGGTACCCGACTGGCTCAGCAGCTGTATGAAACCATCTAAAGCCAAGTGCCATTCTTCAGTCAGCATTTAGAAAGTTCAGACGAAAATCCAGGCTTACCTTTCCAGAATCTGCCATTGTTGATGAATCTCAAATGCTTCAACTAGCAAATTACTTTCCAGTCACTTCTTTCAGATAGGTAATGCATCAAATTTAGTTCACTCCCCGGTACTACAAACTCCAACCCAAGAATGTTTTCTGCTCCTCAAAACCGTCAAAGCCTGTGGCCACTATGCATACAAATTAAATCTTTGTCAGAGGGATGCTTGCTTCTGACCTCACCTTTTGCATCAGCAAATCCTTGAATGACAATGTAGTTTCATAATACCTCAAGAATGCAATTGTCGCAGAAATCTTCCCTCAATGGTGAAAATGTCAACAAACCTCAGACCCATTTTAAAACTTCCCCTCGTTGAAGAGACGCTGTTTAAAAGAGATCAGTTCTGCCTTGCGTCTTGGGCACATCACAGAATCAGCCCTTCTTCATGTCAGCAAATGCATTCTTCATGAATTCCTAATGGGGCCGGGTAGTGATCCTTTTCTTCTTGATTTACCTGTAGGCTTTGACAATGTAACCTTTGGCAATCCCAAAAGATTGGGTCAAATTTACCAGCAGAACAAAATCCTGCTTTGAATGTTTTCTCACCTACACCCCAAAAATAAGTTGATGTAACTCCTTTATTTTCACCCATTTCTTCTGAGCAGTGACTTTGCAAAAGACACCTTCAATATTGTTTCACCATTACAGTGCATACTTGAGCCCTGCAGACGAGGTCCGAGGTCATCAAGTACTTGTCTGTTTTTCCAGTGTCCAAAGTAACCAAGCAACAGCACATATCTTGTGGGCCAAATATACCGCAGAGTGGAGCTTTCAGTCCACATATCCGATCTCGATCTCATTCGAGAAGCAGACGTGAGCGGTGCTCCATTACTTTTTCTTTTTAAGTATCACTGTTCCTATACTTTTATTTTAAAAGGAAACCGTTCTGGAATGGTCTAGTTTCAAAATAAAAGTGTAGAAAGAAGATGAAGCTTGCACTTCA
Source organism: Ambystoma mexicanum (assembly GCF_040938575.1). Classification (NCBI taxonomy): domain Eukaryota; kingdom Metazoa; phylum Chordata; class Amphibia; order Caudata; family Ambystomatidae; genus Ambystoma; species Ambystoma mexicanum. The sequence goes on along the minus strand of NC_090929.1, from coordinate 390,462,835 downwards.
GTGCACTGCACTGAACATTCCCTTAAATAACAGGTGTGTTGGTTTGGGGGTTTGGATTGTGTGTGGGAGCGGGCACAATGATGGGGTTTGTGTAGACCGGGTTTTGGAATCGAAATAATATTGTACCTCCTATTGCATTGTTTGAATGTGTGTTGGCCTACGCCAAGTTGTCTAAAACATTGTGTAAATAGATTCCGCGGCAAGGTCTTGACCTTAATGCACTGTGTAAATTGCCATCTTGGATTTAGCCGCCATTTTAGGTTCTCTTGTAAATGTGGAAGTCACCCTGAACAGCAAAATGGAGACCGAATGACATTTCGAGTGAGATTCTGGCCGTTGTGACCTCCGCACACATGAATAAATAATATACCTGCAGGCCACTTGTAAGGGTCGCGAACTGAGACCTTGTCCTATCCCTGACCTATGTGTAAATGAACGACTGTATCAGCGAAACTGATCAAAATGCATACATTATGGGATTGACCTGGCAAGGAACCCTAGACTTGGTCCTAAGAATGGTTAACCCGCGAGGGGGTTGGCCGGAGCAGGATAAAGAGTATAAAAACACGAGTATCCCAATGTACGGTCTCTCTCACTAACGCAGTGAACTCTCGTTGAAGTTTGTTCTGTTACTCTGAGAGCCGAATAGCTATCCGTTTGTCAATTGACTTTTGGTAACTGTTGTAGCTTTTAAATAAAGCACTTTGTATGTTCTTTGTAACCTGTGTTGGTGTGTTTCCTTTGGGCTTCCCGGCCTCATATCAATTTCTTTGTTTTCACAGTTGGCGCCCGAATAGGGACCCTCAAGATTGATGCCGGATCATTGAAGGTTGACGCAGACTATCGAACCGGGATCGGACGGTGTGATTCTGCGAGCCCGACCGAGCGAGACGCGATACCTCGGCAGCGCTGCACAATCCGATCCTTGGACGATAGTCGTGTGGTCTGACACGGCATCTTGACGAGGGTCCATTTTTTGAGGCGGGCAGATTTGCCGAAACCACCAAACACAAGGTAAAATTCGTTAGGTAAGTTCTTTGATAAACCGTACGGTCCTCCTTAGGTTTGGTCAGGTGCAGTCGTGACCCGGCTCTTAATTTAACCCTGACAATTTGAATTTGGCGTATTGTATCTGCAGACACAATTATTGACCAGGTAACACCAATTTTTTGTGAAATGCCTGGGAAATTGTCTAGCTGCTTTAGGACTCTGTTCCGCAGCGATCGACAATCCTTGGAATTTAGCTGCCCGGCACCACAGGAGGGGTCGCCGGCATGTACTATGTACTGTAAGTATGGCATTGGAAGTATAATATTTAATGATATTTGGCACAGACAGACCAGACATGCCTCCGAATTTCAGTGGCCAATCAACGGTAGTTTTGAGATCCCCCGTATTGAATACTTAGAATCAATCTTGTTAAAGAAGAAGGCTAGACCTGCAGCCTTTGATGTTTTACAGAATTGGAAAAAAGAAGCGTTACAGCAGCTTAACAGTAGGGATAAACATGCACGTTGTCATAAAACAAACGCCGAAAAGGCATTATTATATGATAAAGAAAAGCGTTCAGAATCAGTTAAAAATATGGATAGAACTTTTTCACTCGGGATCCAGAAAATGTACCCCTCTAAAGATTTCCATGTTTCTGAGGAATTTATCGAGAAATTGTTAAACGAACGCAGGCCTGATGCCTCAGCGCCACCTCCGTATGCTCCTACTTTGGGCGCTCTGCCCATTCCTGCTGTTGCTCCTGTTGTTATTCCTGTTCCCCCTGTACAACCTATTGTTCCTAGTCCTCTGGTTGTTGTTCCTCCACCTATCACACCACCCCTTCCTTCTACACCGATAGTTGCACCTTTATTAAATTTACCTACACCTCCGCTCCCGAGTGGCCCCGTATTGACTGAAGTTGATCCAGGTGCAGGATCAAAGATTGTCACCCGTAATACTGTTTCTGCAGATAAGAAACAGGAATTGTTTGCATGGGCTAAGCATTGCATGGAGAAAGGTGATCAAGTTAATGTTTTTTCCGCATTATCTAATTTGAATAGTTTTCCCGAGAAAAATGTTTTTATCGAAGGTTTGGGGACTCAGTTGTGTGTGATGTGGGGTAGATTACAAAATTCAGATCTTCCACAAGGAGTGAGAGATCTGAATGCTTTGGCCCTTTCGAGGGACACAGAGCAGAAAGTATATGGGCATGTTGAAAAATTGTTCGAGTTTAGGAAAGACTTTGAAAAGTCACGAGATGAGGACAACGAAGATGATAGAATATATGTACAGAAACGGTTCCTTCCGTGCCGCAAATCGGCACCTGAGGAAGTACGAATTTGTACTAAAGATGCGGTTCGATGGATCTCGGATTCATCGATTCCGCCAGATGAAGTATATGACACGTATAGTCAGTATACAGTAGAAATGCAAAGAAAGGTAATTCAGGTGATGGTACAGCACCTGCAAGAAGAATGTATAAGAAAGAAGGTTAGTTGCCCGATAGAATTGTTGGGGATTTGTAAGAGGGCTTTTTCGCCCGATACTTCTACAGCTGCCTTAGCACTCGACCTGGCCCTGTTGCTTAGTAAGCGGCCGGAGGTACCTATATCACAGTTGCCTATGAGAGAGGTTCCTCCGACCTTTGTCCCAAAAGTTGAGATCCCCGCCAACGCTGGGACTGGTGCCCCCGCTGTGGATATCCCTGCACATTATGTATCGCAATTTGTTCACGTCCTGTTTTCACGACAGGAAGTGAACACGATTAGACAATCAGTTCCCGATATCAGGAAAAACCCGACAGAGTTTTACAAAGAAATAGAGTCCGTCTTGCAGTCCTCTGTGTTCACCTTGAGTGATATTGACTTGTTATTCCCTGTACTCCTACCCGTAGATGTATGGAAACAGGTTCGGACAATAGACGATGTGCCGGGGTTGGGAGATATGTGGGCTAATATGATTAGAATTGATGGGGAAAGACCAGCTGGTGAGAAACCACCACAGGTAATACTTACTTTGCCTGATAGGATTGTCGCAAAACTGAAAACTATAATCCCAGAGAAAAGAATTTTTTGGGACAAGCTTACGGCCTGTGTCCAAGGGAAAACTGAAGGCGCCACCAAATTTTTTAATAGATTCGAGCAGGTATTTTCTGACTTCAGTGGACAGGATTTAGGTACAGAGTCGGGGAAAAGGTTGTTCGTGGACAAATTTATACGTGGATTGTTACCTGACATCCAGTCACAGATTATGTCCTCTGAGAGCGCTTGGCAGGCAAAATCTCAATCTGAGGTTTTGCACATGGCTCAGTATTATGAGAACCGTGTTAATAATGAGAAGGAAAAAATTGAAAAGAGGAAAGGAGATTTGAAAACCAAAGTATTATTACAGCAAATTGTTAGAAACCCCAGAGGAGGCACGACACAGACTAGAGGTCAGTATATCCTAAAAGGAAATGCTCCTTTGGGTCCTGTGAATATTAATCAATGTGTTTATTGCCGCCAGGAAGGTCATTGGCGAGCACAGTGCCCTGTCCTTCGCCAGAGGTCAAGCAGTGCGTTTGGGGGTATGGGTAGACGACCTAGGGGCCGCCCTGGAGCAGGGGGCCCTGATAGAGGTCAGCTTTTACAAGATCCTCAGCAACCTTTTTCACGGGAAAATCAGACCTCGAGTATGGACTCGAGGAACATATTTGATCACCCTTCTGCTGCCTACCTTTCTGAAGAGCTTCCTTTCGACAATACTGTATTTCACTAGGATTGCCCAAAGCAGGGTTTGGAACCTTCACCTATTCCCGTTAATCAGAAAGGCCCCTACGTTGAATTATTAGTAGGGAATAGGAAACACCAGTTTTTGATTGACACTGGAGCGCAGAAGTGCTCCATTGATCATTCTCGGGTTCCAAACATCCCACTGTCAGGGCAAACAAATGTTTCCGTAGGGTTTTCTGGTATACCAACTGTCTGTCCGGTTTCTGCACCGGTATCTGTTTCTTTGGGTCCCTTTACGGACCATTGCCCTTTTCTTCTCACTTCAAACTGTGGAGAGAATTTGCTGGGGTTGAATTTGTTAAAGAAATTGAACGTAGTAATTTAATGTTCTTCTGATGGAGTACGGCTGACGGTTTCACCACAGCAACTTCCTAATTCTCAGTTCTTGATTCGACCTTTACCTCCTGAGTTTAGCATTGTCCCGGAATGTTTGTGGGCGGTGGACGACAATGATGTCGGGGTGTTACAGATTGAGCCCGTTAAAATAGTTCTGAAACATGGAGTGAAACTGCCACACATTCCGCAGTATAAAATATCAGCTGAGGGCAAACGTGCTTTGAAATGCATCGTCTCTGATTTTGTGCATCGTGGGGTGATCGAGGAGATTACAGGTAGTTTGTGTAACAGTCCGATCTTGCCTGTATATAAGAAAGGCGACAATGCAATTCCATACCGGTTCATAATTGATCTTCGTGCTATTAACAGAGTGGTCGCCCCACAATTTCCAATTGTGCCCGATGTGACGACGATATTAACAATGATCCCTGCTATGGCTACGCACTTCAGCGTTGTGGATTTAAAAAACGCTTTCTTTAGCATTCCTATACATAAAGAAGTAGATATCTGTTTGCGTTCACCTTGGGGGGACGCTCATTTACATTTACAAGGGCACCTCAAGGGTATACTGCAAGTCCCAGCATTTATAGTAGAGCTTTGAAAGAGCAGCTCGACACCCTTGAATTGCCACCTACTTGTACGCTGCTTCAATACGTTGATGATTTGCTTTTGGCTGCAGACTCTGAGAGTGCTTGTAAAGAAGGCACTGTACTGTTGCTTGTTCATTTAGCTAAAAATGGTCACAAAGCTTCGCTTAAAAAATTTCAATATTGTTGTCAGGAGGTCACCTATTTAGGCTACCTCCTGTCAAAGGGGGGGAGAAGATTGACACCTGAAAGAATAAAACACATTTCTGGCATGTCTGTTCCAAATACACAGAAGGAAGTCAGAGCCCTGATAGGTATGGCTTCTTACTGTAGGTTGTGGATCCCGAACTTCTCGCTAGTGATAAAACCGATGTTGGCTCTGACGAAGAAGGGCATTTCTCTGCCATTGCCATGGGAATCGGAACCACAACGATCATTTGAGCTTCTCAAAACCGTGCTATGTTCTGCACTGGTTCTGGGTACTCCAAATTATGACAAGGCCTTTGTGTTGTTTGTGCATGAATGTGATGGATGTGCTTTGGCTGTGTTAACACAGGAACACGGAGGGAAGAATAGGCCGTGCGGCTACTACTCCTCCGCCCTTGATCCTGTCGCATGCGCTTTGCCAAGATGTTGGCGCACTGTCGCTGCTGCTGCTGCGTCTGTAAAACAGAGTGAGGGGATGGTCCTAGGCCATGATTTAATTTTGATGGTACCTCACTCTGTCGATATTCTATTGAACAAAACCCAAACGCAACACCTCACCTCTGCACGGTTAACAAGGTATGAACTAATTCTGTTTGCCCCTCACATCCAAATTAAGAGGTGTTGTGTTCTTAATCCGGCTGAACTCTTACCTTTCCCGCAAAACACTGTTTGCGGTGACGAAGAAGTACATGACTGCCTGTATACCACTGAACAAGAAACGAAGGGCAGGATAGATCTCATAGATACTCCTTTGGATAATGCAGAAGGGGAGCTGTTTTGCGATGGCTCCTGCTTCAAACTTTCGGATGGTACATCTACAGCTGCTTATGCAGTTACTACATTGAGCAAAGTTGTTGAAACTAAGAGAATTTCGCAAAACTCCGCGCAGGCCGCAGAGGTTATGGTGTTGACCCGAGCTTGTGAACTTTCCCAAGGGCGTAGAGTAAATATATATACTGATAGTCAGTACGCATTTGGGGTGGCTCACAACTTTGGAAGGCTCTGGTCGGAAAGAGGGTTCCTGACCTCACATGGGACCAAGATCCAGCATGGCCCCTTGATAGTGCAATTACTCTCGGCACTCTCACTCCCTAAACAGTCAGCGATCATGAAATGTGCAGCACATCGCAAGGTCATAGATGATGTGGGCAAAGGGAACTCTTTTGCGGACTTGATAGCCAGACAAACGGCCACAGACCTTAGCATGGACATATATGCCTCAAGGGAAATGAGAGATGCTTACATAATGGATGAAGGTATTGGGTCTGTGCGAGATATTCAAACTGATGCCACAATAGAAGAATCTAAAAGGTGGGCTGAAGGAATGGGGAAACTGGATGATGAAGGGTGTTGGGTGGATACATCAGAAGGGAAATGGTTGCTCCCTGATTCATATGTATTGGCAATGGTTACGATGGCACACGGTCCTACGCATGTGTGTGCCCAGCAGATCACGAAAATGTTAGAACAAGTTTGGGTAAATGACAAGATTCTGGAGACTGCGAAGAGGCACGTCCAGAACTGTATGATCTGCTTACAGCACAATGTGGGTAAGGGAACAGTGACTCCAAGGGGAAGCTTTGGGCCCCCTTCTGTTCCCTTCGAGGTCATTCACTTTGATTTTGTTGAGATGGAACGATGTAATAATCTAAAATATGTTCTTGTAATTATTCGTGCCTTCAGTAAATGAGTCGAGGCTTTCCCCGTTAAAGATGCTACCGCCATGACCACTGCAAAGATTATGGTAAAAGAATTCTTTCCTCGATTCGGGCTCCTGAGGGTAATTTGGTCGGATAATGGTCCTCACTTTATTGCAGCAGTCATTTTGCAGATATGCACCGCCCTATGTATTGAGAAACGATTTCACTCAGCTAGACATCCTCAAAGCGCTGGGTTAGTGGAAAGACACAACGGTATTTTAAAGAATAAGCTTGCAAAAACATGTGCTGATACCAAACTAAAATGGCCAGATGCCTTACCTATCGTGTTATTAGCTATGCGTACCACACCTCAGACTAAGACTGGGCTTTCTCCATTCGAGGTAGTGATGGGGAGACCTGCTAACATTTGGGGTCTCCCAAAACCTAACGCCCTGAGAGAGGTGGAAAATGTATTGCTTGTAGACTACTGTAACCAGTTAACTAAAAACCTGTATTTCATTTATCACTAGGTACACTCGGCTTTACCTGTACGGTTCACGGGCCCAGGACACGATATACAGCCTGGAAGTTGGGTCCTAGTGAAGGCCTACGAGAGGTCTTCCTGTCTCGCGCCTCGCTGGCGGGGACCCCACCAGGTGTTATTGGTCACCAGGACAGCAGTGCGGGTGGCTGGAAAGAAGAACTGGATTCACGCGACGCATGTGAAGAAACTTCCTCACCCAACGCCACACGTTACAGAAGAAGCAGAACCCCTCGCTAATGCTACAGTCTCTGATCTTGGAGTAGCAAACAGCGCTGTGAGTGCGTCGGAGAATTTCTCTGAGCCCGAGGAGCTTGGGGAACAGTCCATTTCGTCTCTGCACTCTCTTGAAAAATCACTTCCGGAAAACACTGTTTCAAGCTCTGCGACTTCCGTCGCCTCCGACACGTCGCTTCCCTCAGGAAGTGACGACACTTTACTTCCGGACCAGACAATTTTGGGTACCACCAGGTACAACCTTCGACAAAGGAAATAGAACTACGGCACGGGAAAAAGGAAGTGATTGGAAGTTCTCTTTTTATGAGAAAGTTCTGTTGAACAAAAGGGATTTTGCTGGCTAGGGTTGGGAAGGACTAAGAAATCGCGCGACCGCAGTGTCGCCAGCAACGAACATTGGGGCCGTAGATTGAGAAACTACGATGCCTGCCACCTCCACCGCTGCTCCCCGCACTGGACTTGTAAATAAGGGGGTGACCAAATTGGACAATGAACAATGTGCCTGGGCCCCGAAAACGTACTGCTGTGTGTTGATAATGATAATTGTTATTTTTGCAACTGCTGCTGTAGGACTTTGGTATTTTGAAGAAATCTATCCTCTGAAACCTTTACTACCGACCGAGATTGTACCAACTGTTTTGACTCCCTCTGTACACCTTCACACTCTGTCCCCTAGAGACTCCCAACATAGACAAAAGTATCATAATAACACTCTGATGATAGTAATGAATGCTACTCATGCCATTTTTAATAAGAGTAATTGTTGGATTTGTACTCAATTACCGCAACATGGGAACAAGGGACTGGGATGGTATACACATCCTCTACCTTTAACGACTGCTTGCTATGCCTCTCTTAGAGCACTATTCTTTGGCCGATGGAATGATAGCATCTCAGGGAACTTTGATGGAACTAATCTGAATGATTTCGAGAAACGTGAATTGACTCCCCTGGGATGCTCGCTTTTCGCAAATAGAAGTAAACCTAACCTCGCTTCTATTAGGCCGTCTGATAAACTATCTCTTCCTTTTCAAACTCTGATTTCCTTTAAAATGGCTCCGATAGGCAATAAGGACGCTGTACCTCCTTCTTATTCTATAAATCATAGCCCTGACTCGGTTCCCTTCTGTGTACAAAGAAATGGCACTAGGCCAATGGGAGATTGTGAAGGTTGTAAAAACATTGTAAATTTGACTGGAGAAAACAGGCCTCTGTATGTTGGGGGGGCCAGTTTATTTTGTTTGTGGTAGTTTAGCATTTCCCTGGTTACCCAAAGATTGGCAGGGAACCTGTTATTTAGGAATATTGTTACCCGGGGTATTTGTAGCTAGTACATTGGAGGTTTCTAAGGGTCGCCCACGGCGAGACAAGAACGGAGATACCCCTGAGCAAGTATTGGGAGATATAGCGAAATCAGTTGTGCCCTTTTGGGGACAAATAACAAACTCAGAGAACATTAGGGGATTAGCAAGGGTACTGGAGAGAACGATCAACCGGACCACGGACATACTCTACAATATGACCTTAGAGCAAAAAGCAATAAGATTGGTAGCACTCCAAAATCGGATGGCATTAGATGTCATTTTGGCAGAACGAGGTGGAGTATGCAAATTAGTGGGGTCCGCTTGCTGTGTTTTCGTACCAGACTCCTCGCCAACAATTTTTAAAGCAATACAGAACTTGCATACTCTTAGTTCTGAAGTACATATCCCTGTAGGAGACTGGAATCTTAGCACTTGGTTCTGGGATTCTTTACGATCGTGGGGTTGGAAGGTGCTTTCTGTTATTTTGGTTATTTTAGGGATCCTGCTATTCCTTTGTTGCTGTTTTCAAAGCCTCCCGAGTGTATGTGGAATGCTAGAGGGATGTTGTGCCCAAGCAGTGAGCGCAATAGGGCATAAAATATATGCCCCAGATACAGCATCTAAAGAATTCATGTTACAAGAGGTTTTGATGAACGACCTAATGGCTATAGACATTACAGACAATGATTCGGGATCTATGGATGATAACACATGGAGTTATTTCCAAAAGTATTAGGAATGATGTTAGCACTTGGCATAGGCCAAAAGGAGGGTCTGTTGGAATCGAAATAATATTGTAGCTCCTATTGCATTGTTTGAATGTGTGTTGGCATACGCCAAGTTGTCTAAAACATTGTGTAAATAGATTCTGCGGCAAGGTCTTGACCTTAATGTACTGTGTAAATCGCCATCTTGGATTTAGCCGCCATTTTAGGTTCTCTTGTAAATGTGGAAGTCCCCCTGAACACCAAAATGGAGGCCGAATGACATTTCGAGTGAGATTCTGGCCGTTTTGACCTCCGCACACATGAATAAATAATATACCTGCAGGCCACTTGTTGGGGTCGCGAACTGAGACCTTGTCCTATCCCTGACCTATATGTAAATGAACGACTGTATCAGCGAAACTGATCAAAATGCATACATTATGGGATTGACCTGGCAAGGAACCCTAGACTTGGTCCTAAGAATGGTTAACCCGCGAGGGGGTTGGCCGGAGCAGGATAAAGAGTATAAAAACACGAGTATCCCAATGTACGGTCTCTCTCACTAACGCAGTGAACTCTCGTTGAAGTTTGTTCTGTTACTCTGAGAGCCGAATAGCTATCCGTTTGTCAATTGACTTTTGGTAACTCTTGTAGCTTTTAAATAAAGCACTTTGTATGTTCTTTGTAACCTGTGTTGGTGTGTTTCCTTTGGGCTTCCCGGCCTCATATCAATTTCTTTGTTTTCACACGTGGGCAAACCAGCAGGGAACATAGTTCCACTACTTCTTTTCGTACACTTCGACCAATGGAAGCAGGCCGTTTTGGTGTGCCTACTTTGCCACAGATTCCTTGTTGGCACGCTTAGCCGGGTGCAGGCATGCCGACAGGGATCCACCTCTGCTGGCCAAAGAGCCGGATAATCCCATGATATGTTTTTAAAAAAAGACAAAAATGCACTTGCCAATATCCGAACCCGGGTCTCTCGTTTTCAAGGCCCAGCACTTATAGTTGGAGGTCAAGTCTGAAAGTTGCGAGTTGTACCCTTCAACTGTAAGTCCTGTTTGATCATGCGGCTAACTGCCATCCAGGGAGCGCGAGCTTATGACCATTCCCATCTATTTGCCTTTCTCATCTTCTGTCAGCGAGCCGAGCTATTGTGAGGCTGTCTGCCTGTTCTAGACTCCTATTCAGGGGCTAACAAGATCCATTGCAGTCTATTTATTAACGCACTAGTTGATTTGGGTAGAGCCCACTGCCACAATACACACGTATTTTAAATGCATTATTTTTCTACTGTAAAACATCCCTGATTCTTTGGCACTGTCTGCCACTACAACCAAAGGATCTTACTTACCAAATAAACACGGAACACCTTATGGGCAGCAGCTTCTCCCTCACTCAGAGCTGCTGGGCCGTCTCCTGTCCTTCAGCCGCCGCCCCCCCCCCACCTGCAGGCTGCTCCTATGCCTGGGCGGCTGTTGTGCTGGGCCTTGATCCTCTAATCTAAAGTTTCTTTAGAGTGTCTGTCTGGTTCCCGGTGATGAGCGCTGGACTGAACAGCCCAAATTCACCCCCTCCCCCTCGGACTGCTGAAGTGCATGTGCCGAGGAGGAGAGGCACGTGCCATCAGGCCTGGCCGGGCCTGAACTGAGAAGCAACAAATGTAGCTCTTTACAGCTGATCATAAAAGCAAGCACGTGGTGCTAGCCTGGCTTTGCTGGACAGCAGAAGCAGCCAGGCATCATGTGGTCAGTGCTCTCGCTCTCAGAGCAAGTCTGATTTCACCTTCGAGTAGCACTTTTTCCCTTTTTACATAATGTTACCACTGACAAAGATGTAAGTACTTTTATGCAATTAAATGATGCAGGTGCAACAGCATCAAGCATCATGACGCAGTGTGTTGGGGGTCGCCTGCCATGGTCATCCGGCAGGCGCCCCTGGGTGCTATCTCTGCTAGCGCCGTGCATGCCCACGATGTGTCGGGGTGGGGGCCTGCCCTGGACATCCGGCAGGGCCCCGGGTGCCATGGGCCTCAGCACCCTGGCGTGGGGTCACGGCCTGCCAGGCCTCTGACTGAGTGGACCTCGGCTGCCATCCTGGCATGCGGGTCCCTCAGTGTCTGGGCGTGCAGGCCTGTGCCTCCACGTGTAGGCCAGGTGCCTACATTGATAATGAGACACGGACTCAGTCGTTCCTCTTTGGGAATCTGCAGCCGCTCTGTCTCACGTGCCTGCAAGAGCTCCTTTTATTACCTTGGGCCATGACACCGTCATGGCCCATCTTAAAGGGGCAATACACATGGGAGGGACACATCCCCTTAAAGGGGCAATACACTTGGGAGGGTCCCACCTAACACTCCTCCTTTTTCATAACGAACAAACAAACGTTGCTATACCACACATGCGTCCCACCCGTTTCAGAACAACAAAATACTTATCACTCAGAACTTACAGGATAGACCAACAATGGGATATGCCACGGACCCATAGATAGCTAACTCCAACAGTTACAAACATAACATATACTAACCCATTTCTAAACACACTCAATAGATGACAGTGAGCTGCCGGAGGAATATAGGCAGTTCTACCACAGTTTGCAAAACCCTTTATTAACCTGGGGTTCGGCACGGCCACTACACAAACACCTCATGACTGCGGGATCACAGTCTCACCTTATTATTCTTTACTGAGACCACTTAACGCATGTGGTTACTATGCAGGTTCACAGCATCAAAACACACAGGATTACTGAGTCCTCTTTAAGCAACTGCAGGGCAGCAGGAGACCAGTTCATCTTCCATCAGCACCCGTTTAGGGGTCACTCCCCGAGTCCAGGCCCATGGATGGTACAGTTCACGGCCGGCAAAGCCACACCTGGCGGGTACCAGGGGCCACATCGGCATAGTCTCCTGATGTTCAGAGCCAGGCAGCGAGACGCAGGTGTCAGGGCATCCAGGCTGCTCCCTGTGCTGTGGGTCGGGCACGGGTGACTAACCCCTTCTGTGTCTCTTTCCTCCAGGGCCGCAGGAGGGCGCACGATTACACAGGATGAGCCGCAACCCATACCCTGTCTGATGCACCACTTCTGGGTGGTGGTTTGGTCGGACACCATTTGTTGGCTGAGTTCGGGGGGCTGGCAGGTACCTCCCCCAAGGCCACGTTGGACTAGCCTTGTGACGACATGGCATGTGGGGCGACAACCGTGGCAGGCAGTTGAGGACCCTTTTGTGGCTCGGTGTCAAGGCCACCTGTGGGACAGGCAGGGTGGCCGTGGCGGTCCAGTATTGGGGTTGCTTGCTGCTTAGGTCTCTCCACAGCAGTGGGGGCGTCCTCGGGTTACCAGATGGTGCAGAGCACCCGTGGTCCAGTGCTTGAGGGCCTTCAAAATTGACTAGTCCTGCGCATGCAGCATCTCTTATGGTGACCCATTGCTGCCTTCAGTGTGCAGAGTCCGTCCTTTCCCTTATTCCGACCCGGAGGCCTGGCACATCAATGTCCCCTTCAGTTCCGGTGGAACGGGCAGCGTCTTACTTCCTGGTCCAGATGACCAGGGCTCATCAATGTCCTTGTGCTAACATAGAACACTCTTCAGTTGGAGTGGCAGTGCTCCTTCTTCTCTGCCACCCATGCTTTGGGGAGTATAGGGGGGGAAACTGCATGCCTCGGTGTAGATGTGGGGATAGGGAGTCACAACAGACGTGAAGCAGTCGACAGTCGATTGGCGCGTGATAGCTTCTGACCACTTAGGTTTTCACACTCCGAAACCAACATCTAAGTGCCCATTTGCATTGGCAACGGAAGGTTGTTTCTCCTTTGCTGCTGGAGCTACCCACGGTATCTGGCAGCAACTAAACCAGCCCCCCTGGATGTCCTCGTGACACCAGTCCCCTTACTGATGTGCTAGGGCTTTCAACGACCACCTCTTATCAGCTGCGGCATAGATGTGCTGGGGCAAAAGCACAGTCCTTGTCCCTGAACCCTGAAGTGGCAAACCGAAGAGTGTCCCATCATGCAGCGACCTGCTTTTATGCCGTGGGATATGCTTGAAGGTGCCCCAGTGGAGAGGGCTTCAGCTCAGTTGGCAGACGTGGGTGGCCCATGGTCTACTACAGCAGGAACTCAGTGTTGCCAATCCAGCCCACAAGGGAGGGTGCTTTGGTGGGATGTCTGGCACCAACTGCCCATTTAGGACTCCTCCAGCCCCTCTGAGCCTTGGCCTACACTTGACACATTTGTAGAGAGCTGCGCGCCTCCAGGATGCGGCAGAGCGTGCCAGATGGACCAGCTATTGGCAGCATTTATTTATTTATTTATTTATTTTTTCACGCTACAGCCGGGGCTCCTTCTGTTTGATGCACACACCTCTTACTGTCCTTTAAGACTTCACTGCACAGGCAGCCCGTAGACCAGGAGTGTCGGCACCGCAGGGTGCACGCTTGGGCCAGTTTTTTTTCTGTTCTTTTGAGATTTGCTCCCAAATTCACAGCAGGCATCTTTCTCCTCCAGCAGGAGACGAATGACGAAGGCACTGTTGGGCTAGAGAGTTACACTAACCTTGCAGATAGTTTTGTTTCTTAGTAGTAACCATCCGAATACTCATCTGACTAGCAATGCGACATGCGTTGCTGCCGGTGGATTGCCCTTCTCGATCCTTCTTTGCCTCTGCTGTGACCCGTGGCACGTCATTGTTCCGCGCCTGTGGGGCTCAGGTTAACTGTGAGGGCCATGTGCTTCTGTTCGCATAGCGCCAACCTGGAGCGCTGCACCTTGTCACCACCGGGGCCCGGGATCTCACTGGGAGCATCAGAAATGGCATAAACCTGTGCCCAAACTCTGACATGGAGCCGCCAGGCACTTTACTGCTGATGGTCCCGGGATATGGAGGGGCAGCAGGCTCTTTATTGGTGTTTCATTTAGCTCCGACACAGAGCCGTTCATTTCCACGCCTGCCCTGGGACCTTTACAGGGACTTCAGCAGGGCAGCACGCTGGAGGATCATGCCGCTGCCCATGGGGCGGCGGCCACTCACCTTCCTGCGGCCGCAGCTCTCCCACATGGTGGGACCTTGCACAGCTGAGCACAGAGGGCCGTGCACGCAATACGGCCTCCGGTTGTCACAGCGGGGTATTCCTCTCTCTTCATGGACAGGCTCCCTTTCTTGCAAAGGTAATCCACCGGCCTGTTTTCACTCCGGTCTGGAGCACTTTTTTTATTTTTTTTTATTTTATTAGTTCCTTCCTTCCCTGTTCATTGGCGGCAGCCCAGGACATAATTCTCTCCCCTGGGGCAGCACGACTTCTTCCCCATCGGGAGGTCAGTCTGTTCTTGTGGGCCTCTCCCCCATTTACCTTCTGGCAGGCTTCTGGCTTGGGGCTTGCAGGGGCGGGCACCCACCTCTTTCTCTCCCGGGCGGGACCTGTGCGCACACGCACCGATCGCTGTCTTCGGCAGGAGGCGTCATTTTTCTTTTTTTTTTCTTTCTTTTTTCTTTTTTTTTTTTTTTTTTTTTTTTTAAAGGCCCGCTGGGGAAAACTGCAGGCCGACCCTCCCCTGGCCGCACGAGTAATCTCTTCACAGAGTACTGCAGCCAGGGAGAGTCGGCCAGCAAGGTTCGGTCTCCCCTTTGTTCTCGCGGCTGCGGCCGCTCCATGTGTTCTTGCGGCTGCACCATATTCTTCCCTGTCGCGGAAAGGGAATCGGGCACTCAGGGGTGATGGGCACTCCCCGCCCTCTCTTCTAGCGTCAGGTGCCACATACCCAGGGTGCGGAACACTGCACAGGCAACGCCGCCTCTGGTGGGGTGGGGACGGGTGCTCCACAGCTTTCGCATGATAGAGACCGCTCCTCCTCTTCTTCATCCTCACAAGGCCAGGGCAGCGCACCCGCGCTCCGCGGCGGATGTCGTTGGGGGGAGGGGGCCTCACCCTCTCCCCGCAGGAACCTCCTTTTCTTCGCGGCAGCCGCCGCTCTCGTTCTTCTCTTTGCGGCGGAACGCCGCGGGGTGTGTGCCCCACTTACTGGCAGCAGGGGGGCCACGCAGACTCGTGGTCCTCGTCGCCATTGTTGGGGGTCGCCTGCCGGTCATCCGGCAGGCGCCCCTGGGCGCTATCTCTGCTAGCGCCGTGCAGGCCCACGATGTGTGGGGGTGGGGGCCTGCCCTGGACATCCGGCATGGCCCCGGGTGCCATGGGCCTCAGCACCCTGGCGTGGGGTCACAGCCTGCCAGGCCTCTGACTGAATGGACCTCGGCTGCCATCCTGGCATGCGGGTCCCTCAGTGTCTGGGCGTGCAGGCCTGTGCCTCCACGTGTAGGCCGGGGGCCTACATTGATAATGAGACACGGACTCAGTCGTTCCTCTTTGGGAGTCTGCAGCCGCTCTGTCTGACGTGCCTTCAAGAGCTCCTTTTATTACCTTGGGCCATGACACCGTCATGGCCCATCTTAAAGGGGCAATACACATGGGAGGGACACATCCCCTCAAAGGGGCAATACACTTGGGAGGGTCAGGCATCATGCGGTCAGTGCTCTCGCTCTCAGAGCAAGTCTGATTTCACCTTCGAGTAGCACTTTTTCCCTTTTTACATAATGTTACCACTGACAAAGATGTAAGTACTTTTATGCAATTAAATGATGCAGGTGCAACAGCATCAAGCATCATGACGCAGTGTGTGTGTACAATGGGTTGATCCTCTTGGCGCCCCCTAGAGGCTGGCACGTCAGGCAGCCACCTGCATGGCCTTATGCAAAGACTGGCCTGCCGATGAATGAGCGGTATGAGCAAATCAGCAAATTCTACTCTGCAGTTGCAGTTCGACATGAAATATAATTTGCACAGTAAAACTGGTATGGACAATTGCCCCTCGTTATCACTAGAACAATTACAGGAACAACCGGGCACGGATAGAGAGCTAGGTGTCCTTGGGGAGGCGACCCAGCATGTCCTTATGTGCAACCCTTGGAAAACAATTTGGTAATTTTTTAAAGTCATGCAAGGTTTGAGTGGACCATGTGGCAGCCCCGTCTGAAGCACCAGCGCTACAGATGACCCCGCAAATCGGCAAAGGAATGGCTAAATATAATGTCACAGCGTCGGATCATATAAATCA
The DNA here is from genome assembly GCF_040938575.1 of Ambystoma mexicanum. Classification (NCBI taxonomy): domain Eukaryota; kingdom Metazoa; phylum Chordata; class Amphibia; order Caudata; family Ambystomatidae; genus Ambystoma; species Ambystoma mexicanum. The sequence goes on along the minus strand of NC_090929.1, from coordinate 390,446,406 downwards.
AATCTTAAACAGAACTCACTGTTGAAAACGCCTTTTTCTCGTAAAATTGATAGAGCAATAACTGACGTTTTTTCAATAGCAGGAACCAGCACAAACGTTCCTGCTTCCGCTGCAGGGAGTACGGCTGTCCTGGAAGATCAAGATAATTTTATAACAGATGCTAGTTTACTGGGTATGGCTCATGAAACTGAGCTGGCTATTGATGTGGACATGGACGCCTCTCTTGTGGAAAATAGGGCTTTAATTAGGTCTGTGAGTGATGATAATTTGGTGCTTTCTGAAAGGGGAAAGGATGAAGGGTTCCACTCCTTTCTAACTGAACATAATGAGGGTGATGCCTCGGACTTGCCTTCTTCAGCGAGCACGACCTCTCTGCACATACATCACTCTCTAAGAGACCTTGATGACAACATAAAGCTCACATCACCATCTATATCTGCACTGAATGTAGTTGTGAGCTCCTTTGTTGACCTTTATGACAGCATATATCTGGAGCTGCAGTCACATACTCTCTTGTTAAGTGAAATAAAAATAAAATTAGAGATGATGGAGGCATTACAGCTGCCTCCATCTCCTAATGACCATGTCACACAAGAGAAAAATTGTGAACAACAATCCCCAGATAACTTGTCATAGCGAAACCCGATCCCTTAGCAGAGTGTCCCCAGTTCACACTCGTTACTGGGGGGTTAAATATAGCCCCTGAATGCCAGAAATAAAGATGCCAGAGAGATTTATAAATGCCCATTGAAATATAAGGCCATCACAGAAATGGTGATGTCAGACATGAGGTCTATTGAACCAAAAACAAGCTTAAATCACCAAGGAAAGAAAGTTGGTTTGAATTTCGAAAGTGCAAATATATGTGCAATGTATTTCAGCAAGGAAAAGAAAGACATGTGATAATGCTGTTTTACTCAATCCATGGGGAGCTGCACTTTTACTTAAAGAGACAGCAGTGCGTGCATTACCTTCAATGTAATACCAAATTGTGCACCAGTCATCGAAATTGAAATCAAGCTGCTTAAATTTCCAAAAAATAAAAGAATTTCCTTGTTGTTTTCCCTCATCCAAATGACAGTATGCAGGGAAAAGTGCTCACTAGACTTTCAGAGTTCAATATGGTTGTCTCATATAACTGCCCTGTACTTATGGGCAATCCAGAATTAGTGATACTCATGTATTTTGAAACTGTGAAATTAAAGAAACAGAGTACAGATGGACAATGCCCAGGTGCCTTATAAGATGTAATCTGTAATGCATTGTGTGTGAGTTTGAAAGGCCATTGCTTGCAGGGTACATGAACCAGTCATTTCTCCAAAAATGAAACCTAACCTCCAAGACCTTTCCTCTGCTGCCCTGAAGAAAGGGGCCTGGTTGTCAACCATCAATCAGGGCCATTACTTAAAAATATAGAAAGAAATACACTGCTTAGATGTAAACCACAGTAAAGACAGATAAGGCCATGTCTGTTCTTTCAGCAGAAGTGACCTTGAGGTCAGAATTCCAATAAAATGTCCATTAGAGTTGCTATCAGAGCCTCACGGGCCTTGAAGGGGGAGGCAGACATAAACATGAGCCAGCCTCTGCCTGGTCACGTGCCTGAGGGTGAATGCAATTTAGGGGAACAAAGGAACAGGGTGTAGTTGAATTAATAGGAAAATACATATTATTGCATAAAAGAGGCGGCATATACGCCACAATGGTCATTCCAGACATTTATTAAAGGTGGCAGTCACCCCCTTTGAACCATGCTAAAAAGATTTTTTGTCTGACAAACATAACTAAAGTTATTGATGACATTTTGATTTGGGCCTTCCCTTGTTTCCAAGAGATTTGAAAGTTGGTTTGTGGGTGAAGGAAATAATTAACATGAAAACTATGAAGTGGCATATTTTTCACTGATACAGCTCCTGAGTAAATGAAGAAAAACTGTATCTCTGCATAGGGAGGGTGTGCCGACTTCAGATTTGCATCATCTGATTTGCCTTAAAATGTAGTTCTTAAAAATATATTCATACATGTAAATATTTGAATAATTAAGGTGTTTGCCATGTTGATAGATGTTTAGAATTTTAAGCATGCCGAGCCCAATGTCAAATAGGGATGATGAAGCTTTCTCCTCCCGCAGCTGCCTGACTCACTCCCCCATCTCCTTGACCTATTAGTACAAAGTTGGGAGGTGGTGTTACGCTCACCTGGTATCCACGGGGGCGACACACAATACTATCTGCGTGGTTATGTTTCAGATGTTGGGTTGCGCCTATAACAGGAGAATGGAGGGTTAAGATACTGATTCTGTGATGGGTTGACTCCCTCCTCCCTCTGGTCCAAATCCCTCCCTTGGGGTTATTGCTCACCTTAGGTTTTTGTGCATTGAACTGTCCGTCCTGCGTCTCTGTGCAGGGGGGCGTGGTTGGTGCGGGTGTTCCGTGGACCTAGTTGCTTCACTGGTCCGTGTTACCTTATGTCAGGTCCATAGCGGCTGTGACTCTGCTTGCTGTCTTCCAGGTGAGTTATAATGTCTTTTCCGTTTTTATTCTGTCTCTTTTTTTCCCTCCGTTTTCTCTGTCTCCTCGGCGTCTTGCTCCACTACGCTGTTCCCTAACAATGTTTTTGTTTTCATAGGGATGGTTGCGATCTTGGTGTTGCCGCGCCGATGGCGAAGACCACAGTGAGTTATTGATGCGTGGAGTGCTGCGCTGTTTATTGGTGTTAATTGCTAACCTGTGTTCTCTTCTCTTTGTACAGGTTGCGGTGATGTCCCGAAGTGATGAGCGATCGAAACACTGCTTGCCCAGGTCTGTGCTTTGGTAATGCTGACCCTGTCCCTTCTCCCTTGCAGTTTGTGGTAAAACCCAGAGATGGGTGAGGTAAAAATTGTTATTAATGCTGTCCTTGTTTCTTTACCTTTGCAGGTTGCGGCAAACTCTGGAGATGGGCGAGGTAAGCGAAGAGCAGGATAGATTCAAGACTGGTTTAATTCACAGGTAAGCATTCTTGCTTGCTAATGCTGTTCTTGTTCTTCCAGGTTATTAATGGAATCCGGATCTAGGGTTTCAGGATCGGGCCGCCGGAGAAGCAGATGAGCAGGAGCTGTACACGGTGAGCATTACGCTGCAGGAGTGCAGAATAACGCGAAGCATGTTCTGCTGTTTGGGTGTGGTTTAAATAGCCCAGGTAAAGTAGTTCCAGGCAAAGTAGTTCCAGGCCCTGCCACACCCAAAAAAACACTAGACCGCATAGCTTGGTTCTAAAGAACTGAGCTGTGTAATAGGCCTCCTTGTTGGATTAAGGTCCAAAACTGGTATTGCTTTATTCCTGATAATGAGCCTGGTGCCAAAGGCGCCAGGACTGACTCCAAGTATGTTTCTGATGGAGTTTTAAGGCCCTTGGGGCCAGTGTGAAGGGCTTTAGCCCAACTGCTGCCAGGGGGCTGTTATACCTGCAGGGGTCAGGGGCATGAATCGTGACAGCACTCCCCCCTAAGGCCCCTCTCAAGGTATTTCCTCCGTCTGGCCCTGGTTTGGTCAGATGGTTCAGATGAAATCGTCTTACCAGGCGTGGCGCATGGACGAGCTCGCTAGGCTCCCATGTCCTGTCCTGAGGGCCGTATCCCTTCCAGTCCACTAAGTAATATAACTTGGACCTGGTGAGTTTAGAATCGAGGATGTCCTTGACTTCAAATTCGGGTTCTCCGTTAACCAGTACTGGATTTGGTGGTGTTTAGACCCGAGTTCCAGGCTCAACAGGTTTTAAGAGTGACACGTGGAATATGGGATGGATCTGCATATTTGGTGGTTAAACTAGTTTTACTGCCACAGGATTTATAATTGCCTTGATGGTATAGGGCCCTAGATATCTGGGACGAAATGTTTGATTTCCTTTTATGGGCACGTGCTGAGACGCCAACCAGACTTCATCTCCGACTTGGTAGTCTGGGGCTTTTCTTCGGTGTTGATCAGAGAATCTTTTCTGTCTTTCTTTGGCTTGGATCAAGTGTTCTGCTGCCTTTTTGAAGGCTTGAGTGATGGTCGTATGTAAAGTCTTCACCGCTGGCATTTCCAAGGCCATGGGGGTATCTAATTCGGAAGTACATGGGTGCCTTCCATATGCGGTATAGAATAGACTCTGTCCGGTACTGGTGTGTAGTGAGTAGTTGTAGGCATATTCGGCTATCCATAGCACATCCTTCCAGCTTTCTTCCACTTGATGTAACATGCACCGTAGGTATTGTTCTAGTGTCTGATTCGTCCGCTCCATTTGGCCATCAGTTTGGGGATGGTGACTAGTGGACAGACGAATATCGATTTGGGCAATTGCACAACACTTCTTCCAGAAATTAGACACAAACGGACTCCCTCGGTCAGAAATCAGGAAGGAGGGGAAACCATTTTATCGTACGATTTGCTCTAAAAACACCTTTGCCAGAATGGATGCGTTTGATAGACCCTTAAGTGGAATGAAATGGGCCATTTTAGAGAATAGGCCAACAACCACTAGGATAGTGTGGAACCCTTGACAGGGAGGCAGATCTGTGATGAAATCGAGGAGGGGTGTGTGCCAAGGTGCAGGTGGAATTTCCAGGGGTTGAAGAAGGCCTGCAGGTCTTTGCTTCTGGGATTTATTCTGTGCACAAATGCCACATGACAGAATAAACTGCGTAATGTCCTTTCGCCAGGTCGGCCACCAATAATTTCTTTTCACCTTGGCTAGGGTCTTTTGCAATTCCTGGATGTCCTTCTATCAGGGGGTCGTGATAACTGTCACGACCCTTACCCTAAACCCCCACTGGCAAGTCCACCTGCCAGATAAGGTCAAGGGTCGGGGCTCCATTAAGGCCTTGGAGGCTTTGCAACCACTCCCAAGACTCTCTTGGAGTCAGCCTTGGCACCTCTGGCGCCAGGCACATATTCATTGTGGAGAACATGTTTGAGGGGACTACTTTACCTTGGGCCTGCAGTCAACATGGAGGCATTCGCATAGGCTTAGTTCCTAAGAACTAAGCTATGCTGTATAGTCTTTTGGGTGTGGTGGCTTGGGACTACTTTACCTGGACTACTTTGCTGGGAGGCTATTTAAACCACATCCAAGCAACAGAGCACACTTCGCGTTACTTTGCAGACTGCAGCGTAATGCTCACCGTGTCCTGTGATACCCGCGAGCCTCAGAGCAACGAACCTGCAGAGAAGACAAAAGGAACATCATTAATAGAATCTTACCTGCAATCTCCATCCTTTCATCCGCTCGCCGTTCGTTCCAGAGTCTGCTAATGGCGGACCGCCCTCCAGTGATCAGCTTCTTCTGGGCACCACATACCTACTGGAACAAAGCGACCTGAAAAGGAAAAGGAGAAAGACAACATTAGAAAAGATATATTACGGCATTGGGTAAGCCACGGACATCACTAGAAGCTTACCTGGCTTGTCACCTCCCAGCCGGCATCGTTCCGGAGTTCCGCACCCACTGGAGAAGAACTTTGCGATCTGTAAGGAAGAGAGGAGACACAGGTTAGCAAAGGCAAGACAAAGCAGAGCAGCGCATAGCGCATTACATACCGCATTGCAGCGCACATCTCACGCCGTCATTTGCCGGCGGTGCCAGCTCGCCACGCCGAACCTCCCGCACGCCTAGGGAGAAATGAAAGGACATTATTAACCACAAAAGAAAGGCAGGCAAGAACAAATAGCACTATACAAAAACTGCTGCAATAAAACCTACCTTAAAGACACTTGAACGGGCACGCACCAGTGAAGTAACTCGGTCACCACGCCGACTGAAGACTATGCACCCCTGCTAAGAAAGCAGGACAGAGAGCACACCTAATACCACAACAAGGTGAGGAGAGGGCCTAAGGGCTGAAGCCAATGGGGTGGTGGGAGGATACCTTACCTGAGTCGGCCAGTCCTGAACCCAGCCCTCCTGTGTTTTTTAGGCTAGACTTCCTCCGGAGACATCATCCGGAATCGGGGAGAAGGTTCTGGCAACCAACCAGGGCTGAGTGGCATCACCGTGGATAACAGGTGAGCATAACAGAACGTAAAGCCTTCAATAACTTAATCCACCTGGGCGCCAGAAATCTATCAATTGGCTCAATTATTAGGACAATTACGTGCTTAAGTTCATTCAGCCAGGCAAGAGACCAATGCTCTCCAGAGGGACCTAGTAGTAACCAAGGATCGCAGCGAAGAGATCAGTAGGCAGTTCCTACAATCACAGACAGGACAGACTACTTTGCCCGGAAACAACCCACCGGCACAAACAGCCACCTTATCATCTGCACCAGCACAAATTACACTACCCAGAGCAGTTCCCCTAGCATCCCCGGAACGGTTCTTAGGCGACCCAAGGAAGTATGCTGCATTCTTGAATCATTGTCGTCTTCACTTTCTTTGTAGGCCTAGTGCATTCCCCAACGACCAAGCACAGGTAGCTTTTGTTTTGTCTTACCTGAGTGGTAGCGCAGCTGACTGGTCGGTGTCACTTGTAAGCCATGATGATCCATTGTTACATGAGTTTGGGGGTTCCAGGGAGAAATGGAGAAGCTTTTTGCTCGTCATACCCAAGAGCAAGCAGTAGACAACAAACTCTTGTCACTCCGACAAGGGAATCAAGACTTATTAACGTACATTGCCACCTTCAATAGATTGATCTCTGAGGCTAGGTGGCCTGAAAACAAAAGAACCACGTTGTTCCACCGAGGCCTACGAGGCAAATTGAACAACGTTCTAGCCCAGGTGGTTGACCCACCCAGAGACTGTACCAAATTCATTAACTTGGTTGTGCAACTAGATCACTGATTGCAAGATCGAAAGGCTGATCGGTCTAGGTCAGACACTCGGGCTGTGTATGTTCGGCCAAGGGACAATGCATCCCGTGTGCCGGAAAACACTTTAAAACCCATGCAAATCGGAGGAATACGACCCCCGATAACAAGAACAGAACGAGACAAGAGAAGGCAACAGCAACTATGTTTGTACTGCGGAAAACCAGGACACTTCCTCAAGGACTGCCCAGTGAAACCTCGAAGGAGAACAGTCAGGGCCACAGAGAAGGACGAGGTTAAGGAGTCGGAAAACTACCCAGCTCGGCAAACGTAGGGGTCAGTTTGTCGAGTGAGAAGAAAGAGCCACCGACCTCGCACTATGCAATACCAGTGATCTTAATTAACCACCAACGACCGTCTCGGATGCACGCCTTTGAGGCATACATGGACAGTGGAGCAGTTGGGAACTATATTGATCAAGAACTGCCAGCAGAGATGGGGCTTGCCTTATGTTCAAAGCCGACCACGGACAAGGTAACCACCATGGATGCGACAGAAATCGATTCCGGACCAGTAACCCAATGTACAGCCGGGGTAACCTTGCTGTGCCAGGATGGACACCGGGAATCCATTTCTTTTGATCTCATCAAGGCACCTCAGTTCTGGCTAATATTATGGATGCCACGGTTAGTTGCTCACAGTTCGCTGATAGACTGGCGTGCCCTGAAACAGACATACCCTGATGACTGTGCTCCTGCCTGGTATTATCAAGAGGAGAAACCTGACTTCTGTACCCCTGCGATTCCCAGAACGACAGCATCAACACTTGGGGTAACTAACACCCAACCAAGTGAATACCAAGATTTCCAGGATGTGTTCCAAAAAGAACAAGCTAACACACTACCGCTGCACCGGCCCTGTGACTGCCAGATTGACCTCATACCTGGTGCACAAATTCCTTGCAGCAGAATCTATGCACTCACAGAACCAGAAAACCTCCATTTGAAATCTTATCTAGACCAATACCTGGCAAACGGATTTATCCGCTCGTCTAAGTCCCTGGCAGCCAGTCCTTTGTTCTTCGTAGCAAAGAAAGAAGGGGACTTGAGGACCTGCATCGACTATCACGCATTAAACCAGATCACAGTGAAGAATCGCTATCCCCTGCCACTTATTCCTGAAATGTTAGACCAAGTCAAAGATGCCCAGATTTATACCAAATTGGACCTTCAAGGAGTGTACCACCTGGTCCGAGTTAAAAAAGGAGATGAATGGAAAACTGCCTTCCGCACCAAATATGGCTTGTATGAATACCAAGTAATGCCCTTTGGGCTATGCAACGCCCCTGCGGCATTCCAATATTTCATGAACGATGTCCTGAGGGAATTAATCGATGTCTGCGCCTTGGTCTACATAGATAACATCTTAGTGTACTCGGCCTCGAAACAGGACCATGTTAAGCACGTCTGCTCTGTTCTCGCCAAGCTCTGCCAACATCGGTTATATGCAAAACTCGAAAAATGCTTTTTTCATGTCACATAAGTAGAATTTCTTGGTTTCATCCTCACTCCGAAAAGGCATCAGAATGGACGTACACAAGTTAGACGCCATTCTTAAGTGGCCATCACCAACTTCGCTGAAAGAGATCCAAAGCATGTTGGGCTTTGCAAACTTTTACAGCCGATTTATCCCAGACTTCTCTCAAATTGTACACTCGATCACAGTACTGTTACGAAAAAACAATAAAAAGTTCATTTAGACCGAAGAAACAGAACGGGCCTTTCAAGAACTCAAACAAAGATTCACTTCCGCTCCGATCCTGCGACACCCTCATCCAACCTCCCTTACATCGTGGAAACCGATGCTTCCAGCATGGCTACGGGGGCTGTCCTCTCACAGAGGGACCCTGAAACCGGCCAGTTACACCCCGTGGCCTTCTGGTCACGAATGTTTTCACCTCCAGAACTCAATTATGCTATCACCGACAAGGAACTCTTGGCCATTAAATCTGCTTTTAAAGCATGGCAACACTATCTCTTAGGAGCCAGACACACCGTTACGGTAATCACGGATCATCGAAACCTGCAATATTTGAAAACAGCAAAGGCCCAGTCATCGCGTCAACTGCGGTGGGCCCTTTTCTTCGCCGAGTATGATTATGTAATCACATTTCGACCAGGAGTCCGGAATGGGAAGTCTGACGCCTTGTCCCGCATGGGCATTGACGAAAAGGTGTATACAACTCCAGATCCGATAGCCATCATTCCTGAGAACAAACTCTTAGGCATCACAACAGCTTTGGCACAAACCGAACTCCGAAACGAAATCCAACGAGTAATGAATTCTGACACTTTACTTGCATGGCATACTCGTGGAGAACAATATACCATCAAGGACCGGTTGCCCTATTTTAGAGACCGTCTATATGTGCCCAAAGGGGAACTACAACAACAAATCATTTCAGATTACCATGATTCCCTGATGGAAGGTCACCCTGGAATCGGCAAAACTCTAGCCAAGGTGAAACAGAACTATTGGTGGCCTACTTGGTGTAAAGACATCATCCAGTAGGTCCAGTCCTGCGGTGTATGTGCGCAAAACAAATCGCAAAAGCAGAAACCAGCTGGTCTCCTTCAACCATTGGACATTCCTCCTGCCCCATGGCACACCCTTTCTCTCAAGTTCATTACAGACCGTACCTCCCAGTCAAGGGTTCCACACCATCCTGGTAGTAGACTTATTCTCAAAAATGGCACACTTTATTCCTCTCAAGGGCCTCTGAGATGCAAAAGTATTCCTGGAAAGTATTGTTAAACTACATGGCTTCCCATCAGTTCTGGTCTCCGATCAAGGCAGCCAGTTCGTGTCCAACTTCTGAAAAAAATGTTGTTCAATGGCACAAATCAACATCCGATTATCCACCAATCACCACCCCCAAATGGATGGCCAAACAGAAAGAACCAATCAAACCCTTGAGCAATACTTACGGTGCATGCTGCATCAAGTGGAAAGAAATTGGAGGGACTTACTATGGATAGCAGAATATGCTTATAGCAATTCGTTGCATTCTGGCACGGGACAAACCCCTTTTTACATCCTTTACGGCAGACACCCGCGTACTTCCGAATTAGACCTTCCAGCCAACTTGGAAATGCCAGAATTGAAGACTCTTCATGCAACCATCTCTCAGTCCTTTAAAAAGGTGACAGAACATCTAACCCAAGCCAAGGACAGACAGAATAAATTTGCCGACCAACACAGAAGAAAGGCTTCCAACTATCGGGTAGGATACAAGGTTTGGTTAATAGCAAAGTACGTACCCATTAAGGGAACCCCGACCTTTCGTCCTCGATATTTAGGACCCTATTCCATCAAAGCAATCATCAACCCAGTAGCCGTCAAACTGGCATTACCATCCAATATGCAAATCCACTGGTGTTCCACGTATCACTCTTGAAACCGGTACAACCCGGTACACGGGTTACGACACCACCAAACCCAAAATAGTAGACAGAGAACCAGGATTCGAAGTCAAGAAAATCCTGGACTCTAAATACACTAGGTCCAAATTATATCATCTAATCGATTGGAAAGGGTACAGACCCCAAGTAAGATCCTAGGAATCCAGCGAGAATATCCATGCACCACGTCTGATCAAGGAATTCCATCAGAACTTCCCAACCAAGCCGGGACCGAACAGAAGAACCACCACGAGAAGGGCCTTGGGGGAGTGCTGTCATGACTCTTACCCCAGACCCCCACTGGCAAGTCCACCTGCCAGGTGTCAGATATCCTGAAGCACGGTTCCGTGTTGACCCGTCGTGAAGAATATATTTCTTCCTACCAATGTGATTCTCAGGAGTACGAAAGGACAGGCTGAGAAACTAATTGATCGGAAGATGGTGTAGAGTCGTTGGGATCGGTAGAGTTGAGCAGACCGCAAACTTCACGATAGATGGAGAACCCAGGTTCCTTTCAACGACTGCAGAATATAACACTGATTAACAATCAAATACACCCCTTTCTGGATAAACGTTTAACAAGTAGTTAACAGACTAACCTGCAGAAAACGGGTTTTAACCAGAAGTGTTTCATGCAAGAATGTCCTCAATACTGGGGAAATCTGGAGACCATAAGAAGAGAAAATACAATCAGTACCAGATAGTGAGTTTGTAGAGAATGGTAAGGAAAGTTAAGTTTCTTACCCTGGTTTCCCTGGAAGCGGCCGTCTCTGGCAAATCTCCTTCTCCTTTTCTGTACGAACTGTGTGATGGTATCCCCCCCTGTCCGACGAACCAAATAATCCAATGGTGCAAGGAAGTCACTAGTCCAGCAACAACCTATTCCCGCCGGCACGAGGACGCCTAAAAGGTGCTCAGGAAGTCTCTAGTCCAGCACCTAGCCTATTCCCGCCGGCACGAGGACGCCTACAGCACCCTGGAGGAAAGGACAGGGAAGGAATAGGGGGGGAAGAGGAAGGAAGGAAAGAAAGAAGGTAAGAGGTCTCCCAACCTTCAAGGTCCAAAATCAACTTAACCAAACCACTAGGCAAGAATAACCAAAAAACAATCCGAGGTCAAAATACTAGAACAGGTAAGGACAATCCGTGAGCAATCCAATAAATGTAATCCGAGATCAAAAAACACCAAAAATTTCCAAGCGAGAAGAGCCGCTGTCAATATGGGATCAGAAGCAGCGAGAAGTGGGCGCCGGATCATTAAGTACCTGAACTACCGGCAACAAGATGGTCACGTGACCCAGTACGTTTTCTATCACGTGGAAGACGCCGCGCCCACTGACGTAATCTCCATGGTAACTTCCACGTGAGGCGTCGGGAACTACGTTCCCGACGAAAATGTCTACCGCGAGTAGAGCGTGGATAATGCAAGCCCGCCTCCTGTCTGATGTTCGAACGCGACAGGCGCTTTTGGCTACGAGAAGACAAGAGAACCGAAGGAGTATCACAAGTCCTGAAGCGTTTTCTGACAGTATCCTCCCCCAAAGGACCCCCATGCCCCCGTGAGGCCAGAAACTGGGATACCAACAACGGGGCATGCACATTCTGCTCTGGTTCCCATGTCCGATCCTCCGGACCGTAACCTTTCCAATCCACTAAGAAATACCTGGTACCACGAGAAACCTTAGAATCAAGAATGGAATTGACTTCATACTCCTCTACCCCTTGAACCAATATCGGAGATGGAGAAGCCACTACCCTGGTACTGTCCACACAAGGCTTAACCATGGACACATGAAAGACCGGATGTATCTTCCAAGAGCACGGCAAATCTAACTTGACTACCAATGGACTCAAGACATCCTTTACAACATAAGGACCGACAAAACGTGGCAACAAGCATCGTCGTCCGGGAATGCGTAAATTCTTTGTGGACAACCATACCCGCGTACCTGGAACGTAATTGGGTGCAGGACGGCGATTCCGATCAGCGTACTTCTTTGCCTGCTCTTGAGCTTGTTTCAGATGTTCCAGCACCCTATCACGGACCAGAGACAGATCCTGGATACAAGACTGAACTGCCGGGCAATCCGCAGGTAGTTTCCAATCAAGAGGTAGGGTGCGTGGGTGTTGCCCATATAAGGCATAAAATGGCGATGTTCCCGTAGATGAATGGCTGGAATTATTATAAGCGAATTCCGCTAATGGAAGAACGGCTAACCAGGATTCCTGATGTTGAAGGATGAGACACCTGAGATACTGCTCCATAGTAGCGTTCACCCGCTCTGTTTGACCATCCGTCTGGGGATGGAATGCTGTGGAACACCGTTCATCCACCCCTAAAGAGAACATAAGATGCCTCCAGAAACGCGACGTAAACTGGGACCCTCTGTCAGAAACCACAATCTCAGGTAACCCAAAAAACCTGAAGACATGTCGCAAGAACAGCTCCGCCAGCTTAGCAGCTGATGGCAAACCTTGGCAGGGAACAAACAGAGACATTTTAGAAAAGCTGTCAACCACCACCCATATAGTATCAAAACCGTCGATCAAAGGCAACTCCACCACAAAATCCATGGTAATCATCGCCCATGGTCTGGCCGGCACTGGTAATGGCTGTAGTAACCCCATAGGTTTCGCCGAATGGGATTTACATTGGGCACAAATGGCGCAGGTCGAGATATACTGCGAGACGTCTCTTCGCATAGAGGGCCACCAACACCAGCGTTTGAGGAGTTCGAGGGTTTTCTGTGAACCAGGGTGCGCTGCGATAGCAGCGTCATGACATAAGGAAATAGCTGCACACCGGGTATCCTGATCAGGCATAAAGACACGACCCTGGACATAAGGAAGACCATGCAAAATATCCATGTTATATTCTGCCAATTCTGCGGGCTCTTTATCAACCCAGGTCTGAAGCGTTGACTTCAAAGTGGGTTGTAGAACACAACTACAAACCACTTGTGTTGGTAATAACAATGACCCATCCTGTGGACGTGAGACATCATTCCCCAAGCTTCTGGATAGAGCGTCAGCCTTGGAATTTAGAACACCTGGGCGATAAGACAACGTAAAGTTGTACATAGAAAAGAATTCATGCCAGCGGGCATGTCTCGCAGTGGTGCACGTCAAGGACTGCAAGGCCAACAGGTTTCTGTGGTCAGTAAAGACCTGGACCGGTACTTCCGTACCAAGAAGATGATGTCGCCAGACCATAAATGCGTCCCTAACAGCCAACAATTCCCGTTCAGTTACGGTATAATTGCGCTCATAGGGCGTTAACTTGCGTGAATGATAGGCGACTGGATGTAATTCCCCGGTATCAGCGCATGTCTGGGACAGGATAGCTCCTACCGCAACATCCGAAGCATCAGCTTCGACGACGAAAGGACGTTTGACATTAGGATGCAGCAAAACAGGAGCTGTAGTGAATGCGGCCTTTAAAGACTCAAACGCTATTTGGGCGTTATCGTTCCATAGATAAGGTTTCTTGTTACTGGTCAATTCGGTGAGGGGTGCAGCAATAGAAGAGAACTGTCTAATGAACCGTCTGTAAAAGTTAGAAAACCCCAGAAACGATTGCAACTCTTTCCTTGAAGTTGGTACAGGCCAGTTTAAGACCGCTTTTACCTTACTGCTACTCATCTGCACTCCTTTGTTGGTGATGTCATATCCAAGGAACTCGACCTGATTTGCATGGAATACACATTTTTCTAACTTGACAAAAAGGTGATGCTCCCGCAAGCGTTGTAAGACTTCTGAAACATGACGTACATGATCTTCCATAGACGGAGAAAAGATGAGTATATCATCTAGATAGACGATAACGAACCTGTCGATCATGTCACGCAGAACGTCGTTGATGAAATTCTGGAATGTGGCCGGGGCATTGCAAAGCCCGAATGGCATCACCAAATACTCGAATAGGCCATATCGGGTCTTGAAGGCGGTTTTCCATTCATCCCCTCGACGAATCCGGACCAAGTTGTAAGCACCCCTTAGATCCAATTTGGTGAAGAATTCTGAAGACCCTAACTGATCCAGTAAGACAGAAATCAGCGGAATCGGGTACTGATTTTGGATAGTACCTGCATTGAGCTCCCGATAATCAATACAAGGTCTTAAGTCACCCTCCTTCTTGGGTACAAAGAATAGCGGTGAAGCAAATGGAGAGTGAGAAGGCCGAATAAAACCTAACTCAAGGGCTTTATCCAAATATTCCTTAAGGACGACTTCTTCCTTTTGGGTAAGGGAATAAATACGTCCCGATGGTGTCTTAACATCTGGTTTGAGAACAATTGGGCAATCGTAGGGCCGATGAGGCGGCAGAATCTCCGCTTTCCCTTTGTCAAAAACATCCTTATAACTTGTGTATTCGACAGGCAATACGGTGTTAACAACTGCTCCAATGGTAACCACAGAGTCCAACAAAGCCCGACTAGGAGCTTCAGGTGCTTCATACATAGACCCTACTGAATTGCATGATCGAAGACATTGCTGAGAACTGAAAGCGATAGCCCCGGTCTCCCAGTTAATGACCGGATTATGAAACTTGAGCCATGGTAAACCCAGGATTAGTTTATATTGCGGTGCCATAATGACGTCAAATGTGATGGTTTCCGAATGCTCAACACCAATGGTTAACAGTAACGGAATGGTATGTTCAGTAACAAGCCCAGAAAGAAGGGTTGATCCGTCAACGGCATTGACTACCTCAGGAACACTCTTTGACAATAAGGGAATACCCCATTTCCGAACATATTGGGCATCAATGTAGTTACCAGTTGCCCCAGAGTCAAGAACAGCTACAGAACTCCAAGGCGTGACCTGGTCATAACTCAACATAACGTCAATATAAAAGGGTGTAGACAACAAGGAACCCTGCATGGAAGAGCTCGGCGTAGGGGTTCCTTCTACGACCGGGCCTTGGCGTTTCCCGACTTGCGGGGTCTCTTTGGGCATGCACTGAGTAGATGATTAGCGGACCCGCAATAAAAGCACAAATTGTTCCGTCTGCGATGTTCTCTTTCTTCCGATGTTAACGGGCCCCTTACTGCCCCGATTTGCATAGGTTCGTCACCGCCAGAAACAGGAATTGGGGAAACGGTAGTATTGACCGGAATTACTCTCTTCTCCCCTTTTCTTTCGGCGCGTCGGGCATCAATCTGAAGTACTAGGTCCAAGAAATCAGGAAAGGACGTAGGAACCACCGGAACCGTGGCTATAGTATCTTTCAATGAGTCCGACAATCCTTTATAAAATAGGGCTGCCTTTTTATCTTCCAGCCAACCAGTTTCAGCAACCAACTGATTAAACTTAGCCAAATATGACAACAAAGGAGTATCCCCCTGACGGAGATTTAACAATTCCAGATCCGTGGCTTGAGTCTTGTAGCGAGTATCAAACACCCTAGTCATAGCACTGATCAATGCATCGCAGTCGAACAATAGCGGACTGCCTTGTTCTAACAAAGGATTAGCCCAAACAGCGGCCATACCACCGAGGTTTGATAAGACAAAGGCAGCTTTTGTAGTCGCATCAGGAAACGAGGTAGGCCGACACAAGAAATGCAACCTGCATTGGTTAACGAAAGTCCGAAAGGATTTAGGATCCCCAGTAAACCTTTCGGGGGGAGCAAGCGGGAACTGAGCGGCCATGTACACATGCGTAGAATCAGATCAGGCCCTGCCTGACCTGAAGCGGAAGCGGAGGCCAAAGATGGTGATCCTGTAACCACTTCCCTGATACCAGCTTGCATTTCGTCAATGCGCCGGTGGGTGTCAGCCTGGGCCGCCGTCAATTCGGCACGTAGATCGGCCACCAACTGAACCAAAACGGCCAACGGGTCATTCGCGGCATCCATGATAAGGCTTCTGATTCTGTCAGATATCCTGAAGCACGGTTCCGTGTTGACCCGTCGTGAAGAATATATTTCTTCCTACCAATGTGATTCTCAGGAGTACGAAAGGACAGGCTGAGAAACTAATTGATCGGAAGATGGTGTAGAGTCGTTGGGATCGGTAGAGTTGAGCAGACCGCAAACTTCACGATAGATGGAGAACCCAGGTTCCTTTCAACGACTGCAGAATATAACACTGATTAACAATCAAATACACCCCTTTCTGGATAAACGTTTAACAAGTAGTTAACAGACTAACCTGCAGAAAACGGGTTTTAACCAGAAGTGTTTCATGCAAGAATGTCCTCAATACTGGGGAAATCTGGAGACCATAAGAAGAGAAAATACAATCAGTACCAGATAGTGAGTTTGTAGAGAATGGTAAGGAAAGTTAAGTTTCTTACCCTGGTTTCCCTGGAAGCGGCCGTCTCTGGCAAATCTCCTTCTCCTTTTCTGTACGAACTGTGTGATGGTATCCCCCCCTGTCCGACGAACCAAATAATCCAATGGTGCAAGGAAGTCACTAGTCCAGCAACAACCTATTCCCGCCGGCACGAGGACGCCTAAAAGGTGCTCAGGAAGTCTCTAGTCCAGCACCTAGCCTATTCCCGCCGGCACGAGGACGCCTACAGCACCCTGGAGGAAAGGACAGGGAAGGAATAGGGGGGGAAGAGGAAGGAAGGAAAGAAAGAAGGTAAGAGGTCTCCCAACCTTCAAGGTCCAAAATCAACTTAACCAAACCACTAGGCAAGAATAACCAAAAAACAATCCGAGGTCAAAATACTAGAACAGGTAAGGACAATCCGTGAGCAATCCAATAAATGTAATCCGAGATCAAAAAACACCAAAAATTTCCAAGCGAGAAGAGCCGCTGTCAATATGGGATCAGAAGCAGCGAGAAGTGGGCGCCGGATCATTAAGTACCTGAACTACCGGCAACAAGATGGTCACGTGACCCAGTACGTTTTCTATCACGTGGAAGACGCCGCGCCCACTGACGTAATCTCCATGGTAACTTCCACGTGAGGCGTCGGGAACTACGTTCCCGACGAAAATGTCTACCGCGAGTAGAGCGTGGATAATGCAAGCCCGCCTCCTGTCTGATGTTCGAACGCGACAGGCGCTTTTGGCTACGAGAAGACAAGAGAACCGAAGGAGTATCACAAGTCCTGAAGCGTTTTCTGACACCAGGTAAGGTCAGGGGTCGTGGGTCCATTAAGGCCTTGGAGGCCTTGCATCCACTCCCAAGACTCTCTTGGAGTCAGCCCTGGCACCTCTGGCGCCAGGCTCATATTCACTGTGGAGAACATGTTTGAAGGGGACTACTTTACCTTGGGCCTGCCGTCAGCATGGAGGCATTCGCATAGGCTTAGTTCCTAAGAACTAAGCTATGCGGTATAGTCTTTTGGGTGTGGTGTCCTGGACTACTTTACCTTGACTACTTTGCTCGGAGGCTATTTAAACCACACGCAAGCAACAGAGCACACTTTGCGTTACTTTGCAGACTGCAGCGTAACGCTCAACGTGTCCTGTGATACCCGCGAGCCTCCGAGCAACGAACCTGCAGAGAAGACAAAAGGAACATCATTAATAGAATCTTACCTGCAATCTCCATCCTGTCATCCGCTCGCTGTTCGTTCCAGAGTCTGCTATGGCGTCGGCTTTTCCGTTCTGGACTACAGGTTGGTACGTGATTATGTAATCATATTCTGCGAAGAATAAAGCCCATCGGAGTTGACGGGATGATTGAGCCTTTGTCGTCTTGAGGTATTGTAGGTTGCGATGGTCGGTGATTACTGTGATGGTATGTCTGGCGCCTAGGAGTTAATGCCATCAAGCCTTAAAGGCTGCCTTTATCGCTAGGAGTTCCTTGTCTGTTATTGCATAGTTAAGTTCAGGTGTAGTACATTTTTGTGAAAAAAGGCCACGTGATGTAACTGGCCTGTTTTGGGATCCCTTTGGGAAAGAACAGGCCCCATTGCCATGCTGGAGGCATCTGTTTCCACTACATATGGGAGATCTGGGCGGAGTGTCGTAGCACCGGGGCTGAGGTAAATCTTTTCTTGAGTTCCTGGAAGGCCTTCTCCGCCTCTTCTGTCCATTGGAACAGTTTGTTGTTTTTTCATGATAAAGAAGTGATGGGGTGCACAATCTGGGAGAAACCCGGGATGAATCGGCGATAAAACTTTGCAAATCCAACCATGTTTTGGACACCTTTGACTGAAGACGGTGATGGCCAGCTAAGGATGGCATCTACTTTGTGCATATCCATTCCGGACGCCTCTGGGATTGAGGACAAAACCAAGGAACTCAACTTCGGTGACATGGAAGGAGTATTTTTCAAGTTTGGCGTATAGCTGGTGCTGTCAGAGTTTTGCAAGGATGGAGCGAACGTGCCTGACATGGTCCTGTTTAGAAGAGGAGTACACCAAGATGTTGTCGATGTATACTAAGGCACATATGTCGATCAATTCCCGTATTACATCATTCATGAAGTACTGGAACGCAGTGGGGGCGTTGCAAAGCCCAAAGGGCATCACATGATATTCGTACAGCCCATACTTAGTACGAAAGGCGGTCTTCCATTCGTCTCCTTTCTTTACACGCACGAGATGGTATGCCCCCCTGAGGTCCAATTTGGTGTAAATTTGGGCATCCTTGACTTGGTCCAGCAGTTCTGGGATAAGGGGTAGAGGATAACGGTTTTTAACTGTTACCTGGTTTAGTGTGCGGTAGTCGATGCACATTCTCAAGTCCCCCTCCTTCTTGGGTACGAAGAATAGGGGCGAGGCAGCCAGGGATTTGGACGGGCGGATAAAACCGTTTGCCAGGTATTGGTCCAGATATGATTTCAAGTGGAGATTTTCAGGTTCGATGAGTGCATAAATTCGACTACACAGGATTTGTGCACCAGGTACGAGGTCGATCTGACAGTCATATGGCCTGTGAGGGGGTAAGGTATTAGCCTGTTCTTTTTGGAAAATGTCTTGAAAATCATGGTATTCGCTTGGTAGTGTACTTGTTACACCTAGTACCAACGCCTCTTTATCTTGGACAGGTCTCTCTGGGTCAGACAATGGCATTTCCACTTGGTAGCACGCATGAGCCCACGCATTGGAGAAGGCTAATTTCTTGGCTCGCCAGTCGATGTTAGGATTGTGAGCCACCAACCACGGCATCCCTAGAATCACCCAGAACTGAGGGGTCATAGGCAATGGTTTCCTGATGTCCAGCTTGGCACAGAAGGGTCAATTCTGCTGTGCGTTGAGTTACAGGACCAGAAGCTATCTCTGTGCCATTGACAGTGGTGACTTTCTCAGTTGTCATTTTCTGAGAGAGGGGAAGCCCCATCCTTGTTGCCAGGCCTTGGTCTCTGTAGTTACCAACGGCTCTGCTGTCTATGTATGCCTCCACATCATGCATCCGAGACGGTTGTTGGTGACTGATCAAAATCACAGGCAAGGCAAGGTGTGAGGTCTGTGGCTCTTTTCCTTCGCTCGACAAATGGACCTCTACGCTTGCCGGGCCTGGAAGTTTTCCGACTCTTGTTCTCCTCCTTCTTTCTCTGTAGCTCCAACTGTTCTCCTAGGGGGTTTTACGGGACATTCTCTGAGGAAGTGACCTGATTTCCCGCAGTACAGGCATAATTGCTGTTGTCTCCTTTTGTCTCTTTCGGCCTTGGTTAATAGACTCCGTACCCCCCCAACTTGCATGGGTTCCGAAGTGTTTTCTGATGAACACGGACTGTTCTCCTTTGAGCGTACATACACAGTACGATTCTGCGTTCTGGCTCGATCTGTCCTTCGATCTTGCTGCCTGTGGTCTAGATGCACCACTAGGTTGATGTACTCTGCACAGTGTTTTGGCGGGTTTACCACCGGAGCTAGGACGTCTTTCAATTCCCCCCGTAATCCTCGATGGAATAACGTTGTTCGTTTCTCCTCAGGCCACCCGGTTTCAACGACAAGTCTGTTAAAAGTGGCAATATATGTTAACAAATCTTGGCTGCCTTGGCGGAGGGACAGAAGTTTGTTATCCAGAGCTTGGCCCTGGGTATGTCAGGCGAACAGCTTCTCCATCTCCTGTTGAAACCCCCTGAAATCCCGCAGGAGAGGGTCATCCTGGCTCACTAACGTATGGAACAATCCGCGGCACTGCCACTCGGATATGACAGAATGAAGGCAACCCGCAACTGATCATTAGGAAAGGCTCCGGGTCTACAAAGAAAATGGAGGCAGCACTGGTTCATGAATACTGCATATGTTCTTGGGTCCCCTGTAAAACGTTCCGGTGGGGCCAAAGGAACCGCCCCAGGGAGGACCACCTGCACTAGATTGACGGATGTGGCTGGAACCGATGGAATACTTCCTGGCAACGGAGCCTGCCCAGCCTGTGTTTGGAGCAATTGTCTGGCTATTCATCGGTGCGGTCCTTGGTGACAATCAACTCCCTCCTAAGGGCGTTGGTTTCTTGCCGGGCGGAGTGCACCTCGGCCCGTAATTCTCCCAGTAACTGGGCTAGTTGGTCAGTCTCTGATGTTTCCATGACGCCCAGGTGGATGTTTTAATTGAGGCTTTGCGTTCTGTTACGCTCACCTGGTATTTCTCGCGCCTTGAAACACTTGTGTATAGGCGCGTTACAAATGCCATATCATATCATATCATATCATATATCATATCATATCATATCATATCCACGGGGCGCCACACGATACTGGATGGAGGTCTAAGTGCTATCCTGGACCCCTCTCTGTGATGGGTGGACTCCCACCTCCCTCTGGTCCAAATCCCTCCCTTGGGGTTATTGCTCACCTTAGGTTTTTGTGCGTTGATCTCTCCGTCCTGCGTCTCTGTGCAGGGGCGCGTGGTTGGTGCGGGCGTTCCATGGACCTAGTTGCTTCACTGATCCGTGTGCCCTTATGTCAGGTCCAGACCGGCTGTGACTCCCACTCTGCTTGCTGTCTTCCAGGTGAGTTATAATGTCTTTTCTGTCTTTATTCTGTCTCTTTCTTTCCCTCTGTTTTCTCTGTCTTCTCAGCGTCTTGCTCCACTACGCTGTTCCCTAACAATGTCTCTTTTTTGTTTTCACTGGGATGGTTGCGATCTTGGAGTTGCTGCGCCATGGCGAAGACCACAGTGAGTTTATTGGTGTTAATTGCTAACCTGTGTTCTCTTCTCTTTGTACAGGTTGCAGTGATGTCCCGAGTGATGAGCGATCGAAGTGCTGCTTGCCCAGGTAAGTGCTTTGTTAATGCTGACCTTGTTCCTTCTCCCTTGCAGTTTGCGGTGAAACCCAGAGATGGGCAAGGAAAGAGAAGCACAGGGTGCTGCCAGGTAAGAATTGTTATTAATGCTGTCCTTGTTTCTTTACCTTTGCAGGTTGCGGCGACCTCTGGGGATGGGCGAGGTAAGCGAAGCACAGGACGGATTCAAGACCGGTTACTTCACAGGTAAGTGTTCTTGCTCGCTAATGCTTTTCTTGTTCTTCCAGGTTATTAATGGAATCCGGATCTAGGGCTTCAGGATCGGGCCGCCAGAGGAGCAGGAGCTGGACACGGTGAGCGTTACGTTGCAGGAGTGCAGAATAACCCAAAGCATGTTCTGCTGTTTGGGTGTAGTTTGAATAGCCCAGGTAAAGTAGTTCCAGGCCAAGTAGTCCCAGGCCCAGCCACACCCAAAACACTAGACCGCATGGCTTGGTTCTAAAGAACTGAGCTGTATAATAGGCCTCTATGTTGGATTGAGGTCCAAAACTGGTATTGCTTTATTCCTGATAATGAGCCTGGCGCCAAAGGCGCCAGGACTGACTCCAAGTATGTTTCTGATGGAGTTCTAAGGCCCTTGGGGCCAGTGTGAAGGGCTTTAGCCCAACTGCTGCCAGGTGGCTGTTATACCTGAGGGGTTCAGGGGCATGGATCGTGACAGGTGGGTAGATAAAATCAACCAATCCCTTTCGCAGAATCATGACAAATGTGTTATCTCATTTGCCCTATAAGCAGATCAGTTTGCATTAGTACTTGGCTTTTTCACTTATTCAGGACGGCAACCTGCTGCTGAGTTCTTGCAAGAAACATCCCAGCAGAGAGGCCTAAATCTTGCAATGGAGACAGGAACCACGAGCCATAGAAGCTGATTGGGACCCCTTGGAGGATTCAAAGGAGACAATCCTTGACTTACACCCTTGCTGTCGCGCTGTTCCCTAATGCCCATTCCAAGGCCTCTCCTGTAAGTAAAACGATCCCCAATGCGATAGATTGTGTAGGCCCTGCACTTTTCAAGTATTGTTCTAAGTTATTTCCCCATAGCAAAATATCCTGTTTGTGTAGATCCTTAGCATATTCAATTAAAGTAAATCAATGAATTCCCCTATAGAAATCACAGGATGGCTCTTGTTGGCATTTGAAACCAACAAGCTCTTCCCAGTGTGGTTTGAGCTGGTATAGACATAAAGATTTGCTAAAATAATTCCTCCCAAATCTCTGTTTCCACGTGAGTGGGCAGGGTGCAAAAAGAAATTCCCCATTGATTCCCTTCATTTTAAATCAAAAGTGTGATCCCTGCTAGTGACTTTTCATGTGCAAGGTGCAAAACTAAATGGCCCCATTGTTCCCATTGTGCTCTGACCAAAACCACAAAACCCTGTTTCTACGTGAGAATGCAGGGTGCAAAACAAAATTCCCTATTGAGAAGTCTGAAGCCTGGTAGTGCCTTTGCATGTGCAGGGTGCAAAACAAAATTGCCCCTTGTTCCCATTGTGCTCTGACCAAAACCACAAATCCCTGTTTGTTCTTTCTAGGTGTGGCTGAACGAAATTCCCATTGCTTTTCTTTCCCTCATCTTGCATCTGGATTAAGAAGTAAGATTTTTCCCCTTGAATCCTTTTTTTCCAAAGAGTGCATTTTATTAGAATCCTAAAATGATTTTCATATTGCGTTCCCACTCTCTGCCACTGGCCTTCCATTCAGAGGGGTCAATTCTAATTGATGTTTGGAGGGTGGTGGTTGCTTGGAGAAAAGTATCAAAACCAAATCAGCAATCACTGGGTGTCTTGAATTGCTTGTTTTCTGTATTGATGGGTGATTTAAAAATAAATAATTGTGACTGCATATCTTAGTATTATCTCTATGTTGATGCCTTTGCAGAAGTCATTTTTGTTCTTATGTTGCCACAGTATTGGTGGCTGATATTAGTGTGTTTGTCAAATTTGGTTTAAATAAATTAATAAATATCTATATTCTTAATACACACCGGCCTGGTGCCTAGTCCATTGTGGCACCGGGTATTTGTTGGGATTGAGTGCGAGCCGGGCTATAGGCCTTAACAAACTGAACCAAATTAAATTCATAGTGATTTATTGTGTGCCACATTCATTGGGGGGAAAGGAACTCCCTGAGTTGAGTGTGACCGCGTTATAAACCGCGCAATACCTACACCTGAGAATAAGAGAAATGAGGCTACGAATAGACCTAAGAAGAAGACAAAGATACAAATGACATGAGAAATTCAAGCACCAATAATCGTTTCTCTAGAAAGTTTCTTCGTAACATAAACATCCCAGAAGAAGCTGCTATAGCAGCCTCGAATTCCAAAAACTCAGTTTTGGGGGAGACGGTATGCAGAGAGACTCAATGAGCGTAGGAACTAGAGCATCAGATCTTGCTAATACAGTGAGTGCGGATGCTGGTGACATATTATTAGAAGTAGAGTGCTTTCACCAGGGGCAGACCACAGCTATTATTATGGTTGTTGACTGTACCCAGGCACTCTCACCCAGTCTTCAGAGCCCCAATTGCTTATATTCACTCTTTCGTCTACTTCTGCATTCACAGGGAATCACAACTCCTTAGCTAAAAAAACACTCATTGCGTTCCGCCAGTGAGAAATCTAGCGACTGAGACTGTGGTGGAACGACACATAAATAGCAAATACAACTGTTGCCAGTGCAGTAATTGGGATGTTCATAATCCTGTCCATCCTGCTAAAATAGTAGGGGCTGAGACCCACCACTTTTTGCTGGAATTTCTGTTCGAGTCAGTCCAAAACATCGTCTTGAATCTTGCAAACATGCTGGCATTATTTTGAGAAATACCCTATCCTTATTTTCCTCTGGAGACTTTACTCAGCTGTACTTCACGAATGATAGAAGGACTGACATGGCAAGAATTTCTGTTAACATCGTGTAATGCATGTTAATCAGTGAGATTTACACCATTCTGCAAATGGGCTGCAATGTATTACCTTATGAGGAGAACTCATTTGTGACCGAAACATCAAGGAAACTGTGAAATAATGGCCTCACGGAAAATGCCATGTTCGATACACTGAAAATTAAAATCAAAAGAGGTCCCTTCAATACTCGATCAGTGGAATTTATGGGCCCATTATAAATCTCAAGAAATAATCAAGAGGACTGGACCTGGCTACCGGGAACCCTATCTAAGGGGTACAGGCGAATGAGTGATTCAGGGACAGGTCTATAACTGAAGACAAGCTGAACGACGTTAAGACCAAGGTGATGGTGGTCCTCGCCCTTATTGGTACCCTGCTTTCTGGCTATCTACTCTTGTTCCCTTTCCTTCCCCAGTCCCTGTAATTAAGGATCTGGGGGTGAAAATAGCTGCTTCATTGTCTATGAAGGCCCAAGTTGGAGCAGTCTGCCAGTGTGGTTGATTCCAGCTTAAGATGCTCCGCAAGGTCCTCCCACTTATCCCAGCGCAGTTTCGGGCCCCGGTGATTTCGGCATTGGTTGGTCTTCCATTGATTATTATTGCAACTCTGTTTCTGTCACAGCTGGCCTACCTTCTGCGACTGTTACAAGTCCTTCAAAATTGAGTTGCCCATGTGGCCGCCTCCACATCTCGTTGTACACACATCTCACCCATGCTACGGAAGTTTCACTGGCTTTCGGTAGCCAAGCCTATTCAATTTAAGTCATTGGGCCTCATTCCGAGTACGGCGCTAACCAATGGCGCTATTAACGCCTTGGTTGACGCCGTACCCGGAACGGCAGCGCCTTGGTGGATGGCGGAATTACCGCCCCATTCCATGGTTGGCGGGGCGGTAATTTCCCATTCACCAAGGCTCTTCCCCATTCCCAAATGAGCCCCCATAGGGCTCAATGGGAATGGGGAAGATGCAAATAACGGTGACCGTTCATTACGGTCACCGTTATTGGCTTGGAGGCCCCTTTGCGCCCTCGACTTTAACACCTGCTCAAAGCAGGCGTTAAGGGCGAGGGCGCAAAGGGAACCTCGGAGTATGGCGGTAAGGGATTACCGCCACCGGTCTCGTTACCGGTGGCCGCTATCCCTTACCGCCATACTCGGAATGAGGCCCATTATGTCTCGTTCATCGTGCCTTCTTTGGACAAGGGTCTGAATACCTCCAGGCAAAATTCTGTCCATATGTACCTGATCGAGCATTACGCCTGGCAAACGCTCTCCTTGTGTCTATCCCAAGGTTTAAACTTAGCCGGGTTGATGGACGCTCTTTTTTTGTCGCAGCAGCCATCTTGTGGAATTCCATTACTTGTTCGCTACAGGCAATTTCCACCCATCTTCGCTTTCGTCAAGTACTGAAAACGCATCTTTTTTAGGTTGTCCTCTTTCTCTTCTTTCATGAGTAGGCCCAAGATGCCTTTGGATGAATGCTGCGTTTTAGAAGTTACGTTAACATAACATAACATAATAAGCAAGTGATATGTTCTCTGTTTTATCATTGGAACACTAGGGGGGGTTCCTGAATAATGATAGAATTGGTGAAATGTTTAATAAGTAAAGTGTACTTCCATTGCAGGAAACTTTGTTAAACTCCCCACTAATAGTAGATGGGTATATTATAATCCAGAAACATCCGTTGACAACAAACAGGGGGAGGCCCTCTGGCGGCTTCAAAACGGCTTTTAAATACATCATAATGTGGAATAATATGTAATTGTGTCTAACCATCATTACAGACTATTAGCGATCAAGGTACTTTAGAAAGTGGGGTCTTTGGGCTGTCCATATTGTTAACAATTGTTTACTGGAATGTGGCCCAGTGTTCACTCCCTGATATTTTAGTCTGTTTTAATTACATGGAGGTTAACAATGATTTACACATAATGATTGTTGGTGATTTTAATTCTGATTGCAGAAGTGATAAGGGCAATCATGTAATAACCAATTGTGATTCCAATTGGGTTAAAAATTGTAGTCTGTGGAGATCTTGGCTTGAGGAATGGCATCTACAGGAAGGCAATGGGAGCGTTGACGGGGTTATCTCGGCGAGATCAACCTGGAAGAATGGACGTTCCTCCTCGTATATTGATACATTTTCCCTGTCAAGAGATTTATTATGTGCAGTAACTTAGTGTTGGCAGACACGAATGCCAGTGACCAGAGGATTTTGACTGCTAGATTTAATCTACATATTGCATAGGAGATAGCGCCCGAACTAGCTGACTTGGTTGTTAATCCGTTGGGCAATCGAATAGCTAAAAGAAGCTAAAAGAATAACAAGCGTTCATGCATTTAATCATAAGCTTTCTTATATATTTAATCAGTCAAACTAGAGTGGAAAATCATTGCATTTTCTATGCAAGGCTTTATTAACAAAATTTGGGAGAATCAATCCGACAGGGTTAGTACCACAACACATAAAAGGTAAACAATCCATCGATTTGAGGCTCTAGTTAAAAAAAAAATCCCTATTATTAAAAAAGATTAGACAACTAGCGAAATTATTCCCCTCAAAAGAGGAGATAGTTATAAAAGTATGAGAATTAAGGAAAGAATGTAAAAATTGGCAGAGATGATTTCGCTATATGCTAAAACAACGGGATAGCAAATATATGCTACAGACTACTATGTTGAAGAATTCACAAAATTTCTGGGACATTATCAATGACCTGTCTAAAAGTAACGTAGATTCGCAAAGTGATCTGATTACAGAAGACTTATAGAGAGGACATTTTACCAAAATAGTTCAACTACCTGGCATTACAGATAATGAACCAGTTTGTACAACAGAGCGGACACTAAACATTGAAATGAATCTTGTCCATTCTGTTAGAAAATACTTTAAAACCTAAATCTATTCCAACCTTATGGAAATCATCTGTAATAGTTCTGATCCACAAAAAGGGTGACCACCTAAACCCTACCAACCACCACCCAATTGCTCTAACTGATGCTGAAAGTAAAGTCTTTGCAGGCTTTGTATTACAAGACTTGGAAGCATGGGCAATAGCAAACGGGAGATTAAATAAATATCAAGTTGAGTTTAGGAAAGGCCCGGCAACCCTTTTGAATGGGTTTGTGATCAAATGTCTGCAGGAGAAGACTTGGGCAAAAGGAAACAATGCAATCTATATTGCTTCCATAGATTGTATCCAAGCCTTTGATACAGTAAGCAGGTCCCTATTGTGAAAAAAGGTACGAGATTTCAACATTCCACACTACGTATTGTGGATATTAATTTATCTCCATAGAAGAGATCTATCTACAGATCAGACGTACTAGGCAAGGCAGTCTCTCGGATAAGATTGAGCTTTTCAGGGGCTTACGGCAGGGTTGCTTATTGTAACCCTGCCTTTTCAACTTATATCTAGGTGACTTGGATGGACCCTTGGCATCAGGGGCCTTTTCCCTTCCTAAAAGTGTTAAGTTATCTGTCACTTGGATGACCTATGCAGATGATGTGCTCCTTTTGGACCACACTCTGCGTGGGCAATTTTCATGCATGCAGCACAAAACTATTTGAAAATCAATCCCACCAAAACTACCATTCTGAGGTTCACGTACAATGGCAAAAAACCATATGGATATACTTGGAGAGTTAGTAAGATGGTGATAATGCCCTCTACGCAGATAACTTATGGTGGCTTCTGTCCGGACGCAAATAGATCCAGTAAACAACAGCTGGGTACACTTAAAGATACACATCCACAC
Source organism: Ambystoma mexicanum (assembly GCF_040938575.1). Lineage (NCBI taxonomy): Eukaryota > Metazoa > Chordata > Amphibia > Caudata > Ambystomatidae > Ambystoma > Ambystoma mexicanum. The sequence goes on along the minus strand of NC_090929.1, from coordinate 390,418,355 downwards.
TGGTTTCCCAGATAAGAAAAATCACCTTGACGTATTGTTGTTTCACCATTATACCATTATTAAGCTTTAATTAGGCCAAGGCGATCCCTGTATTATTATTTGTCAGGACATTTTTAATATCACACTTACTTTCAAGTTCAATTGAAGCCTTAATTTGGAAAAAGGTATTGAACTTCCCCCGGCCATTAACAACGGTCGCCCTCAGATTCGAACTGGGGCTGACCTCCATGAGAGGTTGGCTGGAATGGAGGATTCTGAATTTTTATAGAAATATCCTGCTGCCTACCGACAAGTGTATATTTCAGCCTGTTTGGTTCCAGCGATAAACAACCTTTGAGTAGGAGCGGAACAGATATTGATGAAAATTGAACAGACAGAACAGTTGTTATGTGACAACCCTATTTATGTTAAGCAATGCCTGTTTAGAAAGGATTGGGCCGACACTATCAGTGATATGCGTATATTAAATTCCACTCTAGACTGTTGATCTTAGATAAAACACTAGGTACATTACCATGTTATATGAAGAAGTTTCCCAACTCCTATCTTTGGGCCTTGTTTCTTAGGTTCCGACTAAACCTTATCCTACGGGACAAATATGTTACGTAAGAGATCGAACTAGGTCGACCGCCGCAATTTTGCACACTATGTACTGATGATCGCATACAGACCTTGGAATATTTACCAATTGAATGCCCAGCATTGCAATCCTTGAGGGAATACTGTTTTGTGAGTTACGCCCATGACATTGATGCAATCGTTACTAAAGAGATTTGGCTCAGACTGTCGAATGTTAGTGAAAATTCACTATCCATTATGGTTTTAAGATATTTAGGGATCCTTAATTTGGTTAGGTTGAAAATATGATAGTTGCGATAAAGTTTATACCACAGCCCATGGACATATAACTTCTTTTTAATATTTTTAATATGTCTGTTTTCTTGATTTAAGTATGTCCACTTGTGATGATGTACTGTTTTTAAAACTGCTTGATAATTGAATAGAATGTTTTGTATTTATTCATTTATTGTGTAAGGTTACTTGATCAAACAATGCACAAAAATTCTTTTTTTTTAAAAGCACTAATTAACAACTTGTAAATTAATGGTGAAGTGTGAGTTAAGGTTTCCTTTGCTGTCTGATGGAGTTTGTTTGTGTTTCATTTGAAAAGAGTGATCCCATTGAGGGTCATTACTTAAGCAATAAGCCCTGAGCCGCGGGGGCATTACCTGACTTGGTAATACCCCGCTGTGAGGGGCTTATTGCTACTAGTACCCTGGCCCGCAAGACCAGGGTTCTAATAGCATTGTTTTTCTGTTCCAAAATGCTGTGGAAAATTGTCAAAAAAAATGCTCCCATAAAAGGACCAAAAAGAAGGTAAGTGGGGTTGGGAGGCTAGAGAGGGGATTGTTCGGAAGATAGGTTGCGGGGGAGGGAGGGACTAAACACTTACCTGAATCCCCGGTGGGGGACGATGGCAGCCTCCAGCTGTGTGGTGGCTCGAGCGGGGATTACTCTGTTCCGAGTCTCCTCATTGGCTGAGGGGCTGCCACCCCCCGCAGAGGACAAAGGAAAACAAGGCTAGAGAGGGCTTCCCGGGCGGGTAAAGCCCTGGTGAGGGCCAATCAGATTGCATTTTACAATCTGATTGTCCCTCGTCGGGTACTAATATGTAGGACAAGGAGGTCATTGTTAGAGTCTGCAAAAATTCTTCAGTTGTGAAGATCCATACACTGTTCAATGGTTACTGAGTTTCAAACAGTAATGTAGTGGAGGCAATGAGGTGACGAGAGAGAGTATTTATATTAAGGTATTTGTCTTTTATTATTATTATAAGTTATATATACATGGAAGTTAGATAGGCTATAAGGCCCCACCAGTTGACGCCTCCACTGCAACAGTTGTTGTTCAACTTGCATTCGCATTCTCGCAGCGGGCGTTCTCAGATCCCAGAACGCAGGGACTGATGTAGCCACGAGCCGAGTCTCGTGTAAAGGAGACAGAAGAAACGTATATTACACATCTCCCCTCCTTAGCCTTCCGCTGACCAACTTGTGTTTCACTGACGTTTCTTCACACTTTTTGTGTTCCTACACAAAATCTCTCATACGGCCAGGTCTGCGAATGATCCTCCCTCTTCTTGACTTGTGGGGAAAATCTGGTATAGGTTTTGGCAAGGAAATTTTCGAAACCTCTTTTCGTCTCCTTACTTCTTTGGTATACTTCTCATACCCTCTTGTGTTCTCATCACTTCCTTTCACTACTTCCTTGGCCACTCTTTCCTTCCCACTTGTATCTTCGCCACTACTCGCATTTTCCTCACTCCTGGTGACTATCTCTTTCGGTGCACAAGCACTATGAGGATTCATCACATACACCCTCTCCATGTTCCAAATTCTCCCATCCTCAACTTTCACTGCATGTATAAAAACTTCAACCACTCCTACAGGTTTTTACCATTTGCATGGTCAATCCCTCAGAACAGGAGGAAGCTTAATTCTTACTAACCCTCCCACTGTTGGAAATGTTTTTCTTTTGATACCACATAGGGAGCTGTCATGAACTCATTTGTTTTTTAATTGGGTGTTCCTAATATTCTCACACACATCTCCAAAATCCTTTATTACAACAGTCGCTCTCTCCAACCAAGATGGAGTCAATTTCGTGTTCGCCTTGCGTCCCATACTTAACTCAAATAGGGACAATCCTGTGGTGCAATGTGGGTTGAATCAGTGAGCAATAATTTTCTTTTTAACAGCATCCTCCCATTTCAACCCATTTGCCCATGCCCATGGAATGGCATCCTTGAGTACTTTGTTAAAGCGCTCGACTACTCCATTCGTCTGTGGATGGTAAATGGCGCTTCTCTTCTGCACAATGGAATTATTCACACAGAAATTTTGCATCTCTTTCGAACGGAACTGAACACCGTTGTCCGTCATGATGCTTTTTAAAACCCCTTCCCTTGCACAGATCTCAGACAAAAAAATCAACAACTATTTTAGCAGTCATGCACGGCTTAATCAAAACCTCCACCCACCTGGTCAAAAGGTCAATAACTACCAAACTAAATTGTTGTTTGCCATCACTATAAATTGGGCCCAATATGTCCATACCCAGATCATCCCAAACCTTCTCCGGAATATTCATCACCACCATGGGATACTTCACAATCATGCATGCTCTATCACTTTCATAACAAAGGATATAGTCTCGGATTAATCTCTCAATATGTAAATCACATCCTGGCCACCAATAATTGTCACATATTCTTTGTTTCTTCTTGACTACTCCTTGCTGGCCCTCATGACCCAGTTCAACAATTCTTTTACGTAATCCCTTGGGTGGGATAATTCTGTCACCTCTCCTGATTCTGTCATTTTCCACATTTAGTTCTTCAGCAACACTGCAATAGTCCATAAGATTAAGTTCTTCAAATGTTGCTTTTCTCAAAGGATCTTGACTCTGGATTATTTCTTTCAATCGTACCATCATAGTATCCTGTTTTTCTGCCTCCTCCCATTCTTCTTTCAATATAGATTGTGTCTCTATATTCAGAACAACTTCTAAATCAGTTTCTTTGTCATCATCAGTCTCAGGGATGGCAGTGAGATGTGATAAGCACTCAGCAGAGCGATTTCTCACACCTGGCACATGTCGCACCGCGCAATTGTACTCTTGTAAGAGTATCACCCATCTCTTTATTCAATTAGACACCTTATCCAGGCCTTTATTCATGATAACATGAATCAGAGGTTTGTGATCAGTGCAAAATTCTACTTCTACACCCCAGATGAAATTTCTGAACTTCTCCGCCGCCCATTTAATTGCTAATGTCTCTTTTTCTATGACTGCATAAGAATTTTTCTGCACCCTTCAAAAGTCTAGATGCAAAAGCAATCAAGACTTCCTTTCTGTCAACTTCCTGAGTGACGACCACTCCAAGACCTAGATTGCTAGCATCAGTGGTAATAATAGTTTTCCTGTCACTTCTGAAGTTCTACAATGATGGTGCCTTGTTCAGTGCTGATTTAATTAATTCGAATTCCTCTTCACATTCAACACTCCATTCAAATGTCTTACTCTTCAAAAGTTCACAAAGTAGTATGGTGTGCATTGCGAAATCTTGTATGAACTTAGAATAGTATCCTGAAATCCCAATGAAAGTATGTACTTCTTCCTTAGACTTAGGTCTTGGCATATTCTTTATAGTATCAGCTAATTCTTTTTTTGGTCGTATCCCTTCAGCTGATATTGTGTGTCACAGATAATGAATTTCATGATGTTGATGTTACATTTCTCTCTACTTAGAGTCATACCAGCTTCATACAGCTTCTTAGATACATATTGAAGTCTCTCATCAGGTGATTCCTGATCAGTGGCGTGTGCTAAAATGTCATCTTGAAAGCAGATGATGCCCTGATCTCCTTCAAAGAGCCAGTACATAATTTTTTGAAAGACTGAGGCAGCAGATATTAATCCAAAAGGTAGTATTTTATATTGATACAAACCGTCAGGTGTGATAAAAGCCGTCATCTTTCTTGAATCTTTGTGTAGCTTAACTTGATGGTATGCTGAAGTTAGATCAAGAGTGGAAAAATATTTTGACAGCCCTATTGTGGACACAATCTCTTGGATATTAGGAAGAGGGTGTCTGTCAGGAACAAAACACTTATTGAGTTCTCGCATGTCCACGCATATTCTCAAGTTCCCAGATTTTTTCCTGAGAACGACTAATGGTGAGACTCACTCACTGGCATCTATGCTTTCTATGATGCCCTGGTGAGTTTTGATCTCCATCCTCACTTCTTCTCTCATGGATAGTGGAATGGTGCGCATTTTCTGTGCTACGGGATATGTTCTGGCTTAATTCAAATTTCATGTGCATAGCCACGAAGACATCCAATTTCATTCCTGAACACACTCTTAAACATTTCATCAATCTCTGTGGTATGCTTAGACTTCCGAGTTTGATTGTGGCATTCTCGACTGACAGTATAGATTCACTGGCACTGGCATCATGTTTCACTTTAAGCTTGCTTTGATGAGTCCAACTTAATAAAGGTGTTCTTCCTGCTTTCGTGATGTATATTTTGCCATTTGCTCTTCTGTCCTTGAACTTTAATGTGCCCCAGAACCACCCAATGATATCTTTTTTGACTCCCCCATAGGCTCTGGGTCTTATATCTGATTCATGCAAGTATCATGTTTACTTCTGTTCCATAAACCTTGCGGTACAAGTGTGTATTTAGTGCCTGAGTCTATCATCATATGCATGTCAATACCATCAACACATACTGTGGCTTTGGGACTTTCCATTTCTTCCTCATTTTCTTCATCAGTTATAATGAATACACATTCTTCTCCATTATCCTCACTGTAATTTTCATCCCCTATCCAATTTGCCGAGGTTTTTTGAACTCTACAACATCTGGCATAATGTCTTTTGCCTTTGCATTTGCCACAAATAATCTTGAGAGCATGACATTCCGGGTTATCCGCCCAATGGTCTGTACCATCACACCTGAAGCACCTGCCAGTGTTCCTCCTTGGACTGTCCCTTAGTTTGCGTGGATTTCTCCTCCTTGAATTCACAGGTTGTGTCCTGGAAGACATCCCGCTTCTCCTGTCTTCTTTCCATGGTGTTCTACGAACTCTCTCAAGTGCGCTCTGTCTACTCACTGTTTCCACCACTTGGGCTATGGACTCATTAGGCCTCATTCCGGGTTTTGGAGCTAACCATGGAGTAATTAGCTCCATGGTCGCCTCCGGAACCGTCCCAAATCCGGCATGGTGAATGGAGTAATTACCGGTCCATTCCAGGGTTGGAGGGACCGGTAATTCCCCATTCACCTTTTGCGCTTCCCCATTCCCATTTCTGCCCCATAGGGCTCAATGGGAATGGGGAAGGAGGTAATTACGGCACCGTAAATTACGGTACCGTAATTACCTCCGAGGTACCTTTGCGGGTCCCGTACTTAACTCCTGCTAAAAGCAGGAGGTAAGGAAGGACCCGCAAAGGGAACTCGGAATACGGAGGTAAGGGATTATCGGCATTGGCACCCTTACCGGTGCCGGTAATCCCTTACCTCCAACCTCGTAATGACCCCCATTAATTTTATTGGCATTAATCGCAGTGGTGGTTATTTTTGGAATTTCATGTTTAATCTCAACTGTTTGGACTCTATTTTCCAATTCTCTGACACATTTTTCTGTGTGTTCCACTTCTTTGGCCACACGTAAAACATTATCTAAAGGTGGGTCATCCTCAGACCACAGTCTTTCCCTCACCTTACTGCTTCTGCATTCCAGCATGAACTGATCTCGCAGTCTCTCCACCAGCTGTGCATTGAAATTGCAAGTTTTGGCCAATTTCCTCAATTCCGTTATGTATTGTTCCACGCTCTCCCCTTCTTCCTGTACTCTCTTTCCGACTTTGTACCGTTCTAGAATTGTGCTTAACTTCTTCTCATATTGTTTGCTCATCTTCCTCACAGAACGCTCATATTCATTTAGATCAGCACCCTCATCCGGAGGTAACTCCAGCAGATCTTCAAATTTTTCTTGCCCAGCTGCGCCCAGGCACTGTAACAGTAGTGATTTTCTCTTCTCCACACTGCAATTTTGACCACATACGACACCTGCATAGTGCTCAAAAGATTTGATCCACCTCCTCCATGGAGTCGCTGGTTCACCAACTTCTGGTAGGAAGAACATGGGTGGAGGCACACTATTGAAAGACATTTTTTCCTTTGAAGTGTCCACAGAAATGTAGCTAGCACGTTATATTGCAGATTTGGTTGACATTAGATTGGTAATAGCTATTTACAATTTCTATTTCAACTTGCAGACAATGCTCCCAGTGCTGCAGATCAAAGAACTGTGACTGTGTATTAACTTGTAAGTATAGTTGACAGCAGTGTGATATTATACGTCAAAAAAAATATCAAGAAAGAATATTCCTTGTTGTAGTTGTAGAAAGATAGGGGTATATACAGTGACTGCGTCAACAATGTGGCATTATTACTTAATTGCCATCAAAGTTTGAGCAACTATATTGTTTCCATTGAATGGAGCATGTAACACATGGATTTCCAACGCTGTGCCTTTAAATTACTGCAAACGCGGTGAGTGTATCTCTTTAAATCCCACAGCGTCGTGTCAGGCAATTGTGCATATACAGGAAATGAATCAGAGAAGTCTTATTGACACACTCGGACTCTCCATGAGTAGAGCCGCGGCAGCGCAGATTATATATCACAATAGTATGAGCAAGAGTACCTGTCAGATTGCTGGAAGGAGAAACTCGATGCACGTAGCAAGCAGAGCGGCAGCAGTGTCCCGCGGTACTGCAAGGAGCCGCTAGAACGCTCTGGGATGGCCAGCCTCGAAGAGGTGGTGGGGCCAGGGGCTAATCCTCGTCGCCACTTGTAGTGGAGGCAATGGGGTGACGAGAGAGAGTATTTATATTAAGGTATTTGTCTTTTATTATTATTATAAGTTATATATACACAGGAGTTAGATAGGCTATAAGGCCCCACCAGTTGACGCCTCTGTTGCAACAGTTGTTGTTCAACTTGCATTCGCATTCTCGCAGCAGGCATTCTCAGATGCCAGAACGCAGGGACTGATGTAGCCACGAGCCGAGTCTCGTGTAAAGGAGACAGAAGACACGTATATTACAAGTAAAAGCAATGGTTGAAACGTGGTGATTAAGGCCTTGGCTTCCTGCTTCCACTCCCCACTGCGCATTGCACTGCCGGGGGTTCTCGCTCTCAGTGCCTTTCTGTGCTCGGGAAGGGAAGCCTATCTCCCATGTTCCGGTGTAGCCTTCTTTCCTCTGTGGTCAATGCCCACTTTCCTCAAAATCCAGTCTGTCAAGTTCTGCTCTGAGCCTGACATCTGCAGGACCTCTCCTCACTATCTGGGGAGCCTCCTGGGAGGTCTGCTTGCCTGATTGTGTTGCTGATTCCGGTGCTCACAGCAACATGGTGGATGGTGGTGGTCTGCTGAGGCGAGTCTTTGTCACCAGTGTAAAGTGGTCTGCACTCCAGGTGAACAATATTGTGTATTTATTTGTTAAGAAGTATATCAGAAAACCCCCAGCGCATCCACGCTGGCCTTGACTACCAACTGTAATACTCTTTTTTGGTTTTTTTTGTTGTTTTTCTTTTTGTTTTGTTTTTTTTTAAACTTTCTTTATTGGTTTTTTCCAACAAAACAAACAAATCATGAGACCGAACGTCGGTCGTACTGTGAAAACTGCACCCTTCCCACCCACTCCTCCCCTACTCCCCCCCGCCCATCATGTTGAAAAGAGTCATTGTGCTAGAGGTTATCAACTAGGTGGCGCCGTTGCTGGGGCTCCAGCGTTGTGTGTCAGGCTGGTATTTGAGTCCTGCGGTGGTTCCGATTGTTGAGAGTCAGCAGCGTCGGTCGTTGAAAGCAGGTATATGATGTAGGGCCCCCATATGTCCGGAGGGCGTGCGTGTAATGGCATAGTCTTGATAAAGTATGTTTCCACATCTTGACAAAAAGTTACGTCTTTCAGCCAGTGCTGTACGTTTGGAGGGGGTCCTCTACCCCACGTGTAGGCGATTCTCCTTCGTGCCAGGACCAGCAGTAGATCTGTCAGCCTTCTAACTGAGCTCGGTAGCGATTGAGTCAGGCCTAGTAGTGCTGTTTTTGGCTCGGGGACAAGCTCTGTTTCGATTATTGCTAAGATTGTTTCAAGTACTGCTCTCCAGAAGGTGGCTACTGGAGGACAGGACCACGCCACGTGAAGGAAGTCAGCTGTGGGTGTCCCACATCGGTTGCACTCTGCTGAGATGGAGTCCCTTTGGGAGTGCAGTTTCGCCTGTGTGTGGTATGTTTGGTGGAGAAAGTTAAAGTGGATCAGTTTGAATCTCGCATTGATCGCTACTCTATGGGTGAGTTTTAGGATGTAGGTCCATTCGCCGTCTGAAATCGCGCTGTCTAGTGTCTTTTCCCATCTCTTTTTGGCTCTTGCTCTGGGTGGGATTGCTTCATCGAAGAGGCCTTTGTAGATGTTAGTTATCAGGTGCCCTTCTCCCTGGGCTTGGATTGTGTAGTGGAGTAGTGGAGTGTCGTAGTCTGTAATATATGAACGTGTCGAGGGCGTTGTCGCCTCCTCTTTCTCGGGCTTGTTGTGCCGTCATGAAAGTCCCTGCCCTAAAGAGGTCGTCCATGGAGTGCACCAGTAGCTTTTCTGTCCAGAGCAGGAAGACTTTTTCGGTTGTAATGGGGATACCAGGAATGTGCTTTACTGGCAGGAGAGGAGAGTATCTGGCCAAGATGTCGTTTACCTTAGCGATTTTCTTCCAGATTGAATATGTGGTGGCGACAGGATTCATTCCAGACTGAGTGACTGGGAACTGCCCAAAGATTATGGCTCGAAGGAGGTGCGGTGTCGCCAATGCTCTCTCTATCTGGACATGTGGTCGTATGAACTGCGTTGCGTACCATTGGCTGAGGTATTGGGCCTGGGCCGCCCAATAGTAACGTTCTAGGTCCGGAAGGGCCAATCCACCATGCCGTACCGGTAGGGTTAGTGTGGAGTAGGCGACTCTTGCTACCTTGCTGGCCCAGACGAGATCTAGGACCATACTCTTTATGCGTTCAATACGTTTCTGTGTGAGGAGTAGAGGGATGTTTGAGAAGAGGTACAACAGTTTTGGTTAGATGATCATCTTTACAATTGATACGCTGCCCCAGAGGTTGAGTGGTAGGGACTTCCATCTCTCGATCTTGGCTTGGAGGATGTCTATAGTGGTTTCGTAGTTATCATGAATGATCCCCTCTCTCAAACGGGACATGTAGATGCCGAGATACCTTACGTGTGTATGTTGCCACTGGAAGCCAAAGTCGTCAGTAAATTCAGTGGTGGCGGCGGTGGGCGGGGAGATGACTGATTTGCTGTTATTCATTTTCAGCCCAGAGAAGCGGCCAAACTGTATTACCGCTCTCATTGCTGGGTTTAGGTTTTCATCTGCGTTCTGTAGAAACAGGGCTATGTCATCTGCGTAAAGCGAGATGACCATCTTGTGTGGGCCGAAAGAGAGGCCTCTGTGAAGGTGTCGCATACGCATGTCGGAAGCTAGGGGCTCCATTACTAAAGCGAACAAAAGCGCCGAGAGTGGCAAGAAACGCTTGCCCAGCCCCATCCTTTCCAGGACAGAAAGGGCCATTCGACCGAGTCGAAAGCCTTCTCGGCGTCTAATAGTACTGCCACGGCCTGACAGTCCGGTTCTAAGGCCTCAATTGCTCCGAACATCCTCCTTATCCCGTATGAAGTGTTCCTCCCAGGGATGAAGCCCGCCTGGTCAGCCAGCACCATGGCGGGCATGAGGGGCATCAGCCTCCTGGTTAGGACTTTTGCAAAGATTTTGTTGTCCAAATTTATTAGCGAGATTGGCCTGTATGAGCCTCATTCCATAGGATCTTTGCCGAGCTTGTGCAAGAGGATTATGTTGACCCTGTATAATGTTGGTGATAGCTGGTCATTGGTCAGGGCCTCGTCATAGACCTGGAGGAGTAGCGGGGCAAGGAGGTCTGCAAAGTGTTTATAGAATTCGCCGGACAGGCCATCTGGACCTGGTGCTTTAGAGTTGGGTAATTCTTTGATGACTTCGAGGATCTCCTCAATGGTAATGGGGGGCTTTAATGGTTCTCTGAGCTCTGGGTCGACCCAGTAAAGTTCTATTTCATCTAGCTATCGTCTCAGCTCTGTTTGGTCGGCGGAGTAGTTGGAGTCGTACAGTTCCTGGTAGAATCTGCGAAGATTTTCAACAATGTCGATTGTCGAGTGGACGGTGTTGCCTGTTGGGTCCCTTACTGACTCAATCGCTGTGGGTTTTCTGTCGGCAGCTATGAGCCTCGCAAGGAGAGCTCCGGGTTGCTGCCCTTCACCGTACTGTCGAATTTTGCGGTGTCTGCCCAGAAATTTTATTTCCCTTTCAGCTGCATCACGGAACACTTCTAATTCTTTCTTGATTGCTGCTAGTGATTGTGGAGTTTTGTTTATCAGGAGAGCGCCTTCTAGGTCTTTGAGTTTTGCTTCGCTGGTGTTCAACTCCCTTTGCAATAGTTTTAATATTCCGCATTCCTTCGTCATGCAGACCCCTCTGGTGAAACATTTTAGAGTCTCCCACAGGGTCCCGGCTGAGGGCACTGTACCTGTGTTGGAGTCAAGGAAATGTTCTAGTTCACTTCGGAGTTCTTCCGCAAAGACTGTGTCTTGCAGTGCTCGTGGCTTGAATCTCCAATGAGGTCGAGGTTTGGTTGTTTGTGCGGAGTTTGCAGGTAGAGACACCATGGAGTGGTCTGACAGGGTTCTCGGTAGGATATGGCAGTCGTTCCATTGTAGGTGGCTGTGGCAGGACACAAGGATATAGTCTATTCTCGAACTGGTTCCGTGTACCCAGGAGTGGAAGGTGAAGTCGCTGGTGTTTGGGTTCTGGTGTCTCCAGATGTCAATGAGGTTGTAGGCTTTGCAAATTTCAGTAATTTGTAGGGACGCCTTGGATGGGGTCACTGTTTGGTTATGCGATTTATCTTTGGCTGGGTTCAGGGTTGTGTTGAGGTCACCACCCCATATGATCGTGGACCGACTGACCGTGCTCAGTTGGGTCATTAGCCAGTCGAAGTTATTGGGACTGTCGGTGTTCGGGCCATATGAATTCACTAAGGTGATTTCTTCTCCGTCAATCGTTCCTTGTACCATGAGCGACCTGCCTTCTGTGTCCTTTTTTTGAGAGATTAGTTTGGAATTGATTGCCTTATTGATTATTATGGCCACTCCTCTGGCATAGGACGAGAAAGAGGCAAAGTAGCGGTGACATCCCCAGTCTTTGGCCCAGGGGTATTCGAACGTTGGGCTTAGGTGTGTTTCTTGGATAAATGCTATGTCGATTTTGTGCCGGCGTAGGTATTGAGTCATCTTCCTCACTTTCGCTGGTTGATTCCCACCTTTAATGTTCCATGTAGCTACGGTGAAGCCGCCGTGTTTTCAATTCTTTGCACGTGCGGATCGTGGCATTTAGCTACTAACGGGTGGGGTTGGTGGGCCCTGTTGGGTTGGTTTTGTTTGTGGTGTGGTCTTCTCTTGAGTGGAGCATATGGGGTGTCCTGGGTGCTGTAGAAATTGTTAACCCCCAACTTGTGTGATTCTCCCTCCCATTTCATGCGAGCAACCCCCAACTGGCTCGTTGTGGATCCCCCTTTTTTTAACTTGTAATTTGAAAACTTGAACATTGCTGTGCTAGGGGCGCTTGGATCTTCCCAAGTCGCGCGGCCTTAAGGTTTTTTTACCATCTATTTTGCGTTCCGGCAGCGCTGATTGTTGCTGTGTGTCATGTTTTTTTGCTTCAGTCCATCTATGGTGGGTTCCTCTGGGCCCTTTCTCTTTGAGCTCGTGCCTGGTTATTCTCTGGTGGTCGACAGCCCGCCTGGTCTAGGTACATATTTGCCTCTTCAGGTGTTTGGAAAAACTGGGTTCTTCCCTGGTGTTGTATTCTCAGTCGGGCTGGGAACAGCATCGAGTATGGTATCTGGTTTGTGCGTAGTCTCGGTTTAATGTTTGTGAAAGGCCTCCTTTGTGCCTGGACGGCTGGGGAGAAGTCCGGATAAAAGTGGATGGTGTCGCCATCGTGCTGTACCTCGCCTTTCTCTCTGGCCATTCGAAGTCTCGAATCTCTGTCCTTATTATTGAGTAATTTTGCAATTATTGGGCGAGAAGGGGCTCCGGGAGCGGGTCTTAGCGTCGGTATTCTGTGGGCTCTTTCGACGACAAACAGGGGCGAGCGATTTGCACATTTCTTTAACGTGGTCTTCCATTTTGCCTTGTAGTTGTTTCTCTCTTACTCCCACTATCCGGATGTTGTTCCTTCTGGAGCGCCCTTCGAGGTCTTCGTTTTTGGCATTGATGATTTTCATTTGGGCCTCGAGAGACAACACTTTGGTATTCAAAGATGACACCCCATCGTCCAAAGTAGATATCCGTTGCTCTGCCTCATCCAACCGTTCATTGTGGGTGTCCAGCCGGTTGTTGGACTTGATCAACCTTGGACGAAAGGCCATCCAGCTTACTATCTAGGTTACTGATACCGGATTTCAGTTCCAGGAGCAGTGCTCTGATGTCGAGGGACTGAGTATCGTCGTTCTCTTGGTGTAGTATGTGTGGCGGGGACTCTGATTCGTTGCTGTGTCTTGGGGTTTTTGCCGAGGTTCCAGCGTCAAAGTTCAGTTTGCGCTGTTGTTTGTCGTTTTTCCCCATTGCGGGTACGGATGGACAGCGCCGTTAGTTGCCTGGCCGTAGAGTTCGTGTGGCGGCCGAGGCGGGGTTTTCCTGTGCCCTTATGCGGGGTTTTGCGAGATGTTTTGTTCGACCGCAGGGACGGCCTGTGCCGGACAATCAGCCCGCCATATGCGTTCTGGTTGGTGTCGGGGACGGTGGATTATCAGCCGACCGAGCCAGTCGGGTCCCAGGATAGTTGGTTCAGTTCAGAGTTCTATGTTCCCTGCGGTGCGTCACTGTGCTGCCAGAGTGGGGCCTCTTGCTAGATAACGCCGAGTGGGTCGTTGGGCACAACCACGCCGCCTCCCGCCCAGCGTGCGCCGTACCTGGTGAGGCCTCACCCGTGTTCCGCTCCTTCGATTTGGCCGCCGCTTCGTCAGGATGCAACTGTGTAGCTCGTCGGCGGGGGGCTGTGGAGCCGCGAGGTTCTGCCGGGATGCTGCTTCTCAGCTGCCGGGGCAGTGCGGGATCTGTAGCGCCGGCGTCTCGGGCCGCGGGCTACTCCTTTCTCCCGCTTTCAGCGCGGCCTCGCCTGGGCCGCGCTGCGGCCGCCAAAGCTCTCTCGCGGCCTTTAAGGCGCCCCAGCCATCCGGGGACGTCGCGAAGCGGGATCTAGACGGTCAAGGTCTCTGGATTCGGCTTCTGCATGGCTGATTTTCTTCCCTGTACACTGGCTGAAGCGATGATGGTTGTTTTAGGGGGTTATACTGCCGGAATAAACAGGATTAATAAGGATTTTAATAGGCCGCGCGGGAGCTCACAAGGGAGCGGCCATCTTGGTCGGGTCTCTAGCGCCCTCTACCAACTGTAATATTCTGAATCAAAACATTCTACCTCAGTGCTTGTACAGTCCATATTCCATGTGGATATTCCACATTCCACTTTGCAACAAAAACCCTTTTTAGAAAGTGAACGTCCAGTGATTGGGGAAGTCACTATGATTTGCTTACGATGCCCCATTGCCAGAAAAGCACAATAACCCATATATCTAACTCCAGGAATCCAGTATACCAACCTCAAGGCCATTGCTGCACCACACTGTGAACTATGAGCACAGTTGAATTGTTGTGCAAACACTCCACAGAATTAATTTAATGTATGTGTTACTTTTTTATTGGAAAGTGCATGATGAGTGCAGCATTGTGGGGTGCAGCATGACTGTATCAAGTGTGCATAGAAATTGCTCATATGTTTCCACCCCAAAAACAAAGACATTTTTCTGGGAGAGCGACAAAACCCTATGCTGTACTTGAGTGCAACATTTGGACATATCTCCAAATGGCCATTCAGAAGGATTGATTTTAAGAGGTTGGAGGAGGGGGATGTTTAAGGACCAATGGAAGAACTGTTTGGTGCATTACTGAAGATAAAGCATAATGTTTTATTTATTTGTCTAATGTGTGATGAGAATGAAATTGGTTTGTCTATTGTATGACATGCAACAGCTCAGCCTTGTTCTTTAGTGTGTGAATACACTTCCAATAACCCTTGAACTCCACCAAGACCATTTTGATCAGATTTAGAACCGGTCACTCTAGCAGAGTCCGGACCCAACATAGCTCCTAAATCTCCATGTATGCCCAGCAGAGGAAAATATTGAGCCTGTGTTGTAAATTATGTGTAGTTTTCTGGTGCTCTGGGCACAAAGCTTTTCCACATGCAGCACATACGCTCCACATACAAAGAAGAAGGCTTAGATCACCGAATCTATTGGTAACAGGGCCGGTGATTCAGGCATGTATCAGCAGGTCAGGCCTGCCGGTAGATCAGAGCCCCTACCAGCAGACTTTGGGCCTCATTACATGGACGGCGGTGGACCAAGGTGCTATTAGCACCTTGGTCCATGCCGGTAAAATACCGGCACCGCCTTGGAGGAAAGGGGAATTACCGCCCTAATCCAAGATTGGTGCAGGGGTAATTCCCCCTTCCCCCATTGCCCTTCCCCATTCCCATTTTTGCCCCATAGGGCATAATGGGAATGGGGAAGGTGCTAATTATGGCACCGCAAATTGCGGTACCGTAATTAGCTCCCTGGTCCCTTTGCGGGTTGGTTTTTAACGCCTGCAAAAAGCAGGCGTTAAAGTCTCCAACCCGCAAAGGGACCTCGTAGTAAGGCGGTAAGGGTTAACGGTTACCGGTACCATTAACGGTGACCGTTAACCCTTACCGCCGTCCGTGTAATGAGGCCCTTTGAGTTTGCAAATCTGGAAAGGTGCTGGTATAAGTTGTTATCGGCTCATTAGTTCCAGACTGGCCAACTCATAATGATTATAGAGTCTTACTGCAGAGTGCTTGGGTGGACTTATGAGAAAGTCTGTTAGTTGCCAACTTGCAACACAATTGGGCTTC
Organism: Ambystoma mexicanum; assembly: GCF_040938575.1. Classification (NCBI taxonomy): domain Eukaryota; kingdom Metazoa; phylum Chordata; class Amphibia; order Caudata; family Ambystomatidae; genus Ambystoma; species Ambystoma mexicanum. The sequence continues at coordinate 390,402,691 of NC_090929.1, read as the reverse complement.
AGTGTATACATACTTAGTGAAGTCTCTGTCACTTCTATGCCATCCTCTGTTTGTAAGCATCATTCCTTTTTTCACCTTCTATCCCTACTCATACCAGTACAGATGTTTTCCTCACTCCCTTTCATCCGTCTCTCTAAATTTTCAGAACTATTTTTTTTTTTTTTTTTTTTTTTTTTTTGTGTTTAATCAACAGATTTTTACAAAAAGGTAGAATTCGCATAAAGCTGGTGCTGTCGCTAAAATGTTGCTTAAAATGTTGCTTGAAATGTTGCTTAAAAAGTGCCGCCCTCGCGGACTATGCCCGTGGCAGGTTTAGTGATTCTAGAATTTTGTACGTGGCTATCTGCCATTTTGTCTTGTCTCCTCCCATTAAGCGAGCCCAACAAGTGTCTTCGTCAGCTATAGTAAAGTCCGAAAAGATATGTCTCAGGTAACGGCTTCTTACTTGTTGGTTAGCAGCACATTTTAGCAGTAGATGGCGTATTGACTCTATTTCTTGTATGTTGCAAAAACGACAGAAGTTGGATTCAGTTTTGCCTCTTATCGCCAAGATCTCGTTTGTTGGCAATAGATTGAGGCGAGCACGTAGTAACATGTCTCTCCCCTTCCTACAAGGGAATTTTTTAATGAATTCTTGTAGTTCATTCAGTCTTTTTACGTTTGGTGGCAGATGTGCAGTTAACTTGTTTTTTTCTGCAGTTTCCAGAGTTCGTATCCAATCGTATTCTCTTAGTTTTTTGAGGACAAGTTTCGGGTTAGTGGTTAATGTTTCTTCGTTCTCCTGAATTTGTTCCAACACTTGGATGTTATCGTTTTTCCATTTCGTTAGACTTCCAGTCGTGGTTCGTTCAAGTTCCTGGTTTATTAAATTGTAAATTGATGGAGGCTCCGCCATCCGGCATTTCCTATAGAGCATCAATTTTGCCTGTTCAACAGAGCTTTTGAGGGACGGCAAGCTGAGCTCTTTACGAATCGAGGCACCTGATGTTGAGTTGGGCAGCATGAGGACTTTTCTCCAAAACTTTGACTCCATTTTTGTCCAGATGTCTAAAGGCAGGTTTATCATGGCATCGCCTCCATATGATAGAGTTGGCATAACTTTTTTCTTATAGAATTCTCGCACTGGTATCAGCGAGTATCTGCCAAACTTTCTATCTATTGCCCTGGCTTGGGCTGCCATTAGGTTTACTTTCGTTGTTAGTGCTGCTTGCATGGCTTTGTCTTGTTTTGTACTGTCTAATATGACTCCTAGGTATTTAAAGACCAAGACAGTTTCAATCGGTTCGCCCTCCAGATTTAAGCTCGGTCCTTTGCTTTTTCTAGTCGCCTTCCCGAATCTCAGCAATTTGGTTTTTTTGATGTTGATTTCTAGTCGGTTTTCTTGCATATACTTCTGGAGACTTGTCATTTGTCGCTGTAGTCCCACAGGAGTGTAGTCCAAAAGTACTAGGTCGTCCGCGTACAAGAGCCTCGTTATTGGTGTTTTGCAAATTTTCGGTGGGAAAGATCGTATAGTTGTGTCCGAGCTATTTATGTCGCCAATAAATGCTAAGAATAAGGACGGGGCCAATGGGCACCCCTGTTTCACACCTCTAGCTGTTGGTATCTGGTTTGATAGTAAGCCGTTTTGGTCCAAACGAATCCGCATGTTGGTGTCTGTGTATAGTGCCTTAATTGGGTTCAGCAAGGTTGCAGGACAGTCCCATGCCTCCAATTTAGACCAGAGCCTAGCCCTGTCAATACGATCAAAGGCCTGGGTCAGGTCGATGAATGCCACAAAGATGCTTGGGCCCCCTTCCAGGACTTTATTTTTCAGGACAGAAAGGAGTAGGATATTGGCCGTCGTGCCCATGTTTTTCTTAAATCCCGTTTGAAATGGGTCTTCACAAGGAGCTTTTGCTGCCCATCGCTTGAAGTGGTCTAGTAACATTGCTCCAAACACTTTCCCTATGACATCGAGAAGCGCAATTGGTCTATAGTTTGTTGGATTTTTTTTGTCACCTTTTTTGAAAATAGGTACCACTATTGCTGATTTCCAGGACGACGGTATAGTTCTCAAATCCGCACATTTTCTGAAGATTTTGCTCAGAAGACTTGCCCACTCTTCGGGGTTTGTTTTTAAATCCACGTTTGTGACCCCGTCGGGCCCCGGGGCTCTTGAGTTCTTTAGACTTGATATCTTTAGACGGATCTCCTCGGAGTCGTCTACTTTTAGCCAAGGGCCTTGCTTATATCCAGCAGGTTCACTAGAGGGTTTCGTTGGAGCCAAGTACATTGTTTCAAAGTGTTTTAACCATGTTGTTTCACCCACCTCACTTATTAATGATTTTTCTTGTACGTCCGTCGTGGCTCTCAAGGTGCTCCAAAATTCTCTTGTGTTTCTCCCACTAATCATTTTCAAGATATTTTCTGAATCTTGTTGGTAGAGTTTTGACTTGTGTTCTCTGACCCAGGCTTTGTAGTGCTTTGCTGCCGCCGCTGCTTCTTCGTATGCTGCCGGTGTGTCTTTAATTTTTGCTCTTCGTTGGATTTTGCGAAGGATGCGGCGTTTCTCAACCAAAGGTTTATCGAATACATGTTTTGGTGGGTTTCCACCAAACTTTTTTACAAATGTAGTTTTTTTGTACTTTGTTAGAAGTGGGATGTAGTTGGTTTTGTTCTCCTCCACTATTTCCGTCATGGAATTAAATCGATTTTCTAATTCCACAATGTGTTCCTTTGATAGTTTTAATCGGTTGCCTTGTCCGTTTATTGTGATGTCGGCTTTCATGTAGTCATTCGGGGGGCTAGATGCCTCCCAGGAAGTTGAGAGCAAATTGTGATCACTGGCCCTTGTTCTGATTATTCCAAAATCTTTTGTTATAGCCAAGATCGGTTCTGTGACGAACATGTAATCTATTGTTGCCTTTGAATTATTTCTTTCCCATGTTGGCAGATGCTTTGGATCTGGGAAGGCTTCATGCAAATTATGCAGATTTCTTGATTTCATCAGACAAGTCCATAGTGTTCCGCGCTGTTCTCCCCGCTGTTTGTTTACTTGACTGGTTCCTTTCTCTGGCTCTGTATTGCATGTTGCGTTTAGATCTCCGCAGATCATGAAGTGGTTTACTAAGTGTTCCGCCATGGCGATATCCAGTGCTTCTTCCACTTTCTCTAGGAAGGTAGTTGTTTCTGTAGATGCTGGATTCCAGTAGACATTTGCTATTATTAATGGTGTTTTTCCATAGCCCTCTTTGTTGTTTGTCTTGCGGGTCCATGAGGCTTTCACCATCAGTATTTCCAGATTACTGATCAATGTCTTATCTAGTGTGATCCCACTTCCGTTTTTGCAGGCGATCAAGAGCCCTGAAGATGGTCTTCCCAAACGGCCCTTGTTTGCGGGTGCCAAGATTAAATCAAATCCTCGCATAGAGGGTGGTTCACACAGCCAGGTTTCTTGGAGGCATATTAAATCATATGCTCCTAACGTAATGTCGCTGGCCGATAGGAGGTGAAGATGTCCTCTCGTGTTCCACGAGCACATTTTTATTGACTGCTTCTGTTCTCCTCCCTTGCATTGCCCTTGTTGAATGTGCTCGACTCCGGGAAACTGCTATTTTTGCTTCTTTTCGGTTAGTGCTTTTGGCAGCCAGGACCATATTCCTTTCATAGGGGCACATTTTAGTGAAGGTTCGCTCTCAATTTTATTTTGTTGTAGCTCTTGGTTTTGTTTCCTGCGAGTCGCTGTTTCACTGGCTCTGTGGCTATTTCTTGGATCTTCTTGTTTTCGTTCCTGTTTCCGCGAGGATGTTTCCATGTCACTGTAGCTATGCCTCTTGTCTTCTTTCTGGTTTCTTCCATGCTGGATGTTTTCCTTTAGCTTTAATGATTTTTGACCTTCTCGCTTTTTCGTTGCTTCCATCTTTTCCCTAACTCCAGAACTTGTGTGACTTTTCTTTGTTTGTAAGTTGGAGTTACTGTGTTTTTTTGAGTTTTTATCTGGAGATTCTTTCCTCTTCCTTTCATTGCTGTCGTGTTGTTGCTTTGTCTGCGTCACTTGGTACACCCTTAGGTCGTATCCCATGTTTTCTAGTTCTCTTTTGTTTTCAAGGAGGGTGTTTTTTAACTTCGTTGACGCTATATGCAAGTAAGTTCTGGCCTTGGTGTTTCTATGACTTGGTTCTACCACTAATAAGTCTTCTGATTTGATGTATTTTAGGTTTCGGATGTATTTGAACAACTTTAATACCGAATTTCTATTTAGTGTTACCTTGTCCTCATTTTCTTCTACTTGCGTTATTTTAATCTGCCATTTCGCTTGGTCCCATTTCCTAGGCTTTGGATTGGGCCATTTGGACCTGTCTCTATGCTGTGGACTCTGTTCTCCGTAGGCACTTGATGAAGTTGTGATGATCTTTTCATTTCTTCCGCGTTTGTCATGTTTATATTTCATGTCCTTGCTCGTTGGCGTGTATCCTCTTAAGTTTTTACTTTTTCTCTCTTGCTCGTCTTGGCGATACTGAAAGTTAACTTGCTGAGTTAGATTTGAGCGTTCTCCCTCGCGGGCCTCTGGTTTTACGCGGGAATGATGGTCTACCTTCTTTAGAGATCTGCCACTCCGTTGATCTGGTGTTCTTGATCTCGCCCTTTCTCTCTCCTTTTTTGTTTCCATCATTTGTTTTATAGTTTTTTGTCTCAACGTTTCAGTGGCCTCAATTTCGTTTTTGTCTCTGCTGCTGGTCTTCACCAATTTTTGTTTTTGGCGTTGTTCGATCCGTTGTTGGTTTACCTCTGCTTTGTTGTCTGCTTTATTGCTTTTACCGGCCGCTTGTGAGTACAGACTTTTGGAGGTTTTCTTTGGGCTTGAGTCTAAGGTAGCGTCTTCTGACACATATTGACTCAGGTTCATTAATTCATCGTTTTCCAGAAAGTCATAAGTTATCTTCGGTGATATTGTTTTATTCGTTTCCGAGTTTACCTGCTTGATCATGGGTTCTATATTTATATCCAGGCTCTCCTCCATGCGTACTTTATCTTTGTGGTTTGCTGGCCGCTTAAAGACTTGAAAAATCGCCTCTGCTGATTCTGTGCGTGATTTAGGCTGCTTAGGTAACGATTTTTTTGTTCCCTCTTTTTTTTTTTGGGTGGTTTCTCCTCCCTGTAGTTGGTCACTAGGTACTTCAATTGTAATTTCTGGTTTGCTTGTGTTTAGTGCACACTCTGGTTGTCCTAGACGGGTATTCATCTCAACTACTTTAGTGACTTTTTCTGTGGATGATGTGCTCTCAGTTAAGTCTATCGTGATAATTGTTTGAGTTTCTATAGTTTTTGTCGTCTTTGCCTGCGCCTCATCTTTCCCGCATATTTGGTTGGGCGTGGCTGATGTATCTTGGTTCGCTTCTTGGTTGTTTTTTTTTCTGGCTTCTAAAGCCATGATATATGCTTCTAGAAAGATGACTTTGCTGTACATCATTGCTTGGATACTGGTGTGATCCTTCAATGAGTCAGCGATGGTTTCGTAGAGCTTCATGAATGGGGCAAGTGCTATATTTACAGATGACATGATGGAGAGTAGGTCAGTCTTTTTGTTTGAGTGTTCCGCTGAGCTCGAAGGGTATTGCTGCGTTGGAGTTCTCCCTAGTGGGGCGTCAATTATATTTGTTGTCTTGTTTCCCCCCTGATTTTGTGATGGAGCAACAGTGTCAAGTAAACGACTTTGATGTTGGGTCGTATCTGTTCGAGGACTAAATGGTTCATGGCCCCACTGATTTTGATGGTGGTTCTGTCCATGTTTTTTCATTGGGGCCTGAACTGGAGTTGACACCTTGGACGGGGTTGGTTGATCAACTGAGTGTGTGTTTTCCTCCATTTTGCTCAGATGTCGTTCCCGTATGGTCTCGTCATTTACTATCGGGTCGGACTCCAGGAGTGGATTTGTGGATGTTATGTTGTCTGATTCAGACGTATCTCCTTTGTCCAAATTTGAATCTAGTGCAGTGTCTATTTCCCGCAGTGTTTTGTTTGTCTTATCCAGCCCTGTTTGTATACCGCCCGAGGATTCTTCTTTCTCCCCGGTATCTGGTTTTTCAAATAGACTTTCCATTTCCTGTTGGTGTTTTGGTTTCTCCTGCTCCCTGGCCCTTAAGTTGTCTCGGTTCTCCCCTTCTTCTGTTGTTTTTGTGTCGATTTGCAAGTGCAAATCGCCATTGAGTGTCTCTATTTCTTGCGAGGCCGTTGGGGAGAGAAGTGTCTTAAGTGCCGCTGGGTCTTCACTTTCTCTTTCGTTTAACTGATTCAATGATCCCTCTTTCTCCTCTGTTGTTAAGACGTTCTTCGTTCCTGGTTTTCCACTCTTTTTACAGTCTAACCTTCGTAGTTTGAAAGGGGGTAGGCATTCGTTTATGGCCTCGAGTATCTCCATGTCTGATAGCTCCATATGATGTCTGCTTATCCCTTTTGTGTTAGATCGAGACGTGAAGTAATTTGTCACTGGATTTTTTTCATTTATTGTTGTCCTATTTTTATTGAGGTGTTTACCACCCTTATTTCTTTTTGTGGTGATTTTAACCATTTGCCTTTGTCTTTTTTTGTTGTTAGTAGTTTTACTGCCTTCGCTGGCCGTGGGAGCTTCTTCCATGTCTGTTTGATTGTTCTTATCGTCTATGCTGTCTTCTGCCTCTGCGTGGATTGTCGCCTCCACTTGGATTTGGCCCAACGTCACCTCCCCCTGATGGGCCGTGCTGAGAGGTGCTCGGCTAAACTCGCCGGATGGTGCGTGTTTTGTTGTCTCTGCGGCATCTACTCCTCCCCCGTCTTCCTGGCCGTTCTCCACCCCACTCGTAGCTATGGAGCCAACTCTGAGAGCCCCCGGTGTCCCCGTCGCGGAGTCCTCGCACTGGTCAACCAGGTCCATCGAGGGCGGCTCTACAGCGGGGTCCGGGTCGGGCTCGGGTAGTAGTTGCGGTGGTGGCGATAGCTGCAGTTGTGGTTTTTTCGTTGCATTTTGCATAATCACCCCTATTGTAGTCGGTAATGAGTTTGAGGGGTCTGTTTGTTGTATTTCTACGTTTTGTTCTAAATGCAGATCCGAAATCTGATGTGAAGTCTGTTGGCCACCCTTATCTAGCAGACCCCAATCACTAGTTCTGTCATTTTCGTTTCTCTTGGGACTATGTGTAGGTGTTCTCTCATGACCCCTTGAGGTGCTTCCCTGTAGTTTTTGGGTCAATTTCATGCTTCTCAGGCACCTGCCTTCTTCTTCTTCTGGGAGGGCAACGCTGGTCTCCGTTTTTCTATTTGGTCTTACTGCCCTAGCTGACATATCTTTGTCAGGGATCACGGACTTCCTGGCTTAGTCGTGCGCCACCAGCGCCTAACAGCCACACAACAGCCGACGCCCTCTACTCCTATCGGGCTCAACGCCGCGAGGGTGCGCTGTCTCTGCTTTTGTGGCAGAGGATGTCACGTGAGCGGTCACGTGAGTCAAAAAGCTCCGCCTCCTCCAGGAAGCTAAGTGGTTGCCTGCAACTGCCTGCGGGTGTTCGCGCGAGTAAAGGAAACTCCCAGCGCTTACTCCAGGCACAGGCACAGGTACAGAGGCTTCCAGGACTCGGGAGCTTCACAGTGTTCCGTTGATTCTCTCGTGTGAGAAGTGCGCCGCTCGGCAGCGCTGTCTCTGCTTTTGTGGCAGAGGATGTCACGTGAGCGGTCACGTGAGTCAAAAAGCTCCGCCTCCTCCAGGAAGCTAAGTGGTTGCCTGCAACTGCCTGCGGGTGTTCGCGCGAGTAAAGGAAACTCCCAGCGCTTACTCCAGGCTTACTCCAGGCACAGGCACAGGTACAGAGGCTTCCAGGACTCGGGAGCTTCACAGTGTTCCGTTGATTCTCTCGTGTCAGAACTATTTGTCCTACTAGAACAGCTATGTGGTCCCTGGTGAAAGAAATGTAGCTCAACCGATCGCAAACGCACCCAAAACTGGTGCGTTTGGAGTAGATTGCAATATGTTCATTATGCTACTCTTCTTTTTTACGCGTACGATTTGCACTTTTCTAATTGTAATAATTATTGACATTTTACACTGAATGTGCATACCAAAGATTTGCAAATAATCTCTACATTAGAAAATGTTTGCATACTGCAGCATAACATCTTGAAAATGGTGATTTGAATAAAACAAAATCTCTGAAGGTCCGTTGATACACTGCATTATTTAAAATATCCTTGTCATGAAGACAACTTTACACAGAGCTACGAACAAAGACACACATTAAACCACCGTTTTGCAATCCCTCGCGCCACCTAACAACTGACATGGGCCAGGCGTATTTGGTGATAGCATTGCAGAAAAGGTGTGGTAGGTGCATAGGCCCGGCCGGGCCACTTACCAGATGAGGGTTGTCTGTCCGAGTACCAGCGGTGCAGTAAACCCACCCACGCAGGCCACACAAGGGAGTCGCTTCACTGGTTTCACCACGGCCCCTCCCCCACTGGCCTATGAGTAGGACTCCAACTGTAGGATGGCCGTTGTGCCTAAGGCTGATGCTGCCAGTGCCGCCTGAGCCTCTGATGACTTGACTACTCCTGCTGGTGCTCTTGCCTACCTGCCCATGCGCACCAGTCAGGGTGTGACTTAGACTCATTTACTCTGCGCTTGGGCCCTGGCTGGCACGCACCAGCACGCAAGTAAAAAAAAGAAACTGAAAAAACTAAAAATGCAAGTCGGACTCGGCAGGAGGTCCTGCTGACAATCACACTGCTGAACACTTCGGACCTTTTCTTCTAGCACCTGGTCTAGTCACCGTGCCACCAAGATACTGCGCTTTTCGCCCTGCTATTTTCCCAGACTACGACAAGGCCCAGAAAATAGTGATGTCAGCCATTTAGGAGGCTGACCTCTTCCATTATGCAAGATCGATGAAAGCGTGTGATGGAAGGATTTAGATGCATAGACAGTGTCTAGTTGAGCATCTTTGAGGCACGCTGAGGTGCCCCTGTCTCTTGAAGCCAATATTCACTATGGCCCCTTTGTGGTCAGAGGTAGTGTGGCTTTAAAACACTGGGGATGAGCCCCCTCCTCCTATACTCTAGCTTGTATGAGTATTGTCAACAATCACCACACTGAATGATCATTATCATGCACTCTCCTTAACTGTTGCTCAGCTCTGCACTCTGCAGAACTTTTCATATGAACAGTGGCTGTCTGTAATAATTAAACCGACGTGCTGTTTCTTACTGACATGCAGCTTAAAGAGCATTCTGGTCCCCATAGCCTCCCTCATTCCACCTGAGTATACCTTCTCACCTATACCCCACGTGTGTGTACGAGGAGGGTGGTAGCCATCATCTCTCAGAAAGTCTTTGCAGCATCCCTAGTTGAATGTCCTATGCCACCAGTTGTGCTAGAAATTCATCTAGCTAAGAATCAGCTCTCCTCTCAAGCCATATGATGATCAAGCTCTGCTCGTTACCCCACGTTCCATTCTCACACAGGTCAGTCAAGTTGGCTTGGACTGCTCAATGCAACAGATTTTACTTATCAGTGCTTTAATGTTTCATTTCGAAATTAGCTCCAATCAGCTTAGTACTTATTAGTACTGCCTTTGCTGCTTCAAATTCAATTTCTCTATTGTCGACATAGATGCCATACATGTCCATGGCCACTCCTTAGATAACATTGCAGGGCTTATGATCTTCCCATCCCCTACTGTACTCCTTACTGGATCGGACCACTATATGGTCCCACTCTAGATCCCAAGTGCCACCCACATTCTGTGGTCACTAGAGTTTTCAGGGTCACACCACTGTTGCTCTCTTCAAAAAATCTCTGAAACCTTTCTTATCCCTGTCTTGCCCCCTTAGTTGGACAGTTCTTTCGACATAGTCGAACAAACAGTGTCCTTAAGTACAATACTAGCGATGGCTTAGCCTTTGCCACCTGGGGTCCTTCCAAAAGGTATCCAATACCAAAAACAGAGATGCGCTCTTGTTCTCTGACAAAGCCCAAAAACTCAAAAGCAAGTCCGGACTTTTGAGATTAAATGGGGCAAAATATAGAGTGAGTGATTTCCCATTGGTTTTCCACCAGCACGGCCATAGATGCTGGTGGAAAGCCAAATATATTGGGCAGGTTGGCTTGGAAGGGCAGGCACACGTGTTAGGTCCCCTTTGCTCTGCAACTCCACCTTCCAAAACAATGGAAATCCTGCGGATAGGTAAAAATAGCAGTAAACATGTACTGCTTCTTTTACCCCCATTGTTACAGATCCTCAGGACTTAAAAAATGACCCTGATTAAAAATGACACTTTACCAGGCTCGGACTAGACTATAAGGCAATAACCAAAAACGCAAAATGCTATTGTGGGCCAGTTTTGTTGTTCAAAGTGGGCCACTTTTGTGGCCCATGTTGGGCAGTTTGATAAGTTACTTCACCATGCGACTAGTAGTTGTGACCATTGTTGCTGGATAAATATTCTTTAAAATGCACAAATTGCATCACATTTTTTCAAAAACCTCTCCTTTGGGTACTACTCAAACAGTCGGTGACAAAAGGTAAACAAATGCCGTTTGCAACTGTGGGCCTCTTTTTCATTGTGGCCCGAGGTAATTTTTTGCCCCAGTCCTACCCTGCACTTTACCACTAGGCCATATATCAGGCTAAAAAGCATGTCTATATGAACAGAATCCAGGAAAGTAACAACATGAGGGGAGTGTGGTGTCACGTGCCCTTACGTAGAGGGTCACGTGACACGGAATTAATAAAGGAATCACCGGAACTGGCGTAATAACGCCAGTCCGAGTTTAAGCACTTCACGAATGAGTCGCGTCTTTCTTGCGCTGCGGCCCACCCCGCGCAGCGCCATCAAGCAGGCTCACTTGCGCTCCCCAGCTGCTGCGGGGCCTCATCAGCAACATCACAGGGAACACTTTTTTAAAATTACTACCAGACATCGCCCTGCAATCTCCGGATCCCTGGTTCCCTCTGCTGAACTCTATAACAAAACTGTGGAATGTATCTGCACCAAAATTAGGAAAATAAGGAGCACCCTTACTGCAACTGATACTTAGGAAGGGGACTCCATAATTGTTGACCCTTGTGAATCTACACCATCTACACTATTTGGTTGTTCTGTTGTCTCTCAAAACGCCATACTATTAAGCCTTCCAACTCCCTCGTAGACCCTCTGCTCACATCAATCATTCAGGAGTTTCCTAGGTATTTTAGTACACCCATTACTCAGATTACCATTGCCGCTTTTCAGGAAAAGGCCTTCCCTGAGTGCCTCAAGCATGCTCTTGATCCTGCTTTTTTAAACGAAATCTTGACCCGACGTACCCAGAAAACCATAATCCCATATCCACTCTCCCTCTTCTAGCCAAACTTTTGGGTGTTGCTTCTACCAGGCGTGTTAGTGATTGTGTGCCACCCTGTAACATTCTAGGCAGCCATCAATCTGGATTTCACTCTGGTCAAGTAATGGAGTCTGCTCTGAAGTCTGTTTGGGATACTGCCTTAGAAGCCTCTGTCTGCGGCTACTGTTTCCTGAACTGCCTATTAGCCCTCTCAGCAGCTACTTATCTCTTGATATTTCAGCAAGTAGGACCCGGCAGATAATGTTTGGCTCCTGTGGACAATCCATCGTAGACAACCATTTCATTGTCACACACGATTCCCCCAATCAATCGCCTCTACTCACAGATCTTAAATCTGCTGGATCCCATAATTAACACCTACCTGAACAGCATCTACTTTAACAAGGACCTGCCACTAGAAACATGTGTGCTGTCATTAGTAGAAATTAGTAATTTATTACAAAGCCTGGATACAAAGGCTGAAATTCATCTCCTTTGTTCTGAATGAGTCAGAGAGATGAATAGTCTGTGGTCCTGAACTATACCACCTGAGTAAATTACTGTAGTCCAAGTGACTCATGAGACGTCTTTGGAGAGCGCCCACATAAAAAAGACAAGGCATGGTTTCAAAACTGAGATAAAATTAATTCAGCTAACAGGCTAAGAGTGTCAATCAGTTTGCATTAATTACATTAGGAATCTTTACAACAGTGATAAGGAGGGAGATGTCATTCAGTTTGGAGGAACAAAGTCCTTGCATTTGGCTAGTAATAGTATCTTAAAGGAAATATAATGGTTGAAACAATCAGGGGACACCCTCCCTGTATCGTTCGCCTAACAGTTTTGAAGTAAAATCGCCTCACTGTTTAAGGAAATCATAGATGAGGGGGATAACCAGACCTTGTGAGTGCAGTTCCTTTGCTCCCATCCATAAAGAAGGAAGTGCAGCTTGCCCTGAAATCACTGAAACATAGCAAGACTCAAACAAATTGGCAAGCCATTTGTGAAAACAATTCTAAATTAATTGGACTCATGCTTATAGGAAAGTAACAAGCATCGGTTTGAACAGAAAGTCTTAAAAAAAGGTCTTCCTTGACTTACTACTGTGTTTCAGTATTTCTCTAGGCCAAAAAGGCTTCTGCAAAGGGTGGTAATACATTTTATTCAATTTTCATTGACTTTGCTACAGTGTTCTACCGTGTAAACAGGCCTTAGCTGTGGAAAAGCTTGAGCAGACTTCCATTGCTACCTGAAAGGCTACTGATTGACTTGTATTCTAATACTTGACCACAGCTCTGAATTGATGGCTAACAGTGTCTCTCTCATAAAATATCAACAAACAATGGGCTCAAACTGGGGTTTAATTTGTATGTGGCTGATCCCCTGAAGCCCTGCAGATTTCTTCTGACAATGTACCAGTGATTTGGAAATTGACAGCTTCCTGTATTGTCCTATCAAGATGACACAGTTCTCCCTGGTCATTGTATTTCTCTATAGTGGTTCCTGTGGGTGGTTCAGAATGTGTGTGTGAGCAACATCCTTTCCATCAATTATAAGAAGACCACTGTCATGCACGTGGAACAGTGCAATACTATCTTCCAGTTTAAATTTGCCAACTACAGACTGTGGGTATTGTCTACAGGTAGATAGAGTCAAAAGGCTGGGCAATTTTCATCTGCTCTAGCACATTTCAATCACTCATTTCGTGTGCTCTCAGTAAAACCCTTAATCAAAGCCTATTTAGGTTAGGTATCAACTTCTTTGTTGAGGGTAGATTTTGGGAGCAAGGGTTGGCTCTGAAAAATTGGACTCGTATTCACTTAATTCACCAAGAGATGGACATTACCTCCATAAAGGTCGGGTCACAATTGAGGTATTAGTGTTTCAGTAAAAAGGGAGAATTGGCAAGGCAAACACTTTCATGGGGGTACTAAGGAATGTGATATGTGTAGACAAACTTGGAGTAGGCCTTGTATAACAGCCATAGCCAATGCAATGATTGTTGGCAAAGAGTGCTGACCTGCAGAAAGCTGTTCAGTAGGGACAGTTTGATAAACGATGAGAGAAGCATTATACATTGCACCCATCAAATCAGATGATGTATAGTTTATGAAATGTTATAGTAGTCGGAGAGGCATGCAACAATATCTTTGGAAAGTTGCTGATTAGAATATACATCTGAGGTTTATGATGTTTCACTTCAATCAGTGTGATACATATGAAATTTAAGGTGGAAGTGACAATTTAGATTACAACACCAGAATTGCTAACGCCTCCTCAAGCTCAAGGGAACTCTTCGCCATTCTACGTGGACTTGAAACTGCCCTGTCCCGCCTGACCGCCATCGACAAAGACAGCGAGTGGTGTAACAAGATGCAAGACACCCTCAGAGGTAAAATGGCACAGCTCCAAGCCAGAATACTCAACAAATATGCCTCTCTTCCCACGACAGTCTTCCAATCGGGACCCACTCATGATAGCATCCCACCCTTCAAGTTTCAGCCTACCAATGTCATCTCCCTTGCCAACATCTTTGCTGGCCTCAAAACCTCCCACTGCAAGGGAGACACCCTCTCAGCCTCCATGGTCAAAGACTGCTTTGAGTCCCTTCTCCATTTAATAGCCTGCATTATCAATTGGTCCTTCACTACCCACAGTGTCCACCTCTCACTTAAGGAATCCTGGATCTCACTGTTACTGGAAAAAAACACCCTCGACCCTGCCATCCACCCCAACTATTGCACCATCACCACTGTCCCCTTCCTCCTCAAAATCATGAACAGAGTAGCTTATCTACAAATGCAATCCTTCCTCAAACTCCATCAAATCTTTGGCGTCTGCCAGTCAGTCTTCCGCCTCAAGCACGGAACAGAAACAGCTCTCCTCAATTTAAAAAGTCAATTTCACACTACCAAAGACAAAGGAGCCTTATCCGTGATCCTCCTCCTCGACTTTTCAGCAGCTTTTGACCTTGATGACCATAAGATCCTCTGCCAAGCACTCTCATCCGTTTCCCACTTCTCCACAGATGCCACTAACTGGATCACCTCCTTCCTATCCAGCAGATCCTTTAGAGTTTATGTGAGCAAGGCCACTGCCTCCCCAACACCCAACTCTTGTGGGGTACCCCAAGGCTTGTGTCTCTCACCCACCTTGTACAACAGCTCCACTAAGTCACTGTTGGACCACCTCGACACCTCAGGTATCTCATATACCAACTACGCCGATGATAACCAAATTCTCATCCCCCTCGCCAGCAACTATCTGAAAGACACTCTGAGAATCAACGAAATATCTGAAACCATCCAAACCTGGATCCTGCAGCTCGCAGTCTCGGTCTCAACAATAAAAAGACTGAGTTCCTACTCATTGTGTCTCCCACTCGCCTAAAGCGCCTCCCCAAGGATTACACATCCTTCGTCATCGATGGGCACAAAATTCTGGTAGCACCCTCCATCAAGACTTTGGGGGTCGACCTCAATTCTTTGCTCTCCTTGTCTCACCACGTCAACCACATCGCCTCGACTTCAGGCTATGCAATGAAACAGATTAACGCCAGCAAACCCTTTCTCACGGTTTATAGTCAAAAAGTCGAAAACATAATGTCGAATAGCAAAAATGTGGAAAAAAAATGTCGAATGTAAAAAAGTCGAAAAACCATACATATAATAGGAAAAGTCATAATTTCGAAAAAAAAATGTCGAAAAAAAAATTGAAAACCCAAAACACTCTTTTTTTTTTTTTACCCAGATAGTAACATTTATTATGGGGGTGTCCCCCCCCCAACCCCCCCATCCCAAACCCCTACCCCAACCCCCCCCCCTCCTCCCCATCCCCCCACCCCCCATAGATATACCTTTAATTATTTTAAAAAAATCTTTAATATAATATTAAATAATTAATTAATTATTTAAAAAACCACCCCAAACCCCTATCCCCAACCCCCCCCCATCCTCTCCATCACCCCCACCCCCCATGGAAATACCTTTAATTATTTTAAAAAAAAAGTTTAATAAAATATTTATTATTAACACATAAAATCGAAAAAAGTCGAAAAAACGTCGACATTTTTGTTTTTCGACATTTTTGTTTTTCGACTAAATATTTTCGACATTTTTACTTTCGAATATATTGTATTCGAAATTATGACTGGATACCCTTTCTCACCACTGCAAACCATCTGGAAGTTGCACAAGGTCCTATCTGCTCTAAACTTCACTATTGCAACTCCCTACTCTGTGGCACCTCAGAAAAAAACCTCTGCAAACATCAAACCACCCAGAACAATGCCCTCAGAGCCACCCTTAACTTGGGCAAACGGTATCACATATCAGAGGACAGGAGATCGGCTCACTAGCTCCCAGTTAAGGACAGAAGCACCTTCAAAATCATATCCATCACCCACCAATGTCTCTCGTACAATGCCCCAAGCAACCTGACGTCCAGCCTCAGAAAACACACCTCAGCAAGACCCACCAGGAAAGCCTATAGTCACTGCCTCGTCACCCCTAGGTTCACCTTACCTCTGGAACAAGCTACCCCTGCACCTGCGGGATGAACCATTTTACAATGTTCTCAGAAAGGAACTGAAAACACTGCTGTTTAACTGATTTGTCTCTGCTCCCTACCATTTCCTGTCTTTCTCCTCCTGCAACTAGCACCTAGTTGCCTACGGGCTGTGAGCACTGCTATAAATGCACAAATAAGTAAAAATAAAAGCAATAAATCTGCTGGTCTAGAAATATGTGTTCCTTAAGAAAGAAGCTCATGTATTCTCTTTGCGCCTCTGCAAACTGCATTTGACGGTGTAACCCAATCACAATGATGGACAATGCATGATTGCTTATGTGCTTCATCAGCATTGTCAAATGCAATTCAAACCCTGAACAGGGACTATTTTCTGGTTCAGCATCAGAAACATTGTGGTTGCCCTCTAATTGCCCCCCCCTTGTCTTTACCCGGCTCTCTCGTAACCCCTTTCCAGCATTCCCTGTATTTCACCATTCTGTCTCATACTTGGTTAGCTCCTTAGAATGACAGATATTTTGGGATTCTGCTGTTGTCAGTTACTGAAGCTACAGGGGGAAGGAGGTCAGACTAGTGCCCTCTTCTTGAAAAAAGCTGCCATGTTTTCACTGCATTTTATCGTGGCCTTGATGAAACATAACAACTGGCAATGACCTTCCCTGACCTCTGCTGCAGCAGAAGGACAATGACAAGCATGTTTCCATACAAAAACTATGCATCACTATGCTGTGTTTCCTACAGGAAAGGATAGGCAGCGCCTACATTCTACCAGGGGCATGCAGTGTGTAGATTGCTAGCCACTGCACCTGGTACCACCCTGGCCCAGTATAAAACTAAATTCCCTGTGGTCTGCTGGAGTACAAGAAACTCACAAATGCCCAAAGCGTGCATGCACTCAAGTTCACAGTGAAATCCATATTTCAAGCACCCACAACTAAATAATTCAGCACCCACAGCTAGACAATTATAACTGCAGGTGCAAGCAATAAGGGTTTGGGAGCTTTAATTGATCAGCCAAATGGAATGGGGGGAGATAAGTAGGGTTCACGTTACATCTACTGAAACCACTGAAGAAGAACTATTCTGTCAGTTTCTATGAGATTCTGCCTTCCCCTATACATACTTGCCAACATTCTGTGACCAAAAAGATGTAGTATTTTTCAAGTTTGAAAAATATGAACTCCCATAACAATGACGTCACAGGAAAATACAACACATACAAACAGCACAACATGGAAAGATGTTGAATTGTTAAAAATGTATTATTCTGAATGCTAACATCACATTGTCGGCAGATGCTGTGTGATGGTGTTACACTCTGCCACTTGCTTTCACTGCTGGTTCACTTAAGGGTTGTACCGGCAAGAGTGCAGGACAGAGTCACGCAGCTGTCAGGTCAGTGGATTGGTCTGAGTGCAATCAAAGTAATCACCTACCAGTCCACTGTACAGACAGACTAATTAATGTGTTGCATGCTCTGTCCTGGAGGCTGCCTTAGAATCACATAAATTACTTGCAACTGTAAAAAATAGTAGGATCTGTCACTGAAATCTGTAGGCGGTAGGGCTGCTTCAAAAGCAGTAGCCTACTGCCTAAATCTGTAGGGTTGGCAACTATGCCTATACACACGTCAGATCATTGGTAAAATACCTAGCAGAGGGCAGTGACAGAAAAGTATGCACCAGGCTAGCCTGCATTCCGTGCACCACCACCAGAGATTGTGGCTCATGTCTTTCTTTCTCTTACAACTACTAACCAACAGCTGAAACTTCAAGACAACATAATCACATCACTCACCTTGTCTGCAACACAAGTCATTGTGCCATGAGTCATTTCTGTTTGTCTCTACCCACTCTTCCACTGTAGCTGTACACTGGAGGAGTGGGAAGCGACAAACAGAAATTACTTGAGCACAGCAGAAGTAAGGCACCTCATTGGAGAGGGCTGGCCTGTAGACAAGCAAGTTGGGAGAGCCTATAACCCTTCTATAAAGCAGCAGACAAGCTTATCACTGAAGGAGGAATGGTCCTCAGGAAATACTGAATATTTCCACTCTCAAGCTTCACAATAGGTTAGGGGCCAACATGGATCATACTGTTATCAAATTACCAAGTGAACCAGCCATTAACTTCCAATACCTGAGAACTCATGCCAGAAAGTTGCCTTTGACCTGACGAGGCCTTTCAGCATGTGTCTGCCAAGCAAGAGGTAAACCATGGTCTTGATAGTCTACTTCTCCAGATGGCCAATAGTAGAATTTGACCAGATCATGATAGCCACTGTCATCAACTTACTCAGGTGGAGGTTTCTGAGAGAGGAGTGGCCAGAATTAACTGTAATTGACTACTGTGTCCAACTGGTCTCCCACAAGATGGAAAACATCTTATAAGACTTTCGAATTAAGCTCCAAGTAGTTGCACTTTATCACCCACATGCCAATGGCCTAACTGAAAGATTCAGCATTAGTATATGGGTTCTAGCTGTGCCCAGCATTTAATATGCAAATCGTGTTGCTCTCTTTCTCTGTTTCACTCCATGTCGCTGTCACTCTCTGCTTGGACCAGATTTGTACTGCCAGTTGATCTCTATCTCGTCTCTCTCTCTCTCTCTCTCTCTCTCTCTCTCTCTCTCTTTCTCTGCCAGTGTGATCTGGTATGTTCTCACTGTCTCTATCCTTTGGCGCAGTCTGGTTTTCTCTCTTTCTCTGTGTCCATGTGGTCTGTATCTCATTCTCAGTCTCTCTCACTCTCTGTCTCTCTCTTTCCGATTCTCATGCTCTCTGTCTCTCTCACTCTTTAGCTCTCTCTGTCTCTCTCAAACCTCTTCCTCTGTTAGTGTGGCGTTGTGCACGCTGCTCTCTCTGGCGTTCTCGGTCAGCGGAGTCTGGTACTCGCATGTTCTATTAAGGAGGGTTGTGTACAGCCATCTGCTGAGAGCTGTAAATCCACTGATTTTAAGGTGGGGTAGTAAGGCCCAAACCAAAAGGGAAGCCAAAACTCTCGACTTTAGATAGTATGTTATAGCATGCAGGCTTATCTTCAGAGAGTGGGAGTAGGCTGACACACAGGTACAGTTGGTCCACAGAACTGTCCAGAGAAACTTCACCACAATAGTACACATAAAGATATACAACTTTATCAAGCTACACATATATATATATATATATATATGTATTATTTAAATGAGTACTTTAGCAATAACACAGTAAAAATACTTAGTGTGCCCACTCCTATACTATAATGTAGTTTCACTACCTACTGATAGGCACATTATATACAGAGACAATGGATGGAAAAAAGGGTAACCAGACATCAAGCAAAACATTGTTGTATCGTATTGTATTGTATTGTTTATTTATTTATAGAGCGCACCGGGCCCTCAGGCATCTGGGCACTGTAAAGATGTCACGGTTTACAGGTTAAGGAAATAAGGACATTAGATACATATATACAGAGACATTACATACTTATAAAACATTATTAATAGTCCTTACACTTCCAGGGAAAAATAGGTTTTATGTCACTAGAAATTCACATGAGCATAAGTTGAATACAAGACTTTAAAAATACATTTAAATTCACAAGTGCAAACTAACATTCTAGTCTTTGGTCTTAAACCCACTGGACCAAAGATGGATCAGGAAAGATGTCCAAGGCAGAAAGGTACCTTTAAAGTCACTTTGGAAGAGTTGTAGGTGAGTAAAATGTTCCCCAACTGAATCAATGGGACACAGTCAACAGGCAAATCCTCATTTATGTAGAAAAAGATGTAAGTCAAAAAGTTTCCCCCGGAGGTGTGGATACATCAACAAAATACCCCAGGGGAAACCAGGGGAGACTTTGAAGAAGGGCTCCAGATTTAGGTTTGAAAACCAACAACCCAGAGAGAAAGGTGCAGTAGGAATCAGCCATAATGGAAGTGAAAGGGAAAATGTAGTTAAGGACCACCTGCAAAAAACCTCAACGACAGGGACCCCGAAGAGTAAGTATGGTGAATAACCTACCAATCCAGCGCACATAGGTAGGTGATGTTTCTGAGAAAGTCGTTCCAGGAAGCTTGAAACAACTACGAGAGGACAGGTCTTCTTTTCTGGGTGCAGCTTACCAGAAGACTTGAACAATAGAGTAACAATGGTCCAGACTATGGAAAAGAACAATCGCCTTTTCTAGGAGTGAACCCCTCAAGACAGAAGCAAAGTGTATGTAATACTTGTCGCCTGAGGGAAATTAGTAAAGAAACACACAGACATCAGGGTGTACAGAAAATGGTGTATTTAATGTGTTAGTTATTTAATGCGTTGTGTAATGTTGGTGTTTTACTTTACTATCAGACCACATACTCTAAGAAATCAAAAAGATTCACAGTTGCAGGAGGACTTCACTAGAAGTCTTTCTGACCACCATAAACATAGGCCAGAGATCGAAATAGTAAAGAAGCGAAATAGCAAACATTTTAGGGGGGCCTAAACAAGACCTATAGATCTCCGCAAAAATGTATTCTATTTTAACGCAGGCTTTCTATGTTATTATCGTCTCTGTTTCTTTCTCCATGTCGTGGTGCCTCTTTCCTCCTATCTCTCCTGCTCTCTCTCTGTGTCTGTGTGTCTCTCAATTAAACATGTCCTGGTGATAACAGAAGTAGATCATTGTTTTTATATGAGTGCCATTTTTTCCAAGAAGGAAAGACATTTGGAGACAAAATTGTCTGTTTTCTCAGCAGAAGGAACTATTAAAAAATGATATCATTTTTTTATACCAATTTTGTAAATTGGGTCATTTTAAAATATTAAAATGTTCAATTGTGAATTGTAATGATCATTTCAGGTATATACAGCCGTCCTTATAAGAACATTACATGTGTTTTACTGAGCAAACCATATGATCAAAACCCCAGCATAACTATATGGATACATTCCTATTATACTTGTTCGATATGCCCCTATGAGAGGGTACTTATTGAGCAAAGAAGAGTTTCACAATGTAGAATAGCAATATAGCTATGTTCTGAAAGATGGCAGACTGACACACTCATATTGTATTTTTAAAAATACATAAATGAAAAAAGGGAAGATTAAGAGCATACATATAGGATAAACAGCACACATGAGGGTTGCTGGCTGCTCTGCAAAAATTATGAGAGCATTTCTGGAACACAAAGTAACATATTTGGCACATTTGTCTGTAATAAAGTGGTTGTATGCATGAATCACTAAGTACATAATCTACACTGGGCATGCATGTTGCTCTTTTAATTTTTCATAGCATCCACCCTAACATTAACATGTTTGTAACATTAAACCATATGTACTGATTCAGACAGCCTCTGGTTTTGGATGTCAAGACAGAGTGGCGTGACATCATTCACTCTGTTGGGGTCCAAAGGCTGTCTGAAATAAATGTTTCCTTTATCGGGGTTCTGGTGCACTTGCTCAGCTCCAAATCCATTCCAGAAAAGAGTTGTAAATAAATGATGTTACAAAGTCAGAAATCATGCCCTGCCACCGAACTAAATCACCAAGACTAAACGTGTTTTAGAGGGTGAAAGATTGAAAATGTTAAACTGTTTGACTACTCAGGGGTATCACTAGGTCAATACGGTTCATGGCAATCTAAAAATGCTTTGGTGTCTCTGCATTTGTACCTTCCATAGTTATTTACAGGGCTCATGCTAAAACTGAACCAGTTTACGGTGCCAAGTTGTGGGGAAAATGCAATCTTCCCCACAACATTTGGTTGTGACTGAAAATGGTTTTTTTAATGTATTAACTCTCCCCGAATCCACTTCTAGTAGCCCCTTAATTATGATACTGGGGTCAACAACATCATAGATAGCATGTCTCAAAACAGTTGTGAAGTGGGTGAGAGTCTGGAATTCCCTGCTTCTCTCTGTTCCTCTCCCAATATAGGGAAGTTCAAACTGATGTCTGGAATTCCTGAACTGTAATTGTAATTGTAATTGTTTATTTGTAAAGTGCTTATACACAAGTGAAGTGCTTCAAAGTGCTTCAAGGTGGGAAGGGAACAAGAGGATATTGTCATCATTCTTAGGCCTTGAAGCTTCTGAATGATCTAACAGCAATAACTAGCATACTAGGCCGGAGGCATTTCAACTAGTATAAGTGTGTGACAAAGAGTGGGGGAGATTTAGGGAGGGAGGCATATGCATGCAGGAACAGCCTGCTAGGGAGTGGAGGAAGAATAGGACATGACAGACAAACATGCTAAGCCTAGTACATGCAGGTTGTGCAAGTGCACAGACAGAGGTGAGATGGAGGGGGAGGGGGACACGTGCAACCAGTCCAGCGGGGCTAGCATTAAGTGCAGAGTGGGTGCTACTCACATGGAATGCATTCTGAGTGCAGTAATGCAAGGCAGAGTGCGGATGCCCGGAGGCAAGTGCAAGACTGGAGGGGGAACCTGGGACCTGTGAGGCTCTGGAGGTGTACCAGGCGACCAATCAGCTGACCAAACAGGTTGGGGATGAAAACGAAGCAGGGGAGCAGGCGAGAAGGAGGTTAGCAAGGGAGAGGGAGAGAGAAAGAGGAAGAGAAGAGGAATGTCTTGAGGAGCTTCCGGAACTTGAAGAGGTCCGGCTCAAGAGAGCGACAGACAGGTAGACTGTTGCAGAGGACAAGGATCTACCCCCAAATCTCTGTGTCATCCTTGCCTTGGTTTAAGGTCATCAAGCAAACAATGATGCCACTAGCCTCAGATATAAACGGGGTAATCCCCGTGTCATGCAGATCTGTCAGTGCTGTGGTTATAAAATAGTTTTAGACCTGGGAAGAAAAGGATACTTTGCAGACATGGGGAAGTCCATTGGCAGCAGGCTTAATCGAGAGAAAATCCTTTCCTGGCCCAGAGGAATACACCATGGAGCCTCTTTTTGCCAGGACGCTGTGTATCACGATGCGGCTAGGGATGTTATCACTGTCGGCATTCATGGGAATTGGAAGGCTGATAATGCTTGCAGGTCTGTCCCCTGCAGCCATTGAAGTAAGGATCTCTCCCACTTCCTCTCACTATGTCCACTTTATGAAGACTTTATCAGAACATGGCTGAACCATGTTTTAAGAATCCAGGAATCAAAACAGTACGCGAAGCCCTGCAAATTGACTACCCCTAGATTTATAGTGTTTGAAGTTTCCAATTTTATCTGGAGAACTTGGTAGTTCAGGGACAGATCTTTCACACATTTTCTTTGATTCTATTGTATCATATCGTTTTTGTAGTAAATGGATTCCTTATAATGATTATAATTCTTTGCATTTCATATATTTTATTGATTAATTTGTATAGAAATCTACTAATTGTAAATTGTGCTTTTAGAACTTTGTCTTTATATGCCTTGGCACAAAATAAACATATTTCAGATATTTAAGATATTCACATTCCCGCTTCTTGTACTAAAGTTTCTCAGACGAGGCTAGAGTCCCCAGGCCCTTCACTCATTTCTCATATATTAGGCCCATCCTGCTTTTCCATGAGATCACAACAATCATCTTTCCTACCAACAGTGCTGGGTAAAAGTGTTTTTTGTGTTATATGGAAGAGGGAGATTTTGAAGTATGTTATGGTAAATGGTAAGTAATTAGGTATTCTGAGATCCCAATGCTTGTAGCAGTGAGGAGGGCCAGCTTTAGGCACAGGCAGACTGGGTGAAAGCCCAGGCCCCCGCATTAGAGGGGTGTCCCTGGAGTTGGTAGCACCCTCTCCCCCTACAATTATTTATTGATTTTTCTCCCACCCCTGCCTGCCTGTTTGCAAGGTTTTGTTCAGGAAGCGGGTGCTCGGAGCTGATAATCTTTTCTTCCCCTCCCATTCATCTATGATTTATTAAACACCACCATATGGTGGGCTAGCCTGTCAGGCAGTATTACCTCATGAGTCACATCGTGGTCTTCAAACAAGGGCACACAATTACATGGAATGGAGCTACAAGTGCCAACAGATGTGTCTATCCAGGGAAGTTGGAGTCAGGGTTTTGCATGAGAGGGTATAATTATATTTTCAAATATAGCAATTCCTCACCTCTTTGAAATCTAATATAGTTTTATTAGGTTTGCAAATTTCGCAAATATAAATTTACAGCGTTTTTCTTTTTTGTATTTGAAATTTCACCTAGTAGAACCAAACACATGCATTTCTAATGTTGTCTCCACTTATTTTAGTGCACTGCCATTTATATAAATGTATTCTTTCTGTGACTCTTTCGGTGAAAGTGAACCAAGCTTGTTTTACCTAACATGTTTCTATTTTAACTTCTTGTATTTTCTCAGGTTCACTTATGATTGATTGATTGATTGATTATTTATTATGTGCTTATACACAAGTGTTTCAAAGCGCGACCATGCATGGGAGGGGAAGACATAGGGAAGACAAGACAACAATATTACTAGGCAAGATACATTCAGAGCATACAGGAGAACAGAACAGGAATTGTGTGGGGGGCGACAGGCCCAAGTGCGCCCAGTGCCATCAGAACATGGGTTCAGTGCAGAGAGATACCACACTCATGGGTCATAACCGAAGTGCAGTAGTGCCGTGGCAAGTGCAAGGCCCAGGGCACTGTTCTTTTGCAAAAAAGTAAAATAAATGATAGACTACAGCATTTGGTGGCTGGCCATACTTCCTGGAGGATAGGTCTTCTAAAGATAACAAAAATAGATGGGAGGTATATATCAAATTCCCATGGTTAAAAAGTTGTGTGATCATGGGCAAATCACCTTCTATCGCTGTGCGTCAGTCAACGTAAGTGTAAACATTGGAAGTGCATAAGACATTAGTACCCAGCGCAGCAAATCCATGGGATGCACTTCATGTGGATTGGCTCGTTTCCAAGCAATACCACAGTGTAATCGTGCAAACGCACTTGCGTGCATTACGCGCTGGGTACACTGTTGTTATGCGCCGGTCGTCACCTTTTTTTTTCAGGCAACCATGGAAAACGAGAAGGGACCACACGTTGTCCCTTCTCCCTTTTCCAAGGTGGCCATTTTTAGTGTTTAATATTTTTTTCAATGTAAGTGAATGGCCACCATGGAAAGGGAGAAGGGACTACGCGTTCTCCCTTCTCCCCTTCCATTGCAGCTATTTTCTTTGTTTACTATGGCTGCCACGGAAAACAGAGAACGGACTAGGTTTTCTGTCCACGGCAGCCATTTTTTGTAACTTTCTTTTACTTCGTTTTTTCCGGCTGCGGTGCGCAACACGTCTCGCAGCTAAGAAAAACAATGTTAGTACCCTGTCTAACGGGGTGGGGTACTAATGGCAATAAGCCACTGGGCGGCGGGCCATTACCGCCCAAAGTAATGCCCCCTGGGCCTTCGGTAACTATGGGCGCCAGGGGCATTACCTTGGGCCTCATTACAACTCAGGCGGTAAGGGGTTTACGGCGCCGTAAACAGCGCCGACCCTTACCGCCTGAGTACGAGGTCCCTTAGCGCCATGGAGGTTTTAACACTTGCTTTTAGCAGGTGTTAAAATCCATGGCGCTAAGGGACCATGGAGTTAATTACGCCACCCTAATTTACGGTGGCGTAATTAACGCCTTCCCCACCCCCATTATGCCCTATGGGGCAAAATGGGGAAGGGTAAATGGGAAAATGGGGATTTACCGCCCCGCCAAGGTTGGAATGGGGCGGTAAATCCGCCAACCACCATGGCGTAAACATAGTTTACGCCATGGTGGTAAAGTCACGGCCCAGGCGGTAACTTACCGCCTGGGTCGTAATGAGGCCCCTTGAGCGGTAATGGCTCACCGTCTAGAGGCTTATTGCCTCAGTAACCACCATAAGAAGTGCTGCACAATAACTAAACAAGCATTGGTCAAACCAATAGATTTTCCTTTTTTATAGGCATTGCAAGATGATACCTAAGAAGTTGTATTATATTGTATTGTATTGTATTTGAATTTATAAAGCGCGAGCTAAGGCCCAAAGGCATCTAAGCGCTATGCAGAAGGAAACAGTTTTGGGTGCTGACAGACAAAAGACAAACTTTTTAAAGTAAGTAGGATTTCAAAGCCTTACTGAAGACAAGATGGTCAGTAACCTCATGCAGCCGAACTGGGAGCGAGTTCCACAAACCCGAGGCAAGCACAGAAAAGGAGCGGCCAACAGCACGCTCCCCACGATAGCGAGGAACAATTAACACATGTTTTGATGCTGAACGAAGGCATTTAGCTGGGTGGCAGCACACCAATTTAGATTGCAGATACGCTGCACAGGTTTTTTGGATTGCTCTGTATGTAATACATAGGGCCTCATTACGAGGTTGGAGGTAGTCATGGCGCTGTTAGCGCCATGACTACCTCCAATACCGGTACCGTGTCCGGTCCCGTTCAATTGGGACTTACCGGTCTATTCCGACCTTTGCGAGACCAGTAAATCCCCATTGAAAAAGCCATTCCCCATTCCCATTTCAGCCCCCATAGGGCTCAATGGGAAGGGGGAAGGTGCTAATAACAGTACCGCAAATTGCGGTACCGTTATTAGCTCTGAAGTCCCTTAACGGGTCCCTTCCTTAACCCCTGGTAAAACCAGGTGTTAAGGAAGGGACCCGCCAAGGGACCTCGTAGTAGGGCGGTAAGGGATTACCGGCACCGGTGACGGTAATCCCTTACCGCCCACCTCATAATGAGGCCCATAGAGTCTTAATTGGGTCATTCACAGGTAACCAGTGACGCTGCCACACAGAGGCTGCGAGTGAGAAAACCTGGGAGAATTTAGCGCTGCAGAATTCAAGAGACTTTGCAAGTACTGAACCAAAAAGGCTGGTTGACCAACATGTATTGAGTTACAATAGTCCAGAGAGCACATAATGGAGGAAGTAACCACCATTGTATGACATTCCGATGGAAGAAAAGGTAGAATCGTCCTTAGGACTTTCAGTTTATTGAAGGCAGAGTTACACACTAAGGAAATGTGAGCTTCTCTGGAACCTGACGATAAGAGTTTCACACCCAAACCTTTTACACTAGTACTAGGAGTCGGATAAGCACCCAAGGTATCCGGCCAGTACTCAGAACTCCAGGCCATATTTGAGTTTGGGGAGCTGAGCACCAGAACCTGTTTTTTCACCATTAAATTTCAACCAGTTACTGGCCATCCACTCCCCTATGGCAGAGAGAGAGTTTTGCATTTCGGATGGTGGTTCAGCTGTTGGAGAGTCAAGATGAAACAATAATTGTGTATCATCTGCATATGTACAGAACCCTACCCTGTGCGCGGCAATAAGGTTGGCCAGTGGATGAAGATGTACATTTTATTTTAAAGGAGAAACTGAAGAACCCTGGGGAACAAGAGAGTGGTGGGAAAAGCGATACACTTTGTGTGTGGCCCTATTTAAATGAAGAGAACTAAGCTAAAAGAAAGGCCTTTTTTGTTTAGCCTTAAGAGTTAGAGATTCAGGGTCAGTGAACAGTGAGGGAAAGAGAGGACTAGGGAAAGAGTTATGGTGAGGGAAAGAATAGAATGGAGGAGCGAGGCAAAGAAGGTGGTGATTACCAAGGGAAAGAGGGTAGATTGCATGTCACTCTCTGCAGATGCATGAAGAGAGATGTGAATGGTTCTCCAATGCACAGGGAGGGACAAACATTTCTTCATAGTGTCCAGGACATTTTCAAAACCCTCTCTGTCAGTAAATAGAACCAGTAGAAACAATTTGGAAATAGTAAAGTGGAATATCCACCAGGACACCGAGGGTAAATGAACCTGAGACCGGCAAAGGCTGGTTGCAGCTGGAGCAGGATATCCAAATGGTACTATGACAGCTGTGAATAGCTCATGCAAGTGAAACTTCCATTCATCATCTAAGACATGGTTTCTACTGGATCCATGTGGAACATATGGGAGCCACCTCTTGATAGAAGTTCAGAAGATGGACTGACACCCATCTGTGAGCATCTTGAACCAGTAGAAACATTCGGAAATAGTCAACTGTACGTTATTCCTGGGCACCCTGTCTTTAGGTGAAGAGTGAAGAACAGCAGACGATAATTACATTACAGCAAGAGTAGGATATTTTCGTAGGCTTCTGTTCGATCCAGTTGCTGACATGTCCTTTAATTGGCAATCAGTAAACTGTACAAATGGCAGAAAATAAATAGGCGCCTTTTTAATCACAAAATAATGGTGTTCAATAAGTTACATTCATACTTTGTTCATTATACTCAGAGCACACATATGACGTTTTACCAATGTGGACATTTTTCAATTTTGTTCCTTATTTGATGAATGTGTTTTTGCTTTTGGCCTTAAGTGGTAAAGGTATGTGTGTCCTGAGTTGGGTTCCCATAAGGATTCATTGTCGGCTCCACCCAATCCCCAGGTGAAGTGTTTAAGTTGAGTGTTGCAGCTTTTTTGTATGAAATACAGAATAAGGAGGCAAACACAGACATCTCATTGTTTTATATTTTTTGGTTTAAAGTGCTTCCTGTGGGGGTACCAAATATTATTCTGCCTAGGGTGCTGTCTGAGAAAAGCCTGGCCCCGAGCAGTGATTTAAAAAATAAAGAGCAAATAGTGCAGAGGGTGCAATGCTGGTGCCTACCGTTTGCACTTCTTAATGATCCCATTGGTATGCAGAAAAGTTCTGCAAGAAGATTGGGAAGTTGGGAGAGTTGGAGAGACATATTTTTAATAGGATTGTATTTCATTTTAATGACTGTATATTGTACCTGAATTTGTAAAACAGAAAAGTGCGTGTTTTATGGAAATGCCTTAATTTATTTTAATTCTAACATATTTATGCAATTGAATAATGTGGTATTTGCGGTTTTTGTATACACTAAAAATAGATGTTAATGTAATAAAAACAAGATTTGCATTGCTTGGTAAGCTTTATCAGTACACAGCGCTCCTCTGCTCTCGGCAGCTGCCTGCCAGGCTTTGCATGTCGTAACGGAACACACACAAAAAAATACTCTGGTTCCCAGCAGGCCCTTCAAAGCAAGTAAACATGTTGCTGCTTTAAATAGGCCTTAATGTCAGTGGTGTGCTGCACTGCTAGATATCTGCCGTAGCAAGAAAACACATTGCTTGCTTAAATAAGCCTTAATGTCAGTGGTACACTGCATTGCTACATATCTGCCGTGGCATGTAAACACATTGATTGTTTAAATACGCCTTAATGTCAGTGGTGCGCTGAATTGCTAGATCTGTGCTGTGGCAAGTAAACACATTCCTGGTTGAAATAGGCCTTAATGTCAGTGGTGCACTGCATTGCTATATATCTCCCATAGCAAGTAAACACATTGCTGCTTTAAATAGGCCTTAATGTGAGTGGTGTGCTGCACTGCTAGATAGCTGCGGTGGCAAGTAAACACATTGCTGGTTTAAATAGGCCTTATTGTCAGTGGTACGCTGTATTGTTAGATATCTGGCGTAGCAAGTAAACACATTGCTGATTTAAATAAGCCTTAATGTCAGTGGTGAGCTGCATTGCTAGATATGTGCCGTAACAAGTAAACACATTGCAGCTTTAGATAAGCCTTAATGTCAGTCGTGTGCTGCATTGCTAGATATCTGCCGTAGCAAGTAAACACATTGCTGCTTTAAATAAGCCTTAATGTCAGTGTTGCACTGCATTGGTAGATACCTGCCATAGCAAGTAAACACATTCCAGCTTTAAATAAGCCTTAATATCAGTGGCACACTACATTGCTAGAAATCTGCCATAGACCTTGAACAGAATGTATTAATTTGTTTGAAATGAAAGCAGAGTTTGCAGCCGTACGTTTAAGCAAATGTGAAAGGATACCAGAGCCAAAGGATGGCAGAAGATGTTATCAACATATTTCCAATAAAATGCATAGTAATGATATAAGCGGATAGGTCAATATTTCAAAGTGTTTGTCTCTAGATGTAGTGCAAGTCGTAGGGGCAGATATCCTTTGAGACGCCAAGCCCCCATGGTATGTTTACTCAGTGCATTTATACTTCTTTTAAATGTGCTTATAAAACAGAAAAGGAGTGTGAACTGCACAGAGCACTGTTATCGGCGATGGTGGAGCATGCCAGGAGTTACCTTTGGCAACACTCTTTAGCGTCCATTCTTCAGGCTGGTCAGCACCACTTGAATGCTGCAGTATTTTGATGCTGAGCAAGTTATGCATTACAGTGATTTTTAGTCCAGTTCAACAAAGCCACTGTTTTCGTGCTGTTGCCTGGATTCGGGGCAAAGCACCACCATAAAAAACCAAGCATGCTGCATGTTCAAGCAGATTTCCAAAATCTGTCTATTGAGTCATAAACACAAAAGTAACTACATCAAGAGCAGTAGGGAAAGGTCCCCACCAACAACACCCTGCAGACAAATTTCCAACAAACAAATAAACAGCTAATTCATAAGCTTAGGTCACATTGAATAACTCGTTGATTTTGAAAGAATACAGCTTTGAACCTCTCAAGAAGCTTCATTACACATTCAGGTTTAGGGGACAGAGGGAAGTGGTGGGGAGACCCCTAATTCCTCACCAAACCTTCCACTCCAAGGAGAGCATTTTCCCAAACCTACTCCAGTACAGACACATCAGTTCCCCTCACTACACACAATCCAAGCCTATTGTAATCATATTAACCGGGCAGCTCATCCATGACCCCTCTCCAGCCCCACAGCTGCGGCCCTTGCCAATGCCTCCTGTGCAAACTGATATTTTGTCCCTTCATGCATAGCAGGAACCCCATAACAGCCTGCACTCCCTCATCATTTCTGCCCCTTGATGATGGATTCCCCTGAGCCCTCAGAACCATTAGAGGTCAAAGGATTGGCTCAAGCTACTAAGGAGCTCTCGGGAGGGATTAGTGTGGGCTTCTGAGGGCAGTGCAAAGCTAAAGGAATAATAGACAAGAGGGCAGAATACAGTGTGGCATGATCATCCTATTTGGGGTAGAAAACACCAATAGCCTGTTTGCAGAAACCAAATGAAACAGCACGTGCATCTAAGTACAAGGCATTCATCGATTCACTTCCTGCTTTACCTCCTATGGAGACACCATAGCTACTGACGAAGGGACTGAGCACATGACTGGGTGGCACCTGTGGTGGAGCGTGAGCGTGGCGATTAGTGACTCCTAGCCTCCATGCTGTCCGTGCTGCCACCCAAGTGATCTGCAGTCCTTCTTTCAGGAGCGACAGCATTCTTCTAGGTCGTCCCATACTACAGTAGTGAGATACTGGATGTCTAATTGCACACAGAGGACTCTCCACATGAGCCACTGGGTGCTACCTGGGCGGTACAAGCACTGCCTGATACCTATCCACATTTCGTGAGAGTTGCTGTATTCCCCCGTGGTGGCCATCTTGGAATTCGCTCTAGGTGGATGGTTTTTGAAAGAGGACTCCATTGATTAATAGAATGCCCTATAGTGAATCTATGGAATGAAGTTACTTGAAAGCCTGTATCCTACATTGCAACAGTGACAAGGAGTCTCATTGGCTCATACTGCAGTGAAATGTCTTCCATTTATAGGGTGCAATTTTGATACTTCTTTCTCCCAGCATGCCTGAAATAAAAATGGAGGAGCAGCAGCATTCAGCCCCCACTTCTTTTTTGACATGACTGACACCCAAGCTCTTGGAACAAGTGGTGGATCAGTCATTTCAGAAACGTTTTTTTCCAGAAGAGAAACACTCCCATTAGCTTATATACTAATTTCAGGAAAAATAGATGCAAAGAGCAAAGCCCAGACCTCTCAGGTGAAATAAAAGCAGAATGAGCAAGAATTAGCCGATAGGCACAGGTTGCACTAATTGAGACAAAGAAATCCCATTGCAAAGGTATGCAACTCTGCTCAGAGAAGGCATGTGCGTAAACAAAATTACGACAGCAGGTGCTGTATGCAAAGTATGGCCCTTAAAAAATCAGGCGTCCCTTTGTGTTAGTGAAAGAGGACATGTCAGATGAATACATATACATGATGCCCACAGTTGATCCAGGTCAAGCGGAAGAGATAGAAATCATAGTAAATTTACCATATATCATAATCTACCATTGACACTGGGGCTGTGCTTAATATCATGTGCATATCATACTATGAGAAGATGACCATCAATCCACAGAGAACATGTCTTTCCATGGGCAGCCAAAGGTTTTGTAAACAATTATGGAAAATTCAGACCTCCGCTCAAATATAAGCAAAAAACAGTGCCATGCGAACCGCATATGCTACACGGTGCAGTCGCAGAAAGTAACTTGCTTGGTTGTCTGCGGGCAAGAGCCATGGATATAGCCAGAATTGCTTTCCCAATAAGAAAATAGCATCCTATAATTGGACAATCCCCTTCACTCTTTCAATGGATTGGAAGATTTCAAGGAGCTCAAGTAGCATTACGTATGGATGAATCCATGAAGCCTGTGGCTCAGCATCACTGCTGAGTTCGACACACCTGCAACCAAAAGAAGAAAAAGAAATGGCACTATTGCTCAAGAATGACAAAAAAACTGCTGCAGGTCCCACAGCTCGCATTTCCCAAATAGTGCCAGTGGAAAAAATGCCCTTGAAGAGAAGAATTTGCATACGTGTTGATATGCGGCAGACCAACAAAGTGACTGAAAGGGAAAGACATCCCAGAAGTCACATTAGCAATATGATTAGCTTCCTAAATGGTTCAAGAACATTTTCCAAAGTGAATGTAAACAAAGGATAGCACCAGATACAGTTGGCCCCTCAACCACGATGCAGCACAACAGCCTCCCCTCATGCAGGTTCATGTAGATGTAAACGCCTCCGTTTTGGCATTTCTCCTGCAGCAGGGATTTGTCAAGAGAGCATCAGTAGGGTCATCAGAGATATACACAATTGTTTAAATATAGCGATTTTGGCTTTTGGAGATACTGCTTAACATCACAATGAGGCACTGGCAAAAGTATGCATAGCAGTTGAAGAGACTGGCCTGACATTAAAGATCAGCAAATGTGGCTTTGATAAGCAAGAGCTACATTTACTTGGATGCTGCTACTCAAACAAAAGAGATGCAACCTGACCCTGATAAGATAAAGGCCATAACAAGGACTCCAGCTCCATCTCATGTTAGTGATATGTGTTCAGTCTCGGATATGGCCAGTTACTGCACGCTTTACATTACAAATGATGATACGTCTAGCAAGCCAACGAGAGACTCACAAAACCAGATGTGCTGTTTGATGGGTGGCAGAATATAACCCACAAGGCAAGATGCCACAGATAATTGAGAGATGGAGTGTTCAGATCCAGTGTAAGAGGATTCAATTCAACACCTCAGCTAAGTCAATGCTTAGTCTGGGATACTGAATGGAAACCCTTATTGATATATCTTTACGTCCAGTTCATGAGTTCTAGATGACTACCCCTATATAACACCCCTCTCTTGGAATCCCCCTGACCCCACTGAGCCAAGAAGTAGTTCTGTTTTGCAAGTTTAAAAGGTTTATTTGATAATTTAAACAATATATATATATATATCACACTTTATAATACATTAATAATTGAATATCACACTTAATCTGAGCAGTAATCAATAATGGATAGTCCGGCATTAGCACACTTCTTTATAATCAATGATGAGTGGTTATAGGATGGATACGATAGCAACAATACTTTTATGGTTTCAAATGGATGCAATGTGGAATGAAATGCAGTACAGAAAATAACTTGATAGGATTTCAGCAAAAGACAATGTAATCACTTTCTTGGACAATTCACCTCCCCCCCCCTTTATGCAATGTAAGGAGATGAATAGAATGGGACTCAGTTCTTAGGAATGCAATCAAATAGAATTCAGTTCAATTCCCCCCCAGCAGTTTATACAACAGATAGCAGTTTTGAAACACAGACCCAAGTGCTTTGAATATGGTGACTATGCAGTGAGAAATATGCTGAAAATGCTTTTAATTCCCTTCAGGAGGTTCAGGGTGAGTGGTATCCAGGCTCACTCTAGCAATGATTCAGGGATGGTTCTTAAGAGGCAAACGAAATTTAGTAGTTCAGGCAAAATCAGCTATCTTTTTACAAGTAAAGAAATTGGGCCAAATCGCAAATCGCGGCAAAATTCACGGGTGCGAGAATCGTGATTACTGAGAAAGTATAAGGAAGTCGGTTCTAGGCTTGTTGAAAAGCTGAGATTCTAAGCTTTCAGAGCAAAGTTAAACCAAGTTCCTAGCACAAACGGTTACAGAGTTATGAACGATTTTGTGAAGGTTGTTTTTCGGATTTGAAATTTTAAAAGTTCAAAGCGACAGGTTACAGCTTGCAGCTAGAAAATGACAGGTGACAGCTTTGCAAAATGACAAGTGACAACTTCTAGGAGGCAGTTCTGGTTAGATTAAAATAGTTTGGATTAGATTATTTTAACTAAGAGATTGGTTCTGCACAGTTCTGCTAGGTACTCACAATATATTTTAAAATAGGCCTCGCCACGGATCTGGTCAGGTTTTGGACTGGACTCCGGTTCTGGTCTCGGCACTTCACAGTGATCTGGGTCAGCTCTCTGGTTCTGCTAACAGCGGTCTGGGTCACTCTGGATCTCTGGGCTCTGGTTCTGGATACTGCTCTGCTTTCTCTGGGTACAGCACTGCTCTGGATCTTTCTGCACAGCTTTCTCTGGATCCAGCGCTGATCTGCACGGCTCCTGGATGCTGCTACCGCTGTTAGGTTTGCTGGATGCTGAGGCCTACTGAGAAGAGTTCTCAGTTTGTGGGTTTAGGCCCTTGCCTTGAGTTCTGAATCAAGTTCTTTGGAGTTTTAAAGTCTAAGTGCTGAATCTGGTATGTTCTGGATGTTGTAAGGTCCGGCAGCATGCTCCGCAGCAAATGGAATTGAATGTCCTCTCTAGCTCTCAGTGGCTCTTTTTATGTCTTTTGAAAGTGGGTGTGTGTGCAGCATCACTAGCCAGCCCCTCTTTCAACTTGTCATTGGCCCAATTCTCCCCTCTCCCATGATTGGGGAAGGAACTGTGAGTCAGAGTGATGCTGTAGGTTTTATGGGTCAGAGGATCCTCCCCTGGACAGTTTGCCCACAAATCTATATTTGATCAAAATACACATTTCTCAAATACATAGTGGTTTGTCATTGCATGTACATATTACCTATCACATGAGGTAGTCTCTGTCCCAAATCTGCTCTTCCTGAGGGCTTGCATTCAGAAACGGCAACATTTTCGATTTTAGTGGGTTATGCAACCTTGGTTCCTCATTAAAAATTATACACATATACACGGCCTGTCCATACATACTCCAGTAAATTCCCATGTCTCTAGCTTAAACACAGAGTCTGTAGTATCCATAAATAGCGGGGTTTTGCCCCAGAACATCACACAAATTCCCAACGCGTCTTAAAACGTGCACAGAAAATTCACAAGAATTATGGTATCATTTAAATAATTTTGACAAATCCACACTGTGAGTTATACATCTTTCTTAGAATCATATTCTGGCCAACAGGGGTGTGTCTTTTCAGGTCACATGGTGTAGAAACCAGTTTATCCAGTTTCTGCCAAGCTCAGAGACCCTGCCCCTCCCAGCTTCTGCCAAGAGGAGGCTGTTTTACGGTCCCCCCAATAAACCATCTGCCTGAGTCAAGGAAGGGCTTTGTTCAAAAGGAAGCCATTTACGACCACCCTAATAAACCATCTGCCTGGGCCCAGGACAGGCCTTTGTTCAACTCCCTGTAGCTGCTCCACCCCTAATCTAATCAGAGAGGTGACAACTCATTTTGGCAAGGGGAAGAGTGGCTAAGCAGGTTTTAACTCCTGTGGGGATAGATGTCAGGCAGAATTCAGTTTCATTAAGCCAGGTTTCAGATAAAATGTCACTTTTTGTTCCCCAGTTTAAGTCAAGACAATTTTTACATATGCAGCTAGAATGCTGATTCTAAGTTCAAAACTATGACATTTCAACAGTGACAAACTATGTGACACTCAAAAGTAGGTCACTCAGTTAATTTAAACATTTTCGATTTTTGGTAGTTTTAAATCCAGTTTCAGTTAAGCTGCTGCAGACCTGCAGAGCTCAGCCAGTCTTGTTATGAACATTGTTTTGGGGCTCTTCAACTTCCCAGATTTAGTATGCACACATACTTCATTCTGCCAGATGTCCGCTGGTGTTCAGTGAGATTTTTGGATGTGTAGCAATGTTTGAAAATAGGCATTTTGAGCTGGCATTCAGGGAAACAAAAGGTGATTTTAAAGTGCGGTTTTTCCTTTGGCACACATTTCACTCATGGCACCCCGGCCCATCCTGCTCGCACTGGTGGGTGGCAAGTTAGGCAACCATTTTAGTGTGCGCAAACTGCGTGGTTCTCCTGGATTCTGGCGCACTTGTGGGCTTTTTGGCCATCTTGGATTTTCTAAGCCCACAGCGCCAAATGTTGCAGCATGATAGCTCAAACGTGGGTCAGGACACCCAACACCAGGAATGTGACGTTTGCATTGTTCACAAACCAGGTAAAGAATTAAATCTGGTAAATTTCATGTCCAGACATCGCATAGAAATAATTGGCCAGCAAGAACCTTTGGCTGAAGAATTCACTACTTTCTTCTCTGAAGATCCACCACCAGGCCTGGGATCTCTCCCTCAAGTAATCGGGGAGACACGACCAATCCAGAGCTTCACAAACTAAGTAAACTAATTTTGACCCAGAGGTAGCCAATAGTTTCGGCTGCCAGCATCTATCCAGGAGATGTTGAAAAAACTGCTTTTCTAGACTTCAAACATATACAATATGAACAGTCAATTTCATGCCAAGGAATTTTTTGTAGAGGATCTCACATGATCACACCTATATGTCTACGGCATAATATCATAGACACAAGGCAAGAAGCACACCAGTGGATAGTGGCTCCTAAAAGGACACATAAGGGGCATCATGTGGTTAACTTTGCTTGATAAAAAAGCAGGAAAAACTGTGGGTGGGTGTGATTTTTGTCAGTGAACCCACCATCCAGAGATACCTGAGCCACTAATCATGTCAGTGCGGAAAAATGTAGCAGCTGACTTTGTCTAAGAACTACATATGCACTATTCTCATTGATTTGCTTCAAGCTTTCCTCATATGTAGATCCACTACCCCCTAATGGATAACTATGCTTTCTACTAAATTCGAATTTAGGTACGTTTACAAACTTGTCAATGATGTGTAAATCAGGGCATTTCCAGCATACCCACTGATTTCTGTGTGATTGGCCGCCTGGTGTGATTCTCTTATTGCATAGTGCCTCTGAGCCTCTCCCCTGCTATCCGCTGACCGCCCTCCCCTCTTGTCCCTTCCCGTATTGCGCTCTCCCTCTCCCCTATCTTTCCTAACTGCTTTGCCATCCCTCTCTCATAATGTCTGAAAGGAAGAAACTAAAAAAGGCACTCCTGAGATACAACCCTGGTCTGCCCATCGCAGACACCTACATCTATGCTTGTTCTAGACAGACTATTACTGACATTCTTTTCGCTGTCCTCTCGTCTAACCTATGGACCCCTCACATGGTCTCTGTCCTCTCCCCTTTCTCCTCCTCACCCATTATTGGTGGCACTAGATGTGAAGTGCCCTTGGCTCACTTTGCATCTTCCAAATGCACCATTAATATCAAGCATAATGGCACTGCCATGGCCCAGGGCTCTCAGCCCAAACGTCTCCTTCTTCACAGGTACTTCTTTCTCTCTTCAACTTTCCACCGTCTGCTACCACCCTTCCTTCCCTCATCCCCCCTCCACCCTAGTGGTGACACTGCACCATTGTACCCCCCTCGCCAAGCTTTTAAAGGCAGCCACCAGATTCACTTAGCTACCCTCAATTCTCCCTCTGTTATCAAATACTCCTCTAACATCTGTTACCTCCTTGAAAACCTTGACCTTGATGTCCTTACCCTCACTGAGACATGGTTCAAGGACACCTCTGTCACTGCTTTTGAAACTCTTCTTTCTGAGAGCTACAAGATACTGTCTAACTCCAAACCCTCCACGTCAGTTGGTGGAGTAGCTCTGATCGTCCCTGAGTGGGTTCCTGCCTCCATCAACCCCACTCAAACCTACTCATCCTTTGAAAGCCTAGTCTGCAGGCTGTCTGTCTCTTTTACTTTCTATGTTACTCTCGTTACCATCTACAGACCACCACAGACCTACCTGCTTCTTCCTCTCTGAATGGACCGACCTCTCCTCCTCTCTTCTTCCCCCTCCCCAAACATATTTTAGTTGGGGACTTCAACATCCATCTCGACTCCTCTGAGGTGGACACTGTTTGCTTCTGTGACCTCTGCGCCACTCTCTCCTACACTATCCTTCCCTCTAACCCAACCCACTCTGCTGGGTACACCTTGGATGCTCTCATCTCAACAGACATCCCTATCTCCTAGTCTGACCACTCTCTCCTCTCTTCCCTCCTTGACTTCCCCTGTCCTCAGACTTCTGTCCCCGAATTGACAGTCTCCTTCTCCGTCATTCTACCGATGAAGCATGTCAGTCACTGGCTTTGCTTCCTCCTTCATCCCTCCGCCACCCCCTTCATTGGACTCTCCTTCTGACTCGGTTCTAACTAACCTCTATCTCTCTATCTCTAACACCCTGGACATCCTTGCCCCTGTTATGAGGATCCGCATGAAGCCTGCCTCCAAATGCAACTCTTGGTATTACTTTGTCTTAAACGCTTTGAAAAAGAAGTGCAAAGCGGCAGAGCGGAAGTGGTAGACATCTAGCTCATCCCCTGACAAACTGGCCTGCCATCTACTTCAAAGGCAATACCGTCTCTCATCTGCTCCAAGAAGGGAGCTCATGTCCAAGTCCTCATCTCTGAAGCCACCAATAACACGGCTGAACTCTTGAAAATCTGCAAGGAACTTGCCAATCCTGCCGCAGTCTCCTCTTGTCCTCTTCCCTCCCAGGATCTATGCTCTGCACTGGCCACCCACTTTTCCTCCAAAACTCCTGTCCTCTCTGTCATCTGCTCCCCCCAAACCCCACCTTCACTCACCTCTTTTGGCACCCTCCCCACCATACTCTCCTCCCTCTCTCCCATTGCACCAGATGAGATCTCTAGAGTTGTCCGCTCTATGAAAGTCTCCTCTAAACAGGTGCTCCCCTGCTCCTCCAGAACCATCAAGGACAACATCACCACCCTTGCCCCTGCCTTGGATGACCTCTGAAACCACTCTTTTGCCACAGGCTCTTTCCCCTCAACCTATTAAGGACGTCTGCAAGACAAGGGTGTTTGCCGGTGCTGTTTGAAGCTGTTACAAGCGAATCGCGCTCTTTGTGAAATGACCACTGCTGCTGCCTTAAGGACTCAGGCACCTCCCACTGGAGGAGTCCAGGAGTTACAAGCAGGTCCCAGGTCCCCTTGCGGCAATAAGCCTGTCTACAAAACAAGTGCGTTTGCCTGTGCTGTTTGATGCTGTTTGGCTGGCCGCTGGCTGCTGAGAGGTGATGTTTGACTGACTACGCATCCTTGTGCTCCTTAGGTATCTACCGGAAGCGAAGTCCTTTGGACTGCAGGTAACAGACTCAATTACTCTGACATCTCATCGTATTTCAGTATACTGAGAGTCTGAAAATCTGATGTAACAGCAATTAGCCATTTAACTGTGTTGCCTAGTAAGACTCGAGTCAGATAGATCAGATGCATACGTGTTCAGACCAGTGAACTATAAGTGAACGGTTGACCCAGCAGATGCATGCGGGAGACTGCTGGGACAGTTCCCTCTGACCCCGCCCGCTAATTTGTACAGAGGCATTACAGCTCACGGGCTGAGTGATTGCGGTGTATTCACTGAAGACAACATATTGTTATCCGCTGTTTGCCTTGTATATAAGAATCGCCCGGATGTTGTGAGTGCACGGCATATTTAAGTGACGCGAGCGGGAGACTGTTGGGGTGTCCCGCTTTGATTACGCCCGCTCTCTCACATGCTCACTAT
The DNA here is from genome assembly GCF_040938575.1 of Ambystoma mexicanum. Lineage (NCBI taxonomy): Eukaryota > Metazoa > Chordata > Amphibia > Caudata > Ambystomatidae > Ambystoma > Ambystoma mexicanum. The sequence goes on along the minus strand of NC_090929.1, from coordinate 390,362,959 downwards.
ACTGCAAGATTAAGGCTAATGGACTATTGGACCGCAGTCTACTAGTTTGAAGTAGCATATTTGGCTACTGGTATAGTCTGTTGTGCTACATACGGGAAGTACCAGAAATAATTAAATATCATTCAATTCATCTCAGTGGTTTGTCACTACCTACAGTGTCTTGAGTCTTGTGTCCTTAATTCTTCTTTTGTCTACTTATACCCGGTATAAGATAAAATTCCTGCTACGCGATATTTTCACTTCTTGTTATCCCTGACAGCAACTGCTCTTAACCTGCTGCTGAGATTAGCCAGACTATTTGATAACTCTGTGAGGGCTAAAGCATTCTGAATAATTTGATTGGTTACATTAAGAAGAATACATCAAGTTTGCATCATGCCGTCCCACAAGAAAGCCCAACAACCGAACTATAATGTGCAAAAGCGTAATTGCAAAAATAACACGAATTCTGACGGCAGCACGATGAGCAAAGGTAAACAGAAAAGGCAAGAACCTCTAGTAAAAGGTGCAATCACAGACTTCTTCCCTACGACTGTTCAGCCAGAAAAAAAAATGCCACTTCCTTGGACGAAGCTGAACCCAATGTAATTAACAACACTAATCTGCAAGATCTGTCTAATTACAGGGATATAGACAACAACTCACTCTTTGAGCTCTGCTTGTCAATGCAGAGTTCAATGACTCCAGCACTCATGAAGCCTTCGGCGACAAATCCTGGCGACTCTCAGCCAGAAGTATCTCTGTCTTCGAGGGAGCAATCAGCGAGACTGTCAGCCTCACCTAATTTAGACATACACGCGGCATCATCTTCAACTGGACGTATCATGAAGTGAGCGGTGTTTCATCTACAAGACCTTCAGATTTGGCTGAACTACAGTTGTCGATGGCTTCACTCAAGTTTGCCCTCAAGATTCTGCTTAAAATGTGTGGCCGCATACTGGAGAATACTCTTAATTTGCTACCTGAGGACTCAGCTAAAGTATCAGCTAATGAAAAATAAACCTTAAACCCTCCACCTCCAGAAAACAGCTTAGCTAGATCCTCTGGGAAGCCCGTGACTGAATTGCATCCGGCAACTCAGAAGTATTCTTTTCCCGCAAACAACAGAGGCTCACTAGAAGAGCCGCTATGAGTAAGAAATCATTTGTGACGGCATCAGCGCTACCAGAAACAGCCCCCATGGGGAAACGCCCCAAAAAATCAAGTAAAAAAGCTGAATTAGCAAAATAACGTAATGATAAAAAAGCGGGCTATCTTACTAGTTGGCTCCTCTCTGATAATGAAGCTGAGAGTGACAGAGAAAACAGAGATTTGCCAGATCTGGGGTCATCCCATTTAAGTGATGATCAAGACAAGAACTTTTCAACACCTAACAAAAATCTTAAAGATGCCACTGTTGACGAATTGAGCAAAACTAAATTAAAGGTATTGAACAAAGAGAATATGGTCAAGCAATCTGGAAACCAGATATGCCTCATTAAAAACCTTTATCAGCAAAGCGAACGAAGCTGGCTAACAAGAACTGAGTTAATGACAAGACACCACTCAGTGCCACAACTACGTGTACTTTAATCGGAAGACTTCGAGTTTGTAGTGATGAATGCAAATGTATCGGCTATTCACTGTAAATTCCTCTCATCAGCTCAGATGATGCGAAGTTACAAGGAGAGTTTACTTGTGGTGGACATTGAAACTGATGTCAATCCCGAATTGTAAGATCCAAATTGGCCCAAGCAGGACATCAAGGAGCCAAATGAAATAGTATGTGTACCTCCACTGCCTAACGGAGAACAGGTTCAGATAGTAGACATACCGAAAGTTTTAATTTGGTTTGCAGAGTCATTACCCAAGGCTGTGAACCCCCCGTGAGAGTTTGCTATTATCTCATGGAATTGTAGAGGTTTCAAGCATCTGCTGTCCCCCTCAGGTTCTCTTCCCTTTCTCATTAACCGTTCCTGTATTTGTCTACAGGAAACATGGTTGACTTCACCCGTTATTCTGAATGGCTACTCGATCTATCAATCCCTTGCCAAAAGGGGGAAGAAGGGAAGACCCTACGTGGGGCTTATTATAGGTAACACACAGTAAATTCAAGTCGTAAGATAACTAACTTCGAAGATAACATCATTGCTGTTGAGCTAGAAGACGAAAATGGAGCCGATGTTGAAAGAACTCTGCTAATCAGCCTGTAAAATCCACTCGGAATTAATGTAAGAGAGAACATTCAGGAGGCCATGCACAACCTTCTTGCCCAATGGTCCTCGATCGCGGGGAATAAAGCAGTTATTGTTACCGGGGATCTTAATTGTCATATCAAAGGCACTGAGGGTACCTCTACTAATCTCCTATTAAAGTCCAAAAATATAATTACCCATGACATTGAAGACCCTGAGGGATTGTGCTGGCTGAGTTTCTTTAGCAGCTGGGACTTAGAGGTTATTAATGGGAGAACAACAAGTGACTGTCCTGGGAAACACACATGGCAAAGTAGTAGGTCTAAAAGTACGTTAGACTATATATTTGTGAGAAATGGCCTTGAGAGTCACAGATATGAAGATCAATTTGAATGGGTGAACTGACCATTGTTCACTCACTCTCACGTTCAAGGTTAATGGAGAGGTGCTGAAAGCTAAGCCTTTAGGTAATATGATAGTTAATCACTCTGGGTCCCATATTCAATGGTCCGAAAAATATATTAACAAAACTGCTTCCCTGGTGCAGACTTTACATACATGTGATCTTAGACAATTCAACACAATTTCAGTAACCAACATCGAAAAGTGGATTGCTTTATTCACGTCCACCCACGCTACCTCAGCGACTGGTATGATTGTTAAGGAAGGTAAGCCGAATGAACCCTTTGATAGAAGCATCAAGGATGCGAAAAGGGCACTCATAGCTTCAATTCGCAGAGCCAAAAAAACCTACCATTCACTCGAATATTATCATTTTACATGCAGGGCTTTAAAGAATAAATAAAGAGCCTGGTTAAATCTAGGAGAAGAATCGAGAAGATAAGACGTTGGCAGAATATGGTGCATATTATGCGTTCCAAAAACACTATAAGTATCTGGGAGATGCTTGGGGAAGCTAGGGGATGTGGGAAAACCCCTATGATCAATCCCATCGGAGCACAACAGTGGTCTGACTTCCTGGCAAGCCGTAATATTCCCCATAGTGAGGAGAGTCAGCCCGAAGTAAAAGTGGTACCTCTTATGCCTCCTTTTGGTGTCTCAATTGAACATTCAAGATTAAATCCTTAAAGTCCTTGCGCACGCCCGACCCCAATGGCCTGGCAAACGCTGTTCTGAAAAGCAAACCACCATTTTGCGCCTGCCTACTGAACATTCTATTTGAATAGATCTTGGCTGAAGGACACATTCCTAAGACCTGACAAACAGCCTTTCTAGTACCAATATTTAAGAAAGGCAATACGTTGGAACCTGACAATTTCAGGCTATTATCCATGATTGATTGCACAGGGAAATTGTTTGCATCACTATTATTAGAGAAGTTGGAGGAATGGGTTGCTAAAGCAGGAATACTCAACAGATTCCAGAGTGGTTTTAGAAAAGGGTATTCCACTATTCAAAACATCACTACATTGGGCATCTTGCGAACCATAGCCAAGAAAATTGGCAACCCTCCTCTTTATGCCCTATTTGTAGATTTTTGGGCTGCCTTCGACCGAGTTTGGAGAGAAAAGTTATGGTCTAAATTGGAACTTCTGGGCTGCCCTACTGAACTTTTACACTACCTTAGATTATTTCATCATAATACTACTGCACTCAGGTTAGATAATCAGGGGAACATGACTCATCCCATTTTGCAGAATAGAGGAGTCAAGCAGGGCTGTGTGACAGCACCTTTCCTCTACAACCTACTTACCTTTGATCTTCCTATTGTTATATCCACAGAGCATAATTGCCCTCCTGTTATAGGAACTACCGATTGTCCAGTGCTGACATACGTGATGATCTTATAATTATGGAACATGCATTCCGCGGGTTACAAAGATCGGCCAACACTCTCTGGGATTATGCGGAGAGCAATGGGTTGATAATAAACCAGGAAAAAACACAGGCAATGGTTTTCTCGGGTAGAAAGATTGCCCGCCCCAGATTTATGGTCCGTGAAATTGAAATCAAATACACACACCAATATAGACATTTAGGTGTAGAGGTAGACGCAAAGTAGATTACAGTTACTGCATACAATTGCGTCAAATCAGGGCTGCTCAACTAACTTCGATGATAAATCAATTCTCCAACAAGAATTTATGTCTTGGAGGCATTATTATCTATTGATTTGAATTGGTTACAAGTGGTGGAGGGTACATTTTGGAGGATAATACTTGGCCTTCCTCCCTATATACCAATGGCAATTATTAGCTTGAGCTTGGTTTATCCTCTCTAAAATCCACTGTCTTGAAAAGGAGAGCTGAAATTTACCTGAAGATGAGCAATAATCCTGAGAACCTCCTTATGAGATCCATCTATCAGGAAATTTCAAGGGAATCAACCAATTATTGCCTTAAAGATAGAATGGAAAATTTCCATGGGGAGATATGCTGGACCCCCAGGCACGGCTTTGTCAAAAAAGGTGGATCTCTGGGATTGGTTAGAGAACTATGAGCACTTGGGTAAGCTACGAAAATACCAATTTATACATTATACATTATATACATTTAAACATATGCAGAATTATATGAACCTCTGCCCCTCAAGTAAACTAAGATGTTTTATTCTGCTGCTGAGATTAGACCATTTACCTGTCTTGGCTAATAGAGGTGCCAATAGGCACCATCCCCCTTGGAAAGACTTTTAGAGGAACGGCAAAACATACTCTAACTGAATGTGCTGCCATTATAAAAATGTATCATCTTTATTATGAAAGGTATGTACACGACTTGGAGTTCTTAATGGAGTCCATTTTTTGGTTTCACTGATTTAATTCGACAAAATATTAAGGTACTCTTTGCTATGTTTAATGTTTGGCTAAAAATCGAAAACTCTTCTGAGAATATCAATTTAAGCCTAACAACATATCTATCTAGAGGTTCTGATGCAGAAGGCTCCGATTAGAGTCTGGTCATAGGCCATTTTTGAAAAGATCACCTGGTGCAATATCTAGAAGACTAAATCTAATTAAATATAATAGAAAATGAGTAAATAATGGTGGTGAATAATGTAATTTTAGGAGGTAAACTTTGTATTATTATTATTGATCTATTGTAATGAAAAGTGAGAAATGAGGTTATTTTAACAAAATTATATATTTTTCTTTTTCTTATTCTATCTCTTTCCTTTGTTATTTGTAATATGTGAAAATGAAATTGATATATGTTTATAATTTTATGTTTAAAAAAAATATGTGTAAAGTTTATTTATAAACTGTACTACATTATTGATAAAAAATTTAAAAATTAAGCACTCTCTTATGCACCCTCTCCAAAAAAGTCGTCCGCTGACCCCTATTGCCCGGCTAACTATTGCCTTATCTCGATCACCCTTTTCTTGGCCAAACTCATGGAGAAGCTGGTCATACCCCAACTGACCCTTCATACCAAAATGCATGAAAACTGGAATCCTGAACACCCGTGAAGAACTACTCTCTAACTTGGACTCTTATACTCCCTCTGTTCTGATCCTCCTCGATCCTTATTCTGCTTTCAACACAGTCAACCACTCCACCCTCAGAAACCGTCTCCATGATACCTTAGGCATCATGGACAGGGCAATGGTGTGGCTGACCTCCTTCCTCTCTAACAGACCCTCCCAAGTGCAAATTGGTCCTTTTCTCTCCTCCACCTCACTCTCTACCTGTGGCATCCCTCAGAGTTCTGTCCTATCACCATGGCTCTTCAACAACTACCTGGCCCTCTGTCCCACCGGATCTCGACTTTCTCCCTTAATTTCCAGTTTTTTGCAGATGACACACAGCTCTCCTTCCGGCTGCCTTCCCCAATCTCCAAATTGCCCACTTCCTCCCTCATACCTGACTGCATGACTGCCTTCCAGGCATGGTGCTCTGCCAGTGATCACTGGCTGAATGCCAGTCAGACAGACATCCTTCTCATTGGGACACCTGCTCCTTGTTTCCCCCCACTCTCTGGCTAGGCTCCTTGGGTCCCCTCCCCTCACCCACTTGTGAGGCAAAAAACCTTGGGATCATCTTTGACTCCTCTATCTCTTTCTCTCCACACATCACAGACCTTGCCAAGAAGTCCAGTTTTCGTCTTCATCTACTCAGGGGCATTCTCCCTATGATCATCCGGGAGGATAGCACAGCGGCAGCGTGCGCGTCTTGGAAGCAAGACGACACAAAGCAACAACAGGTTCGATCCCCGGGTCCGCGCTTAGAAACCTCTGAGTGTTTAAGCGCGTTATAAATACGTAACTAAGACAAAGAAAAAACACAATTACACAACTAAGAAAAACTAACAATTCCTGTAACAGCGCCTCGATGCCTGCGGGCTGTGTGAGCGCTTTATAAATGTAAAATAAATAAAATCCACAAGGCTGTCTGGGACCTGGGACCTCTCTACATCCAGCTTTCTCTCCCAAAATACCTCACAGCCAGAGTCCTTCAGTCTTCTGGCTCCAACTCTCTGCAGGTCAAATGTTTCTCCAAGCAGAGAGTGGAAGGTAGATCCCTTTCCTCGGCTGGCGCCTCCCTCTGCAACAGCCTCCCTCCCCCCTCAGACTTGAGCCAGAACTTCTTTAGTTCCGGAAACTTCTCAAGACCTTCATTTTCTCCTCTTCTCTCCCCCTCCCCCTCCCATGCTAAACTCTGCATTTGCCATTGCGATGGTGGCCTGGTGCCTTCAGAGTCATATGGGGCCCCAACCACCCTCCACCAGTCCGCCGCAACCTCCTTTGCCAGCACTTGCCCTCGGGCTCCCTTTTCCAGACTATCCCAACTTATGTCTCTCATTCACACTGCTGAGTCAGGCTCAGGCAGCCAATCATTTAGAAGGGCATTCAGCAGGCAGGCAGCCAATCAGGCTCAAAGTGCATTCAGGCCATTCTTCTCCATCCAGACAGTCACAACAAGGAATGTGGATTGGGACAAGTACCCAGCCATTCAGCACTCCACACTGCATTCATACCAATTTTGGGCAGGTATGTCTCATTCATTGTGTCACACACCAGAAACCAGACACCCTTAGCATGAAATGTGTATTGGTCACACACTCCACTCACCCAGGTCCCACCCCAAGGGTGTATCCACAACATACAGTCATTGGGAAGGCCCCAGCCAGTCTGGCCTGGACTTCCCCACAATACCATATATGGAACTTCCACCCAACAGCCAGTCAGGGGAAGGGACAGAGTCAGGGCTTCCCGGGACTTTGGGAATACAAGTTAACAGGCAATAGAACGCAAGAGGCCGCAGCGCCATCTTGTTTCCTATCAGGAATGACTGATTCCAATGGCAGGGCATGTGTATCCCAAACTGGAGGATACTCAGAGCACCTGTCAAGTTCAGCATGGAGCTGCCACCAGCCCATACCCTGCTCCGTGGACCCACAAAGGTGCCCAAAACATACACTAGGGGTACAGGGTTGTACCCCGACCCCTGGGTGCCATAAGGGTATCCCAAGGGTCTGTTCACCACAACTAAAAAGAGGAAGAGCTGAATGGCCAGGAGTTCCACACAGACTCCTGTTCAGAAAATAACACAGAACACACATGGAAAAGGAGTACAGGACAAGGACAGGGAGGCCCCGTCCTTACAATGCATTTCCAGTATCACAGGGGTCTCCCCCTCTGAGAGGCCATTTCCGGTGTAGAAATTGTTCTGTGTGTGTTTTGACAAAAAACCTAAACTCAATTGACCTGTATGGTCTTGAGTGGGAACTATGTAAGAATACCAATTGTAAAAAGAAGTGGGTCATTTATGGCATTAAACACCCCTTTTCCTTAATCTACATAAGAAAAACCTGCTGTGAATTTATAAGGATTTGCAAACATCAATCCTGCATAAAAAACAAAGAAGCATACAAACTGCTTGTGGATCACTTTGTAAAAATGAACGATAAACACTCAGATATCTGTTGGTTCATAATTCAGGTCATCAAAGCACATCACAGAGACAGGGACAGGGACAAGTCCTTGACCTCCATCAAGCAGAAATGGATTCATCATTTAAATACGGTAGACAGGGATGTAAACACTTACGTCAAATGGACAACTTTAATGTTCGGACTTTCATGTAATTGTGAATGATGTGAGCTTCAGTTATGTGCCAAGGTGTTACATCGACTTAGATTTTTGCCTAGAGGCAATTATTAATACCCAGGACTGACATGTATCTGTAGATTAGGTGTACAGTGTCTAGGAATAATATCTATGCAGGTAATTATTACAGTTCCCAGCATGGTTTCCTCATAGAATATATTCTATCTTTCTTGAATTTACAGCTCAAGCGAAGGGCATATATATTAAGTGGCACTAATGCACAGATTAGCTCTGGTTCAATGTGCTATTCCAACATGGCCGCTGGGTTCTAGTATGCACATTAATAGAAGTAGATAGCTTTTACATCCCCTTTTCAAAACGAAGTAGAACATCTCTCAAGTAGTTCCTAGCATGGCTCTCAAATAAAATAGATTCAATCCTCCTTGATTTTACAGCTCAAGCTAAGTCATAGCTCTCAACTCACCCGCTTTTGGCGGGTGTCACCCGCCCTGTAAAGGGCTGACTCACCCGCCAAGCCCCCTGCACGCCCATTCATTCTAATGGGCGTCTCACCCGCCAAAAACAAAATCGGGTGATTTCACCCGCCTTTGCAACACAAATGGTTGAGAGCTATGGCTAAGTACCTATACACTAAGTGGCACTAACACATAGATTAGTTCTATGTTGATGTGTCTTTCTAAAATGGCCACCGGGTTGTAGTATGGACATCAAAACAAGTAGATGGCCCTTATATTCCGTTTTTCAAGTAGAAGTAGAAGCACACCTCTCCATTTTCCCCTGGTGTGGGTCATCTGTAGCATGGTATACCATTTGGTAACATGGCCACTCAAAAGATATTTTTTTTGTTTTTAGTTAGAGGTGCTCACAATAAGTTTCTATTTTGTACGCTAGTTTCTATTTTGTATGTGTATTTTTGCCATTGGGGCCGTGCTGCAGAGTAAATATAGACAACATGTATTGATCTCTTTATAAACAGATGGAGTCAGCACTCTGTGAGGTATAGAAATAATATGATAGGGTTTCACCGAATTTCAAAATGGCCACCACCCGTGAAGCTGGCAGCAGGCTTTCCATTCACCGAATGAACTAAATTTGCTGGATCGCACGCACTTTCATTAAAAGCCCCAGAGCATACGGCTACAATGCAACAGTTTGCTACTAAGAGGACCCCAAAAAATGCATCCCGATTCACTGGTGAAATAAATTCACCAGTAAATCGGGTTGCATTTTCCTCATAAAGGAACTCAGCCTTCGACCTTGCCTATCTGTCTGGTAACGAAACTCCTGGTGACCTGCAATATTGCTGTAAAGTATGATAGGGTGTTCTTTACCACATATATACAAATTGTGAAAAAGAGACGAAACAAGGTCACTGGGTAATGTTGCAATTAAAAATACATAGCAATCAGATGATAATGATAGTAATAAAAATAGACATAACAATAATAATGTGTTTATTTAGGGAGCCCTGCAGAGTCCTTCTGGTCTGGGCTGAATTCGTTGCACAGTCTGTTTTCACTTTCCATTTGCCAGAAGGAAGAGCACTTCACTTAAAAGCCCAGAAGGCTAGCGGAGCTTGAGGAGTCCTGCAGAGTCCTTGTGGTATGAGCAGGGAGCGTGAGTCCCTCCCTCTGCTCGTCGACCCGAGGAGTGGTTGCATTCTGTGCAGGAGTTTGGACTTGCAACTTGCAAGGAATCAAGGGAGCAGTGTGGAATCGAGGGAAGTAACCTCATCTCACGTCTGCACTTTTCCGTTGCATATCGTTGCACTAAATTGACTACATTGACTGTTAATTGTGTCATTGTCATTGTGTTAGTGTTGAAGCAATATTGCTCTGACAAAACTCCACTAATTCCATTAATATAGTAAGGCTCCTTAAGCTGCCGGGCGTGCCTGGTCCCCTGGTCTGTCTTCATACAGCTTTACGTTTATCATTACACTAATGACCGCAGGTTCCTGAGAAAGTGTTCATATCTGCTAATGGAACGCACACCTGTTTGTGCACAGGCTTGCATTATTTAAAACTACTTACACTTACAGCGTTTGTAGCGCTGCGGCAGGTGGGTGTTTGGAGTTCGGCCAGTACCACTGTTCACCGCCCATCGTCTTTCTTTATTGCCAATTCTGAACTTATCACGGCCCACAGCATTAATGGATTGGCAATTGGACAGCCGAAAACCCTGGTAATGGTTTCATTTATCAAGGGCACTGCAAGTTTTCTCTCCCCCGTGGAAAACATTTCCCGCCTGGGCAAGTTTGCCTTGGTAACTCTGGCAACGTGGGGGCTGCGAGTGTTTACAATTCCCCTTGATTGTTTGGTGGGCCTTAAGACTTTTGACTTTGGCTTTGGTCGCATTGCTTTCCTTTGTTTTGTAGCGCTTTTAAGTGCCTTTAGTGACCTTATTGTGCTACTGTACCGTTGTGCCATTGTGTTATACCTGATATATAGCTGCCTAGACTACGCATCTCGCACTTTGACTGACTGCCTTGGATTTGATTTGTTTTGTCCTCTTACTGTTCTTCTCCGTTTTCAGGTTAGCCCATTCGGCGCAATCAGCGTAATTCTTCTCGTAGGTGTCTTCGAGGGCTAAACCGGTATCAAGGATTAAGAATGGTAAAAAGGAAAATACGCAAGGAGGGCCCTATGGCTTCCAGTGCTAAAAGAAACAAGCAAATGATATGGTATGATATGGCATTTGTAACGCGCCTATACACAAGTGTTTCAAGGCGCGACGAGGCGGGGGGGGGTGCAAGGGGAGAACAGACAACGATCCTACTAGGCCAGGTGTCATTCAGATCGCGCAAGTGCAAGGGTAGGGGGACTGGGAAAAGTGCAAGGGGAAGGGGAGAGGGGAAGTGCAGTACATGGTTAGTAGAATACAAGATAAGTAATAGGGCCAGCTGGTGGCAAGTGCAAGGAGAGTGCAGTACATGGTTAGTAGAATACAAGATAAATAATAGGGCCAGCTGGTGGCAAGTGCAAGGTAAGTGCCGGGAGAAGGGGCTGTAGGATACAGAGACAGTCCCGTAGTGCATGTAGGCAGTGCAGGGAAGAGTGGCAGGGCCAAGGACCGAGATCAGTGAGGGGCCAGTTGCAGATTCAGTGCAGGTTCAGTGATTTTAGCAGGGGAGATAGGGAGAGAAAGCGGAGGCAAAGAGGAAGGTTTTGAGGTGCTTCCGGAACCGGAAATGGTTCTCCTCAAGTTTCAGGGAGGCAGGAAGGCTGTTCCAGAGGGAGGCCCCTGCTGCGGAGAGAGATCTACCCCCAGCTCGTTGCTTGGAGAAGCGGCTGACCCTGAGGTAGTTGGAGGTGGATGAGCGAAGAGCTTGAGAAGGAAGATATTTAGGAAGAGAGAGTTGAAGGTATTTTGGCCCAAGGCCCCAGAAGGCCTTGTGGACAATGCAGAAACTTAATCCTCGCGGCCACTGGGAGCCAGTGTAGCGATTTCAGTCCTGGAGAGATACGGTCCCTGGGCTTGAGGCCAAGGACAAGTCTCGCAGTCCTGTTCTGGATGAGTTGCAAAGGGTGGAGAGTAGAGGCAGGAAGATTTAGATAGAGGCTGTTACAGTAGTCCAGCTTCGAGAGAACCAGGGCTCTGGAGACAGTGAGTTTCTGGGGGAAGGAGAGGAAAGGAAGGATACCTCTGAGGAGGTGTAGCTGGTAGTGTGACTTCTTAGAGACGTCAGATATGTGAGGAGAGAAAGAGAGTGTGGAGTCGAAGATGACCCCGAGGTTTTTTGCCTTGCAGGTAGGAGCAGGAAGAGGGCCAAGGGAGGCCGGGCAGAGAGCTGCAGGGAAGGAGGGAGTGGGTGTGCCGATAAGTAGAATCTCAGTCTTACTGGCATTAAGGCAGAGGTCGTTGGCGGCACACCATTCCTGGATAGCAGAAAGACAGTCGGAGATGAGGGAAGGGGAAGAGGAGGCCGAGGGTAGCCTGAAAATGAGCTGGGTATCATCCGATTAGCACTGAAAGTTGGGACAGAGAGCGGCGATGCGGTGAGCAAGAAGTGCCAGGTACTGGTTGAACAGCCAGGGGGAGAGGTTAGATCCCTGGGGGACACCACAGGTAGAGAAAAAGCTGTCAGAGAGGAAGGAACCCAGTTGGACCTGGGAGGGTCGATTGGAGAGGAAGGAGGTCAGCCACGCCAGAGCCTGACCAGTGATACCCAGGTTATCACGGAGATGGTTGAGCAGGATGGTGTGGTTGACAGTGTCAAAGGCAGAAGAGAGGTTGAGCAAAATGAGAACACAAGGGGTGTTAGAGTCAAGGTCCTCACTGATGTTCAGGAGAGCAGTTTCCGTGCTTCTGGCAGCTCTGAAGACTACCAACAGATTCATCATGGAGATTAATCTGGGAGATGGCCAGTGTCTCCAGGAGCTTGCCCAGGAAGGGAGTGATAGAGATTGGGCGATAGTTAGCTGGGCAGGAGGGGTCGGAAGAGGGTTTCTTAAGAAGGGGGTGCACAAGGGAGTGCTTGAGTGGGGATGGGAAGACTCCAGAGGCGAAGGAGTGATTGCAGAAGTCAGCCAGGGCAGGCGCCAGGGAGTCGATGTGGTCCTTGATAGTTTTGGAGGAACAGGGGTGGACCTGTTTTGACGAGACCTTCATAGATCGGACTTGTCTCGAAACCTCGTCAGCAGAAAAAAAGGGGAAAGGCAGAGAAGGAGGGAGGAGGGGTGGCTGCAGAAGGGCCAGAGGGAGAGCAGGGAATAGAGGAGTGGAGGTGATAGGAGGAGAGTGAGGACAGGATGTCCTGAGTTTTTGAAATGAAGTGAGAGGCCAGTGCCATGCAGAGGGCCTGGGAGGGGACAGGAGAGGTGGAGACTGCAGCAGAGTTGGCCAGCTCCTTGCAGATTTTAAAGAGTTTGGCCGAATTGTTAGATGCCGCAGAGATGCGGGCTTGGATAAGGGCTCTCTTCTTAGTGAGAACGAAGAGCCGGTATTGCCTTTGGAGCAGGCGGCAGGCCAGTTTGTCAGAGGATGAACATGAAGCATGCCATTTCCTCTCTGCCACCCTGCACTTGCGTTTAAGGGTGACGAGATCCGAGTCGTACCAGGAGTTACATTTGGCTTTGGGCTTCAGGCGGATTCTCATGACAGGGGCAAGGAGATCAAGGGTATCAGATATACCAGAGTGGAGAGGGCTGTGTCAGGGTGGGAGTCAGCCGAAGGGGAAGGGGGGGGGGGAGAGAAGATGGAAGCGAAAGCCTCAACTGACACGCGCTTCATGGGTCGGATGACCGCGAAGGTGGGTGGCAGTGATGAGGGTGGCTTTGCCTGTGGGGTAGGGAAGGTGAGGTGGGAGGATAGGAGAAAGTGATCACTCCAGGAGAGAGGAGTGGAGAGAGGGACAGAGAGGGGAAGGTCTGAAGAGATCAGAGCATCAAGAGTGTGCCCTGCAGAATGGGTCGGCCCAGACGGGAGAATAGAGAGTGAGAGAGAGTCGCAGAGGTCACGAAAGAGTCCAGAGGGAGGACAGGAGGCATCAAGGTGGATATTGAAGTCTCCAAGAAAGAGGAGTTGAGTGGTTGAGGACAGGAGTGAGGAGGAGAGGTCAGCCCACTCAGAGAGGAAGGAGGAAATTTGACCAGGTGGCCGATAGATAGTAGCCACGGTAAGGGAATGGCTAGGAGAGAGAGAGAGTCGGCAGACAAGGTATTCAAAGAAGGAGTAGGTCTGCATAGGGGTGACAGTGGCAGGAATCCACTCAGGGAAGGTAAGGGCCACCCCCCCCCCCAGCACGGTTGGGCCTGGGCAAGGAGAGGATCTTGTAACCGTCAGGTAGGAGTGTGTCAAAGCTGGTGACAGAGCTGGCCGTGAACCATGTCTCAGTGAGACCGAGGATGTCAAGGTCCAGTTCCTCAAGAAGGCGACAGATATCAGAGGAATGTTTGACGGCAGAGCGAGAGTTGAGAGTGGCAATGAGGAGAAGGTTGCCATCCTTAAAGGACTTCTGGGGAGGGGTACAGATCAGAGGTACGCCCTGAGGAGGTGAAGAGGAAGGAGCAAGAGAGAGGGCAGGGTGAGAGGGTGGAGGCAAGGTAGCCGAGGACAGAGAAGAGGGGACAGCAGGGGAGGAAAGGAAGTTGATGAGGCGCAGGAACCGTCTATCAAAGAGGTGGAGGTTGGCCTGAGGGCCTTAGACCAAGACGGTCCCATTAGCGTAGACATTAATGATGGCCTTAGAGGAGCGGAAGGGGGCCAAGAGGATATCCCAACGGGTGCCACCGTTAATGGGAGAAGAGGAGAAGGGAGAGAGCACAGAGACCATATGAAGGGTCCATTGGTCAGGGGAAGACACGAAAAAGAGGATGTCAGTAAGAGTTTCCTTGGAGGAGGCACTGGTATAGGTGTCAGCGATAGGGAGGCCTGGGTTGGAGACCAGGATATCATTTTTAAACTTTTTCCTACCAGATTTAGTGAGGAGAGCAAGATAGTCAATGGAGAAGCAGTTAGAGAAGATAGGAGAGATGGAGAGCACCATGGAATGAGGAGGGAGTGGGGGGAAGACAGACGAGAGCAAGCGGACAGGAGTGAATGCGGCAAGCCCTAGTTTACCACAATTACAGAGCAACAGTAGCACAGTAAATACGAATTAGGTACCCAGTGGAAAGGCCACCTAAGTTTGAGAGTCCTGCAAGGGGAGAAAAAGCCCTAGTTTACCACAATTACAGAGCAACAGTAGCACAGTGAATACGAATTAGGTACCCAGTGGAGAGGCCACCTAAGTTTGAGAGTCCTGCGGGGGGAAAATAAGAGCCCCTTACTTAAAAACAATAGCAGGACCAAGTTGCTGAAAAGGCAATCTGGGAAGCTGTCGACCAAGGGGCCATCGACCTAACTGAAGGTGGGGGTGCGGGAAAGGAACCTCCAGCACTTGGCACCCCTTCTATCATATATTCCATTACTAGTACTAGTATTAAAAGACTGTTACGGGGGTATCAGGGGAATTGCTATATAGCCAGTCTATTGCACCAGCGGGCACAATAGGCGAAAATGTTGCCATATCGGACACTCCAAGGGACAGGGAGGGGGTTTCGAGCAAACAAAGGTTCACTTCACCATTGGGGGATGATTCAATAGTCTCATCCACAAAGGATGGCGATGAGACTTGGCTGGAGGCCTTAAAAGATAGCAAATTGAAACCGCTAATCCAGCTTCTAGCCCCTAATGGGGGACCTCTGATGGGGGGGGAGGTCCCTCACTGGATGCACAATGTTTTGTCAAAATCAAGGCCACACATGTCCTGCTTCAAACTTTTAAAACAGGGTCATGAACACTCTGGCCATAACGAATGACTCTATTAGAGATCTGAAACTAAAGGTGGATGCCAACAATCAGAACCGTGTTGGGAGTGGGTCCAGCATAGCATAGATTCCAATTGGGGAATTAGGCAGGCGGGGCAGGGGGAAAGAGAAGGGCAGTCGCAAGTGGCATCCCCCACTGTTTATATCGGCAGGTACATTAATGTTTTGCAACAGTCCGAGAACGTCCATGGATGGACCAAATCCTGTCCCCTGTGCACCACCCAAAGGAATGGATAAAGGTTGTGCTAGAGGGGAAAATACATTATTAAGTCTTCCCCCAATGGCAGCCCCCTTGGTAGGCGTGATAATGGGAGTGGAGGGCTTACCAAGGGGAGTTGTAGAGACAACCTCGTCATTGATGAACAAGGCCACACACTGAATACATTCCAATTTGATGGGTCCAAGTATAGACTCCAAATCAGTTTTGATGGCTAGAAGAGTGGGGTTGGTGGGGTGGGTGGACCCGGGTGGGTATTTAGGGTAGGGTGGGTGTTGGGTGGGCCCAAAAACTATTGAGGGTAGGAAAGGTGGGTGGGCCCTAAAATTATTGAGGGTAAGAAAACTATTGTGGGTGAGTGGGCCCTACTAGGAAAACTATTGAGGGTGACTGTATTGTTGGTTCATTCTCTAATCCTATTCAAGCCAAACATATGGTGACCTCAAACTTGACCAGGGGGCTAATGGTTCAAGATTGGACAGCAGAATGGTGGGCCTGGATTACTTTTATCCCCAAGGGAGGATGGGGGCAGCCCTATCAGTAGGTGGCAGGGAAACACATTTACCAGGGGATTCAGTCTGCAATGGTAGTGTCACTCCTGCCGCTCCTAATGTGGCCCAGGCTTTTGCCTGGACAACCATGAGGGGAAATGGTTGTGATTGACAGGGGTGGGTAGAATCCAACTGGAGCCTTGTGGCACAGAATAGTTTTGAGCCATTGTCCTCACTGGATAAGCAGGATTGACAGGAGCGAGACCAGTGCCGACCTATAGGGGGTGACGTGGTGAGTCCCTTGAGAAAGATTATTGAACGAACTGGAGTGGACATAGAAGACAAGGTTGTCTCTTGGAACATTGCGGGCTCCAGGGGCGAACTCCAGTTGGATGAGAATGTGAACTTTTTGAAATGCCACAATATCATCCTGCTGCAAGAAACTTGGGATGTGGAGTTGACCCGCCTGGATGGTTATGCCTCCTATGGCATCCCTGCTAAAAAGAATAGGAGAGGGCGGGAATTCTGGCGGTTTGGCTGTAATGGTACAGGCCTCACTACCATGTAGGGTGGAGGCGATTGAGAGCAGGTTGGAATTTTTACAACTTCTAAGATTCAAAACCACTGGTACTGATGGGTCCAACATCTTAAATTTCTATAATACCCTGAATAAGGCGGATGGGGACATATGGTTGAAACTGAAGGGTTGTGTTGATAAGTACATGGCAGACTCTGAGAATATCCAGAAGAGAGTAATCTGGGGGGGCGAGCAGGGTTTAATGTAAAAATGGGCTGTGGTTCGTCAAAAGATCTCTACGAACCGTTCGAGAAACAAGTGTTAAAGGTTTTGGAACCTCAATTGGAGGACAATAGGGTTTCTAAGAGGGGCCTCCAAATGAGCACCTGGCTTATTGAGTGGGGCCGGCAGTCAGTTAATGGGCGTATTAGCCTGGATATTTCGGGCAAATGTACATTCAATAATCACCTGGGATCCTCTATAATTGACTATTTTTGTCTGACATTGGACCTGTGGAAACTCATTGTGAGTTTTGAAGTATTAAGAGTGGGGAACAGCGATCATTATCTGCTGGTCCTGACTCCAAAAGGTCTGGTCGAGGGGGTGGTGCCCATGTCTAGTCCACTGTGTCAAGTGGATAGCAATGTAGCATCGCTCAGGAGAATCAAATGGGTGAAAATCCAAGGTTCTGGCTTGCACCTAAAAATAGTAGCCACCCAACAAAGTGCATTAACAGGAATAATGGACAATTCCACTAGTCCCAGGGAGGTTGTGGGTTTCTTTGTGGCTATTCTGGAGGCACTGTCAGGGGCTTTTTTGATGGTCCCTAGACAATCGGGGAGTGATGGAAAGCGGGCTGGTTTAATCATGCTTTAAGTTGGGAAAAATGTCCCTTCTAGATGCTCTAAAATGTCCTGCGATAGATAGACGCAGCATTGTTCAGGCACGTGACGACTATCGCAGGACAATTGAGCCAGAAAACGGGAGCTGGAAGTTACGGCATGGGAACAATTTTTAGAGACCATTAGGCTGAACGATGCAAAGCGCATCTGGGAATTTGTAATATCTGGGTCCACTAGCAAGGGCATACAAGGTATTCAGGGTAATCATGTGGGGGCGGCAGATTGAGTTTCCTATTTTGGGTCCCTGTATGATGATGGTTGCAGGGCCCCTGTAAGAAAGGAAAAGTCGCCTGGAGGTGTATTATTACACTTTTCCCTGGAGGAGGTGGCCAAAGCAATAGGGGCCCAATCACGAAACCGAGCACCAGGCCTGGATGCCATACCGGCAGATATCTTCATGATTCAGGTTGACTTATGGGCTCCGGTGTTGACCTTGGCCTTTAATGCTTGTTTAAGCACAGGGCATTATCCACCATCTAGGAAGATGGCTACCATATTTCCAATATTTAAAAAGGGAGATATAAATAAACCATCGGCGTACCGTCCTCGCTCTCTTTTTGACACCACCTTCAAGATTATTGGTCGGGTACTGTTGGGTCACTTGGATAGCTGGCTCTCTGAGGCCAAGATTTTAACAGATATTCAGTGTGGTTTCCGTCCTGGTCTGGATACAATGGGGCAGGTCTTGAATTTGTACCTTTTAGTGTCAAATTGTGTCTTTTGCAAGGGGAAGACAGTTTACCTTGCATTCATGGACTTAAGCACGGTCTTTGATAAAGTTGATCGCACCAAGTTATGGGCCGTGTTGAGTCCATGGGCTGCCCAGGGGACATCTTGTGAGTGCTGCAGGAGATTCACTCATGCAATAAAGCCAATCAACGTTTTGGACCGGGGGCATATGTACTGAGTGGTTTAATATCAGGCCCTGCTGAACACTGGGTGGACTGCCAGAGAGTGGGGGGTAGGTAATTCCCAGTTCTAGCGTATGCGGATGACACAGTACGTTGGTCCAGTACTCCCAGGGCCCTGCAGGCTCTGGTGGATGCTTACGCTTCCTTTATGACCAGTCAAGATCGATACCACTAAATCATCGGTTATGAGCTGCATTAAAGGTAGAAATCTCATCAAAATGCACCTAATAGTGGGGGAAGTTATACCAAGAGTGTCAGAGTATGATTACCTGGAGGTCAGGTTTTCAGAGACCATGACCGGCACGGCGCATGTAAAAAATCAATCTTTGAAAATGTGCCAATACCTGCGGGGTCTGTCCCGTTTCTCTGCTAAATGTAAGGGCCAACACTTGGAATCGGCTCTTAAGGTCTATACTATGCAAGTAAAGGCAACCACGCAATATAGAGCAGCATTTTGGGGGTAATGTAAACCTGGGGACATGCAGGCCAGGGAAAACAGTTTTGTTCAAAGAACTTCTGAGACTCCCAGGCTCCACCTTGTAAGAGGATTCAATTCAACACTACAGCCAAGTCAATGCCTAGTCTGGGATACTGAATGGAAACCCTTATTGATATATCTTTATGTCCAGTTCATGAGTTCTGGATGACTACCCCTATATAACACCCCTCTCTTAGAATCCCCCTGACCCCACTGAGCCAAGAAGTAGTTCTGTTTTGTAAGTTTAAAAGGTTTATTTGAGAAATAAAACAAAATATAGATACCACGCTTTTATAATAAATTAATAATCGATATCGCCCTTATAAATATAATGTTAATCAACAATGGGTAATCTGACACTAGCACACTTCTTTATAATCAATGAGGAGTTAGTATAGGATGGATAAAGTAGCAAAAATACTTTTATTATTTCAAGGGAAAAGCAATGAGGAATAAAATGCAGTACAGAAATACTTGATATGAGTTTAGCAAAAGATAAGATAATCACTTTTGTTCTGGCAATTCACCCCCCTCCCCTATGCAATGTAAGACATGGAAGGAGATGGAAAGAGGAGCACACAGTTCTCATGAATGCAATCAAATACAATACGAAATTCAATTCCCACCCCAGCAAGCTTAGAGAAAACCAGTATGAGTTTTAAAACACAGGCCCAAGTGCTTTGAATGTGGTGGCAATGAAGTGAGAAATATGCTGAAAATGCTGGTTCAGGGTGAGTGAGAGATACTTGGGATGAGTTCAGGCTCACTTTAGCAATGATTCAGAGATGGTGATTAAGAGGCAAACGAATTTTTAGCAAGGAAAGAAATGACTGCTGATGGTTACACGTGACTGGATTTTTAATCAAATCGCAAATCGCGGTAAAATTCGCGAGTGCGTGAATCGCGATTACGGCAAAAGTATAAGGAGTACGGTTCCAGAGATACGGACGATTAAATAAAGGTAGTTTTTCGGATTTAAAGTAAACTCAAAATGACAGGTGACAGCTTGCAGCTTCAGAATTTACAAGTGACAGTGGTGCAGCTTTACAAAATGACAAGTGACAACTTCTAGGAGGCAGTTCTGGTTAGATTAAAATAGTTTGGATTAGATTATTTTAAACTAAGGGCTTATTTCTGTCACAATCTGACCTAAGTACTCACAATATATTTTGGAAGGACTGGACCTCGTCACGGATCTGATCAATCAGGCTAGCGGCACTTCACAGCGATCTGGTCTCTGGGTCTGCGGTTCTGCACGGTCTGGTCTGGCACTGGTCTGGTCTGTCCGGATACAGCGGTCTCTGCACGGCTCCTGGATCTCTGCACTGGTCCTGGCAAAAGTTCTTGGCAAGGGATTCAAGCAGCTCGCCCGGCTGTGAGTAGCTTGCAATGATTTGAGGCCTGCTGCAGAGAATTCAGCTTGTGGTTTTAGGCCTCTGATTTAGGTTCTAAAGTATAAGTTCTAGGTTCTGGAGTATGAAGCTGGAGTCAGTCTGGAACTGGTATCTTCTGGATGTTGTGTGGTCCGGCAAAATGCTCCGCAGCAACTGGATTTGAATCTCTCTACCTGTCCCAGCAGTTTCTTTTTATGTGTTTTGAAAATGGGTGTGTGCCTGGGCCTAGCTAAGCCTGCCCCTCTCTACTTGTCATTGGCACAATTCTCCCCTCTCCCATGATTGGGGGAAGGAAATGTGAGTCAGAGTGATGCTGTAGGTTTTATGGGTCAGAGGATCCTCCCCTGGTCAGTTTGCCCACAAATCTATATTTGATTCAAATACATCCTTCCCAGATATACAATTTGTTGAAATTACATGTGCACATTATATATTCCTTATGGTCCATGCTTGTCCGCCTCTGATCTTCCTGGGGGCTTGCATTCAAAAATGACAACATTTTGCGCTTTTTAACTGGTTTTGCAATATCGGACATTTAGCCAAATGTACACACATATGCGCAAGGAGTATGGACATTAATTGATGAAGTGTCAGATTTTTAACATGCAGACATTTGGAGTGAGACCCTATTTTCCGCTAGCAACCCCCCAGAATACACCACAGGGCCCTAACGCATCTCAAAATGTTCACAGAAAAATCACAAAAATAATGATATTACTTATATAATACTGACAAGTCCGCACTTTGAGTTATCTATCTTTTTAAAATTATGCCCTGGTCAAAAAGGGGTGTGGCTTCCCACATCACAGGGTGAAATAACTGGTTTATCCACTTCCCCCAAGCTCAGCTGCTAGCAGAGGCACTGCTCCTCCCAGTTTCCCCTAAGAGGAAGCCACTTTTACGACGCCCCCAATATAACATTTGCCTGAGTCCAGGACAGGCCTTTGTTCAACTCCCTGTAGTCCCCAGCTGCTCCACCCCTAATCTAATCAACAGGGCCATGTGACCTCAGGATGCAGCCAGGCCTGGCAGCCAGGCCTGGGAACACAGCTGTTGATCCAGTATCAACTCCAGTCGGGGGTAGTTGTCAGGCAGAATTCAGTTTCATTAAGCCAGGTTTCAGCTAAATTACTTTTTGTTCCCAGTTTTCTACATTCAAATCAAACTGACAATTTTTACATATACATTAAATAATTACTTCCTTCAAGTCATTTCAGAATATAGTTTTACATTGTATCCACCTCTTAGCAAGTCTTTCCTTGGTCTGGTTTTGTTTCATTTGTTCAGTTTTACACAAAAGTCTGGTGGTTTTAAAACGCCGGCTTTCTGATAGTGGTGAGTACTGGTAATGCAACCATTTTTGGGATTAAGAAAATGAATTCCCCACAAGAAGGTTGTATCTTTGGAGTGGTCTCATGCCAACTGCGCAGTTCTCCTATTCTGGCGTGAATGTGGGCGGCGATAGCTCATCCCCACATCCACCCAGTTTATTGATTTAGTTTGTTCTGGGATAGAATAATGGGCGGCGACAGCTCATCCCCACATCTACCCAGTCTATTGATTCAACATGGGTCAAAACCCATGACAACCTCCTGTGCCTCAGTGCACAGAGAATTGGGGTTGGCCTTCTGGGAGGATGATAGGGCAGTAGCGCCAAGCATTTTATGACTTACAATATAGAGGAATAAAATTGCCACGCTGTGTCATTTCATTTTCAAAGCCACATTGAATAAGGACTTGTGGCATAATATAATATACCCTAGCTATTGTCTGTGAAGGAGCTACGGTGTAAGGCGGATGTGCCGGTTGAGCTACCTCCTACCATGATGTTTCTGCAGGATGAAGTCAGTTTATTTAGGGAGGCAGTAACCAGGGAAAGTGTGGCTAAAGGCATTAATGGGGCACAAGCGTCACATGGGGATAGCGCTCACTTGCTCATATGTGGGACACCAACCCTACAGCCGTACCTTGTGTGGGCGAGTGAAACATATCATAGCTGGCTCATCATAAGGGCATGTTTCGATTGTTTAAGGTTGAGATGTAACACAGTGAAATGACCAGGTTATCCTGATGACCCAAGCTGCCTTGAGTGTGGTGCCCCGAATGAAAACCTTTCTCATTTTATTCTGTTTTCCCCGGTCTATGCGAAAATAAGAAAACTGACGATTCTGCAAGTAGTAAAACGCACAGATTTACGTCGGCATAGGCCAGCCATGATTTTCTTATTAATGGCAGATAGGGAATTGACAGCCTGGGCTCTGCTGTTGTTTTTGAAGGCCGACGTGTATTTAAGAAGGGGGCTTTTAAGAGTTCATGACGCTGCACTTTAGAATCGTGCACATTTCACTTTTGTCCTTTTAAATAATGCAATGGTGTTTGATGTATTTAATATGTACTAATGAATTATGTCGTAATTGTTTGTTCTATTACATGTATGCATTTGATGAATACTTTTTATTTGAAGAAACATTTATATCAACAGATAGCACTTAATGACAGATTCCTCATGCTTCTTAGCGCTGTAATAAGAGCTGTTATTATTACACCACTGATGAAAGTCTAAGTTGGCCCTGCCACTGAATTGAACTTGGGAAGTGTAGGTTGACCTGATGTGAGAGGTGAACACTTAACCTGGGAGCTAGCCTACAAATCACCAAAGTCTTGATTTATTGCCCAAATGATCATTAAAAAAAAAACTGGGGGCCATTGATGCTGGCAATTTCCAGTTTCAAGTCTCTAATTATCTAAATGGAAGATTTTAATATTGTCCTTAATTAAGATCTAGATCAAACATTGTCGTGGATAGTCCAACAGGTTCAACATGATGCATAAGGTCGGTTCGGAAGATCTATGGAAATCAAAAACCTCCCTATCTGGAGACCACACATTCTTTGCCCAGTGTCATGACCAATAGACTCATTTTGACTTACTAATCACTACAAACATGCATTTCCAGGAAATACTACCATTGTTAATTTGAAAGCTATAGCTGATATTGCTGCATTCTTGCTTCTTTCCTTGCAAAAAATGTAAAAACAGCAGGTGTCCACAAGCTTGTGGAACACTCCCGTCCCCTGCAAACCCTGTTTTTGTTGTAAACACAACCAAACTGTTATTAGTACATTTAATGAAAATATTACATATAATAAATTTCGAAAAAAACATGTCACAATTTTTTCATCAAAGTATTTCTTTATATGAAAGAATGTGTTTGACTGTATATATGTTTCCAATTAATACTCAATAAATACAGACTATTGTAAGTACATCATAGCCTGATTACTGTATCATAATTCCATCAGTCTTAATTCTTCAGGTAGACATCAACATAATATAAAACACCTTTAGTTCACAATTTTATATGTATGCTGATATAACATCCTTTCAAGCTATACATATTACTCAGGGTGTTCTTTAATGCTTTTCACTTGACGCATTTTGGGGCATAGCCTTTCCCTTCTTCAGAAGTTGTCTACCAAATCCCCTGTATCTACAGTGTACAATAAATGGGAGTTTTTAGTTATCATTACATTGAAACATATTGTTCATATAGTCCGGTCATGATCTGATGACTCGTATTTTATAATCACCTGGATTTGTTAATACGTTTTCTTATTCCTTAATGGTATAATCCCAAGTGTCTGGCCCTAAAAAACGGAAACATCCATGATAAGTATTATGCAGTTCTAAACCACAAGTTAAAAAGTTAAAGCATCCAGTTAGTCTCTTAGATTGTATTGTAGAGAGACTAGTTCAGACAATTACCTGAGTCAGTAATAGACACGTGGAGTGTGAGCCCAAGATCTTGAAGTCAATGGGCAACTTCTAGGGTCTGTAGTTTCAAAACAGTAAATTTGTCAAAAAATAGACGATCTGTAGATAAAGGCAAAGAAAGCTGGCTATAATTTCCCATCTATTATAGACTGTGCATAATTAAAGTAACATCATATATTAGATAGTCCTTACCCAATGATGGGTGGATGTTGTAGCATCCCTCTGAATCTAGGTCCTTCCTGAATCCAAACCCAATCTAAAGGTGAATATAGTAGGTGTATGTTAATCACCTATAAATGATCCAAAAAATAATATATATATCTGCTTTGTTCAAGATGGTTAACATTGACCATGAATTTCCAGCCCAATATAATCAGCGATTAAGTCTTACCTGTATGTGTAACAAGCAGGTCGAGTAGTTTTTCACGACTACGCGGAAAACGTCTAAAACAAAATGGCCGCTTGTTATGAGAATAACGTGGTGACGTCATCACGCAAAAGCGCAATGACGTCACGTTTCTCAAATATAAATTGTGTTACTTATATCATCTTTAAATTTATAGCCACTTTAAACTTTGAGCTGCTTATACACTATAATGCCAGTATAGTATCATCACAAGTGTTTTTGACCGCATAATTGCGCTCCAAACATAAACAACGTGACGTCATCGCACTTTTGCGTCACCACTGTGCCTATTGTGAACTCCATGCGTTAAGTTTAAGAAACTCATTTTGCAGCAGCTAGACTCTCTGGTCTCTAACTTTATATGAGACAAGCCAACACATGTTTACACCTGCCTTTATTCACAGGTGGCCCTGCATGACCACTGAGCTGTCGAATATTGGCTCTGTTCACAGAAATGGCCTAAAGCTAACCAATGCACGATATCAGTAAGCAGACACAATACATAGGGCCTGATTTACAAAGTGTTTTTCAATGGGGCTTTCGCATTAAAACACGCATTTTTAAATCAGGCCTAGCGTGTTCATTAGGCAATTCAAATCATGATTTACAAGAAGATAGGTATTCAATAGACAACACACCTCTGTTATAAAATCCAAACTGGCCAGAAAGGTATGTGGGTGATATGAGGAAAGAAACAGGTCTCCATGTATCCATGAACATGTTGGATAACTATAACATCACGTGCAAACCAATTGAAAATGCCCCCAGATTCTTAATAATGTACCTTTGACATGGAATGCTCCAACCCCGTTTTCCCACCCATCCAATTCTCAGGTAATTAATGTCATAACTCTCCCCGATGACCTGGAGAAAAAGTCCAGATCTTGGTCACAGACCACAGACACCCCCTATAAAATCAAAAGTACTATGCAACACCTGCAAAAAAGGCACGATCTTCACAATACAAATCTCCTTTCAACCTCATCCCGACCCCCCTCCCCACCCGATAAAATGGAATACACAGGGCTGACAGAGCAGAGTCTGCATAGTTCCCTGAATGTAGGTTTGCAGAAGCCGGTAGCATACATATGACTGCCTACTCTGGCGCAGAAACAGACATTGTGGAAGGCGTCTTTCTCCAATTCAGGTGGCATTATACGTGAACATCCCTTTCAAGCTAATTTCTATTCCATGACTTTAGGTAGTCCGGTTTTTGGGAAATCCGTCACATCAACGCTCCAGGTAGGGATCTCGGAAGTCTTCGAAAATGTACCACACAGAGAAATATATTTTCGATAGTCAACATAAAAGTGGTTTTAGCAACACTGCCAATAGCGGGGACAGCAAACTTAATAATTATAGCGCCGAAAGGACAGTCCATGTTTTTCTTAAAATGTGGCTGACGACTAACCATATAAGCACTGACAGAGGCGATGGCCTCACACATGCCTTTCATTTTCTGTGTTCGCTTTTACTTTCTTTTTTTATTGATAAGGAGCTCTTACTGTCAGCCAAATGTGAATGTTTCTCGATTTGACTGAACTACAAAATACAAATTAAAAAGTCCAATTCACTCTGGACAGACCATCTGTGTTGGCATTCCGAGAAGCTGGGAGCTGCTCCACAGAGAACGTGTGCCACGGAGATCCCTGGAGGAGTTTGTGAGTCACAGTCCTATAGAATTTAGGAAAGTCAAAGTGTTGCAGTCACTATGCAAAATGAAGCCTCCACCATATAGTGGTGGCTGCATTTTCAATAGCCCACTCTGGCCTACTAAACCCTCTTAGTCAGCCACCAATTTTCTTTCCTTTCTCGACTGGAGCTTACAGGCAAGGTAGACTGCAGGCGGGTCTGACATATCATACTCTTTTGGTATGAGCACTATTCTTATATAAAACTCAGACATGCTCATCAGTACAAATAAGAGTTTCCCTGGACGAAGAATTGCTTCTACAAGGGAACAGCACAGGACCCTTTTCAGTGCATCTAAAGTGGCTCCTCTCAACCCTTGTCCACTTCAACAGGCCTCTCAGACCGCCTGCAAGCAAGCTAATGTCCATGATGAATTGGAGGCGGGGGTGTTGGTGTCGTTCGCACAGATCATACTGCAATGGCCTCCTTCATAACCTGCAGAGGAATAAAGTGACCGCTGATATCCACATGACTTCAGCCACAGAAAGCATTTACTTCTCTGGCTCTACAGGTAGCTTTGAAGCTCAGATCTGTTCAAGCACAACCTGAATGCGCTTCCGTTGTGACTCCAGTGCAGACTGTAGATGGTGGCACCAGCAACATATGATAGTGTAGGCTGGCCAGCACTTAAATTATCACATTCTAAAGTCAAAGCATTCTTGAAGCATAAGAGCATAATCCAGTACACAAAGATTCCTAGGGGACAAGTTAAAGCTGATCCGAGTCGTGCTTGATTGGTCAGCCGTCCCTGCCAGTGCCATGTTGTCAAGCGCATGTTAGCAATGTCCTAGTATGGCCCCAGTTTGTCCAAGACTTCATTGATTTGAGAAACTAGAGCGCATCCCCTTTTCCTATCTGGTTTAGCCACCAATAGTCCATGCAAATTCAAATCAATCCATTTGTGTTTCGTACCAGCCCTATAGGAACTAACCAACATACAGCCTGCTTTGGTGATTGATCCCAGATCCAAAGTCTTCTCTTCCATGTTGCTGTTCGCCACAGCTGTTGAAAAGGCCCTCCATGGACATGTATGCAAGGACACACCTTGCCCTTTACAACCCCGTGTTTGGTGGAGACTGTGGTATAGAACAGATGTAGGACTTTTTGCATCGACTCCTGATGGATGTCTATCAATTCCTCCAAGAGTTCCATGGTGGCAATGGTGTCTCCACTTAGGGACCTCTCCAAGAGGTCCAGGTTCTTGACTGCATCTTACACAGGATCTTCCTCCTCACAAACAAACAGGGCCACCTGAACACACTGATTGCATGGGTTGATCAACTTCCTGTTAAACATGTCGTGGGCTACTGGATTGCCCTTGTAAATCTACTTAATATTTGGTGCATCATTACCTTTCTCACGATCTATAAAATCTGTGGCAAGCTGTAAAATCATGTACCCTTCCCTGTGGATTCTGACAAAGCCCTAAGGGCATACCACCTCTTTACCTTCTTCTGTGCCTCCTCCACCCTTTCTGCTGCCAGTGAAACGTGCTCCCAGAGGATTTCCCTCATGTTCAAACCATAGGAATCAATGACCTAGGTCTCACCCATGTGCCTTCCCTGCTAGCCATTCCCCATCAGCCGGATTGGATAAGTACCTGCCAACAGTACAGTAATTTCAAGGGATGGGCCCACTGGACTCCCACAGCCACTCTTGCTAAGCAAAGAGCAGGTCAGGCAGATCAATCTCCCACTGCCACCCATAATTGTGCATGGGTGATGATTCTCACTGCTGATATGCCACAGGCTTTGAATGCCTTGGCTCATCATCTCTGGGGATCCATCCATGGCAGAGATACCCATCAATACCTACATCACTGCCGTGCTGTGGGTATACCTCAGCAGTACCGGTTTCAAGTGCTTAGTACCATAACTGTCAGCAAAAATAACCAATCATATGCTGCTGCTACTGGGAGATTCCAGTAGATTAACTATATCAATCAGCATCTGTTCAAACAGTACCCTCGAGACTGGTAAGGGAACTACGGCAGACTTGGACTCCCTTCTTGCCTCACTCATTATCTGGGATTACCTACAGAAGATCTCAAGGCCATGTGTGATTGTGTGCCACACAAAGGTGTTCAGGGCCATAACTTGGGTTTTAGCCAAGTTTAGGTTCCTGACTGGTTAGATATGATTTCCCTTTCTGAAGACCTACCCCTTATACCAGAGAGAAACCACCAGCCTGCAAGTCGGTCCAGTCACATAGGCTTGTGGGATCTGTTGTACGTGACTTATGATGGGAACCCCAGTGACGTCCAGTTACCTGCTCTGCTTGGACTCATGTGCTATCGACCATAGTCAGGCTGCGGAAGCCACCTGGTTAGCAGGTAACCCAGTTGCAATGACATGTCCCTGTACAAGTTTCTTCACCGACCTTACCATTGACAAGAAAGTGGCAATCTTTATTGAAGGGACATCTTGTCACCCAGTGGCTTAAGGAACCCCTTGGGACAATCCATGCACTAATATCCTATGACCATACACTCATAGCATCTCTGACATCTTTCTGGTCAACACCACGACAACTCTGTCTGTCAGTCAACTACGTTATCATTGGATGGGATTCACCTTGGACCTTACTCTTGACTCCTGTTCCAAAATCCCATGTTCACTTGGGCCGGCTGGTAACATGGTTACACTGTGCTCTGTAAGGTCAATAGGGATATCTGTGTCAGCCTTCACTCGCAGTGCAGGCAAAAAATGCCCCCCGCGTTATGAGCTTTCTCAAACAGTGCTCTGCCAGCGCTATACGATTGCACTATATCGCAGCTCATATTATCAGGCTAGCAGTCTGAGCCTTTTGTAGCAGTGCTCTCTCATGGCAAATGGTCCACACTAGTTTGAGAACACTGTCAGTGCTTTAAGACTCTAGCAGTGTGAGCAATACTATTTCAATACAATACAATAGTAGCAGTGCCCTCTCAACCCTTTAGGAGTCCAACAGTTCAAGGTTATTACAGATGAACACTGGGAATTTCTTAGAACTCTAGAATTTTGAAAATTTCTAGAGAAAGACCTCAGTGCTAAAGAACACCAACTGTGGCCTGTGTTATTTGGGCGCGCTAGATGTATAAACGTCTTCTATCAAAGGCATACTGGGCCTTAACAGTGTAAACTGCCCCCAACATGTCCATGCTACTCTGATAGGACCCTTGCCGTGTCCTGTCGAGGGTGTAGGACTCTAGCAGTGTGCGCAACCTGCAGAAAAGCCCTATTATGGTGATGGATCACAACAATTTGATCCTCCACCCGAGGTGCCTATAAGCGCTGTCGTATTCTTGTACAGTGGGCTTCCTCCAGGAAAACATTGTCAGTGTCACTGTCCCAATAATGCACTGTAAGTGAAATAGGATTCCCATATTTTAGCCCTACTCTAGCATGGCCCATCAGTATTATAAGACTCCACATGTGTGAACATCTTCCAGAGGTGTCATGGCAAGCCACAGACCCCAGAAGCATGAGCTCCCAACAGACGTTTGTCTCAAAGGTTGACCACAGCAGTTTGAACTTTCCCCAGAATGGAACCGGTTGTCCCACAGGGCTGCAACAGAGCCCTGTTAGTGGTTTGGGAGTCAGTGGAGCTTTCCCAATTGTTAGTGCTATTGAACGTGAGGCTAGGGAGCCTGCTTCAACAGTGCCTAGTCAATGCGCTAGGGCTCTAGGGGCGTGGGCTGCCTCTAGCATGCCTTGCCAGAGATACAGGTCCCAGCTCTTTCAGAATCACCCAACAGTGCCCAAAGAGTGTTAAACAACTCAACCATTAACCTGCACATCCCGTCGCACTCCACAAATGTGAGCCTCTCCCAGAGTATAGCTCATTCATGGCTACACAGCCCCACCAGGGTGAGCTTCCCTCAGGAGTGCTTTGGCAGAGCTGTACGTTTCCAACAGTGTGCATATTTTCCAGAGGAACCCTGTCAGTGCCAGTGAAGTAGGGTTCGAGCAATTTGAGCTTCCACTAGAGCTATAATACTTTAGCAGTATGAGCTTCCTCAAGAAGCACCCTGTCAGTGCTATAGGACCATAGACGTGTGAACTGCCACCATAATAGTACTGCCAATGCTATAAGACTCTAGCATTCCCCTGAAGGCAAAATCATTAGTATAGACTAGAGCACTATGAACGTCCAGCAGTACCCAGTTAGTGCTGCAGTACCCCTTCAGTGTAATCCTACCCGGAAGTGCATTGGCAGTGCTATATATCTCCAGCAATGCTCAGAAACTCATTTAACTTATTGCAGGGGTCTGAAGCCTTTCCAAATGTGTTGGATTGCAAATCCTATCAGCCTTAGTCAGAATAGTCAATGATGAGGGCTTATGGGGCCCGTATTGCAAAACATCTAGAGAGCCCCTTCTGCTCTGCAGGAGTACAGGATGAGCAGTAGCTAAAGCACCTATTCAGCCCTCACCAACAAGAGCCAACACAGTCATCAAGGTAAAACAGGCACATTTAACAGACATACCTTCTTCGCCTTTTGTGGTAACGTGGTCCAAGGGAAGGCTATGCTCTTAATAGGGGTGTGAATGTGATCCAGTCGCGACCCAAAAAACACAGTAACACAGTCCAAAATAAAGGGAATGTCCAATCAAGGTGCTATAAAAATATATATACTTTAATCAAGCACACCGTCTGCAAGAAAATTAAATAGAAAGCACTGTACAAACCCCACCCCTGTGGAAAGAACAGAGAAGATGCAAAACATAGAAGAATGTTAGCACTCTGAGTGTGAATACAGGGGTGATAAGGAAATTAAATAACCACAAAAAAGGATATTGATATTTCTTTGGAATTTAAAGGTGCACAAGTGACCTAACGGGTCAATAGGGCCCAAATGGACCATGGGGACAGTTATTTTTCAGTGATACCTTTTTTTTCAGTTCTCTGGTGGGTCGATGGAATCAAAACTAGCTTCGAGCGGTGTTGCAAATGGATTAAGCTCAGTTCAGGTACATGGGATCATGTGAGCCCAAGCAGCAAGCGGGCATCAGGCAAAAATGCAGTAGTAGCTCCTTGCAGTTCGAAGGAAGCAGTCAGTGAAGCAGGTCAAGGTACTCACTAGGATCTCTTTGGGGTAGTGCCAGGTCGAGATAGGTTGTAACCACTGGGAAGGGTGGGTGAGGGATGCTCCAGCAGTTAGAGTCGGTGGACGGCGATGCTTAGAAGTGGTGATGCTGGTGCTTCAGTGTGTGTTTCAGCAAAGCAGCAATTTGAGAGTGAGTTGGGCCATGTCATGGTGTAACCTCTGGTTCAAGTTGGCAAGTGACTCACCAGTGGTTTTAGTCGGGTCTCGGTTACGAGCTGTTAATTCGAACCTAGCAAGTGACAGGCTTGGTGAGTGCACGATGCAGCATCAAACTGGTTCGAGATGCAGTCACTGTAGTTCGAAGGGTTGGAGGAGTGTCAAAAGCCACACTGGTGGAATCCCTCGGGTTCAAAGGCATTGAGTGACGTTCAACGAGAGTTTGACTTGTTTCGAGGAGAAGGAATGGGGAGCTTCGGCTGTTCTTGTCCTCCGGATGCTGTGAGACCGAATCCCTGGGCTCTAGGACAGGATAAGTCCTTTCAGCATCTGCTCTCCCAGTCTTGAGAAATTCTGGTGCAGAGTGGCAGGCCTTGGTCCACAGTAAGTGTCACCACCAATGTGCTCTGTGAGTCAGTATGACGCAGAACTCTCCTCTGCCTTGGATTGTTCTTTCTTAACCACAGAGGTTGAGGACTTTGGAAAGTGCAACTCTCCCAAAAGAAGTCCAATGAATCATTTGCAGGTGTTTGTTCCAGAGTGAATCAAAGAAGCCCCCTTCCTTTAAAGGCAAAAGCCCACAGATGATTGGACTAAAGCTAGGGGTCCAATCCCTGTTCTTTAAGCAAGTGGACTTTGCCTTCTGACGTCACACCAAAAGTGCCTTGTGCTACAGGAAGTGGAGAAGACAGGAAGGAAAGACAGAGGCAGAGAGAAACAAGATTGTGCAACCTTCCTCCAGCTGTAAAGCACTCTCTCTGTCTACACTAACCATGCCCCTCCCCATGTCAATAAAATGAGAAGCCTTTAGATATGGATCTCCCTGGTGTGACGCCTAGCCTTTTGTGAATGGGTGTGCCCTTTGATTCCTGTTCCCGGCCAGCCTACTCTGGAGTGGCTGTCTCTCTGGGGGTGATGTTATCGACCCACAGAAAGGAACAAAGAGAGGTAATTTACAGAGCTACATTGTTGCCAGCAGTGGCATGGTCCATCCTGTCTGGGGAGAATACACATAATCCTTTCACAACTGAGCTGGGCACACAGGGCTGTGACGTGTGATATCAAATTGCTGTGGCTTTAATAATTATGAGGACTGCCATCCACCATACCATAACTCAGTATGGTTTATATTTAAAGATGTATCTGGCACCAGGAGTGTAGCCTGACAATTATTGGGTTTTGGTTCAGGTCTACATGTCTTAAGTGCAGCCCCTGCGCTGCAGAGACCTGCCTGTCACTGCATCTGTCAAATGGCCACCTGTGACCTCTGAACCTGCTCTATGCCTTACATATACGATTCCTCCAACGATCCTCAAGGACCAGCTGCCCCTTCTGCTAAATATCCCTCCTACCAGGTGGTAGGACAGACTGGCAACAGAGGTGTCAGCTAGAATCGTTCTCGCCAGACATTGCAAAACGTCTTAGCTCTTTCTTGATCAATTGACAGTCATCAAAAAGCAGAATTTCTACTGAACAGTAATCGTGTTACCCTTTGGCATGGTTTGACATTACTTTTAGAAGATGCAGGAAGATAATATACAGTAGCATAAAAACATTTTGCTATTGTAATTTTGTAATCTTGTAACTGCGACGTTATTTTATTTAACATTAATTATAGTATGTATATTTAAAAGGATTACTGTAAAACATGTGGTACTTTGAATTTCAAATGAAAACAGCACACAGCTACATGTATTGTAGTCTATTGCCAGTGGAACAATGAGTATGATTTCTAAAAAAATATTTACTATATTGAAGGGGAAAAATCACATTATTTTCAAAATACACACACTATTCTATTGTCCATGATGCCATTCAAGCACAACCTTGCTTTGGGAAAGGGCACTGGTTTAACACTATGTAGAATGTAAATGCTTCATTTTACTTCTATTGTTCAGATCAAAATAATACACTTTGCGAAAGATTCTTAAAAGATCCTGCAAATAACAGGTTGCACTTTTTTTATTTGTGGTAGTCTGAGAAATGTGCATGTCACTTTATTTTCAAAGAGGATCTGCACATTTTGGGGTGGTTGTGCTGCAGTGCAAAAGATGAGCTGGGCCACCAGATGTACAAGCTGCCCAGATCACCATGTCTGTTGTCTGTGAAGCCATTTTAGAGCACATTTCACTTCTGGTGCAAGCCCACTCTCTTCACTTTGACTAGCTGACTATTAACACCAAGAGGTCCAAGTTTAATTAATTTAGAGCATTTAAAACCTGACAAATTGACTGGATTGTGGTCTCCTTTCATGTGAGCCAAGGATGAAAATCGAGTTCGAACTTGGAGTCCCGCACCACGATAGTGAGTGCTCTGCCTCCCATGTATTCTAGAAGAGAAGGATACTTTGCAAATCCAAGTTCAAAGACAATCTTCATTGCAGAAGGCATGGGCGATGAGAGATGCTGGGCTAATTGGGTGGGGAGGTAGTGTCATGCCCCATCTCCTTGCACCTGGGTGTGGGCTTACGTGCTGCTAAGTGAACCGAATGTTCCAGACCTGGCACAAGCGTGCCAACCAATTATATTAGTATATATAATGAAGGACCTTATAGTTGTAAGACCAATGAGAAACTGTGTATCTAATATTTCTGAAGATGACATGTTTTAGAGGTAGGCGCATGTTGTCCACTTGATAGTGGACAGCCAATCACAATCCTAGTCACCATATAAAGATATGCTTATATGTTTCCCATAGCCAATTGCGACCCTTGATAGGCTTTTCATTATTGCCACATAGTATGACGTCACCTCTGATGTATTTTTGGTATAAAAGACTATGGGGGGTCATTGCGACCCTGGCGATAGGGGGTTAGTGGGGCCGGTAGAGCTGCTGGCCCCGTTAACCCCCTACCGCCGCATTTACGAGGTTTGCTAGCGGGACCCAGTAAGGACGCCTGGTAAAATCAGGCATCCTTAGTGGGTCCTGCGAGCAGACAAAGATGCGAGCAGACAAAGATGCAAACAACGGGCCCGTTGTTTGCATCCTCCCATTTCCATTGAGCCCTATGGGAGCTCAAATGAGAATGGGGATGTACAGGGTCTGGGTTCCTGGAATGGGGAAATACCAGGCCCTCCAAAGTCGGAATGGCCCAGTATTTCCCCATTCCAGGAACCCGGACCCGGTACCTGGAATGGGGGTAGCCATGCCGCAAATGGTGGCATGGCTACCTCCAGGGTCGTAATGACGCCCAATGTGTGGAGAGATCGCTGAGAGACTGAGTGTACATCCGTTGATGTTCGTTGTAAACTCCCTGCTTTAGATAATTGTTAATAAAACAGTACTTTGCCATCTTCCTGAGTTGGTTCGGTTATTTGGACTCAGAATTTGTTCTGTGTGATCTCATGCATTACATATGCACGTTCCTAAAGAGCCCTAAACTCACGTGGTAACAGAGGATGGTTTAAAGATTCAAACTAGTTCTGCTCCAGAGTTTTGGACGATCCGGCATCCTCCGCCATTAGCTGGAAGATCGCATAGTTTACTG
The DNA here is from genome assembly GCF_040938575.1 of Ambystoma mexicanum. Classification (NCBI taxonomy): domain Eukaryota; kingdom Metazoa; phylum Chordata; class Amphibia; order Caudata; family Ambystomatidae; genus Ambystoma; species Ambystoma mexicanum. The sequence goes on along the minus strand of NC_090929.1, from coordinate 390,327,932 downwards.
TGGAGAGCGGCCGAATAGAAATATATTTGCAAGAAGAACCGAAACGGTGGCAGGTCTGCCTTTGAAGAAATCCATGCTCGCTTTCCATGGCCGCTCTGTGGCCAGAAGGCAAAGTGGTCGGATTGAAGGAGGAGCCGATACCAAAGGCCTCGAGTCGATTAATGAATGGTAAGTAGACTAAGGGGAATAGCAATATAAAGGGACAGGATTGTGATCATTTTGAGTAACGGGAAATATTGGTAAGGTAAGAGAGACTGCCTAGGAGTCCTAATTCAATGGAAATAGAAGGAGAAATTTCAAACTACAATGGGAGTAGAAATAGAGAAAAATACACAGGTCAAGACCATGTAAGGTGATGTCTCAAACCCTGTACAGGGTAAAGTAAAGGTGAGAGGAGAGTACCCTATATTTATAGATGAGAAATAAATAAGTGGGAAGGTGATCGCAGTGTTTTATAATGTGTAATGTCTGACTAGTCTAAAAGTTGTTTGTTGAATAAAGTATCGAGAAGAGATAGAATTGTGAAGAAGTAACAGTGCTTAAAGATATAGGGCCTCCAAACAGGGCTCCATTACCGGGATCCTTCAATGATGAATAACCGGGTCATTCCAACATTGGAGGACCCGGTTATTCCTCCTTGAAGGAACCATTCCCCATTCCCATTTGATCCCCCATAGGGCTCACTGGGAATGGGGAGGGAAGTAATAACGGGCACATTACAAATGGCCCATTATTACCTCCCTCTTCCCCTCGCGGGACCCGGAAAGGACATCTGGTTTTACCAGATGTCTGGTCCAGGTCCCGCAAAGGGAACCTCATAATCGGCGCTCATGTAATGAAGGGTGCCAGTCCCGTACCGGAACCCTTCATTACGTGAGCGCCAGGGTCGTAATGAGGCCCATAGTGTAGCAAAACTATTGGTGCCAATCAAAAGAATCGATAGGTCATTGGAATAAGAGGATTGGGCAGCGATTGATGGTGCTTGCTAATATTTGTTGTTTTAAAGCGTTAAAAAAGTGGTGATTTAAGTTAATATAAAAATTTTACTTACCAATCGAGTAAGTATTGACAGTCAATTGAGACTTGTCTTTATGGAGGGCACTCCTCTCATGCACCTATGCAAGACACTGCCAAAACATGTGCCCAAGCTCAAACAGTACAGTGTGGAATGGTTAAAGGGCACAGCAAATAAAATGTTTATGCCAGGGCCACAAGGGGGATGATTGTCAAAAGCGGCATTGCAACACATGACCACATACTTGCACACCGCGTACAGAGGGAAGAAATTAGAGAAAGGGTTAGCAATTTTAGAAATTTGGAAGATGTACCAAGAGGAAAAGGAAGATCCTCCACCTGAGGAGTGGATGCTTAATCAGCATAAGGGGGAAGGCAGTGAGCCCTCAGCTCCCCTTACCTTGCATGAAGCAAAGAGTGTTGCTACAGAAGAAATAGGAGTGTATCCTTTAAAGGAATTAAGAGCAGCGACGGGGTATAGTAATCTGATACATGAAACCCCCCTGCTTACAGTAGTGATGAAAGTCCGGAAGAGAATAAAAGAAAGGAAGATATTTATTAATTCATACAACACAAGGAAGAAAGAAATGAATGGTTGAATTTGTCGACAGATATAGACAGAGAAATCAAGTGATGGAAAGGAGAAAAATGTAAGGCTGACAAGGTAGCACTCGTACAAAACTAATGGATGCGAGGACAGATATTACTCAAGATAGATGGGAAAATTATTGAAGAAGTTAGGCAGAGAGAAGATAAGGACAAACAAGAGAAGAAGGATAAAGAACGAGAGAGGAGATTAAAGGAGGATGAGCAAAGAAGGAAAAGTAGGGAGCGGCGAGAACAGATATATCAGGAGGAGTAAGAGAAAGACAAAAAACAGGCAGAAGAAAAAGGAAAGAACGACAATAGAGAGAGCGATAGAAGAAAGGGACAGGAAGGAAAGAAAGAAAGAGAAAGAAGCACAAAGGGTGAGGAATAAAAGATTACAGAGGCGAAGGGACAAAGAGGAAAGCAGGGAAGGAGTAAGGAGGGAAGAATGAAGGCAGAAGGAAGAAAGAGTTAGAAGAGATGCGAGAACGCAAAGGGAAGTAGATCAAGAAATAGACGGAAAAAGAAGGCAGCGAGGTTTGGATACCAGTCTTATTCATAGAGAACAAATAAGGCAGAGCCCAGAAATACAATAGGATAGAGTGGAAGAGATTCTCACGATAAAGGAAGTAACACCAGCAGTATCTAGAGTAGAGCTAGAAGAAGAAAGAGATGATGAGGAAAGCATTGGAGAAAGGATCAATAAGGTCTATCAGCAATTAAGACGAGATAGCGAGTATGGAGCTCGAGGGAACAATGATCGATCTCCAGTACCTCAATCCCGAAATGAGGAGGGAAAACTGTTTAGTGATGAACGTCGAGCATTGTGTTTGAGTAGATTGAACCTAGACAAAGGTGAGGAGGATGGTAGTCATACTAGTTGGGGCCTAGAGATGTCGGATGAGGAAAGAGAGTTCAGTCTTAGGGCAGAAGGAGGGAGCATGTGCATCCCTGTAGGAAGCCCGCAAATGGATAAGAAGGTGAGATGGTCAGATTTGGAACATTCTAAGGAAATAACACCAGAACCTGTATCGTACCCTGAGGGTCCCCGAGGACGATCGTGTAGTGAGAAGGGAGAGTCTCCACCATATGTAAGCAGGTTAAGGTCTTTGCCGGCAAAAAGCCAGACAGGGACAATTGTCCCTGCCATGGATAGATTAATAGTGGGATCCGACTATGGGATGGCGTTCACGCAGGTCCCCTTATTAGAGAAGGGGGAGAGCAAAACCACAATATATCCCATGGCCACAGATGGACAAGGATCATTTAAAATGAAAGCCCCCTAGTTTGACTTCAAGGGCTGGGAAATGGATATACGAATTAGAGGAAATATGCTGGCTATAGGGGACATAAAAGACCATTCTTGGAGAGATGGCTGATGACATATGGAGAAGAGGTGGATATTCAAGTGTGACTGCACAAAACACAGCGCATGATGGAGCACCATTTAATATTTGTAGGGAATATGTTTGGAGGGCTCTGAGGGTACAATATCCTGACACATCAGACATGGGTGCAATTATGAAAGAAAAGACCCTATTGCTTACATTCAGGATATTCCAGAGAAATGGCAGCTTGAAACTATTTTTACCATATTTTATGTCAGGGGTTGCCTGAACCAGGACAGAGGCAGATGAAAAACAAGTGGGGATGGAAGCAAAGCCATGGGCTGAGATACAGTTGACAATAGAACACTATTGTCAGTTACTACAAGAGAAAAACAAGAAGAAAGAAGAAAATAGAAAAATTGAGCAAGCCAAGTTAGTTCAGAAAAAGTTGTCAAAATTTGCCATAGAGGGGGAGGTTTGGGAATGCAGGAAGCAATAGGTACATTGCAGGCGAATAATCCGCACCCGTTGGAACAAGGTGGGTATTGGTTTGTGCCACGAGGTATGGTTATTGGGGAAGAGGAGGTGAATTCCAGAATAACCATGGTGGGTGTCAAAACACACAGAACGAGAACCAACGTGCTCAGGGAGGAAATAACCAAGGAGAGTTTACCAGGAGGGCTTCCCCAGTATGTTGGAATTGTGGAATGACAGGACATATTGCACACATATATGAGAGCCGAGGGAGTGTACAAAATGGCCAGTTTTCCAGAGGGGAGACTGCTTATCCACCGCCATACAGCGCACAGACCAGAGAGGGCTTTGCCCAAGAGCACACATCTTATCAGTCACAGCCACTGCAACTACAGCAGGTGCCACAGCAGGGACAATTACAAATGAATCTACCCCAGGGCCAGTCGCAACAGGCCCCTTTGCAGACACAGCAGTATGCGAATACAGGACAGGTACCAACATCCAGAATAGGAGGTGTCACTGTGATAGGAAGAAATCCTTTCACAGGGATGGGGATGAGCTTGTACCCGCAATACTACAGCTCACAGGGTGACTTGATGTGTTCAGTACTATCTGTAACACCGGACCCCCAAGAGGAACCAAGAGACAATGTGATGATAGGAAGCAAATTTTCTTTTCTTGTAGACACTGGGGCAACTCATTTGAGTATACTACAGGGAAGATATCCAATGTCAGGCATGGCCATGAATGCTCAAAGGTTCTCTGTAGCTATGAGTCTAGTTCCTTTTACTGACAAATTACCAGTCTCCATAGGAGAATGTGACATGTCCGTCCCTTCTTTATATTCATGACAGACACCAGTTAACATTTTAGGAAGAGATCTAATGACTAAACTTAAAATGACAATTTCATTTACTGATCAAGGAATGGTGTGCTCCACTCCAGGAATACACTATTTAAATGTGGGTGAGTTCATACTGGCGTTCACAGGAGAGGTAGCTCTGTGAGGCGTTCCATTAGACCCAGAGATTTTTCTATATGGAGTAAGCATTTTGCTGGCATGGCTACCTGGTATGATCGGAAAGATTGTGAGGAACCTGATGAATTTTTATTTAGACCACAAATACCTACGGATGAGGAAGGTGGACAGACTATTCCTATAGAGTTTGAAGCAGCTGTAGTACGAAGAGAGATGGCAATACTTGAAGGGACAAACAATGAGGGCAGACCATGGAGAACAGTGATAGCTCTTGAGGAGGGGTACAGACTGACGGACATAACCAATGTTGATATGTTCAGGGAAGACCAAAGCGATGACGAAGTGGTGTTCTTCATGAGCATTAAATATTGGATAAGGATAGGAAAAAGGGAAGTGCCACAGAGAATGGCGATAATGGGGCAACGACCAGCAATTTTTCAGGAGGATCTTGAAAAGGTGCTGAGTGCCCATGGACCACAGGCCCATATGACGTACATTTATTGGAGGAGTTAGGGTACTTTAAAATGAAGCTTAAGCGAGGAGCAATTTTACCCCGAGCAAAACAGTGCTGTTATGATGCCTACCCCCGGGGATCCAGATCAAGTCCAGCAGCCCCGGAAGCATCAAGTTATTCCAAGCAAGCCCAACAACCCCTGCTAGGGGCCATTTGGGTGCAGTCCTGGCATCTATGGCACCAGGCTCATATGGAGAGTCAGTCCTGGCGCCATAGGCGCCAGGCTCATAGAATAAAACGTACCTGATGCAGACCATGCTGCAAGAGCTCAAGCCAAAAGAGGCTTGAAAGGGACTACTTTACTTTAGGACTATTTTCTACTCGGGTGGGGTCGGGGAGGAATACTTACCTGGGACTACTTCGGAGGCTATTTAAACCACGCCCGAAGAGCAGCACACGCTTCGCATTATTCTGCATCCAGCAGCGTAACGCTCACCGTGCCTGTAGTCAGCATCCAGTCTTCTGCCACCCCTGCCTCGAGTCTGAAGCTCCTAGAAAAAGGGAGAAAGAAGGAGAAAAGGTTAGAACAAGAGCAATACCTTTGATCCTTACCTGAATTCCCGATCCACCGCACCTTCGAGCTGGAAGAAAGAAGTTATTTTATGCGCGTCGCCTCGCCTGCTGCAGCGCCGCACTGAACTCACCGGCCTTTGCAACATCTTCATTATCCAACGCATCCTTCTGCATGTTCCCGCCGCACTCCGGCACCTAAGGGGAACACAAGAACAGCAAGGTGAGCCAAGGAAATAAACAGAGGGAATATTAGTTACCCCCCAAAGACTTACCTGATTTTACCACCGGGGGTACTATACCTCTTCACGGGTCGGCGCAGCCTCCACCGCATCCTCGCCGTACCCCGGCCCCTAAGGGGAACAAAAGGAAAGCAAGGTGAAACAAAGGGACAAACAAGGGGAAATCTCCTCGCCACAAAAGACTTACCTAATTTTACCGCCAGAGGCATTATTCCCCGAGACTTCATACTTTCTCTCAGCGCCTGAATAAGGGAGAAAGCAACAGGTTACATCCTGATACTATTTTATCGAACTGTGTTGGATAATACAAACCCTTACCTGAATATTACCGGTTGCCACGAGGAACTCTTCGCTAGGGTCAAGCTGCAACCTGCAAGGAATCGGACAAGAGTGAAAGTCAGACATTGGAACTCTTACGAACTGCATACTTACGGCGTTTGCCGGAAATCTAATGTTCTGGAACTCACCAATTCCTTCGAACCAGTGAAGCAACTGGTTATCTATGCGCCCCTGCGCTCAATGCAGGATGGAGAGCTCATCTTTCCAAACCATCAGGTGAGACTATAAGAGGGGACATCAAAGGTGATCAGTGGGGAGAACAGCAGGGAGTGGGGGTTTACGCTCAACTCCACGGGTGGTTAATTCCCTTTCTACAGTTGCAGAAGAATATTCCTACGGGCCAAGCAAACGAAGCTAGGTGGGCCAGTCCAGTCCGTCATCTCGGCACTACGCATCACATTGGTGGAGACCGCAGCTGTCCAGTTCAGATCGACGCCCCTGTGGGAGCCAGGTGAGCGTAACAAGTACCCCATGTCTCAAAAAGCTGACGAAGGTATGTTTAAGACTACTTCAGCACTGATGAATCAGGGGATTCTGGTGCCATCAGAGTCATCATGCAATTCTGCAGAGTATCTGATTAAAAAATATAAAGGAGGGTTGTGGAGATTTATCCAGGATTAAGACCTCTTAGCCAGATTGTAGATGCTGAGTTTCCTTTAGTTTCTAATCCTGCAACAATATTGTGCAGCATCCCCGTTGAGGCTCAGTATTTCACGGTGATCGATTTGAAAAATGTGTTTTTCTCGATCACTTTGCACAAAGACTCACAAGACTAGACTTCCTTTACGTCTCACCAAAAAAGACTAAAACATGCTTGTTTGCCTCAAGGGTACTGTGAGTCCCCAGCGATCTTTAACAGGGTCCTATAGATGGATTTAGGTAATATCGATCTTAAGAGTGCGGTAATACAGTAAATAGATGACCTATTGATTTGCAGTGAAACAGAGGATGAGTGTAGACAGGACTCTATCCAACTGATGACTATTTTAGCAGACAAAGGATATAAGGTGGACAAGGAGAAATTACAGTATTGGTGTTATACATACGGCAGTTAATGTCACATGAAGGGAAAAAAGTGACACCAGAGAGAGCTGAGGCAATCATGAAAACACCAAAACCTAATACAGTGAAACTGATGCAACAGTTTCTCGGTTTGTGCAATTACGTTAGAGAATGGGTGTTTTATTACAGTAAGTACACAAGGCCAATTCTGCATGCATTAAAGGAAGCGCAATTTGGAAAAACAAAACTAGAATGCACTGAAGAAATGGTGGAAGGATTTGAGGAGTTCACAAATAATCACATTAAGGTATACACCTCTGGCATATTACAGTGGGATTTTAGACCCGGTTATGAGAAGGCACTTCCCTTGTGAACAATCTCTGGCAGCTGCTGCATTTGCAATTGAGAAGTCCACAAGTATTGTTATGGGCTGTTCTATGACCCTTTTAAGTGGAGCATGCTCTATTTGCCATTCTAGAGAAACCCAAGGGCACATTAACATCCCAAAGAGCTTCAGTTTATGAGGTAATGATTTCTAATCCAACGATTAAAAGTGGAAGATGTAAAACAGTTAACCCAGCCACATTCATAGCTGAACCCGTAGAAGAAGGTGATCATGTGCATGACTGTGCCAATTATGTGGAATTCTATGATGATATACCCCATGTGAAAGAGAATGCCTTGGCGGGAGGGGAAATTCTTTTAATTGATAGCTTTTTGAAAATTGATCTGACTAGTGGAGAAAGGCATTCAGGCGCTGCGGTAGTAAAACACAGATTAAATGGAGAATTCGAGGTGGTGGCGAGTGCTAGGATACCGTCTCATTTTTCAGCGCAAGCAGCAGAATTAGTAGCGCTTATTGTCGCACTTGAGAAACATGAAAGCCAGGAAGTGACGGTGTACAGTGACTCTGCCTATGAGACATCAACCCTACATGCAGGGTTGTCACATTGGAAAAGGAGGGGCTATCTCCACGGAGACGGCTCTCCAAGGCAACATGCATCCATATTGGATAGACTCATTAAGGCATTACAACTAACAGGAGCCATAGCAGTTGTAAAATGCGTAGCACATACTAAACTAACAGACTTTATCTTGCAGGAATGAAGCTGCAAACATAGAAGCAAAAAGTGTTGCATATTCTTCAGAATTTTCGAGTTTTGATACAGAGGATATTAAAGAGAATCCGATTACAACCATGTTAGTGCAGGAGGGGTTTAATACGCTATTGACAGCCCAATTAATAGAGATTCAGGGAAGAGCACCTCAGGAAGAGCAAGAACTGTGGAAGCAAGGGGGTGTTCTTTATCCCCCTCAGAAGCTTTATGGCAACAGTAAAGCACTGGAAAGTCAGTGATGCTAGTAACTTTATTAAAAGTCAGACTTGAACAGCTACATTACCCTGCACATGTAACCAGAGAAAGTCTTGCTGCCAATGTTGCAGAAGACTGGTTAATTCCTAAATTATTGGAACACATTGCACTGTTTATGGTGAATTGCATCGTGTGTCAAATGTTTACTGCTGGGGATAGACTGAGAATGATTAGAGGAGTAATACCTCGACCGAACGGTCCATTTCAGCATTTACATATCGACTATGTCAATATTCTGCACACATGTAATAGATATAAGTATCTATTAGTGGTGGTGTTCCCCTTCGCTAGGTGGATTGAAGCGGGTCCGTGTGCATACCTTGATGCCACTTGTGCAGCAAAGTTTTTAGTACGCAAAGTTTTCCCGAGGTGGGGTGTGTGCGAAGTACTAAGGTCCGATAATGGGCCACATTTTGTCAATGAGCTAATGGCTTTTATTAAGTATAAAGCACAAGTTATTTTCTGCATATCACCCACAAGCAAACGGAATATGTGAGAGACTAAACAGCCTCCTCAAAGAGAGGATCACCAAGATTAAATTGACTTTGAATAAGGGATGGCTATATTGCCTACCCCTGGCCTTGTATGCCCTTCGGAATTAGCCAGGTTCAGACCAACACCTCACCCTGCACAAGCTAGTAACAGGGCAGTGAATGAGAATGCCCCTTACACCTCGATCTAGGATTAGGAGTGATGCCCAGAGTGTAGCCAAAACTTTAGGTGATGAGATGCATGATTATTTGACATGTATGACTACCAGTATTTCTTTCATTTCAGATCAAGTCATGCATCGGCGGGGAGGTCTAGGAACACGGAAGAAGATAAACATTCCTTGTATATTTTATCAGGGAGTGCAAGTACTTGCAGATAAATTCCAGAGTTTGAAATGAACTTTTAGAAACATATTGAAGCAGTGAATGATGCTTCAGAATTATGCCTACACATCAGTTCTTGATCAGAAATTGGAAGAGAGTTCAATATCCAGATTCATTTTGTGGAGAATGTCTGTACAATACATACCTGCCAATAGTGACGTTCATCGGCCTGTGGTTTCTGTCTTTGTGTTCGTACTTCAATCTTATCCTGCTTTTGTTAGAAGAGACGTTAATATTCACACTTTTTTACAGGATTCTAAAAAGGATCCAGTGATAAGTCTCCTTATTGCTATAATTGTACGAATTGTACAGTTACAAATATGAAAGAAACTCCATGATTGTATTAAAATTATTAATGAGGAAGACAACACGATTATATAGAGAGAGCACGAGTTTGGCAAGCAGTAGGATGGCATGAGAAATGATTGTCCAGATTTCTATGCGTAATATATATCTGCATGATTGTTCTCGTTATCTTTTTGTTCCTTAGTTTCAACAGCCTCCATTATCTTAATGTTTCTACTGAAGAAAGAGTTTCTATGATTCTCCCCACTATGAGCACGAATTATGACAGTTTCTGTGATGTCTATGGGCAAGTTAGGAGACATAAAAGAGATGCAGAGGAAGATAATGAATGGATAAATACATATCTAGATAATTCAGCTCACCTGGGAAATAACATGTGGTATCAACACATGAAAAAGGTGGGGGAAAGAGCATCTGATGAGAGTTGCTCTGTCTGCTCTCTCATCCCCTATGCCATGAATACAGTAAGGACTTTCATTTCGAAGGAGGTATCAGAATACGATGCAAAATGACTCAGCCATCTTGCAGCATGTACTACTCTAGGACAGTTCCAAGGAAGTTGGATGACCCTGCGATGGAGATCATGTTGGTTGTTTCCATACCAGGATGACTATATCAAGACCATAGAAATGGAGAAGGAGCTTGGATGGAAAGACAAAATGCTTGTGTATCCTGCTGCAGGACAGGATGAGGTGATTGTTGAAGAAATGAAGAGAATTAATTTTCCTGATGTGATAATTGCAGGATTGCCTGGATGTTGGGAACGAACACAACTATTGATCTGTGGATGAGTGCATACCAAGAAGGGATGGGAAGAAGGAATGATGTCCTGTGGTGCAGCTCATCTGCTGAAAACAGAGTAAGTACAAGATGTGCAGCGAGTGAATGATGGATGCTTAAAGTCATGGGCCAAGCACTCCAAGTTACTGACATGGGTAGAAGACGAATCAGGCCCAGTAGTTGTGATCCCATTTGTTAATGCAACACTATATTTCTGAAACCAGGGAAAGAACCACGCAGGATATAATAAAGGATAAAAACAACAATTGACGTTCCTGGAATGAGAGAAGGGACAGCTGTTCTTATGGACCAATATTGCGCTTGTGTATCTAGAACCTATATGAAGTTGCCAAAGGATTGGGGCGGAGCGTGTTACCGGGTGCTCATCTATGTTCCAGCATTAGTGATTCCTCAGAGCGATCTAAACATTGGTGAATTTCCAAAGGTGGATGACCATTTCAGAAAAAGAAGATAACTCGAACGAAAAGAGAAAATCATTTCTCAGCCAAATCAATAACAGCGTATGAAAAAATTCCTGAGGAGCTCAAGTTGTTCAGCAAAACTGCTATGTTAATGACAGCTATATTTATGCCTGGAATTCAAACAGTGACGAATGCCAAATGGTTGCAAATCACCAGATGGAAGCTCCTGCAGACAATCCATGCTACCATAAAGGGATTCAATGTCATTAAAGAAGAGCTGAGGGCCATTCGATTGATGACGCTCCAGAACAGATAGATCCTTGATATGATCACAGCAATAGAAAGAGCAGTTTGCACCAAAATTGGGCCATCATGTTGCACAGTGATACCTTCTCACGATGGCCATAATGGAACCTGGACAGAGGCCATACGGATGTTGACAGACCTGCTTACCAAGATGGAAGAAGAGACAGATGACATTGAAGATGACAGTTGGTTTACCTCCTTGTTTTCATCGATTCCCCAATGGTTGGTGAATCTATTCAAAGTTCTTGGAGTAATACTGATGCTAGTAATGTTTGGATTCTGTATAGTCAGGATGGTGATTACCCAATTAAAGAAAAGGGCAAAAGGGTGGTAGGAATGAAGATCATGATTGATGTAAAAATGAACCAAACGCCAAGGAGCTGACTGAAAATACATAGAGGCTAGAATCGTAGCACCTGAGGGAACGAAATTTCTGTATCCAAAAATCATAAGCACGTGAGACGATGTGTCTATTGTACCCCGAATGGACAATGTAACTACATGACCTGGACTCTAGCTGAACATGTCAAATCAGCTAGATATGGACACCCAAGAAACACTTCTTCAAGAGAAAATACCAGGATGTAGAAACACTTGAGGAGGTGGTCGAGGACTCGACCAGAGGTGGTGAATGCAGAGGAGCAGCTTCATACCTCTGCAGGAAACCCTACCCCCTTCCTCCCATATGTTGGAAACATGAGACTGTTCCGTGTTTGACACCAGCCATTGTGCCAATACTGCAGCGTGTGTTTGAAAGAAGATACCCATTGAGACAACCCTACCGAATGTATCCCCGGAGTGATGACAACTTAAGGGAGGAACTCCCTGAAGGAATATGAGAAAGAGCAAAGAAAATAAGCCAGTGACGTCATTAAAAGTATACAGGAGGTCCTGAGATACTGACTGAGGAGAATGTATAGATCCTAAAGAAACTAATGACGAAGTAAAGAATCAAGTGAACTTTTAAATACAAAGAAGATTACACATGCATGAAGGGCTGTAGAAAATCAATTGTTCAATAAATGTACTGATTCTGAAACTCAAGGTAGACTAAGTCATCATAGAAGCTGGCTATACGTAGTGAATAGAATGCAGGCGAAGCCGCCATTATATAGAAGCTGGACATCGGTATCATGAATTTAGTAAACCAGGACCCTTGAGATCGGAAGGGAAAACTGCGTCACAGCAATATTAAGCAGAATTGTGGAGCTGCAAGACAAGGCTGTCTGTCCTAAAGTCAAGACCGAAGCAGCCAAGGTCGGCTATCTATCCTGGAAATGAGAGAACGTGCAGAGGATGAATCATCCTTTTGTTAAGGTGCAAAGAAGTAACACCAAGAGTGCTAAGTTTAATTTCTTTTAGAGCATTTCAATATCATAACATTTAAAACCTGCAAAATGGACCAAATTGTGGTCTCCTGTCACGCGAGCCAAGGATGAAAATAGAGTTCGAACTTGGAGTCCAGGAACACGATAGTGAGTGCTCTCACTCCCATGTATTCTAGAAGACAAGGATACTTTCCTTTCAAGGCCAAGTTCAAAGACAATCTTACTGGCAGAAGGCATGGGCGATGAGAGATGCTGGGCTAATTGGTTGGGGAGGTAGTTCATGCCCCATAACCTTGCACCTGGGTCTGGGTTTATGTGCTGCTAAGTGAACCGAATGTTCGAGGCCTGCCACAAGGGTGCCAACCAATTATATTAGTCCATATAAGAAAGGACCTTATAGTTTGAAGACCAATGAGAAGCTGTGTATCTAATGTTTCTGAAGATGACATATTTTAGAGGTAGGCACTTGTTGTCCTGATAGTGGACAGCCAATCACAATCCTAGTCCCTATAGAAAGATATACTTAGATGTTTCCCGTAGCCAATCTCGACCTTTGATAGGTTTTTCATTATTGCCACATAGTATGATATCACCTCTGACGTATTTTGGTATAAAAGACTATATTTTGAGAAAAGATTGCTGAGAGACTGAGCGTCCGTCCGTTGATGTTCGTTGCAAACTCCCTTTTTTGGGTAATTGTTAATAAAACAGTACTTTGACATCTTCCTGAGTTGGTTCGGTTATTTGGACTCGCAATTTATTCTGTGTGATCCCATCCATTACATATGCACCTTCCTAAACGGCCCTAATCTCACCACCAACATTTGGCACTCTGCATAAAGGCATTACCACATAAGTCAATTTAGAAGAACAAGAAACACATGAAAATTGTTTACCTTTACACCTAGAGGCAAGGGACAGTCAAATGTTACTTTATTAATTCTGTCTATCCCATCCCCTGCCTTTTGTCACCAACAACATTCTTCTTCTCACTAGTCCTAATCTTGAACTAGGCCACTTCTTCGATCCGACTTGTTAGTCCCAGAATTACTGTTTCAGAACTTACCTGCAGTACAATGAAAAAGCCCTTACAAGTATGTAAGCCTACATATCTGCAAGGATTCCCCCTGCATGCACTCAAGCCCCTCACACAGCCAATGCTACTCAACCTCTAACATATAATTCTTCCAAAATTGGCTGCTTCCCTGCTATCCCAGGGCTTGCAAAATCTACTAGCCCACTCGCAAGGAGATTTTATGAAGGGTGAGTACCATTTGGATGTTACTTGACCTTGTTGGTGAGTATGGGTATGTTTGAAACATGTATTTGACATTTGCTGCAAACTAAGTTTGTGTGCAGTAAATGGCAAATAACAGTTTCACGGTGCATGGCTGGCCTTTGGGTGACAACATTGCACCAAAAATAAAGTGTACTTATGGTGACATGCACTATTTTACAGAAAGCACTGGTAAAAATGTTGTCACCTGTCACCATGGGGCGAGTGCATTTCTCTTAGGTTGAGTATGTAAACTAATGACTTGCCCTGCAGGTCTAGTGGGAATTTTAAGAATTTGCAAGGCTGTATCCCTCCCTCTTAGTTCACTCTTGCTATTGCTCTCCTTCCCAGCAGACTAAGGTCTGTCTCCCCAGGTGAGGGCACAATACAATACGCCATGGACAAGGATCAATGCTATTAAACTACAAGGGTGGCGATTTGGCACAGTAGAAAGGCATAGTAACATAAAATCAGTGCTATGATCCAATGTCAGTGCTATGAGCACATTTCTCAGTGATGGGCCTTAAATGTCCAGTCATTATAAAATGTGTATTAAAAAAAAGTTAAAACCCATTTCTATCCTTCTTAAAAGGATAGAAATGCAAGTCCACGTCAAATGAAATACATTACAGAGTCAAGCATTGTGCCTTCCCCAGCGCCTGTTCTAAACAGGCAGAGGGGAATGTCTTTGTTTTCTGGGAATTTTTAAGAGCACCCTTTTTGTAAATATGTGATGTGCTTTAAAATGCAAAGAAACACCCACTGATTTGTGCAAATGTGCAAAGGGGGTAAATAAGGGCATTTTAAATATGGGCATCACATACAAATGTTCTTTGAGAACAGGGTGCACACTTTTTTGGCACAAGAGATGGGATGCCCCTGCATACCTCATCACTTGCAACAAACAACATGGTGTGTATCTGACCGTTTATCTACAACCATTTTATCACATCAACTGGAGGAGGGTACTCTTGCACAGCCAATAAACATCACACTTCCTGTCATCTGTACATTTGTCACTCCACCACCCCCTAACACCCACATTTAAACTGTGATTGTCGATCTGTAATGTGCTCCCGTTTCTGTTGAATCCATCCTTCGCCCGACATTCATTAAAGAAAGATTTCTTTTTAAAGGCAGATGTGAACGTTTTATAGACGGGAAAAGTTTTCTTAACTCATCTTTCAGGCCTTTCACAGAGTGTTCACTTCCTGCGCAAGATGCATATATAATGCCAAGCGTATCTGAAGGTTGTGTTTTTGTTGGTCAAGAAAGGCTTTTTCTAGGCAGGACGCAGACATGTTTTCCTGCTACAGACGCCGCGTGCAGTCTTTGTGAGCTTCCGGAAGTCCGGTCCTTGAGTGACACATTATTTTGCGCAAAGATTCCGGCATCGGAGCAGCTTTCTAGTCGGTAGAACACTGGCAAAGCCATACATCTCTGTCAGCTCGACGGATATGCCTCTGGATTTTACGAGGAAACGCTCCTTTCTGGCACCTTTGCATATCCTCTTGGCCGGTGGCCTGGGTATTGTCGAGCCAAGTCTGATTGGCTTATGAGAAATCCGAGAGGGTCTGCTACTCGAATCACGGAAAACGTGGGAGTTCAGGGTCAGGAAATTAAGAACTAGCAAAAGAGGGGAAAGCAACAGAGCGTTTTTCTCCTCTTCTGATCATATGAATGCTTATTTTTTTATTCTTTTACTTATTAGCGTTATACTTATCCTAAAAGTTGATATTGCGATGTTCCTCGCAAATGTTTAGGTCATTAGATGGCTGTATGTATGACTGTCTGGTCCGACTCCAGTGCTGTAGGCATATATCGATCTTTGCCTTTCTCATGAATGTCTACATTACCCCCTCGTTCCTCGTCCCAGTCTTCAAGTAGTGAGGGGGCCACAGCTCCCAGACATCAGCCATTGCTGCTACAATAAATACATTTATTTTCCTCTAGAGCCCCTCGCCCTCCTTCAGGAGTAGATTAAATGCTTCTTACCTGCACATCTGCTCTGTCTGTTTTCCTGTCTTCCACAGCAGGTAACGTATAATTTAAACTGTTGATTTAATTTGCTGTAAAATAAACTGTGAGTTCAACACGAACATATGTGGTCTCGACTCGCAGGGCAGACTCTTACTGCACACAGTCTAGGCAAAGCCTCAGTTAGATCTGTTGCGGGTGCACCACTAGCTTAGACGCGGACACCTCCTCTGCACATCCAGAATGATTTCAAATCCTGGGTGGCATGCCAAGGGGGAACCGGAAGTCAGACAATGACAGATTCAGCTCGGAGTTCCCAGCATGAATCTCATCCTTCCCAACAGCGGACTGCACACACTTCATAGAGCTGGTTAGTGTGGGACGTCAGCCAGAAGAGCTGACCTTTTGGTTTTCCCAGGGAGTGCCGGTGGGTAGATTTTTAGCAAGTCCCATTGAATGTATAGCGACTTGTAGTGCAGATCTCTTGTCCCAGGCGGTGCCCAAGCCCCAAAGCACCTGTGTACTCGGCAACCCCTGATGCCGGCTCTGCTGCTATTGGGAGGTGCATCTGCTCTCCTTGGATACAGAAGAGTTGCTTTCCTTATGAGCATGTCCTCGCTATAAGGCCATGGCAGTTGCCCATGCTCTTGCTCTGGAGAGCAAAGTAAGTGTTTCAGCCCCCACCAAAGAGACCAGAGCAACCATGAAGCATAACTGACATACAGTCTCGTGGTCCAGGAAACAGAGCATACATGACCGATGCTCGCCCAGCATTGAGGAGAACGATGGGAGCCCCCCCCAATGCACCACCTTCACCTTAACAAGAGGAGGCACCATCACTCATCTCCCCCATGCCCACTGTGCTTTCATTGACCATACAGTGGATGATTTAAAAAAAAAAAAAAGTACTGAGGATACTGTGAATCCAGCCTTAAATAAGAAACTGCACCGCCTTCCACCATCTGGGTTCACTCCCATGGCCGAGCAAGCCGCCTGGTTATTTCTGTGACTGCTCCATCCACAGACCACCCCCTAGCTACCATGGGCACTACGCCCTGAGGGTCTAAAGTACTAGAATCCAGTGGGTAAATATCCGAGGAGAGGATTTATAGATGAGGCCACAGGACACCTTCTGTCTAACTTGGACCTTTTCGACACCTTGATGCACTTTGCCTCTCCATCTCTACCACGGTCCCTGGTCTCCCTATCCCACAAAATGCTCATAGAATCATCTTCAAGGAGTGAAAAGACACCGAAAAAGCAGTTACAACCTGACACTGGCTCAACTTGTAACATCTACAGGTGTTTGATCAGGAGCTTCAAGACTGCCTCACAGTAGAGGTCCTCTTTGACTGCTTCACTGCCAAGAAACCAACTTTATATGATATGATATGGCATTTATAATGCGCCTGTACACAAGAGTTTCTAGGCACGACAAGACAAGAAGGGAGAAACAAAACCAGGCTAAAACAACAATCTTACTAGACACTGTGTCATTCTGATCGTGTTAGAGCAGAGAAGGTGTTTTGGGGAGAAGTGCTGAGGGTAGGGGCAGGATGGAAAAGTGCAGGACAAAGGAGAAAACAAGAATGCAGCCAACGGGTGGCAAGTGCGGGTACTCATAGGTGCAGCCAGCAGGTTGCAAATAAGTGCAAGGGAGGGGACTGTAGGGTCACAGATACAGACCACAAGAACAGGGGAGCCCAGAGGCTGTGCAGGATTGCAGCTGGACAGGCAGGGTCCTGGGTCCGAATTCAGAGGGTGACAAGGTGACCAGTGCATGGAACAGGCAGGCGATCAGAAAGGGAGAGGAAGAAAGAAGGCAGAAACAAAGAGAAAGGTCTTGAGTTTTCTTCCAGAACCAGAGAGTGTTCTGCTCAAGTTTCAGAGAGGCAGGGAGGCTGTTCCAGAGGGAGGCCCCAGCTGAAGAAAGAGATCTGCCCCCAACTCTTTGCTTGGAAAAGCGACTGACCCTGAGAGAGTTGCAGGTGGAAGAACAGAGAGCTCGAGAAGGCAGATATTTAGGAAGAGAGGTTGGAGGTAGTGTGGCCTCAGAAAGCCTTGTGGAAAATGCAAAGGATCTTGAACTTGATCCTTGCCAACAGTGTGAGCCAGGATCGGACTGGGACAAGAAATAGGCCTGGCCACCCAAAAAAAAGTGTCCCACCCCTCGCCTCAAAAAAGTAGCCCACCCCTCGCCTCACGACCCTTGACCTCTGAGGAAATCAGCAGAAGTGATGTCATTTGACCCCACCCCAAAGTGGCATCCCGGGAAGCGATGAAATACAACCTTTCACCCCTTGACAAAACAGGAAGTGGCATCAAATAGCATTGTTTCCAAGTACACTAAATTACTGTGAATCCAAGCAGATGTCCAAGGCCAAATGATATGTTATTGTATAGCATTTACGCTTAAGCTCTTTTTTATAGAACAAATATGCATACAATATCACCCAACGTTTGTTGGTACTCATGTATTGACCTGAGAAGGATGAAAGCCTTTTTGGAAAAGAACAAAAAATTGGAGAAAAAAAACAATTTTGTTGTCTATTTTATTTCTTCCAAACCGGCCCAGGCATGGCCAGAAACCGGCCCCCACTCCCCAGAGATGATTTCGGCCCGGCCAGGGGCCAAAAGGCAGAGGGGCCAATCCTACCCTGGTGTGAGCCAGTGAAGGGATTTCAAAGCTGGAGAGATATGACCCCTCGGTTTGAGGAGAGGTGGACCTGGGAGGGTTGATCAGTGAGACAGGAGGTCAGCCAGGACCTGATCAGTGATACCAAGATTATCACGAAGCCGGTTGAGCAGGATGGCATGGTTGACCATATCAAAAACAGAGGTAAAGATCAAGGAGAATGAGGACAGAAAGAAGGTTATAATCGAGGTTTGCGAGCAGGTCTTCATAGATATTCAGCATAGCAGTTTATGTGCTTTTGGCCACTCGGAAGCCAGACTGATGGTCATGGAGACAACCAACAGATTCAGTGTGAAGGTTAAGCTGGGAGATGGCCAGATTTTCGAGGAGTTTGCCCGGGAAAGGAGTAATGGAGATCGGGCGATAGTTGCACGGACAGGAGGGATCAGCAGGTTTCTTAAGAAGGGGCTGCATAAGGGAGTGCTTCAGAGGAGAGGGTAAGGTTCCAGTGACGAAAGAGTGATTGCAGAATTCGGCCAAGGCTGGAGCGAGAGTGTCAATGTGGTCCTTGATGGTTTTGGAAGAACAGGGAAGAACCTGTTTTGATGAGACTTCCATAGATCAGACTTGTCTAGAAACATCAGGGGTGAACAAAGGAAAGGAGGAGAAGAGAGAAGGAGAGGCGGCCGCAGGAGGGCCAGAGGAGGAGGAGGAGGATGGAGAGGGGGAGAGGGTGGACAGGATATCCTGAGTTTTAGTGATGAAATGAGAAGCCAGGGCCATGCAGAGGGCCTGGGAGGGAACAGGAGAAGTAGAGACTGCAGCAGGATTGGCCAGCTCCTTGCAGTTTTTAAAGAGTTCGGCTGAGTTGTTAGATGTCACAGAGACGTGGGCTTGGATTTGCGCTCTCTTCTTAGCAAGGACAGAAAGTCTGTATTGCCTTTGGAGAAGGCGGCAGGCCAGTTTGCCCTCCACTTCCTCTCAGACACCCTTCACTTGCGTTTAAGGGTGACGAGGTCTGAGTCGTACCAAGAATTGCATTTGGATTTGGGCTTCAGGCAGATCCTCATGACACAGGCAAGTACCTCAAGAGTGTCAGAGATAGAGCAGTGAAGGGTAGAAAGGGCTGTGTCAGGGTGTGAGTCAGCCAAAGGTGCAGAAGGAAGAGAGAAAGTGGAGGCGAAGGCCTCAACTGACACACGCTTCTTGGGTCAGATGAGCGAGAAGGTGGGTGGCAGAGATGGAGTAGACTTGGCCTGAGGGGTAGAGAGATAGAAATGAGAGGAAAGGAGAAAGTGATCACTCCAGGAGAGAGGAGTGGTGAGAGGGTTAGGGAAGGGGAGGTCTGATGAGATCAGAACATCCAAGATGTCCGCTGCAGGATGAGTCGGGCCAGAGGGGTGAATAGAGCGAGAGAGAGTCACTGAGGTTGGCAAAGAGTACAGAAGGAGGACAAGAAGCATCAGGTGGATGTTGAGGTCTCAGAGAAGGAGCAGTTGAAAGGGGGAGGCCAGGAGGGAGGATGCAAGGTCCGCCCACTCGGAGAGGAAGGAGGTTACCTGGCCAGGCGGCCGGTAGATAGTGGCCACAGTAAGAGAGAGGCCAGGAGAGGGAGAGCGAGACAGCAGACCAGGCATTCAAAGGAGGAGTAGTCCTGCATAGAAATGATAGAGGCAGGGATCCACTCTGGGAAGATCAAGGCTACACCCCCAAAGGGACGGTTGGTTCTGCGTGCAGTGAAGATCTTGTAGCCATCAGGGAGGAGAATTCTTCTCCCTGATACTACTTATGAGGAAGCTGCTCCACCAGATATAATGGACCTTGGTGAAAAAAAACATACATCCTCCTATTTTGGGATGGGAGAAGGAATCTATTAGGCTTATGCATTCCCATCCATTTTAGGGATTTACAAATCCTCCCATCTGTCTTAGAGGAAGGGGTTGATTGCACCCTTCTACTAACCTCCTGGAAAAGGAACTCAGGTTTGCCTTGCATATTACAAGTCTTTGCACTTGGAGAGGTGGCAATGCTGCTGGGTATGAGACATTACTGGCTTAAAGGATGGAAAGGTGAAATACTCGAGATGATCACCTTACTATATACCTCACCTAGGGTGACAAATATTTGGACTGAGAATGGGAAATTGGCTAAACAAGCCGGGGAGGATTCCAGGCTGGTACTGCTGATCATACTAAAGTAATTCCCTCCTGGCGGGGTGCCCTACCTGTAACAGCTCCTCCGTACTGCCTATCTCTCACGATGGGGAAGATAATGGGGCTGTACTAGAGGCAGAGAGGTGCCTCCAGCTCGAAAGGTCACCCTTCTCCGCCTATCTCCATCCTGTCACACCTAAGATAGACATCTCTGCATGAATGCCTTCTTGCGGAAATACCAGGGCAAAGAGAGACTTTTTTATCACATATTGGAAAGAATGTTTTTTTGATGAATGGGTTCACGCAGTGGTCCGAGAAAGGCTGTCTCTAGAATGTATCAAGTGACTCCTGCGCTCTACCCTTAGCTCGTACATCACCCTGGGTTGTACCGCATTGAAAAGGGATAGGAAAGTCAGGAAGAGGTTAGGTGGTAATCAAAGGAGGTGCCCAATCTCCTAAAGCAGGCAAAACATTGGCTGATAAACTTTAATACTATAAACAGTTCACATGGTGATACAGGTATACTCTGGCATGAAGGTGCAGCCGTGTGGCTCTGTTAGTATTATGATGACGTTTCTTATACAGTTTCGGACTTTGCAAAAGGTCTGATGGGGAAAAGTCGCTTCAGTACACCAGCACGTGTTATTTTTTTGAAAGGGGGCTAACACACAAAGGATAAAACCTAACTATCACAGCTGTATGACAAAAATAGACGAGGAGGCATGTGCTAAGCCTGAGGTGTTGATGAGTACCTGCCGGAAGGGCCTGAATAGTTGGTGCCGTCATGTTCATATGTGGTTTGCCAGTGACGCATGTATGGGTTCAATACAGAAGGGGAGAGACGAGGATCTGATACATTACTGCACTTTGGGATCCAGTTTGCCATTCGCTTTGGGGAGGGCAGGGTGGGTTCATTAGAGCAAAAGACGTGAGCTCTAAAATGGTTCGGTCAGAGTGATGTGGTACAGTATTGGTATCAGGGAGTTACTGTATGCATAGTGTGTGTGTGTGTGTGTGTGTGTGTGAAGGGTCTGTGTGTGTGTGTTTTGTGTGTGTGCGTCTGTGTATGGTAGCGTGTGAGGTCAGTTAGTTAGTGGGAGTGGGTGTTTCTTAGTGTGTGGTATCGCTTAGCTACATGGAAAATATAATGTGATTTCCATGATATTTGTTATTTCATAGGCTGTGAGTGGGAGGAGAAAGGAACTGAATCGCTGCCTTTGCTGAGGAATATATAATACGTATATCTAGGTAGTATTCAGGAAGGCATTCATATTGGTATCAGGGTCCCAAATAAATTTCCCACCCGGACAAATAAAGCCTGCTGGCCCCAGTCAGGGCAAACAATAGATATGTACTTTCTATTTTATGTATCGAAGTCGCTTGTCCCCCCGCTGCCCAAACCCTGATGTCGCCCCAGAATGAGAGGCTTTCAGGTATGACCTTGCCTATATTTTTGAGATGTGTGCAGTGCTGTTTTTTGTTCTTTCTTTCCATGAGTAAGTGTAGCATAAAAGAAAAACTAGTGTAGCTTATACGTTGCGCCTTTTGTACCGCCAAAATCAAGAGTAAAATAAAACAATTATAAAAGATTAAAAAAAATAAACTGATCAATTGCTTTCACAGTCTTACATAGTGTGCTTATTGCAAAAGCCCTGGCTTTAATTCTTTTTGGCAACTATTGCTTACATCCATTCCTTCTCACCTCCAACGCAAGCGCAATGCATTACGCCTTCTAGAAAATCATTGCTTGTAAACAGTATCCAGGACATGTGGCAATGTCTACTAAGTGTTAAACTTTTGTAACTTTTCCAAACATTCTAATCATTTAGAGTCAGGTTCCAGTTACTAAGAAAGCTTGGCATGCTATCATACATTACATTGTGTTTCAGTTGACATGAAAATGCCCAAGTCAATTACTGCAGGAGAACATCGATGCTACAATGAGGCCTATGGTAAGTGTTTGTCCAAATTATGCTTACAAACTGATGGAGTGGAAAGTAGAAACATATATGCCTTGCAATCATTTAATTATGTCTTTCACCTTAAAAAGTTAAATAATATGTAAATAGATATATTTGTATGAGTTTTGTGTAGGCCATATGGTTTGCTTCCTAGTAGTGTAGTCCAGTCGCCTTGTACATCTTTCTCATCACAATCCTTGTAGTATGAGGTGAGCCATGCCCAGATACAGTCAATCATGCTTGCTCCATGAAAAATACTTCTAAAAGCAAAGGAGATCGGTTCGCTAACTGAATGGTATGATTTAAAGATGCTCCTTAATCCTCCCAACTCCCATTCTCTGTAGGCTGCCCTCATCAACCCTGGTGAGAAATCCAGGCCCTGCAGTACTGGCAATGGACGATTCAACCCCTGTTCTATGCCCTTTAACCTAAGGGCCCTGTCCCTGAACATCAGAGAAGCTTGAGTAGATGTTAGCAATGCATCTCCCTGAGATCTTTCCAGTGTGCGAAGAAGAGGACTGAGACAAAGGGATCATAGTTACTCCCTTGTCCACTTCCACCCACTTTGGCAATCTACCCATAAAATCCCAATCAAAAACATAGACAAGTTGCACTGGCATTATATGGCTCCCAACACTAGGAGCACCCAAGCATTCTATCCCAAAGAAGAATTTTTCTGGGAATCCTCACTCTCGTGCTAGCCCATATGAATGTAAGGATTGTTTGATGAAGGACCTAAATGATAGAATCCAGGATCACATCGCATTCTAGGTATGAGGTTCATATGAACATTTTAACGGCAGTCAGTTGCCCAAGCCAGGAAATCTTCTGATTCTGTCCTTGAAATCTTCTGTAAAAGACCTGATAATGGGAATTAAATTGGCATGATATAAAGTTCCATATGAAGGGCTAAGTTTAATCACAAGATCATTTAAAGATCTGTCAGCCCATTGAAAGGGAAACCTTTGTTTCACAGTGTCAATCAGTTCAAGACATTCCAAGATATTCAGACCCAAAGATTTCTTGAAATTAATAGAGAATCCAGAGACCAACTCAATGAACGCAGTGACGGTGGATTTAATTTTGATCATGCATGCCAATACATCATCTGCATATGAAGCATTTATGATTGCTAGCACCAAGGTTTATGTCTTGGATCTCAATGTTGTCCGTGATGATTTGAACAATGGATTACATTAATCCCAACAAGGAAGCTGAAAAAGCAGCCCTGACTTAATATGGCAACATAAGAAATAATGTTTGGATCAAACCAGAATGTTTCCAAAGTATAAAGGGCACATCTTTAATCCACCCTGTCAAAGTCTTTGTTGGCGTCCAATGAAAGGATGTTCATCGGTTCCCCCATCCTGCCTTCCAACTCACTCAAATCAAGCATCTCTTTTATTATTCTCATGTGTACTGTGATCAGTGTTGATGCAAACCTGGTCTTTTTTCACAAGAGAGGGGAGACACTGCATCAAACGAGAGACCAAGACCTTAGAATAGATCTTAGCATCAACTTTCATCATCAGTCTGTACAGGAGGAGCCAAGTACCCCCACCTCACCCATTTTGCCTATATGTTGGGAACCCGAATGCGAAAACCGTGCAGCACCAGTGGTAATACCGATACCTAGGAGAATCCTGGAGGCAAGGGTCCCATTAAGAAAACCGTACATGCATACAAGAAAATAGGATGGCCATTTGAATGAAATCCCGGAAGAAGCAGAGCAAATGAATGGCAAAGACGAATGGTGACGTTACACAGAGCTGAGCTGACGTGGATAGAAACGATGCAGAGACTAGACAATGCACATATTCTATAATGCATCAAGACATTATCAAAGATAAATGGCATCTTTAGATCAAGGCGAAGAAGCTTATGCTACAAAATGGGTGAAGATATCAAGTCAGTTTACACATGTACAGATGCAAAAGAAATGCAAGCAGACAAAGTAATCCTGAGGCTAGCCCAATAGTGAATAAATGGTGGCAAGCACCAACGTGTGTGTGTGTACATATACATATATATATATATATGTATATATATATATAGAAGTGAAGGGTGGATGATGTTTTCCACTATGTATTGTAGCAGTGCTGGACTGTAGAAAGAAGGGCTCATTTCTAGTGTGTCGCAGTTAACAAAAATTGAAATAGCAAAGTGAAACTCGAAAAGGCGAGGTTGGATGAGCCATGAAGCCAAGTCAAGAAACCAAGGTCTTATCAGGCTGAAGTTAACTAATATTGGATACAAATCGTGGAAAAGAACAAAACTCCTGTTCAAAAGACATTAACAAACGAGGAAGACATCAGAGGTCTATTAAAAAATAGTATTTTAAAGACAGTGAAAGCTCGAAATTATGGTCCTCAGTCACGTGGAAGGATGAAGTTGAACGTGCAAGGTGCTCACACATACGCATGAGGACAGAGCGTGCCTTCACTCCCCTGAATTCTCCACAGTACAGAACAAACTCAAGGCCGAGCTTCAAAGCCCAATTGCCTAAACAGTCCACTGAGGTGATGATGGATTGATATTCTAATTGGTGGGAAGCTATGGTTAAGACAAGCTCACCAGCACCTGAAAGGCCAGACTGCGTGCTGCTAGACATGGGTGGAAAAGCACTGACGAAGGTTAGAGTGCCAACCATTTGTAGGGGACTGCGTAATTAAGGGTCCTATAGTTTGTGTAGACAATGGGACGTTGTATATTTAGTGACGTTCATAATTACCTGCTTTTAGGGAAGGGCTTAGTTGCCCCACCTGATGGTAAAAAAACCTATCACCTCTTTTACGCCCATTAGACTAGTATAGATCGTATACTTAGATGTTCACTAAAAACCTATCACAGTTTCTTGTAGGATTTTGTAGTTGCCATGTTGGATGCCGTTGGTAGTAACGTAGGTCTACGTCAATGATGACAAGTTTTTGATATATAAGCTCAGTTTTTTTATTAAACAAGTGGAGTAAGAGGATCGAGCGAATTCGTTGATGTTCGTTGTACACCCTGTTTTAGATAATTGATAATAAAAGAGTTATCCTTTTTTGCCAACTACCTGAGTCGTTTCGATCGTTGATGTATGAATAAAATCTGCATCCCCATCCATCTCCAGGGTAATTGCTACTCATCTCAAAGGGCTGAGGTTTTTCAGTTCAAGGCTGAAATGTATTTACTAGGCTTAGGAGTAATATTGTTGTGGATTCTGCCCTGGAGTTAATTACAGATCCAGTGTGGAGAAAGTCACGAAATAAGATTGTCAGTGGGCCACAGTGGTTATCCCTAAATGTTTTAAAGAAGAGGGTGGAAAACCTATCTGCTCCAGGTGCTTTGCAATATGTCAATGGCTTGTTGTATCTCTTCCGTGGTGATAGGTTCTTTCAATTGTAAAATAAGTGTTCAGATATCCTCAGAGAAAATATTTGCAACACCCCTTTTTCCCTTCACCAGAAGCTAACAATGAAAGTGGAAACCCTTTATTATGCAACATATATTCATCATTGAAGATGAGGTGAGATTCCTGAAGCATGGTAATTGTCAATTAAAGAGACAATAAGTACTTCAAAAGGTTCCTTCTCTTTTTAAGGGAGTTCAGTCCCTGGTAGTTAGGGTAATAATGTTTAAAACGATCTTTAAGTGAAGTGAGAAACGAAGTGTTCTGGTGTTGTCCTGGTGGCTGTTTACGAGGCACTTTCCCTTTTGCTGAGGAACTGCTGGTCCTTTAATTTCTCTGGAGGCAGAGAGATGAAACACTTCAAAGTTATCAGCCTACGCAAAGTGCAAGCGCAAAGGGAGAAGCTAAGTGTTCTGGTGTTCGGTGGCCAGTGGCTATCGCTGGGACCCTGGTCCCCTAAAAGGACTTGGAAAGCTCAAAACGGATTGTCTGGCAAAGCAGCTCACCTCTCATTACTTCTTGCAGTGAGTGCCCCGAGCTACAAGAACACTTGTGAAATTCAAATTGACTTGATCCTGCCTCTAATTCCTGTCTGAAAATCCTTCCATTGAATCTCTCGGTGAAATCTCTGAGAACGACTTTGAACCAAGTCCCGATAAACATTGTAACACCTTCACTACCGATTTCTGTGTTTTCATTTTTTCTGAAGAACACTAAGAAAAGTAAGCTCTAGCAGCTGGTATCAGCATCTTTAAGATTAAGGTGTGCACGACGTGAAGGAACAATTACCGTGGGACCACGCGAAATAGTGCAGCGCCTTGTAAAAAAAAGGATTGGTCTGTTTAAAACCATGTCTGCCAATCGAGTTTAAAAAAAATGCATATATCTTTTTGTATTTGAACTCTAATTGATACTTATTGGATTTACAAAAAAATCAGGTATCTGCAGTGATTTTACAGGCCGGAATGTGTTTCACATTTCCATCGACATTGAGCGTGTGATCTGCCTATTGTCTTAGCTCGCATTACATTGCCAGCTAACCGTAGCGACTTTTTTCTAAAAACCGGAAATTGTTTATTCATGCACAAGTGAGCTGATTGCTTCTCCTTGAACAGAGAGGAGTGTTCTCTGGGGGGGAGGGGCTGCCTTTGAGCTCGCCAAGCTAATGAATCCATGTCCTTGTGGATCATTTTATGGAAGTAAGGGATTACCCGCACTAACTGTTTTTTGTGATACAAGCGAGAACTAGAGCCCAGTGGAGGAGGCGCCTTAAGTACTTGACACCTTGTAACTGAACAATGCACTTAAGTGCCATTCTTCTGGGTATGAGGGCAGCGTGGGTACTGAATCCTTATTGACCACAATCAAGGAATTTTTGGCCGTGGGTAGGAGGGCCGTAAACTCTACAGAAATGGTGGATAGTGAGAACGTTTCTCCCCCTGTGGTCTTAAACAATGTAAAATGTTTTTTCCAGTATTCAGCTGTCGTCCATTGCTCAATAAGTATCTAGAACTGGTGTACAGGCTGGGAGAACTCTACTTGTCAATCCAACATCTATTAAAGTGGCAATACAGCCTGTAAGTGCAAGCTGCATGAATATATCTGCCGCCACTTTCTCCAAAATTCATGCTACAAGTGATTGTGTCTCGCACGCCGGTGCAAGGAAAAGAAAAAAGGCCTTTTTGGCCACTCTTCCTGCTTCGATTTTGCACATTGATAAACCTCAGGAAGGCTCGAGTGTTTCAAACCAGAAAGTGGCTCTTATTTCATGTGAAAAAACACCAGGTGATATGACCTGTCGTCTGCAAATGGTATTAAGTGCGGCGGAGGAACCAAAATGGATGTCCCAGAATTGACAAATGAAATTGCACCAAATCCGAGAACAGCTGGGGACCAGCAATTCCTTGGTTAACGAAGATTATCTGATCAGTGACATACTATTGATGTATAATGTATGCAATGCAGAGGATGTTCCTGTAATTACTGAGGATCCTGAATTAATAGAAGGGTTAAACCACCCAATACAGAAGTCCTATTCACCTATTCTTGCTTTGAATAATAAGGGGCATGACAAAAATGGGACAGCCTTAAAAAAATGGCACAAGGAACAAAAGATCGTCATAACTGGGTTACGGCAATGGGAAAAATATCCCAGACTATTTCATGAAATAGGGCCCAATGGCAAGTACGGGTCTTAGATATCCGGCTCTACTCCTATTGGAAAAGGCTTCAAATCCTATGAGCTCTGTTTCCATTAGGGATTTAAGTCTCCTGGAACTGGCCCCCCATGCAGACTTGACGCATCGCCTACTAAAGGAGTCTCAGCTCCCAAGTTTTCAAAGCCCTTTGAGCTACAATATGATTTTTAACTCTTGACAGAGCATCCTACTAGTATTATAGCAACAGAGTCTGAAAATCAAGTCAAAAGTCCAGAGCTTCCCCAACAGGTAATGCACCATACTCACCAAGACCTACACAATCAAATTAGACTAACTGAACCAGAGATCTCAGCGTTGAATATGGTGCTAAGTTTGTTCTCCACACTATATGACAACATGCGCTTAGAATAAATCCTCACACGCTGCCGTTAAGTGATGACAAGATATATTTGAAGATGTTGCATGACTCTATTTGGGATCCCACCGGAGCAGTTGAATTGTTTGGAAACACAAAAAGTGTTACTCCCGCGCCTGTTGAACCAGATAAGCGGACTGATGTACTTCAAATTGTGTTGGAACATCAAAGCGACACTCAATTAAGAGCAAGCAAAAGAGAGGGAAAAAAGGGGAAGAGAACCCAGAAAGCTAGCTCAAGAACATTTTTGAGACAGTTACATCTAACTTAAAAAGCAGCAAATGCAGCAGAAAATAGGAGCCCACTTGTGATCCAAAGGTCTGATGCAGAGGGGCTGGAACCTTCGAATGATGTCATTATTGTATCTGAGCTAGAGGAGGAAGAAAAACTATCCATGAAAAAAGAACATATAGTTCAATATTAGTGACAGGTACGGACACTGAAACAGTCACAGTTCCTGTACAATTAGGCTCAAAATCAGATATTCAGGCTCAGTACCGACAGAAACTCTTCCCAATCTTTCATCTAACTCTTCAGCAAATTTTCCAAATTGCATTGCAACCGAAACAACTCCGTTGGATATAATGAGGGAAACTAGGAGCTCTGGTCATTTGAATAATAGTGAGAAGGCGTCAACTGTAGTCCGCTTGAGCTTGGCCACACAGTGAAGCAATCAGGGGGGTTTGGCTGATCAGGTCGCACTGAGCACATGTGACAACCAAACTGCCCCAGGGGCTGCCCAAAGGGCTCTGCCCAAAAAACCCAATGAAAATTAGTCAACTACCTGGGGCAGGCATGAAATGCAGAGGGCCGATGCCTATTTCCCTTGTCTGGCACTGATGGTGAAGGAATTTGGGGAGGTTGTTTGGCTGTAAATTTGTATCTATGTGATTATTGCAACGGCCGAAAATGGCGATTTTTTTTTTTTAACCCTTTACACCACATATATTTGCGGGGGGAGACCCCCTGGATCCCTCCATATTAATATTATATTTTATACCCCCCACATATATATATATATATATATGGTGTAAGGGGGGGTAAAAAAAAGCATTTTCGGCCGTTGCAATTGTCAGGTCGACATTTTGGTACGATTCCGTAAATTCTACTGTGATAAACAGAAGCGGGAGTGTTGTGATAAATGTGCCCGTGAAATCAAGCACTATCCCTCAGAGGGAACTTGATCACGGTCAGTTGGGCAAAGGGATTTCTAAGACAATAAACCATAGTCTGGGAATCGCTCAAAGTAAATGTGATGCGTCCTCTATGTCTAATCTGATGGCCTTGAGTGAACCTAGAACAAAAAAATCCACTGCTCGAATAAATAGAGACTATGGCTCTCAATATGATTATGATAATGCAGTGAACAGTAAAGGCAGTGATCGCAAACAAATGGGGGCCTCAAACTGGGCTGTGGCCAATGAATCAAGGCCTGAGCAAAGACAGAGTTGCAACAGAGGTTCTGCAATGCACAAAGATAATAGTAGGGAAAATCAAAGCCCTACAATGGCAGATGTGGTGAGAACTCATGAATGTAATCTGCTCCTAAGCGTTTATCCACCCTGACCTTGAGATAGTAGTGCTCAAGTGTCTTGCTTGGCTTTGGCTACCATTTCTCAGCAACAAATGGATGGGACTCATGTAATGACTGTTCTTCCCTCAAGATTCCTTCTGGAAAGGATAGTAAAGGGTCCGTATGAGGTTGCATTGAACAGAACTAATGTCATAAAGCTATTCCATGAAATACTGCAATTAAGACTTTTAGAGTCTAGAGATATTGAACGGGTATTTTTTACCAAACTACAAGAGTCTAGTCAGTGTCCATTTGGAATTTGAGTCTAATATTGTGGTTCAAATGATTTTGAGCGAAATAGACACTCTAAGGGCCCCTGCTAAGACCTGCAGAAAAATTATGAGGAATCAGTTGCTGTGAATGAGAAGATGGAAAAGCCAGGCCCAGGAAATTTTAGTCTAGGGTCCAGTGCCTCCTGTCAAGATCACTTGTAAAATCAATGATGATAATGTAAAGAGGCTCAAGTGTGCACATCCGGTGATGACAAAAGCTAACAACGATTCACAAGACTGGCTCTGGTTGTCGAAAACATTTGTTAAGCCCTTCAGGAAGTTGGGAGACCGGGGGACTGGACTCTAACCAAATCTGACAAACCTGTGAACATTAACATTTTGAGTTGGAATTCTCTGGGGTTTAATAGTCTTCTGGGAAATGTTTCCAAACAAGAAATGTTTTAAATTAATCACATTCTTTTTTTGCAGGAGGTGTGGCTGATGGTCCCATTGATTGTTGATGGGGATTCAAATTTTCAAGAAATGGCATTAAAGGGGCAAATGGGTAGAGCCTCAGGAAGTCTTGTAATATTGGTAGACAATTCCACCCTGTCAAAGTCTGAGGTTGTGTCCGACTGCCTCTATGGTTTGCTGGTCACCAGGGTTGTTTTCAAGGGATTTCTGTCACAAAGACCTATGCTGTTGGTCAATATAAATAAAATAATCCTTGCCACAGTAATTTAATAGTCATTTTGGTCAAATTGGGAGAAATCTTTGACACCCTTCTGTGTGATAATAACAGGGCTCATATTACGGGAGCAGGGCACCTGAATACGGATTGTTCTGTGGTTGTGGGCTATGATTCTGGAAATAAGATCGAAGGTGGTGCTAATTCGCAAGTAAAGGAGGACAGGAAACTATGGGTCGAGTTATTTTACACCTGGAATATTAAGATTGTGAATGGCTCCACCCGGGGTGACTGCCTGCCCAGACATAACTGGAGATCAGGTAGTAAACATGCTCTGTTGGATTATGGTGCCCTAATGTCAACATTATTTAGTTTGTGTTTAGAAATGTGGGTTGAGATGTCTGATCTATCATTCCCAAATAAGATTGAAGATGCAAGGTGAGGTTACATTTGCCATCACCTTCACCATATTATCACGGTTCATTAATATTTCATAGCAATTTCACACTGACAGTATTGACACCACTATTAGGGGAATTCAGTACACATTGTTTTTTGTTTTTCTGTTTTACAGTGAATGGGGAGGGGAACCAAACGTGTCAGGCGAGCCCAATTCCATTTGGAAACTGAATATTGGCATATAATCCTCATAAAACAGTGTCCTTGAAATATACAAACTGGAGATTGAGCGGTGCTCTCCAAGAGCACAAAGTGTAATTTGAACACAGACATTTTACCCACAGGTATG
Organism: Ambystoma mexicanum; assembly: GCF_040938575.1. NCBI lineage: Eukaryota > Metazoa > Chordata > Amphibia > Caudata > Ambystomatidae > Ambystoma > Ambystoma mexicanum. The sequence continues at coordinate 390,296,364 of NC_090929.1, read as the reverse complement.
TGACACGCGATGAAAAGTATAATGTGAAGTGCATCAATAATTGTTGACTGTATGTATGAATCTAGTATGCATTAGAGGTCTCAATAAACCCTCATCTGTTAATTTGTTTTAAAGCCCGCCCTGACGAAGGACGCATCTTCTAAAATGCATCGGCACGGGCCTCTGCTAATTAAAGATCAAAATAAAAACCTTTGTTGAACATTTGTAACAAACGGAATCACTAATTATTTGATGCAAACTCAATAGGTTGAACATAGAACACAATATTATACTCACAGCTAAAGATAGAACATTGAAGTAGTTTTCACTACAAATAGGGTGTCTCCAAGCTCAGTGAGAGTCTCACTCAGCAAACCCTGCCATGAGGTTTCTTTTGGATACCATTCTGGTGGAACTGACCTGCAGGCTAATCATGGAGGAAACAGGATCTCCAGGTCTATTCGAAATACTACTAAATATAATGGTTTGATACTGGATTTTACAAGAAAAACAACATTAGAACAGAAGCTGGCAATCATTACCCCAGCCAACTTCCAGCTGTTCCTGGATGAGTTGAACATTAAGCCTTTCGGAAATAGGATTTGTTAGCAAAAAATCACCCATTTATATGATGCTACAGTCCAAAATAAAAAGAAAGCATCAAAGGCCTAATTCATGGAATTATTTGCTTGGAAATAGGGTAGTTGTGTGCCGAACTGCGCACACATCCACGTCCGTGGATTCATGGAACCGAATGCACAGTATTTTTCCTGGACTTGCGTGGAGTTCGCGCCGGCTCGACACCTCTCTGTGAGCCATGGAGGGCCTTGCGTGAGACTCCACACAGAGCATGGGTGTGGCTTGTGCATAGGGCTGGGAAGGGGGCGCAACACCAAAAATGGAGAAGAACTTGTGAAAAAGTGGGTATTCCGAGGGACGGCTTACAGGCAGTCCTTCGCATGCCCAAAATTGCGCGGCACGTGGCCTATTCATGGATTCGATCATGCAACCTCTCGGCCGGGAAATGGCCACGCAAGTCCTTCATACTATCTGCCACCCGAAGGCAGGTGTAAGTATACTTGCATGCGGGATTCACAGCACAGAGGTGGGGTTGCATGTCAGATTTCAGGGTGTGCACTCAACCGAGGTTCTGATCCAACTTAGGGGTACGCGTATGTAGTTTAGCAGGGTGCCGGAACGGTTTACAGGGGTTCGCACGCAGATTTTCCGAGTTATTACTGAGTTACGATTTTTTATACGCATGCTGTCAGGGTGCCGAATAAAGTTACGGGAACCCCTCGCAGGATCCCCGAGATTCAGGCCTGCTTGCGGGGGACCCCATGCACTGTTTGAAGGGTGCATTTATTTGTGCCCGGGGTAGCGTGCAAAGGTAGCTGTTCTGGCTGTTTATGCTTTGTGTGTGAAAATGTCGGGGCGTGTTCAGGGCGTGACTTGCGATTACAGTAACTTTGCGCAGTAAAATCCAAGAATGCGCAGGTGCTCATTTTTCATTCTGCACGCAGGCTCGCACATTGCCCTTCTGAGCGTGTGGTCCCTGCAGGATTTCTGTGCACATTTCCATGAATCGTGCCCTAAGAAGAGAGATAAGAGCCCTGCAAGCAACCATATGTGATGGGCACTTCTACCAGGCTAAACGTGGAAGTCTGAAGCAAACATTTTAAAACTGGATTAAAGGATATAAATACATGTTGAGTTAAAATAAGGGTTTGAAAATGTTAGTAATTATTACAAAACATGACTCTAGGAACTTTTGGGATCTGACAAACTTTATGAACAAATCCCAAGGCTTCATGCAGTGTAATCCTATTTCGGAAAAGGAGTAGGTGGCTCACTTCCCTAAAGTTTACAGGAAATCTTCACAAATAATTCCATTCTCCTGTGTGGATACCCCTTGGAGACTTACTATCTCGGTGGAACTCATCGAAAAGCTGATAAGGAAATCCTCAAACTCCAGGGCAGCAGGCCCTAATGGGTTGACGAATTCCATACTAAAAGCTGAGTCTATAATGTGGTCTATTACACTTTATGTTCTTTTGAGTGAAGTTTTAACCGCAGGACTGACACTGGTTACTTGGAATTCTGAAATTATTGTCCCGATCTATGGACATAGGGCTCATCCAGGTAATTATTGCCCTATCTCCCTTCTGGATAGTGAAAGAAACATTTTTGCATCTTTGGTCGTGAATAACCTGGTTGATTGGGCTTACAAGTTGGGCCGGTTGCAAAAAATATCAGACAGGTTTCCGAAAGGGACTCGGGACTGAGCTGAATGGTTGAGTGGTTAATGTGTTGAAAGAGGACTCAGAAAGACCACAAACTCAACCACTATATGTTACAGCTATTGATTTCAGTCAGGCATTTGACAGTGTTAACCGCAACTTGCTTTGGAGTAAATTAAGAAACTGGAAGATCCCTGGACCATTGTTATCCATTGTGGTCTACCTTCATGGTCACACATTTCTCCAGGTACGCTTGAATGGGCAGCTTGCCCCAACAGAGACCTTTCGAGCTAATAGTGGTCTTCGCCAGGGCGGCGTATTGGCTCCCTGCCTCTTCAATGTTTATCTTTCTGATTTGGGCGGATTTTTGTTTAAATCTTTGTTTGCACGCCCAAGAATATCCACAATGCCGGTCCCCTATTTTACTTATGCAGATGATGTTGTCCTCATGGCCAGGACTCAAGTGGGTTTCAAAAACAATTGAACTGTGTGATTGAATACTCTGCACAGAATGAATTGTGTATTAATGGGAGAAAAACCCAAATCATTATATTTACTAACCACAATAAATCAAAAATCAGTTACATTGTGAGTATTAGCGACAGAGAGCATGTACCGTTGCATACTCTTACATATTTGGGTTTCCAACTGCACACTCAGAACAGCGCAGGTAGGCGCATGGTGCATCTAATGTCAAAGGCCCTACAGGCAGGAATTCAGATGAAGAAGATCTCAGCCAGTATTGCAGGTTATCTATTTGTCCTTTATAAGATGAAGGTAGTAGCCTGCTTACTGTATGACATAGAGATTAGTCATGGCTGAGGATGCCTTGCCTATGATAATGTAGAATCACAGGTTTGGAAGAGGGCTTTGGGTCTACCTGAATGTGTTTCGATAGCCGCGCTCACATTTGAGTTAGGTCTTACATCGCTGGGCTGTTTGGCCAACTGTAGAACCCTTTTTCTTTACAGAAAACTGCTGACTCAGCTGAAGGGTTCCCTTTATGAGGATCTGGCTGATGTATTGATAAGAACAACATCGTCCACCATGGCTGATCTTAAGAAAAGGGCTAGTGTGGTATTAATATGAGCAGAATTGTCCACCAGTGTACTAATCGAACAGCCCCATATGATAAAAAAGACCTTGAACAGGCGGGACTGGATCAACACGTTGACAAAAATGCAGAGGAGTACAGACTGTATAAAAGTCTCTCATCTTTTGATAAACCACAGGGAACTACTCCTAAATATCTCAAAATAAATCCCAATGTAGACTAGGCTGGGCAATTTTTAAGATACAGGCTCAATCTGCTCCCTACATGGGAAATCTGCCTCATTAGATTTCTGGGTGGTGAAATCAGAAAAGGTTGCTTCCTCTGTCATAATGTGTTGAAGATTCAGAATAGAGAACATATCTTGCTACACTGTCCAGCATTAATGATGGTCAGAACAACGTGGTTAGGTAGATTTGTCCATAATTATACACTCCTGGATCCAGCTCGCTTCTTTTAAAGAAAATCGAGTGGTGATGAAACTCTTGTTGCCATTGCAGTTATCAAAGTACTGAATGCAGCAGGGTTGATTAAGCTGCAATGGTAAAGCTGTGAATTGTATTTGTTTTTTTTAAGTAATGATTTTTGCTTAGGTTTTTACTGATTTTAAGTTAAATGTTTTTTTTCTCTTTTTATACAAATATGAATATTTTTCTTCTTTGTTGGGATGTATTTGTATGTGAATATGTATTTCGGTTTTCTTTGTGTATGGTTGGGCATGTACAACCACAATCATTGTATTGTGTTGTATTGTATTTATTCTTATATAGCGCTTTATACCAAAGCGCTGTACAGTTACAACAACAGGGTACATTTAATATAACAAAAATTATAACCACAGAAGCAAATTACAAACATGAATCAGTCACCAAAAACAGAATGTAGAGCAATTATTCGGAGGTGAAGGGGAGAGGAGCGGGAGGGCTAGGAAGAAGAGGGAGAGAAGGTAGGTGGAGGTTGGAAGGAGGGGGTGGGAGAGGATAAGGGGGGAGGAGGGGAAATGGGGTAGGAGAGAGAGTAGGGGGGTGTCATGGTGGGGAATGGAGAAGGAGAGATTTGAGGGAGGTGCAGAAAGAGGAAAGGTAAGGAGAAGAGCGGATAGAGAGAGGCAAGGAGTTCCAGTGGAGGGGGGCCAGGAGTTGGAAGGAGCGGAAACGGGAGGAGGCACAGGGGGAGGGAGGAACAGTGAGATGAAGTGGTCAGCGGAATGAAGGGGACGAGAGGGTGTGTAAAATGAGAGAAGGGAAGAGAGATAAGGGGGGCAAGATCGCAGAGAGATTTGAACACTAGACAGAGGAAGTGAAATTTAAGTTGAGAATGAAAGGGGAGCCAGCCAATGGAGGAAAGGGAAGCAGAGATGGAGTCACGGGGTAGAGTGATAAATAGATTTGAGGGGGGCAAGATGTGAAGTAGGAAGGCCAAAAAGTAAGAAGGAGCAGTAGAAGAGGCGAGAAAAGATAAGGGAGGAGATTAGGAGTTTAGTAGCATGAAAAGTAAGAGAGGGGCAAACTTTGCGAGGGGAGCACGGAGCTAACAATGGCCGGTCGTAATCAGCCCATTGTTAGCTCCCTCTCCCATTCCCATTGAGCCCTATGGGGGCTTGAATGGGGAAGGCCCGGGCCCGGGTTCCTTGAGGGAGCAATTACCGGGCCCTCCGAACTCGGAATGGCCCAGTAATTCCCCATTCAGGGAACCCGGACCCGGTTTTGGAGGCAGCCATGCCGCCAATAGCGGCATGGCTGCCTCCAAACGCGTAATGAGGCCCACTGTGTTTTCCAAGTCTTCATTACATGTTTCTGCCGCACCAGTTTGCGTATCCAGAGTTGTAATCCTTTGAGCGACATCCTCACTGTGGATGTGCATTTCATCTGTTATCTTGTACACCATTTGGAGTAAATCTTGTTTAGTGACTAGCACACTTATTTTCTCTGAAGGAAATTAATCAGTATGCATTTAAGCAAATAGCTGGGGTGATCATAGCCTCCTAATGCGGTAGTGGCAGCCCTCTGCTCATGCCATAGCAGAATCACAGCTTTCTGAGTATCAGCCAACATAGCCACCCATCTTGTGATGTTGACAAAGGTTGGGGTAAATAAATTGCCATGCCTTTGGCACGTCTCAGAAAGAACACCAATGCTATTAATTGCCCATAAGGTTTGGGGGGAAGAGAGCTTGACTCTGAGTTAGTACTGTGCCACCTGGCCACTCCACCGAAGGCTTGGACACAAAGCCAGTAGTGTGACAAAATGAAATGGGCAAACTCTCCGCTAAGGTTGATTAAAGAAAAAGCTGTCACTGAGGGTCTGATTCTGTACACTAAGCCACTATCCAGAGCCGCAAACGTCCAGGGATTGCTCCCAAGATGTGGGTTTTAGCAGCATTGGAACCATGGCTTCCCGCTTAGATCACATCAGCTGGTGCCATCTTCAAGTGTCACTGTCAGCCTGGTGTTGGGGAATGGGGTGTACCGTCTAAGCACAATCCTCAAACCCTGAGCAACAGACATGGTTTCATGCGATGCCTAATCAATTCCTCCATCCAGTCGTATGGAAGTTGGTGAGCAGGATCACCAGCCATGGTGAACGAGACCAAAAGAACACTTGGGTCAACGTAGCTCACATCAAGTGCCTCTACCTCCATGTACTGCGAAGCCATGACCCAAATGAGGCATTCTTAAGAGGAAGGACTGTAATGGGTTGTAACAGGAAGTACCTCCATACAGTATTAAACCCTTCTGTGCTAATACAGAAATGGAAAATGTAATAGTTTACAATAGGACAAGGGGCAGGAAAGAGACACGCTGTAAAGTACAGTGGAGTCCAGCAACTTATGTCAGAATGTGAATAAGTACGACAAAAAAGAGCCCCGACAGGAAAAACATGGGATGGCTAACCGTATGTAAAGGAACCTAGGCATTAGGTGATACTATTTTACACATATCGCAAGTCCTTATATTTGTTCTGTATTTAGTTAGAGCAAAACACACTGCGCTAAATCCTCAAAAATATGTCTAAACCTCGCATTTATTAAATACATTTTGAAATAATCAAGAGAGCGCTTTGAAACACTCGTGTATAGGTGCTATACAAATAAACTATCATATCATTATCAATTCATATCCAAAATTGTTGTACACATAGAGAAAGAAAAAAGTTATGCCATTGACATGTGTCAAAGAAACATGGAAGAAAACAGTACTAACATTCAAGTTTGAATATTTGAACAACAATACATACAAAGAATTGTCAATACATCCTATGAGCTACACCGTAACTTTAACCATGTACAAGTAGAGCATGAATCAAATTGTAAAATCATGCTAGTTTACAGAAACCACGTAACCAATTGTCCATCATAGTTGAGACATGGTATTTCTATTGTGTTGTTCTTTGGGTATTCTGTAAAAGACAACAAATTGGATTTTGTGTGTAGGGTTATTGTTAATTTTGTAGTTCAGGGGTGTGAATAAGACCTTCTTCTTCATTGAAGGTGCTAGGATTTCTAGGTCTTCAAAGCAGGGGCCCCATCGCTTTCACCTTCTAATGTATCTTCCTTTTTCAAGGTAGGCTCCTGATGTCCCAACATAGTTCTAACAATCTACCTGAATATTTTTCGTGGCATGATCCTCTTCATGTCAAATAACCTGGTCTTCATTTAAAGATTGGTGCCATCAGACCTGATAAGGTTTTGGCAAATACTGTGTTCAGAATTTAACAAATGCTGTGTTCAGAATTGAACCCAGTAGTAATACTTTGCAAACTCTCCCTTGGATTTAAGTGCTGTATGGGACAAAGTCATGTCAGCAGAGGTTCTGTCATGGAAATGCCTTACATTTGCTCTTTACGAAGTGCCACTGGCAGGGGTTCACATTAAGTGTGTTGATTCACACTCCCCAGAGGAGGAATTACAGGGACGCAGTGCACAGGATCCTTGATGACCATTATGGCTGAAATCTCTAGGCCTCTGAACTGAGTCTGATGTTAACAGGTGGCTGGGAGGTCAGATTTAGTTGAACAGCAAGTTTAAAGAAGCGAGTGCTGTTGGGAGGGGGTACATCGAGAAGGTCCTTTTGGATTCTCTAAATGCTACAGTAAGGTGCAGTAGTATTCAGGCATGAGAGCTGAGGTATTCTGTCAAATGGAGAAACTCTTTTGTCTTCTTCAGTTACACAATAGCGTGAGGTGACTCTCATGCAGTTGTGAGAGTTTCTACTGCCACTTTAAAGTACTCTGAGGACTTCTCACACTGAAAAAAGGAGCAGCAGCACAGCCTGAAGAAACATCCAGTCAGTGAATATGTAGTCTGGGCCTGGCTTACACCAAGGTTCTGACTGCCCTGATTGCCTGTTTCCCCTTTAATATCAATCACCTGTACCTGGTGGTCATAGTAACAAAATACAGTTGGTGGAGTGGATCAAAGTCTGGTGCCCAGAGGTCTAACTCAAATGATGAGGAGTTCACCAGGATATAATCCTAGTTTTCAATTGACTGTGGGTACAACAGACAGGTGCTCAACCTCAGGTTCACCAATGCTACAGAGAATGACAGGTGATTGAACACCTATCTGCTTAAAAGGTCTTCCACTTCACACTAATCTCCTCCATTGTGTCCAGGGCACTCAGGTGGAGTTACTTTGACCGCCATTTAATGACAAGGAGCAACCTAGATCCCTCTGACCATTGTCCAATCTGAATTGACCAAAGTGAAATAGAGATCAATGTTTTCCTTATTTGTCCCAAATATACTAATCTGAAATTCTATTTGAAACCTAGAGTCAATTAATTGAATTTTCGTAGCACCTTAGATCCTATAAGGATATGTAACGCACTAATTATGATATGTTTGTCCTTGCTGTGGCAAGGTTTGTATGCCACGCATGGATATGTAAAAAGAAAGTGATAGACAAGCATAACTAATTGTTTTATTAATCCACAGACCAATAGAAGCGCATGTAATTCGATGTAAGACATGAAATTAGATGGAAAACAAGATACTCCTGTGCTCTTTTGTCATAAACTATGCTATGGATTGAAGATTTCGTAATTTGAGGTATCATGTATTTACAAAGAATAAGGAATTCAATTATTAAATGTGATTTTTCTCACATTTGTGTGAGCTCCAGTCCAGGCGCTCCACCAAAGGGGTCATATAAGTCAAAAAAGGACGTTCGTATAATAGCTTTATTCAGATAATTATCTTGCCCTGTTGCTAGACAGGTTGTCCTTTGTTATCTAACACATGTGTGAGAAAGTGCTTCATTGGCGATAATATGCTAAATTATTAGTCAAGCACTACAAAATTATTGCATTTACCATCCTGTAGCTAAATCCAAATTTAATGAATTCTCCAGTGCCAAGGGCAGTGCTTACCAAATTAAAGCTTAACAGAACGATACCAGATTCTAAGTTGCTGACTGCATGGCCATGAGTTTCGCCCATAGGGAATTATCAAGACTACTGTCTGTCTAATCCATAAACACATACATTTAAAGTAGGAAACACATGTTGTGGTAAAAAGGACAGGGAGGGAGAAGAAAAAGAGGAAACAAAAAGAGAAAAATGTTATAGGTACTTGAGTTAATGGTCGATGACGTTGATAAGATGTTAGGGTCGCTCCCATTTGACTTTCGTTCTATGCTGCAATAGTATTATTTAAGATCAGGTCTGCATGTCCCCTGTGTAAGCAGAACACCAATGCGTGTAAGTATTGAGATATATGGAGTACAGTAAATGAAAAGTTAAAAAGAAAGTTTTGACTTACATTCCAACTTGGGTCCTTCCTCTCCGATATCTTTTTCTCTACCTGTGGCGTCCCCCAGGGTTCTAACCTCTCTCCTTGGCTTTTCAACCAATACCTGGCACTCCTTGCCCACCGCATCGCCGCTCTCTGCCCAAATTTTCAGTGCTATGTGGATGATGCCCAGCTCATTTTCAGGCTACCCTCGGCCTCCTCCTCTCCTTCCCTTATCTCTGACTGTCTGTCTGCTATCCAGGAGTGGTGTGCTGCCAACGACCTCTGTCTTAAGGCCAGTAAGACCGAGATTCTACTCATCGCCACACCCTCTCACTCCTCCCCTGCAGCTCTCTGGCCGGCCTCTCTTGGCCCTCTTCCTGCTCCAACCTGCAAGGCTAAAAACCTCAGGGTCATCTTCAACTCCACACTCTCCTCCTCTCCTCACATCTCCGACGTCTCTAAGAAGTCACACTACCAGCTGCACCTCCTCAGAGGTATTCTTCCTCTCCTCTCCTTCCCCCAGAAGCTCACCGTCTCCAGAGCCCTGGTTCTCTCTAAGCTGGACTATTGCAACAGCCTCTATCTAAATCTGCCTGCCTCTAATATCCGCCCTCTGCAACTTATCCAAAACAGGACTGCGAGACTTGTCCTTGGCCTCAAGCCCAGGGATCGTATCTCTCCAGGACTGAAATCTCGGCACTGGCTCCCAGTGGCTGCAAGGATTCAGTTCAAAACCCTCTGCATTATCCACAAGGCCTTCTTGGGCCTGAGACCGCATTACCTTCAACTATCTCTTCCTAAATACCTTCATTCTCGGGCTCTTCGCTCATCTGCCTCCAACTCCCTCAGGGTTAGCCGCTTCTCCAAGCAACGAGTTGGTGGTCGATCTCTCTCCTCGGCTGGGGCCTCCCTCTGGAACAGCCTTCCTGCCTCCCTGAAACCCGAGGAGAACCATCTCTGGTTCCGGAAACACCTCAAAACCTTCCTCTTTGCTTCTGCTTTCTCTGCCGCTCTCCCCTGCTGAAATTCCCTGCCGATTCTGCACTGGTTACCTGGCCACCCTTTCCGATCTTGGGGCCAGATCCCGCCTTTTGCTCACCTGCCCTGCCTCCCTGGCTACCCCCTGCACTTGGGGACTGGTTCTGTATCCCTTCAGTCCCCTTACCAGCACTTATGTCTGCTCTTATCTTGCACTTGCCACCATCAGGCCGTTTTATTTATCTTATTTATTCTTCCTTCCCATGTACTGCACTGCACTTTCCCTTCTCCTGGCAGTCTTCCCTTTCACCCTACCCTCGCATTTGCGTGATCTGAATGACACCTGGCCTAGTAGGATCGTTGTCTGTCTTCCACTGTTTTCCCCTCCCTTGCCTTGTCGCGCCTTAAAACACTTGTGTATAGGCGCGTTATAAATGCCATATCATATCATATCATATATGAGTATGTGTACTCTCCATCTGTGCTTATCATGTTCACTTCTAAATATCTTGCCGTCTGGTTATTCTACATGATAAAAGGATCAGTGTATGCCGGCGTTCATATCTGTAAATTATTGGTGTTGGTAAGTGTGTAAATTGCTTAGTGTTGCCAGTGAGAGGTGTCGCTCAGCTTAAACAATTGTATTCAGGAGAAACATTTTGCCGTGCTTGGCAAACGTTGGCGCCCCGCGTGATGTGTATTAACTATACAGTTGTAACCATTGAGAAAAATGACCTAATTATTTCCTGTGGATTGTAAAATTGTTTTATCAATCTCTTAGAGTTTTAAACTTCACTGCACTGCAAATGATTATGAATCAGATTACATTAGGCCTCCATTCACCTGTTCAGTATTATGTGAGATGAAAAATAACCATTTCAGCTTTTTTATTTTCTTCAAAGGCAACATCTGCGCATATTGTGTTCCTGAAGATGTTTCATTTTTACTATGTGCTTAGCTAAGATATTTGTCTTTATTCACAACTCTAATTCACCTCCAAGATATCCTTTAAAACTTGCACAAATAATGAAGGGTCCAGTAATTGTGCAAATGGTTTTTGTATTTCTTTAAAGTTGTAGCACTTTAAAACTAAACACAGGCGGCGTGGCTTGGTGCTGAGAATGATGGTCGTCTGATCGCGCCTTTCCGACCCACCAAAGTTCTAATAGCAGCATTTCTCTACTTACCGCTTCCCTTTCTGCTCCTGGTCTTCCTCTTTGGGCATTCACTTGGTGGATGCTGCCTTCGACCAGAGGTCCGCTGCGGGAGTTTACTGTGTGTTCTCCCAGCCATAAACACTAACAGGGTAATTCATAGAATTTTGCAGAAAAGTGTCGCAAGCGGCTGGCGCAGAGTGTCCGCGTGCGATTGACTGCGCCAGGCACGTGCGCTAAAACCGATTTCCGCGCACAGCGTATTCATGGATTTCAGGCTTCCAAACCAGCCGTGGCGCAGAGAATCGCAGCGACCCTGCAGCAGCGCCAGTAACGCCCCCAAGAACGCCCTCGCGCAAGGAAAAGCCATCAAAATCGCTAAATCATCGCAAAGGGCTGCGCGAACCCTGGACCAGTTCACCGGGCTGCCAAAAAGCAAACGCCAAGCGGGGAACGTGTGTTTCAGGGGTGCGCGGGAAGTTGCATACGCGATTGCAGCAGGGTACGTGTATTTCAGGGGTGCGCGGCAAGTTCCACACGCGATTTCAGCAAGGTATGTGTATTTCAGGGGTGCGCGGCAAGTTCCACACGCGATTTCAGCAAGGTATGTGTATTTCAGGGGTGCGCGGCAAGTTCCACACGCGAATTCAGCAAGGTATGTGTATTTCAGGGGTGCGCGGGAAGTTCCACACGTGATAGTCCCAGTGCGAGCAGGGTACGTGTATTTCAGGGGTGCGCGGGAAGTTGCACACGCGATTGTCCCAGTGCGAGCAGGGTACGTGTATTTCAGGGGTGCGCAGGAAGTTCCACACACGATAGTCCCAGTGCGAGCAGGGTACGTGTATTTCAGGGGTGCGCGGGAAGTTGCACACGCGATTGTCCCAGTGCGAGCAGGGTACGTGTATTTCAGGGGTGCGCGGGAAGTTCCACACGCGATAGTCCCAGTGCGAGCAGGGTACGTGTATTTCAGGGGTGCGCGGGAAGTTGCACACGCGATTGTCCCAGTGCGAGCAGGGTACGTGTATTTCAGGAGTGCGCGGGAAGTTGCACACGCGATTGTCCCAGTGCGAGCAGGGTACGTGTATTTCAGGGGTGCGCGGGAAGTTACACACGCGAATTGGCCAGTGCGAGCAGGGTACATGTAGTTCAGGGGTGCGCGGGAAGTTGCACACGCGATACCAGCAGGGAATGTGTATTTCAGGGGTTCTGGGGAGTACTACACGTGAATTGGCCGTGTGGGTCCTCCCAGGTGTACGCTCCACAACCTCCACGGCCCCTGCAGGCAGCCCACACCACGGGGGACTACCCTGCACCCCTGCCATGTCCCGCAGGCAGCCCATTCACCATGGGCATGCCCCCCAGCCAACCCACATGTCACCTTGCACTACTGATCAACAATGCATGTCTCCCACCACCCCCACCCCCCAGCAGTGCAGGGGCAGCCTCCACCAGGCCCCCACTCATGTCCCCCTGCACCCCCACCCCCCCAGCAGTGCAGGGGCAGCCTCCACCAGGCCCCCACTCATGTCTCCCACCACCCCCACCCCCCTGCCACCATGGGCAGCCTCCACCAGGCCCCCACTCATGTCCCCCTGCACCCCCACCCCCCAGCATCCAGGGTCACCCTACACCAGGCCCCCACTCATGTCTCTCACCACCCCCACCCCCCTGCCACCATGGGCATCCTCCACCAGGCCCCCACTCATGTCTCCCACCACCCCCACCCCCCTGCCACCATGGGCATCCTCCACCAGGCCCCCACTCATGTCTCCCACCACCCCCACCCCCCTGCCACCATGGGCATCCTCCACCAGGCCCCCACTCATGTCTCCCACCACCCCCAGCATCCAGGGTCACCCTCCACCAGGCCCCCACTCATGTCTCCCACCACCCCCACCCCCCTGCCACCATGGGCAGCCTCCACCAGGCCCCCACTCATGTCCCCCTGCACCCCCACCCCCCAGCATCCAGGGTCACCCTCCACCAGGCCCCCACTCATGTCTCCCACCACCCCCCCCTGCCACCATGGGCATCCTCCACCAGGCCCCCACTCATGTCTCCCACCACCCCCACCCCCCTGCCACCATGGGCATCCTCCACCAGGCCCCCACTCATGTCTCCCACCACCCCCACCCCCCAGCATCCAGGGTCACCCTCCACCAGGCCCCCACTCATGTCTCCCACCACCCCCACACCCCTGCCACCATGGGCAGCCTCCACCAGGCCCCCACTCATGTCTCCCACCACCCCCACCCCCCTGCCACCATGGGCAGCCTCCACCAGGCCCCCACTCATGTCCCCCTGCACCCCCAGCATCCAGGGTCACCCTCCACCAGGCCCCCACTCATGTCTCCCACCACCCCCACCCCCTGCCACCATGGGCATCCTCCACCAGGCCCCCACTCATGTCTCCCACCACCCCCACCCCCCAGCAGTGCAGGGGTAGCCTCCACCAGGTGCTCACAATCCCCAATCATGTGCGTAATGGACAGCCTCCACAGCCAGAAAGCCCTACCAAGTAACCCATTCACCCACATGGAAATGGAAATCACATGTTACACCCCCAATGTTCATGAAGCTAATGAACCCATGTCCGTCACACACAATTGTTGCAATTGAATGGGAAAACACACAACATGACATGCATGAAACCAATGAGATGATACCACACAGTGAAGTATGCAAACAAAATTGTATTGAAAAAAATAAAGAATGCTAAATAAATAAAACAAACTACAATGAGAAAAAATAAGCTGCATGTCCGTATAAAAAAAAAAACTGGAAATCCAAATTGAAAATTTTTTTGTCCAAAGTCAAATGTAAAAAAATCTCCATGCAATAAAGAACTATGTACAAAAATAACAAGGGTCCATGAGCCCAACTGAACAAAGGAAACCTACTAAAAAACCTACCTAAAAATCAACTATATACAAAAAGTGGAGCAGTGTCCGTCGACTCCAAATCATAATACGAAAGAAAGGAAACCTAAAACTAAAGAACTATATACAAAGGCGGCGGGCAAGTCCAGCGGCTCACTCCGTGGTGTCCCGGGCCAGGGCATCATCGAACTCCTGTTCGATGTCCCGGAGGCGGTCCAGTTCCATGGTCCCGAGGGTCCGCAGGGACGACGCTGTGTCCTCCTCCAACCCCCTGCGGATTGCCTCGAGGCACTCGGCCCGCCTCAGGGCCCTCCGCATGGAGTTCTCCGCCCTGACCATTGTGAGCGGCGCCTCTTCCGCCTGCCGCCGCTCCGCACCTATGGCGTGGCCCAACCGCTGCCACACGGAAGACACTCTCTGTCCTGGGTCACCCTGCCCTCCGTCCGATGCCTGCCCCTCCGATGTCGAAAGCCCCGAGCCTTCATGTCTCCCACCATGTTGCTGCTGCTGCTGCTCTGCCTCTGCCCGTGCACTGCCTCCTGCTGCCTGCACATCCTCTGCCGGCTGGGGTGCACTTGTTGATGTGGCCACCCCTGCTGGACCTCCGACTCCCGACTGTGGCAGGGATGCCTCCTCCACCAGCCTGGCCGCACCGTCAGAGGCAGCTCCACAGGGCACCCAGGTGACTGATGGGTGGGAATCTGGCACAGAGGACGACTGGCGCGTAGGGGGTCCAGTTGAGGAGGGGGTCGGAGCAAGCCCCATCAGACAGCGGAATCCGGCCTGGGTGACCTGTCCCAGCAGGCTGACGTGGTCAACGAGCCATTCGAGATGACGTGCAGTCTCTCCATGAAAAGACTGCAGGTCACCTCGCATGGCCCGTTGACGCAACGCCACACCAGCCAGGACAGGCTCAACCCGGACCTGGATGGCCACGTCCGCAGGCAGAGGAAGGCCAGTTGACGTCAGCTCATCCCCTGCCTGAAAACGGGTCTGGACGTAGGCATCCCTGCTGGTGCAAGATGATGCAGGGACAGGATCGGGGACAGGATTGCACACAGGCACCTCCGCGGCCGCCTCTGCTGCCTCCTGTCCCTGGTCCTGCACTGCACCACTAGCACCAGTGGGATCCCCACCTCCAGACCCCGTCTCTGGTGCTTGCGCGGCCCCCTCCTCCACCAAACCCCCCACCAACCTGGATGACTCCGTGCCATCTTCCCCCGTTGGGCCCTGTGGGGTCCCAGCTGCCCCTTCTGCTGCCGAGGAGTCCAACTGCAACCTCCGCCTCTTGGACCTCCCCCCGGCAGCTGTGGCCTGGGACGCGGCACCGGACTCCTCACTCCCCGACGAGATGACAACACGGGAGGGGAGCCGGGCCTTGCGTCTCCGGCTGGCGGTCGGATCCCCGCCGCTGTGCTCCACAGCACCTTCTCCGCCCTCTTCATCAGTTGACGCTGCAGACAGGGAGAAACAAAACACAGGCATCAGGGCACTGTACAATGAACACATACACGCATGACAGTTGCACATGAGTGGCATTGGCAAACCTCAGACATGTCATCACAATCCCCAACACACATGTCATTGCAACTGGCACACATGAGCCATACCACCGCCATATCGCAACTGCCACCACCATCCCTACACATACAACAGCATCAGCAGCCAAAGGGGAGCCAGACATCACATGCAACACAGGAAGTGCACCACACATGTACACACACCACCACACTTGCATGCATGTCTACACCTCTGCCAAGTGTCGCACTGTTCAGACGGGCATCCATGTCACATCATTTGTCATGCCTGACATCACGGACATGTCTACTTACATACACATTCATCCAAACATGTGTGCACGCACAACTGCATTTGCCATGCAAGCACACACACACAAGCACCATCCATGTCTCACACATTACAGCCCTCGCATGTGTCAGCCCCACGGCCCTGTACACCCCCACCAATACTCGACCCCATACAAACAGATGTGCAACCGGCACAATGGCAAATGATCACCACACGCACTGCTCACAATCAGGATGCATGTACACTCACCGCTCGACTCCAGACGGGTCTGCTTCTCTAGGACCTGGACGTGGAGCGCTGGGGATATGCGTTCCAGGACCCCCATCTGTTCTTCCGACAAGTGGCCCCGGTGCCCCTTGGCATCCGCTGCCTTCAAGAGGCGCCGGGCCTTGTTCAGGGTCCTGGACCTGAAGTCCTCCCAGCGCTTCCTGACATGTTGTAAGTCCCGGACTGCCACCCCCTCCGCGTTGATGGCAGTCACGATATCAGTCCAGATCCGAGTCCGTCCTTCCTTGTCGGCGCGGGAACTTCCGAAGAGGGCATCATACTGCCCCAGGACTTGCTCCACCAGGACACCAACTTCGGTGGCACTGAAGCTGGTGCCCCTCTGCCTCTCTGGCCGGGGGTTGTCAGTGGTCACAGATGGTGTTTGCCCCGACATGACAACCCCAGAGGCAGGAGTGGGTGGGCAACTGGGTCCTGGGGCTGGGCTGTGGAGCGATGGAATTCCAGTCGGGAGTCTTCGGTTCCAGCAGGGGTGGTCACAGCAACAGCACCCCTGGCTGATGTGCAGGCAGCAAATGGCAGTGCACGTGGGCAGCAGGCAGTCAGGCAGCAGCAGATGGCAGGTGGGAGCGTGCTCGGGGCTCTGGGGGGCAGTAGTTCGGCCTTCTGGGCAGGAGCGTGGTCTTCCGTGTGCTTACGCGTGGCCAGCTTGGTACGGAGTGATTTGGCACGTGAAAATCCTGCACGTCAGCGTGAAAACCGAGAAAAGGCCCTTAGCGCGTAAGCGCGTCAGCACGCATACGCGATTCTATTGGACCAAAGGCCCTCAGCGCGTAAGCGCGTCTGTGACGTGAGCCGCACGGGTGTTTCCCACACAGCACGTGATGACAGAGCACACGTGGAAAGACTGCACGTCAGAGTGTCATCGCGTTTGATTGGTGTAAATGGCCGTACACGCAGAAGTGACAAAGCGTGTAATTGGTGGAAATGGCCGTACACGCAGAAGTGACAAAGCGTGTAATTGGTGGAAATGGCCGCACACGCCGAAGTGACGAAGCGTGTAATTGGTGGAAATGGCCCTAGCGAGTAGACGCCGCGTAAGTGACGCTGGACGTGTGGGCCTGTATAAAAGGTACGCGTAGAACACCATTTCCTTGTACGTGCTTTTCGTGTAGAGCGAGTGGGTGAATTCTGTACTTCTTGTCGGTTCACACGCGATTTACTTCACGGCGTTTCAAGTTCGTATTCCCTGTTACCTCTGACAGATTTTTCTCCTTTTTCTCTTTTACTGGTTTACCTGGGCCTGTTCCCTCAAACAGTGTTCCCTTCTACTGTTGTCCTGTCTCCTCAGACAGCGTACATATCTTCTTTTGGCGGGGGTGTTGCCAACCAAACGCGCTCCTTTTTCACGCTCTTTTACCTGGCAGACGGTGAGTCACGCACGTATCTAACATCTGTGCTTGCCCCGTGTGTAGCCTAACCCTTCAGAGGTCATTCTAGGCTGCGTGTGACACGCATACGTTCATTCTTGTGTTACTGGGTGCCACAGCGTAGTGCAGGTTTTTCTTTCTGCACACGTGGTCTAGGAGGGGTTGCGTGCACGTCATCTCCCTTTTTTGGGGCTCCTGTGCATAGCGTGACCCGTCATATTTCCCCAGGGGTTACAATCAGCCTTGCAAGAGCACTAGGGTACAATTACCATCTGGTACCCAACCCCTTTGACCCCCAATTGCCCAGGACAATATTTTACTGGCACTCCCATACGCACATTAACATCAGTGCCATGGCTGGGAGGCGAGGATTCCGTAAGGGTGGCAAAGGTGGAAGAGCCACAAGTGGTGGCCGTGGTGGATCCGGTAGGGGACGTGGTCATTACTTGCAGGGTGAGCCTGTCCCCCCATGTGTGGAGGACCAGTCAAGGGCACCCATAATCCCCCCCCCTCCCGTTGAGGCTGATGTGGCTGACACCATCCATGCTCAGCCCTTGTTGGACCAGCCCATTGTGGCACCAGACCTGGCTGACTCCATGGCTGACTTCCAGGTCAGCAGGCCTATGACACGTGCGCTGGTGCACGTTGATGTCACCATGCCACGTGCATCTGGGGCAGCAAGGTCATCTGCTGCACCAAGTAGGCAGGGCGGAGAGGCTGCAGGGGCAGCTGCGGCTCCATCCACCCCAGCCCTCACACACCCAGCACGGACAGTGTTGGTCCTAGCCCATGCTGCTGATATACCCCCTGACACCATCACACTAGAGCGAATGCCTGCACCCACTCCCATGCTGAGTGTGCAATCCCACACTCCTGATACAGAGTCCACCAGGGCTCCTGCCCCTAGTGTCCAGAGCGGCGCAGGACACTCAGGATCACCACCACCTTCCAAGCGGAAGAGGAAGAGTGCTCGTCCGGCACAGGCTGATGCCCCAGACACGGCTACACAGTCCGGCCCGTCCAGGAAGCCCAGCTTCACGGATGACGAACTGAATGCACTTGTCGAGTATGTGTCCGCACATGACAACGAGATGGTCATTGTTGCAGGATCCAAGACCACACCTGCACAACGCCAGGCACACTCGCAGACCGTTGCGGACATCGTAAGTGCCCTTGGAATCGTGAGGCGCACAGCCAATGATTGCTATAAGCGCTGGAATGACCTAAAGCGCAGGGCAAAGAGTAAGCTGGCCTCAAGTCATGCCGCAACTCTAGTGACTGGAGGTGGGTCTCCAGTAGTAGACATGGAACTCACTCCACATGAGTCAGTCGCTGGGACCTACGTCACGGAGGAACAGATCCAAGGCGTGGGAGATTTGGCTGATTACGAGGCATTGTCCGGTGAGTGCACATGCATGTGTGTGTCATCCATGTGCATGGTGTGTGTGAGGGCTTCTGTTTGTGTGCCAGGTGAGAGTGTGTGCGCCTGAGTCGTATGGGTCAGCCATGTGCTCCATGCAATACATCCTGCGCAGCTGCATTTGCCCATAGCTGTATCCCTTCTGCCAACAGTAGACATCTAGCCCAACTGCACGCCAGTTGCCCTTGAAGTGTCACCTTGCCACAACATTATTGCAAAATTTTACACTGTTCATTTAGTCAGATTTTTTACATTCCACCACTTTTACTAGGCATGTCGCAGTCCTCTAGTCACATGTCTGACAGGGCTATGGTAAAGTGGAGTGACTTTGTTACCTGGATATCATTTGTTCAAACATGTCCCTGTGCAATTGGACCATTTCGGACTGGCAGCTCCAGGTGAAGAATCTGACCTGTTTGAATTAGAAAAGCTATTACATGCGGGAACTGGACAGAATGAATAGGTGCTGCTCTCCTCTCCATCTTCACTCAATAGCAATGGTACATGCCATCTGTGTGATGGCATGTGTGTTTCACCTGCCAATCACAGGCCAATGTGTGATGCCACTGCCAGGCAGCATGCAGAAAATGTGTTCATCTTCCATCTTGGTGTCATCAGTGTGTGCCATTTGCCTGCCCTTCATACGCAGTGAGGGTGCATGCATGGGAGGGTTTTAGTCATGTGGGACATGTGTCAAACAAGTACTGGTTCTCTTGCTTCTCAGCCCTCATTGTGTGCCATGGTGCTAATGCCTGTTTCCATTTCTTTGTTTTTATGTCTTTGCAGGGGAAGACGCACCTGATACTGCTGGGGTTGTGGAGATGGTGCAGACCCAGGAGGGGTCCGAGGGCCGACCAACCACCAGTGAGGGACGTGGTGTGGTGGTGGGTGAGAACCCACAAGTGCTGCAGGTCGTGCTCTCAAGGGGTGTCTCTGGCTGCACCTCCCCCGAGCTGTACTCAGGTGTTGATTCGGATGAGACCTACGTGCCGTCGCAGGTGAGTGTTCCAGGGAGGGATTCTGTTCTGTCTCACCCACCTGCACCAGGGTCAGAACCCTCAATGGGGATGTCAGTGTTGGCAGCTACGCCTTTGGTGGTTACGGATGCAGGGTCACACTCTGTGACATCTGATCCTGTTCCTGGGCCAGCAGATCAGAGGGGGAATGCAGTCCTGCAGCCTCAGGCAGTGCCGGCACAGCAAGGCGCAGTTCGCCTTGCCCCAGACAGGTGTGGTGCCCGCCGACGTGGTGGCCGTACGCCACCTGGCAATACTGCATGGGAGCAATCCATTTACGGTATGGCAACCCAACAGGCAGCATCATCCGAGATGATGGCTCAGGCCATGGATAGGGGTGCCACTTCCATTGTCCCCCCTGAAAGGCTGATGGAGCGACTAGAGCAGGCAACCGACTCCATCTGCCAGTCACACAGGGAGGACATGTTGGGGTCCAACAGGGACAGGCGGGCGGCACTGGCGACTCTGCAGGAGGCCATCTCCATTGAGTCCCAGGGCCACAGGGAAGCCCTGAGGCAGGAGCTCCTTCACCTCAGGACGACGCTTGTTGAGCTAGAGGCTTCTACACACCAAAGGACAGAACAGCAGCTGGAGCGTCTCACCCGTACGCTCTCAGCTGAGATGCAGGCAACGAGGGCGGAGGTCCGGGCATCCCGTGAGTTGTTGCATGGGGACCTCCGCACACTCATCCTCCAGAACCAGACCTACCACACCCGCATGCTTGCAGCCATGGAGGAGCAGACTAGGGCCTTGCGTGGGCTGCCTCCCATAGTGCAACCACCTCCGGATGCAGCTGCACAGGGTGATAATAGCGACAGCAGTGATACTCCCACAACAGGGTAGCCGTGTGGGCCATGAGCCCATGGAGGTGTTTTATTTTCCCAGGATCCACGCAGGTGGGTTCTGGTGTGCATCCTGTCCTCGGACCTCCTGGGTGGCCTCCCCAACCCCCCCGGGCCCATCAATGGCCATTTTTGATTGTTTCTTATTTTTATTTTTATTGTTATTTCTTTTATTCCCTATTTATTTGGGACGATTTGTTGGCTTCCGTGGTTCCTGTGGGCATACGCTGCATTGTGGCTGGGCACATGCAGGCTTGTAATGTATTTGGTTCAGATGCTTGGCTTTGAGTCACACACACCCCTCCTGCTTCCCGTTTCCATGGGCTTGCAAAGGGTGTGCCCAAGTGACAGTGAATTACACAGTGACGTTGGACTCCCATGAGCTGTGTGGGCAGTCTGTAGTCAATACTGTGTATATATTCCTAGTGCATATTGCTGTTGTGTTGTACACTGCATGTTGCATTGATGTGTAACTCATCTTCTGTGTCTACCTCCCAATTTGCAGGTCCCTTCCTCATGTCTACACAAGGACCTCTAGTCTGGAGATGTGGTCCACGTTGGCAGCAGTGCACCTACAACTCTACAGGCGCCAACACTGCACAGTTGGTAGTGGTGGGAGTGCAGGCATTTCCAGGTGGTGAGACTACTAATATTAAACATTAGTGATGTCAAGTTAATGGTAGTACGTGCTCAAGTTTGTTGTTGGTCCGCCATTACTGTGAGCATTTCACGTGTTGCAAGTTTCTAATAGGGACACTGTACATTGTGACACTAGTGTCATGTTGTGGGGATTACTTTGTTTACCTGCAAATGCCATGACATGGCACGGTGTGTCGTGTGGCGGTGCTGGGGTTGGGTTGGCTGACATGGCACTGTCCTCTTGTTGCATTTTGCAAGTGGGTATTAATTTTAGCTGCTTGAATGTGTAACTTCACAAAACTGCATTGGTGGTGTCAGTGTGGGTAGGGATGCACACATTGTGACACTTCCAGGTGAACAATCTCAGGCTGACATGGTTTTCATGGTTCTTTCTCCAGACATTCAGGATCAGTGTCAGGTTGAGTCATCAATGATTGTCAGATGGAATGTGCCAGGGCAGTGTGCACTCCACAGGGGTGTGATTTCTATGTGAAGTAATTAGCCACTAGCTGTGTACGGGCTGCCTCCCCCGTGCCCTTTCACCTCCCATGCGCAGCGGCTGTGCATGTGGTTGGGGATGGGGGGGCACCACCATGTCCACGGCCAGGCCCCGGCGTGTTGCAACGTTGTGCAGGACACATGCTGCCACTATGATCCTGCACACTACTGGGGGAGCGTACAACAGCTGCCCGCCAGAACGGTCAAGGGAGCGAAAGCGTGACTTCAGCACTCCGAATGTGCGCTCCACTATGCCCCGGGTTGTAATGTGGGCAGCGTTATATCTTACCTGGGGTGGCATGGTGGGGTTCCGAATTGGCGTCATCATGTGGGGGCTGAGAGGGTAGGCACTGTCCCCTGTGGAGGTGGTGATTGGTATCATTGGTGGGGTTGTGACCTTGCTCAGTATCTGACATGCATGCATGTGCAGTGGCATTCATACTCACCAAGCAGCCATGTATCGCCATGCCGGCCAGCTTCTAGGTCCCGGCTTAGGGTGGACATTCGGTAAATGAAGCTGTCGTGGGTTGACCCAGGATAGTTGGCATATACTGAGGTGATGATTCCCTTGGCATTACATACTACCTGCACGTTGATGGAATGCCAGTGCTTGCGGTTCCTATAGATGTGCTCAGATGCCCTGGGGGGACGTAGAGCCACATGGGTGCAGTCGATGGCACCTAGCACTTTGGGGAATCGTGCCACAGCGTAAAAATCCAGGGCGGCAGCATGCCTTTCTGCAGGGGTTCTGGGCAGGTTTATGAGCCTGCGGACTGATGGGCGTGCAGTGATGATGTTCAAGACCTGGTGTAGGCAGCGTGACTGGGTGGCCTGTGATACACCACCCACAATGGCACTTGTCCGCTGAAATGATCCAGTGGCTAAGAAGTGCAGTACATTGAGGACCTTCTCCAGGGGGCTGAGTGCTTGGGAGCACAGGGTGGGTGATGTGAGGTCGTCCTCCCACTCACTCACCAGGTCCAGTATGATGTGTGGTGGAAACCTGTACCTCCCATGCACCTGGTCATCAGGCATCCCGAAAAGGCTGGTTCTGGGTGTGAATATTCTGGCCCTGACTATCCTCCTCCTCCTCCTCCTTTGGTAGGCCACGGCCACTGCTGCTAGGAACGGTATGTTCATCCTGGGTCTGAGCTAGTTATTTTGTTAGCGCGCAAATTGATGCGTTGCGCGTGTTTTAGGCGAGCGTGTGACCCGCGCACCCCTGAAATCCAGTGCACAGTCCAATAGCGTGTGGAAATTGCCCGCACACCGGGATACAGGTGCGCTGACGTACTTGCGTGTGTAAGTGTCCGCGCACACCTGATATACACGTACATAGGCCAATCGCGTGTACGCGCACTTGTGTCCAATTACACGCGATGAGACTCTGACGTGCTGTCCAATTACACGCGATGAGACTCTGACGTGCAGTCTTTCCACGTGTGCTCTGTCATCACGTGCTGTGTGGGAAAAACCCGTGCGGGTAACGTCACAGACGCGCTTACGCGCTGAGGGCCTTTGGTCCAATAGATTCGCGTATGCGTGCTGACGCGCTTACGCGCTAAGGGCCTTTCCTCGGTTTTCACGCTGACGTGCAGGATTTTCACGTGCCAAATCACTCCGTACCAAGCTGGCCACGCGTAAGCACACGGAAGACCACGCTCCTGCCCAGAAGGCCGAACTACTGCCCCCCAGAGCCCCGAGCACGCTCCCACCTGCCATCTGCTGCTGCCTGACTGCCTGCTGCCCACGTGCACTGCCATTTCCTGCCTGCACATCAGCCAGGGGTGCTGTTGCTGTGACCACCCCTGCTGGAACCGAAGACTCCCGACTGGAATTCCATCGCTCCACAGCCCAGCCCCAGGACCCAGTTGCCCACCCACTCCTGCCTCTGGGGTTGTCATGTCGGGGCATACACCATCTGTGACCACTGACAACCCCCGGCCAGAGAGGCAGAGGGGCACCAGCTTCAGTGCCACCGAAGTTGGTGTCCTGGTGGAGCAAATCCTGGGGCAGTATGATGCCCTCTTCGGAAGTTCCCGCGCCGACAAGGAAGGACGGACTCGGATCTGGACTGACATCATGACTGCCATCAACGCGGAGGGGCTGGCAGTCCGGGACTTACAACATGTCAGGAAGCGCTGGGAGGACTTCAGGTCCAGGACCCTGAACAAGGGGCGGCGCCTCTTGAAGGCAGCGGATGCCAAGGGGCGCCAGGGCCACTTGTCGGAAGAACAGATGGGGGTCCTGGAACGCATATCCCCAGCGCTCCACGTCCAGGTCCTAGAGAAGCAGACCCGCCTGGAGTCGAGCGGTGAGTGTACATGCATCCTGATTGTGAGCAGTGCGTGTGGTGATCATTTGCCATTGTGCCGGTTGCACATCTGTTTGTATGGGGTCCAGTATGGGTGGGGGTGTACAGGGCCGTGGGGCTGACACATGCGAGGGCTGTAATGTGTGAGACATGGATGGTGCTTGTGTGTGTGGGCTTGCATGGCAAATGCAGTTGTGCGTGCACACATGTTTGGATGAATGTGTATGTAAGTAGACATGTCCGTGATGTCAGGCATGTATGTTGTTTTCGGCTGCATGTATGAGCACTGTGTACATGTGCATGTGTGTGTATTTGACAAGGGTGCAACAGTGATGCAACATGGATGCATGTGACAGCGGTATGTGGAAGCCTGATTGGCAGATGTGACATGGATGCCCGTCTGAACAGTGCGACACTTGGCAGAGGTGTAGACATGCATGCAAGTGTGGTGGTGTGTGTACATGTGTGGTGCACTTCCTGTGTTGCATGTGATGTCTGGCTCCCCTTTGGCTGCTGATGCTGTTGTATGTGTAGGGATGGTGGTGGCAGTTGCGATATGGCTGTGGTATGGCTCATGTTTGCCAGTTGCATGTGTGTTGGGGATTGTGATGACATGTCTGAGGTTTGCCAATGCCACTCATGTGCAACTGTCATGCGTGTATGTGTCCATTGTACAGTGCCCTGATGCCTGTGTTTTGTTTCTCCCTGTCTGCAGCGTCAACTGATGAAGAGGTCGGAGAAGGTGCTGTGGAGCACAGAGGCGGGGATCCGAACGCCAGCCGGAGACGCAAGGCCCGGCTCCCCTCCCGTGTTGTCATCTCGTCGGGGAGTGAGGAGTCCGGTGCCGCGTCCCAGGCCGCAGCTGCCGGGGGGAGGTCCAAGAGGCGGAGGTTGCAGTTGGACTCCTCGGCAGCAGAAGGGGCAGCTGGGACCCCACAGGGCCCAACGGGGGAAGATGGCACGGAGTCATCCAGGTTGGTGGGGGGTTTGGTGGAGGAGGGGGCTGCGCAAGCACCAGAGACGGGGTCTGGAGGTGGGGATCCCACTGGTGCTAGTGGTGCAGTGCAGGACCAGGGACAGGAGGCAGCACAGGCGGCCGCGGAGGTGCCTGTGTGCAATCCTGTCCCCGATCCTGTCCCTGCATCATCTTGCATCAGCAGGGATGCCTACGTCCAGACCCGTTTTCAGGCAGGGGATGAGCTGACGTCAACTGGCCTTCCTCTGCCTGCGGACGTGGCCATCCAGGTCTGGGTTGAGCCTGTCCTGGCTGGTGTGGCGTTGCGTCAACGGGCCATGCGAGGTGACCTGCAGTCTTTTCATGGAGAGACTGCACGTCATCTCAAATGGCTCGTTGACCACGTCAGCCTGCTGGGACAGGTCACCCAGGGCGGATTCCTCCGTCTGAGGGGGCTTGCTCCGACCCCCTCCTCAACTGGACCCCCTACGCGCCAGTCGTCCTCTGTGCCATCTTCCCACCCATCAGTCACCTGGGTGCCCTGTGGAGCTGCCTCTGACGGTGCGGCCAGGCTGGTGGAGGAGGCATCCCTGCCACAGTCGGGTGTCGGAGGTCCAGCAGGGGTGGCCACATCAACAAGTGCACCCCAGCCGGCGGAGGATGTGCAGGCAGCAGGAGGCAGTGCACGGGCAGAGGCAGAGCAGCAGCAACATGGTGGGAGACATGCAGGCTCGGGGTTTTCGACATCGGAGGGGCAGGCATCGGCCGGAGGGCAGGGGGACCCAGGACAGAGAGTGTCTTCCGTGTGGCAGCGGTTGGGCCACGCCATAGGTGCAGAGCGGCGGCAGGCGGAAGAGGCGCGGCTCACAATGGTCAGGGCGGAGAACTCCATGCGGAGGGCCCTGAGGCGGGCCGAGTGCCTCGAGGCAATCCGCAGGGGGTTGGAGGAGGACACAGCGTCGTCCCTGCGGACCCTCGGGGCCATGGAACTGGACTGGCCCGGGACACCACGGAGTGAGCCGCTGGACTAGCCCGCCGCCTTTGTATAAAGTTCTTTAGTTTTAGGTTTCCTTTCTTTATTATTATGATTTGGAGTCGACGGACACTGCTCCACTTTTTGTATATAGTTGATTTTTAGGTAGGTTTTTTAGTAGGTTTCCTTTGTTCAGTTGGGCTCATGGACCCTTGTTATTTTTGTACATAGTTCTTTATTGCATGGTGAATTTTTTACATTTGACTTTGGACAAAATTTTTTTCAATTTGGATTTCCAGTTTTTTCTTTTTATACGGACATGCAGCTTATTTTTTCTCATTCACATTGTAGTTTGTTTTCTTTCTTTAGCATTCATTATTTTTTTAAATACAATTTTGTTTGCATACTTCACTGTGTGGTATCATCTCATTGGTTTCATGCATGTCATGTTGTGTGTTTTCCCATTCAATTGCAACAATTGTGTGTGACGGACATGGGTTCATTAGCTTCATGAACATTGGGGGTGTAACATGTGATTTCCATTTCCATGTGGGTGAATGGGTTACTTGGTAGGGCTTTTTGGCTGTGGAGGCTGTCCATTACGCATATGATTGGGGATTGTGAGCACCTGGTGGAGGCTGCCCCTGCACTGCCGGGGGGTGGGGGTGGTGGGAGACATGAGTGGGGGCCTGGTGGAGGATGCCCATGGTGGCAGGGGGGTGGGGGTGGTGGGAGACATGAGTGGGGGCCTGGTGGAGGCTGACCATGGTGACAGGGGGGTGGGGGTGGTGGGAGACATGAGTGGGGGCGGTGGGAGACATGAGTGGGGGCCTGGTGGAGGGTGGCCCTGGATGCTGGGGGGTGGGGGTGCAGGGGGCCATGAGTGTGGGCCTGGTGGAGGATGCCCATGGTGGCAGGGGGGTGGGGGTGGTGGGAGACATGAGTGGGGGCCTGGTGGAGGGTGACCCTGGATGCTGGGGGGTGGGGGTGCAGGGGGACATGAGTGGGGGCCTGGTGGAGGCTGCCCATGGTGGCAGGGGGGTGGGGGTGGTGGGAGACATGAGTGGGGGCCTGGTGGAGGCTGACCATGGTGGCAGGGGGGTGGGGATGGTGGGAGACATGAGTGTGGGCCTGGTGGAGGGTGACCCTGGATGCTGGGGGGTGGGGGTGCAGGGGGACATGAGTGGGGGCCTGGTGGAGGCTGCCCCTGCACTGCTGGGGGGTGTTGGGAGACATGAGTGGGGGCCTGGTGGAGGCTGCCCCTGCACTGCTGGGGGGTGGAGGTGCAGGGGGACATGAGTGGGGGCCTGGTGGAGGCTGCCCCTGCACTGCTGGGGGGTGGGGGTGGTGGGAGACATGAGTGGGGGCCTGGTGGAGGCTGCCCCTGCACTGCTGGGGGGTGGGGGTGGTGGGAGACATGAGTGGGGGCCTGGTGGAGGCTGCCCCTGCACTGCTGGGGGGTGGGGGTGCAGGGGGACATGAGTGGGGGCCTGGTGGAGGCTGCCCCTGCACTGCTGGGGGGTGGGGGTGCAGGGGGACATGAGTGGGGGCCTGGTGGAGGCTGCCCCTGGATGCTGGGGGGTGGGGGTGGTGGGAGACATGAGTGGGGGCCTGGTGGAGGATGCCCATGGTGGCAGGGGGGTGGGGGCGGTGGGAGACATGAGTGGGGGCCTGGTGGAGGCTGCCCCTGCACTGCTGGGGGGTGGGGGTGCAGGGGGACATGAGTGGGGGCCTGGTGGAGGCTCCCCCTGCACTGCTGGGGGGTGGGGGTGGTGGGAGACATGCATTGTTGATCAGTAGTGCAAGGTGACATGTGGGTTGGCTGGGGGGCATGCCCATGGTGGATGGGCTGCCTGCGGGACATGGGCAGGGGTGCAGGGTAGTCCCCCGTGGTGTGGGCTGCCTGCAGGGGCCGTGGAGGTTGTGGAGCGTACACCTGGGAGGACCCACACGGCCAATCCACGTGTGGTACTCCCCAGAACCCCTGAAATACACATTCCCTGCTGGTATCGCGTGTGCAACTTCCCGCGCACCCCTGAAATACACGTACCCTCCTCGCACTGGGACTATCGCGTGTGCAACTTCCCGCGCACCCCTGAAATACACGTACCCTGCTCGCACTGGGACTATCGCGTGTGGAACTTCCCGCGCACCCATGAAATACACGTACCCTGCTGAAATCGCGTGTGGAACTTTCCGCGCACCCCTGAAATCCACGTACCCGGCCAAATCGCGTGTGAGACTTCCCGCGCACCCCTTTATACACGCACACGTATTTTTTGTCAGCGGGTGTCCGTGTTTGTGGGTACCCCTTTGCACGTCATTTGTCCTGGAGGGCCACAGTATAGGACATTCATCATGGCAGTATATAGGTGCTATTTGTTGGCGCACCTTTTGGCGCACATTTCTTACAGCCGCAGAGACGCTACCGCCTGCTTTCTTGTGGCGGTCGTGTTTGTGCCTGTGCGCTGGTTTGAGCGTGCGCTTTTTTGCCCTATTCTATTTCATGAATACGTGTTGTAGGCGAGCGTGTGGGCGTTCGGCGCACTTGTGCCCTGTACTTCCCCCGTGACGCCCACGTTTTGGCAAGTTGTTCCCCATTCCGAGTGTTACGCCCGTGTTCCGCCTACTTTTGTAGCGTGCGCCGCGCTATGTGCGAATTTCGCTGTGGCCTGTGCGATTTTCGCTGTGACCTGGCGCACGCTGTTAGATGGCCTGTGCGCCAACGTGCGCCGCGCACTTTTTTTCACACATCCGCTGGTTTTCTCGCGCACGGCCTTCCATGAATCGATGTGCGCTGCTTTTGGTGCGATTTTCGCACTTACACTGCGATTTTCGCTATTCCACTGCGATTCGCACGTTTTTGCCCACTTTCGCCGCGCTAATTATTCCATGAATCGGCCTGTAAGCGTCTGCTGGTCTCGTTTAGGGCTGCCTCACGGGAGGTAACATCCAGCGTCTTTCGTGATGCGACAGGCTGGCTCAGGCCTTGCCGGCCTCATTCAGCTGCGCAGCGCCTCTGCATGCTGATTCAAGATAATTACATTGGCCTTGGAATAAATCCGACATTCAAAGGATACGTTTTCTCCAATTTATCATTTTACGGATATTTCTGCTCTTCTCCATAATTTATATGCACTATTAACGCTGTCCTGTACAATTTTTAGTGTATACACATCCACAAGGAAACTATTCCCATATTTGATTTAAACCTCAAATACTGAGATTAAGTTTATCTTCAATCTGGTAATTTATGGAGATTATTGTCTCTGCTCTCTGAAAGCTTTGAAATATTATCTTTGCCTTGTGCATTGCTTGGTGTGCATACCTCTACAAGGAGACCACACGTGTTGTGTAATTAACTCAGAATATTTAGACTTTGCGTTCTTGAGTTTGGCAATTTGTGGTCTTTTTTACAGCTGCTCTTGGACTCAAATGTCCAAATGTTGTTTTTTGCATTTGAGGCACCCTCTTTCTCCACGTTAGTCACTTGCCTCACACTATCTGCTACTGTGATAAGGGCAATCAAAAACGCTGCTTATCAACAAGGAATCAACCCCTTACTCGACCAATCCTAAAAAGCCAAAAAGTGACTCCACTCCACCGCTCTCCCCTGTTGACCCTGCCATTGAGGCTATTTTACAGGAAATGGGAGGATTAAAGCCTTTCATTTAAACTACTAATCAGAAATGACAGCAACTGGGTGACAGGTGGAAGGGATTTCAAGATCGAATGGATGATATGAAGAGAAGGGTTGGCTTTGTTGAGGATGTTTCTCCAAGGGTTGTGCTGCTTGAAAAAATGGTTAAGGATCTCCAGAAACATAACCAGGAGTTGGAAAACAGGAGCAGGCACAATAATCTGAGCATCACTGGCTTGCTAGAGGGATGTGAAGGGATTGACTCCATGGCATTCCTACAGACGATGCTGCCTGCCCTGCATCACCTACCACTGGATTCATCATTTAACATTCAGCGCGCCCAACGTATTGGCCCTGTAAAAAATCCTACATCCTCTCCCCACCCTCCTCGGACGCTCATATTCTACTTACTTGAATATACTCCGCTTCAACTCATAATTTCAAAGGTCAAGGAGAAGAATTCCCTCAGTTAGCAGGGAAGCAAACGTCATATTTCACAAGATGTGGCGAAGATTACAGCTGAACGCAGACAAATATTCTTGTCTTTCCGTCCTGCTTTGAAACAGCTTAATGTAAGATATGGATTTTACCAACCCTGCTCCTTCAAAGTTACTCATGAGGGACGAACCGCTATTTTTGATGATCCTGCTGACCTGAAGTCCTTTATTCGCCCCATCAAAACTGAAGGCATGAACATGTCACTACTCTTGAATTCCTCCCCCTCTTCTGGAACTTGATGCTCTTTTGCATTTTGCAGAACTTGCTTGTGTTCTACGTATTGCTGTCACTCATTTTTGTGCTATAAGATGGGTGGGTCGGGCGCAGTCATGGCGTCCTTAGGTGTCACCTACTCCTATTGCTTTTTTCCATTTTCTCCCCAAACCCCAGCCTGGTCATCTTTAGTGTTGTATGTTTTGATGTATTTTTCTGCCTGGCTTGGTGGTTTTTCCCTCATTTCCTTTTTCAAAGTATGCAGTCTTTGGTCAGACTGACCCTCCCTAATCCTCTGTCCACGTGTGTCTTCCTTTTATGTTTGGCACCTGTCTGTGGGCCATCCTTTTCTTGATTATACATCATTTATTCTGATTGTTAAAGCATTATTCTGGTTTGCTCAAATTCTTTGTTGCTTACTGGTCCATATGGTGTTCTTACCTTTGTTAATATGCCGCTATGGTCTTTAAATGCGTAACTTGGAACATTAAGGTATGTAATAATCCAATAAATGACAAAAGATTATCTTCCACCTCCATAAACTCAAGACATCAGTGGCTTGTATACAGGAAACTCACCTCTCAATTGCAAAAGCCATAAAACTCAAATCCTTTTGGGTCAAAGATGTTATTGTTAGTCCTGCAGGGGTAAGAAAAATGGGGTTGCTATACTTCTTAACAAAAACTGTCATTTAAAATTTTGAGCCAAGATGCAGACACTAATGGGCGTTGGGTATGGGTCAAACATTTGGGGGCCGATTCATGGAACAAACATGCGCCGAAAATCCCAGCGCAAGCAGGCGCAAGGTGGCGCAAGTGTGAGAAAGCAAGCGCACGCGTGTGATTCAAGGAAGGCGCTGCGCTTGTTTCCCACTGGTTGTGTGCCAAATCGGTGCATGTCGCACGCGGGCACACACGTCATCAAACGGCGTGCGCTAGGCGCACAGAAAAAGTGCACATAGCGCAGCGCACACAACAAAAGTAGGCGGAACAGTGGGCGTAACACGCAGAATGGGGACTAACGCGTGAAAAAGAAGGCGTAACTGTGGAAGTACTGCAGGGAACTACACGGAACGCCCACACGCACGCGAACAACCCGTATTCATGGATACGAATACGGGAAACCCGCGCATGGCAAAAGACGCACACAGGCGGGAATGCATCTGCAAAACGAAGGCAGGCGGAAGCGTCCCCGCGCACAGTCTAAAAGTGCGTGCAAACAACAAACACGTATATACAGCTACGATG
Source organism: Ambystoma mexicanum (assembly GCF_040938575.1). NCBI lineage: Eukaryota > Metazoa > Chordata > Amphibia > Caudata > Ambystomatidae > Ambystoma > Ambystoma mexicanum. The sequence continues at coordinate 390,264,632 of NC_090929.1, read as the reverse complement.
AATGCCCCATTTGTCACAGCACTGATCGTAGGACACCGCAGGAGGAGGAGAATAGCCAGGACACGCATTTTTTCACCACGGACAAGCCTTTTTGGGATGCCTGATGACCAGGTCTACGGCAGGTATAGGTTTCCACCCCGCATCATCCTAGACCTGGTCAGGGAGTGGGAAGATGACCTTACATCCCCCACCCTTTGCTCCCAAGCATTGAGCCCCTTGGAGAAGGTGCTCAATGTCCTGCACTTTTTGGCCACTGGGTCATTTCAGTGGACTACTGCCATAGTGGGGGGGGGTCTCACAGGCCACGCAGTCACCCTGCCTACACCAGGTATTGGCAATCATGACAGCGCGCCCCTCAATCCGCAGGCACATATACATGCCCAGAACACCCGCAGAAAGGCAGGCTTTGTCCTGGACTTTTACAGGGTGGCACACTTCCCCAAAGTGCTTGGTGCCATAGATTGCACCCATGTGGCACTACGTCCACCTAGGGCCACTGAGCACATCTACCGAAACCGCAAGCACTGGCATTCCATCAATGTACAGGTGGTATGCGATGCAAAGGGAATCATCACCTCTGTCTATGCAAACTACCCTGGCTCCTCCCATGACAATTTCATATACAGAATGTCTGCCCTGAGCTTACAAATGCCCTTGCACATGCATGCATGACACACACACACACACACACACACACACACACAAACCCCAATAATCACAACCATTATCACCTCTCCAGGGGACAGTGCCTACCTTCTGAGCAACCACATGATGACGCCAATCCGGAACCCCACCACACCACCCCAGGTAAGATGCAACGCAGCCCATATTGCAACCAGGGCCATAGTGGAGCGCACATTCGGAGTGCTCAAGTCACGCTTCCGCTCCCTTGACCGCTCTGGTGGGCAGCTACTCTATGCACCCCCAGTAGTGTGCAGGATCATTGTGGCAGCATGTGTCCTGCACAATGTTGGAACACGGCAGGGCGTACCGGTGGACATGGTGGTGCCCCCACATCCCCAACCACAGGCACAGGCGCTGCCCATGGGTGGGGATAGGGCACGTGGCGAGGATGCTTGTGGACACCCAGCTTGTGGACACATTTTTCACCTAAACTCCCACTCCTGCGGAGTGCACACAGGCCTGGCACATACCAGGTGACAATCGATGATGACAAAGAGACAGTCAACTGTCACAACCTTATCACCCTGAGATTGTTGCCATGGAAGTGCCACATTATGTGCATCCCTAGCTACTTGAACACAAGCAATCCTGTGTGACCAAAAGGCACACATGCAAGGTGTGAATCACACACACCTGCAAAACAGGCCATGACTATCACTGGTATGTCACTCAAACCCTCCCAAAGCACAACATGACATGGCAAGCAATAGCCATACACCAACACAGTACCAATAAGGTACACATTGCCATGTGAAAAATGTAAATTGGCATCAGACAATGATGCCTGACATGGAATCAGATGAAATGACTGACCAACAACCTCCCACCCAAAAGAAATCATACCCAAATGCATTCCAAAAGTCAAAGTTGTAACATAACAATGAATGCCTGTCTACATGCACATTGCGCATTGAAAAATCAACACTACAGCTTCTGTGTGCCGTGTCCACCTCCTGCAACACACTGCTCAGTGCACAGCACAGTTAACAGCCATTGCGTGTGATGCACACCCTGAGCATCACATCTAAGCGACAAACCACATCAAAAAGCAAATTAGGCATGTACAGGATGCCCAATTGGTCATAGGACATGTGCTGCAGGGACACAGTGGGCACCAGAAGGAAAACAGAGTGTACACGTGGACATGGAAGGGTGGTTCTACATGTAGTGCATTATAGTGCGGGTGTGTGGGTCAGTAGGGACATGCACTCAACATATGCATGTGCAATCAAGTGACCATCACTGTCCTCTACACATCACATGTGAACATTCACCATGTGTACACCCCAGCATGTCAAACCACAACTATCCCCTCACACCTGAAAAGTAAACACAACACATGAACAGGCATTGATCAGCAGAGCACATCATGTACATAGGATACCACAATTACAATGTCAGGGTGCCTATCACACTGCAGGGCAAGGCAACTATCACCAACCAAGCACCACCCCTCCCTCACAAATCACCATGACCCACTGAACAACTACACCGGGTTATGGAGCCTACATCCTTGAATTTCACCTGGCCACAGGATCACCCTTCCCCTTTGTCACCATCTCCCACCTTGTGTGTAAAAAGTTGCCTGCACCCTCAGAGTCCACCTTGATTTGCAAAAACACTACATCCAAGAGAACTCAAGGCAGGCCAACACATAAGCCAAGCAAAAAGCCTGCAGGCAGAAAAACTAACCAGAACAGCCTCCAGTAGATGACTTGAAGTAGCAGTACCTCACAAAGGCCAAGTACTACCACAATGATGTAACAACCAAGGTAGCACAGTAAAACAATGTCACAACAGGATGTGTACCATGTGTGGTAGATAACATAGAATGAAGCACCACAAACGGATGTGTACTGTCACTGCTCCCGTGTACAGGTGCAGGAGTGGCACGAACCAACCACCCCCACCGTGGTCTGGGTGGCTGCAAGTTCAAACTCACACAGGCCTCTGAGACCCTGGTGGGGAAGGAGGGTCAGGTATATGGAGTCGGGACAGGCGTTGGCATACTGGATAACCGGAATGAGGGGCAGGAGAGGGAAGTAGGATTGACACAGGAAAGTAGGGAATGGCCAAGAATGTAGTACTCACATTAACACATACACAATCATACCAAACTTGTTCATCATAAACATAGCAGAAATTCACTGAAATGGAAGTCAAAGAGAAACTTATCTCTGGGGTGAGTGCTGGCCTCCTGCCTGCGCACTCTCAGGTCCAGTAACAGGAGCACCTCAATGCTGCAAAGAGAGCCACAGTTAAAAATCTGGGTGTGCCCATAACACACAAACACACCACCAAATATGCCCCAAAGTAACAAACTACTCTACAAACAGACAATCTGGTGTGGATGCTTCGTACCCATACGTAACATTACCCATGTGATGGTTCATACACAGTCAATGCAGTAAGTCAGGCGCCGGTGGGTGCGTGGCAAATGGAACACCAATGTGTCATGAATCACACAACATGCAATGTTCCCTGGGTAAGCAGACAGACGCATATAGGAAGGTATGACTTCCAAACAAGTCGTGTTCCACCATGACCCAAATAAAGTAGGCAGTGCATGTTTCAAATTCTATATGGAAATGAAATGCACTGCACCCGAGTCTGTCCCTTGCCGTCTGTCCCTGTCAGCTGCTTCTTTCCATGTCTCGGACCGCTACCTGGGTGATACAAGTGCTTCCATGGACCATGGTGGACCGCAGGGAATGTGCCACTGCCCCTGCAGGTGCCCCAGACAACCTTACACTCAACTAGCCATGAATCCACCAACACATCTGAGCTGTATTGTGCTTTTCAACACCAATATTCGTCCAAGCTCACCCTCAGTGCTGCTACTAAGCATGCATGTGCAACTGGCCTGGTGGAAGGTTTGCTGTGTTGTGGCCCCCCTGTGCTGATCACCTTGTCTGGAGTCCCTTGAAACATGTCAGCAGTTTTCGGATGTATGATTGCAATCCCTGTGCCTCTGCTTGCGCACACATGTGCATGTGGACACCACCAAACGTGTCCAGATTCCAGACGTCCAATGGCCCATGTCTGCTGGCAAAGGTGGTCTGGAGGCTCATCCCCCTGCAGAAAGGGCATGAAACGCATGATTAATGCATTAGATTCATCTGTGTGTGTCTCTTCAGGCATCACATCACTGGACCATGTCGGAGATGTACATCAGAAATCACACCACAGTCCGTCTTTCACAGCCAAAGTGTGGAACACGCTATCTACGGCATGAATTGCAACAAGCAAATGTACAGGAAAGATAAGAAACATACTACACAATGCATAGCAATTAATGTACGCATGAATCATAAAACATCCCATCTAGCAAAAGCAGAACAGTGGTCAATAACACCCCAATCATCCCCACTAGGGGTGTTAACACACGTTCCACAGCAGCAGACATGCCACAGATATGCTAGTCCAAAGCCCTTGTGTAATAGGCTGTTACACCGAACCATCCTTGCGAGCCCATGGATAAGGGAAGCAGGAGTGGCATACGTGAGTCAAGGACCCCAAGCAGCAAACACATACACAAGACAAGCCTGAAGGGCCCAGCTGGAACAGACAGTGGATGCTTTCAAAAGCCACAAAGCACCACAATGTCACATGAAAGCACAATAGACAAGCAATGTTAAACTATATTAACTAATTACACTAACTACGAAAAACCTACTTTACCTAATTAAACTAACTATCAAACAGAAACGTAACTAACTAAACTAAAAGAAGAATCAAAAATGGCCACATACGACCCAGGGGGGGGGCACCCAGGAACGGGGAGGTACAGGGTGCTGCTCAACACCCACATGCGATGATGCTGAGCCAAAATAAAAACCTCCATGGGCTCAACGCCTGCACAGCCCGACCTATGTGTGAGATAGATGGTCGTCCGAGTCTGGCTCATCCTGGAAAGGAGGACGTGGCACAGTAGCCTGGCCACGCCTAGCCACAGCTTGCCCTTGGTCAGCAGCAAGTCTGCCGGACGGGTGAGCCTGGTTCTGTGTGGCGGTGACACGTAGGTCTGCATGCAGAACCTCCCGTGGTACACGTGCTTCCTCTTGCAAGGTAGCACGTGTAACACGGATTTCCTCCTGCAAGGCCTGGCTGGACAACCGCTGCACCTCCCGGCAAGCCTGTAGCTCAGCCGAGATGGTACGCTCAAGCTGTGCAAACCTCTCCTCTGACGCTCCCTCTGGGACATCAGAAGGACACCCAGAGTGGATCTGAGGGAAGCATACTCCTCCCTCAGGGCCTCCATGTGTGCCTCTGTGTGAGCAGCAATTGCTTGATGCAGAGACGACATTTCAGCCTGGCGTGCCCTGTCTGAGGCCGCCATGCCCAGCCTGAGCGAGCGGGCCGTGGACCGTGCCGCCTACTGCTGGAGAAGCACCTGCATAGCAGGGGGAGCACGGATCGGGCCACACTCTCCATGCTCTCAGCAATGTTCTCCATTGCTGCCCCCTGCCGTTCTGAATTGGCAGTCATGTCTTGCTCCCACTCAGTATACAGCGGTTGCGCGCGGCGACCGCGTTGCTGGGCTTGACCCCTGCGGGACCCAAGGACCGGTTGTCCTCGTCGTGTTGGCACCGCCCGCGGCTGCACAACTACATGCCCCCATCGACGTGATGTCCCAGGCACATCAGTGACTGGTGTGGAGGGTGTCCCTGCGTCTCGATCCACCACGGGCGGAGGTTCCAAGACTGTCTGACCCCTTAGTGCAGGTGTCGCGGATAGAGGAGTGTCCACATCAGAATCACTCACCCCTGACACATGGGCCTGATGCTCATCCAACTCGACATGGCCGTCAGAGTCGTCATCAGGGCTGGACTCATAGGCAGCCAGAGACAAGATGGCCTGTAGCACTTGGGAGTTTTCGTGGCCTGCCACCGCATGACCCCCACTTGTGCCGGGTTGATGTAGTGATACCAATCCTGTGCCTGGCATGACGACCCCATCCTCCAGCTCCATTGCGTCATCATCTGAAAAATAGAGAGAAAAAAGGTCACAACACATGTCAGAAGCACACAACACACACACACACACACACACACACACACACACCAACAACATCAGGCAGACATGTGACACACAAAATAGAACCTGGCATGCATGCTGGGTCAACTTGGAATTGCTTCTGTGATCAGACCTGTTGAAAGGTGGCAGTCTGCATTGAAGTGGATCTATGTAGTGCAGCAAATATGTATGTTACTCACTACCTACATGTACAAGGACTCCATGGTGTGTGTCAGAAAATGTGAAGGCAGTGCAAGGTCAACTTCAGGCATCGCGTGCAATGTGCATTCAATGGGTAGCATATCTACAAGCAAAGCACCCCTCCACCCAAGTGCAAAAGCAGGGATGCCTAGCATGGTATCAAAAGGCTGTCCATAGACCTGTGTATTGACAGACAGTGTTGACTAGCATCAACAGCTTCATGTGAGTCAAGTGACAACATTGCAAATGATGATGGGACAGTAAGCAGGACACATGATGAAATGTCTGGAGGCCACCCACGTGTGAAGAGGACACTACACCAGTTGGACAGAGTCATTGGCCATTAAACAGGCTGAGGCCTGTGACCCACCCAGATTGTCAGACCCTAAACATGTATGCAACGCAGTACTGAGCCACAGTAGACATGGGAAGGCTGATGAAATGCCATGCAATGTATGTCATTCAGGACTTGTATTACAGTGATCATCCAGTCAAGGACACATAGGGGCATGCGTGCAATGCACATGGAGCATGAATGGGCACTCATGTCCCTGCGGGGCATCTGACCTCTGCACAGTACAAGTGAGATACCCTGCATCAAGAACTAAGGCTGTACCACACAGCATATGTCTGGCAGATTGGTTGCAGGAAGTTAGCATGTACACAGGACGCATTAACAGGGAAGTACCCAACGGCAATATTGAAGCAGACCAGTGCAAAGTTGGAATTGGGGTGCAGAGCGGGGAGTGGAGGGGCAAGGGAGCATGCCTACATGGAGTACCCGCATGCAGGCAGAGGACACATGCACATCAGTCATGCTATGACATCGTTCCTGGGCTGAGAGGAAGGTCACCCCACGCTACATGCAGAAGGGCCAGTGAGCTGGGACATGGACCGGAGGGGCATCCTGGTAACCAGCATGCGAGTAGGGTACAATAGTGTTGATGCCGACAGTCCCCGTCTGCTCCACATGTCCACCATCCAGCAGAGCAGACATGGATCAGATGAGCATTGCATTACTTGCACATCCGAACCATGTACACCTCACATGTAGTGGCAATCATGCACAACACATCCCACAAGTAAAACACACACGTCCTCAACAAACACGCATCAACACACACTGGACTGGGCATCAAAGTCCGGCATCTCTCCCACTCCTTCGACCGATTCAGATGGTATGAACTCTGCAACAAGTGACTCATGCGGAGTGAGGACTTCCTCCTCTGGTGCAGGTCCACCGCCAGTCACCAGAGTCAAGTTGTAATTTGAGGCACGCTTAGCCTTAGCTCTGCGTTTGATGTCATTCCAACGCTTATTGCACTCCTGCGCCGTGCGCACCTCATGGCCGAATGCACTGACATTTTCTGCAGCATGCTTCAAGTGGGTATCACGTTGGGCAGCCGTAGTCTGACTATTGGCACCCACTAGCATGTCATGGCCGTGGCCCTGCACGTAGCCCATGAGGAAGTCCAGTTCCTGGTTGCAGAAAGGCTTCTTCCTCAATGTGCAGGAGGTCGTGGCTGTGTGTGAGGTCCCAGCCTGTGCTGCAGGTGCAACCTTCCTCCTCTTGCAATGTGGCTCAGACCCTGGCAGGCCAATGCCGCCCTGACCAGAATGGCCAGTGGGTTCGGTGGATTGAGCCAAGGGAGTGGCAGGTGGAGGGACGACCAAAGGCCTGACTTCTGTCAGTGGCAGCTGGGTGCCCTCTAATGGACCCTGCGCAGCAACCGCTGTGGCAGGGTCATTGACCGCAACTGTCCTGTTTGGCAGACTCACAACCGGGGTGTTTTTGGGTGCATCTGCCCTGCACTTGCCAACACCCGGTTGTTTGGGGCAGCAGATGACATTACTGACCCAGGGACACGTGTCTTGGTCAGGGCAGCCCTGCGTGCCCCTACGGTTTCCCTCCTGGCCTGTTGAAAATCTTCCAAGGGCTCCTCCAGTGCCAACGCAGGCTGCGCTGGCAGACCCTGAGCCTGGGTGGCGGTGTCCACAGCTGCACCTGCAGCTACCACTACCCTTGGGCCCGTAGCAGTCGATGGAACGGACTGCCGGGTCACACGGGCGCCAGTGCCAGATGCAGAAGCTGCATCTCCCGGAACCACAGGGGGTGGTGGCATGACTGCACCGACACATGGCACGACATCGTGCTCAAGTGGCGCACACCTGCCTCTTCCCCCTCTGCGGCTGCCCTGGACACCCTGGAGTCCCCCTACTCCCTGGTCACCCCGGCCATGTCCCTGACCACGCCCGCCACAAGGAGTACACCCAGCTGAGGCGCCCCTCACCTTTGGTGGCCTCCCAACCATGGCACAGATGTAGTAGTGCCGGCACAGATGGAGTAGTGCCAATGGGAGGTGTACACCACAATTGACCTGGGCAATTGGGGTAAAGGGGTTGGGAAGCAAGATGTTAACAGCCCCCCTGCACCTGCAAAGCTGTATGTGACCCCGGTGATGTAGTGACGGGTCACGCAATGCTCAGGCACCCCAAAACTGCTGGAAAACCGTGCACGCAACCCTGCAGCCTACGTGCGTGGAATCAACCTCCCGCAGTAAGCGGTGGCACCCAGTAACACGAAAATCGCGTACGCGTGGGACACGCAGGCTACTATGACATCAAAAATGGTGCGATGCGCAGGGGCACCCGCAGTGGGAAAAATAGCGTGCGCGACTCACCGTCTGACTAGCGCGATGCAGAAAAACACACGTAGCCAATACCCCCGCCAAAAGAAGAGATACATCCTTGATAGCTGTGAAGTTGTGATGGCGCGCGAAACAACAGGAAGCAGCAACACACGTCGGTCTCCACGAAAGGCACGTACATTGAACTGCTGGCCCCGCTCACCTTTCACCCATGCTGAGGAAAACGCCTGCGCGGGTCAATTCACGTGCGTAGGCCCTTTCCTCGGATTACACGCATTCACAGGGGGCCGTGCATCTTTTTCACGTGTGCGCTAATCCACTATGCCCACGTCATGGGGGAAACGCCCGCGCACGCCCCCGCGCCTCATGTCACAGAAGCGCTTACACACAAAGGGACTTTGGTCCAATGAAATCGCTGACGTGGTCACGTGCTAAGGGTCTTTCCTCGAATTACACGCTGACGTGCAAGATTTTCATGTGCCAAATCACTCCGTATCAAGCTGGCCACGCGAAAACACATGGAAGACCACACTCCTACTCTGAAGGACATTTTCCTGTCCCCCAGAGCCCCGAGCACACTCCCACCTGCCATCTGCTGCTGCCTGCCTGCCTGCTGCCCACGCACCCTGCTATTTGCTGCCTGCACATCAGCCAGGGGTGCAGTTGCTGTGACCATCCCTGCTGGAACTGAAGACTCCCGACTGGGTTCGCTCCACAGCCCAGCCCCAGGACCCAGTTGCCCACCCACACCTGCCTCTGGGGTTGCCATGTCAGGCACACCACCATCTGAGACCACTGGCAACCCCCAGCAAGAGAGGCAGAGGGCCACCAGCTTCACTGCCACCAAAATTGATGTCCTGGTGGAGAAAGTCCTGGGGCAGTATGATGCCCTCTTTGGAAGTTCGCGCGCCGACAAGGAAGGACGGACCAGGATCTGGACGGACATCGTGACTGCCATCAACGCGAAGGGGGTAACAGTCCGCAAATTCCAACATGTCAAGAAGCGCTGGGAGGACTTCAGGTCCAGGACCCTCAACAAGGCACAGCGCCTCTTGAAGGCAGCGGATGCTAAGGGGCGCCGGGGCCACCTGTTGGAACACCAGATGAGGGTCCTGGAACGCATATGCCCAGCGCTCCACGTCCAGGTCCTTGAGAGGCAGACCCGTCTGGAGTCGAGCAGAGAGTGTACATGCATACTGATTGGAAGCTGTGCGTGTGGTGGTGTGCCAGTAGTGTGCAGGTTGCACATGTGGTTTTGTAGGGCCATGTATGGATGTGTATGTATAGGGCCATGAGGCTAACACATGTGAGTCCTCTCATGTGTGAGACACATGGATGGTGTATGTGTGGGTAAGCATGCAGGCCAAATGCATATGTGTGAGCACACATGTTTGAATGACTGTGTATGTAAGTTGGCATGGTAGTGGTGTCACACATGGATGTTGGTTCCAGCTGCATGTATCTGCACTGTGTACATGTGCATGTGTGTGTATTTCACAAGGGTGCAACAGTGATGCAACATGGATGCATGTGACACTGATATGTAGAAATCTGATTGCCAGGTGTGACATGGATGCCGATCTCATCACTGTGACAGTTGGTGGAGGTGTACACATGCATGTAAGTGTGGTGGCGTGTGCAGGTCTAGTGCACTCCGTGTGTTTCATGTGATGTCTGGCTCATCTTTGGCTGCTCATGCTGTTGTATGTGTATGGATGGTGCTGGCCGTTGTGATATGGCTGTGGAATAGCTCATGTGTGTGATTTCAAATGACATGTGTGTTGGGGATTGTGATGCCATGTCTGAAGTTTGACACTGCCACTCATGTGGAACTGTCATGTGTGTATCAGTCCATTGTACAGTGCCCTGATGCCTGTCTCCCATCTCTCCCTGTCTGCAGCATTAACTGATGAAGAGGGTGGAGAGGGTTGTCACGCCCACTACCAATTCTCCCACTGCACAACCGAGTACTCCTGCACAACCAATTGCACCCCTCTCTCTTGCACGTCATCACTCACCTTCAACACCCGTGCGTCATGGCAGTCGGCGTTTTCGTCCCTTCATCCTACATAACCATGTCTGATGTAACAGACGCGGCGTTTATCGCCCCACTTTGCAATGGCAGCTTAATTGGAGATATCGATACGGGCACAGACTTCCACAACGGCCCGCATGTCACGTGAAACATACGGGCTCTGACTTCTGTAATGGCCCGCACGTCACGTCAACAGCGCCTCCTATTCACGTGACCCCCCCCCCACGTATGACCTGACATCTCCATTGTATAAATACTCACTAACACGGAAGCGCTGCTTCACAGCTGCCTGTTCCGGGTTTGTTTAGCGCTTCGTTCTTGTTGTTTTGATCTCCTGTTTCTTCGACCACGGATTGTGTACGGATTGCTCTTGCCTCACCCTGAACTGCTTTTGGACCTGTCTTGAACCTCTTTGACCACGGATTGTGTACGGACTGCTCTTGCCTCACCCAGAACTGCCTTTGGACCTGTCTTGAACCTCTTTGACCACGGATTTTGTACGGATTGCTTCTGCCTCACCCTGAACTGCCTTTGGACTTGCCTGGAACCTTCTTTGATCACGGATTGTGTACGCTCTGCCCCGAGCTGCCTGGAACTTGTGTCGAACTCTCGTTGCCAGACCACTGATTGTTTTTTGCTTATTTCTTACAGATTACCTTGGCCCTTGAGGCTCCTGCTAGGTGTTTACCTGCTTACACACCTTGGATTCGAGTCACTCCCAGTGTCGTCACTACATTACTCTTGGTTATAGGAACCTCAAATCGAATCTTTTCTGGGATCCCGTCGTCTACCACACTCTTGGGGCGTCCCTACCTTACCCATAGGTAAGCTTGGTCTAGCTCCTCCTGTTTTCTGTTTACTGTTCATGCTTTTGCTGACCTTAACCACTCATTTCCTTACAGTGTTCCGGGGTTCTTCTGGCTGTTCCAGGATCCAGATCCAACGGATTACCACACCTGTGGCCCCAAAGATCGCACAGGCAGTACAGTTCACATTGCCTGCGTGATACTTGGGGACGGAGGTTTTACTTAATCTACACGACCATCAAGTCCGTAACAGACTGTGAAGCCGCCTTTTTGGTCGTCTTGATTATGAACCCCTCCACCGAAGACCCCGTGACCACTTTAATGCAAGCTGTTCCGGCCCTTAGAACAGATATGGCCGCCGCCACGGCTGCTATTCACCATCGTCTAGACGCCTTACAAAGTACACGTTTTCCCTTACCCATTGATCCTGAGTTCGGGGACCCTGTTCCACCCACCCAGCCTGCCCCTGCTCCGGCCCCTGCCCCCGCTCCAGTCCTGCTTCCCACCTCCTTTCCTCTCGCTGCTCCAGAACGTTACCAAGGGGACCCCAGGAAATGCTGCATGTTTATAAACCAGTGCAAACTCCATTTCTTATGTAGGCCCCAGGCTTTCCCGGATTCTGTCACCAAGGCCGCCTTTCTATTGTCTCACTTATCCGGAGTAGCGGCTACCTGGGCGAACCCGTTACTAGAAAATGACCACCCTGCATTGTACGACTTCGACCTCTTAGTAACAGAAATGGCCAAAGTATTTGATACCCGTTATAAGGCTCAGTCACGGGACTTGGAACTATTAGATCTCACACAAGGTAGACAGTCACCGATTGAGTATATCACCCGATATAATCAGCTTGCAGCAGAAACATCTTGGCCAGAGGAGAAAAAGGCAATTGTATTTTATCGGGGCTTATGTAACGCCATGAAGGATGCCCCCTCCGTGGTCCCGGCCCTTTCCTCTGTTTTTTCCGATTTAGTGGATCTTGCACTACAAGTGGACACTCGTCGATCCGAGCGCAAGGCTGAAACAACATTTGCAGACAAAACATCTTCAGCCCTTCCCTCCGCCAATTCTGAACCCATGCAAATAGGCGGTATCAGGAGTCCTATAACCCAAACTGAACGGCAACGAAGGAGGACTGATAACGCTTGTTTTTATTGTGGGCTGACTGGGCACTATGTGAAAGAGTGCCCCCGTAGACCCAAAAACAAGACACCAGGTTTTTCGAAGGCTCGCCTGTAAGACAGGGGGTACCGGCGAGCCTAGCAACAACCCCACCGAACCCCTTTTTGGTCCTATCAGACTTCTTGTAATTCAGGCCACCATAAAACCTACCCGAGAGATAGTACATCCTGTGCACATTGTGATCGATTCAGGGGCCACGGGTTGTTTCATTGACATTGAGTTAGCCCATCGTCTTAATTTACCTTTGGTTACAAAAGAATATCCTGAACCTGTACAAGCGGTTGATGGTACGTCCTTGGCCTCCGGTCCGATTCTGCAACAAACCGCACCTCTGGAAGTGGTGATACAAGGCACCCATAAGGAAACCTTGTCCTTTGACCTCATCACCACTCCCCAGTTTGGTATTATTCTGGGTATCCCTTGGTTGAGACAACACAACCCTCTCATTAACTGGGGAATTGGACAAGTGACCTTCGAATCAGACATATGCCAGCATTATTGCTTACTGGAATCCGATTCGCCTGCCACGATTCTAGGTGCTATGGCTTCATCCCATGTAACCAGCTTAACATCCGATAACCCCTCATCGCACACTGTGGGGGCTGTAACGGCAGGTATTCCCGCCGAGTATCACGATTACCTAACGGTTTTCGATAAGGCCTCAGCAGAGGGCCTCCCTCCGCATAGGCCCTACGATTGTCCGACTGATCTTCTTCCTGACGCCCAGATTCCAAAGGGGAGAATATACTCCTTGTCGCAGGCTGAAGTACGGGCATTAAAAGATTATATCCAGCAAGCCTCACGGTTGGGTCACATCCGCCCTTCTTGTTCTCCTGCCGCCAGTCCTATCTTTTTTGTGCCCAAAAAAGGTGATTTGCGCCCATGCGTCAACTATAGACGGTTGAACGCCATCACCATAAAAAACAGGTACCCCTTACCACTCATCTCCACGCTGTTAGACAGGTTGACCAATGCCTCAATTTATACCAAGCTAGATCTAAGGGGAGCATACAATCTGATTCGCATACGTTGTCGGGATGAGTGGAAAACAGCCTTCTGTTCCCGACAAGGGTTATATGAATATACAGTAATGCCTTTTGGCCTCTGTAACGCCCCTGCCACGTTCCAACGCTTCATTAATGATGTGTTCTCTGATATTCTTGATGTGTTTGTGGTAGTCTATTTGGACGACATTTTGATCTTCTCGTCCTCCCTGGAGGAGCATGTGGTTCACGTACGTGAAGTCCTCTCTCGCCTTAAAAACAATGCTTTGTTTGCCAAACCCGAAAAATGTTTATTTCACTCAAAGGAGGTGGACTTCTTGGGTTTCCATATCACTCCTGGAGGGTTATCCATGAACCAGTCCAAAGTCCGTGCTATCAGCGAGTGGCCCACTCCTGTCAATCTCAAACAGTTACAGTCCTTCCTTGGCTTTGCCAATTTTTACAGACGCTTCATTGCCGGTTTCTCTGCCATTGTTTCTCCACTGACTGCCTTGACCAGCCCTCTTGTCCCGTTCACATGGAAGTCCGAACATCAAACAGCCTTCGAGGCGCTGAAGTCCAGGTGCGTTTCAGCTCCAGTACTGCAACATCCAGACCCAGACCTTCCGTTTATCGTGGAAGCCGACGCTTCCTCCTTCGCATTAGGTGCCGTACTCTCCCATCCTTGCCCGACCACTGGTTCCTTACACCCCGTAGCGTATCACTCCCGAAAATTTTCAGTAGCCGAGTCTCACTACACAGTGACCGAGAAGGAGCTTCTGGCTATTAAGGACGCACTCCAGACATGGCATCATCATCTCCTGGGGGCGAAACACAAGACACTGGTGTATACCGATCACCGAAACCTACAAGATTTGGCTACACTGAAATGCGTCTACAGCAGACAAGTGCGTTGGCATTTGTTCTTTGCCGCATTCGATTTTGTCGTTAGGCATCGGCCGGGTCTCCGCCATGATATGATATGGCATTTGTAACGCGCCTATACACAAGTGTTTCAAGGCGCGACGAGGCAGGGAGGGGGGAACAAGGGGAAGACAGACAATGATCCTACTAGGCCAGGTGTCATTCAGACCGCGCAAGTGCAGGGGTAGGGATAGGGAAAAAGTGCAAGGGGAAGGGGGGGGAGCGGATGCGCTCTCTCGCTCCCCGGGGGGGGGATCCGCTGACTGTCTTCCCTGACACTTTGCTAGGAAAGGGCCACATCATCTGTATTTGTACGCCATCTCTGCCTATGCTTACCGCCATCAGACAATGGGTCTCCCTACACCCTCAAGTGTTACATGAATGGGATGCAGTGCTACAAGAGGGATTACCTTTCATTCAAGGGAAACTGTTTCTCCCCACAACCGACGTGCGCAATCAGGCACTTGCTTGGTCACACAATGCTGCCATTAATGGGCATCCAGGGCAGCAACTCACCTTGGAATTACTACAACGGTGGTGTTGGTGGCCTTCTATAAAAAGAGATGTAGAAAACTACGTAAACACCTGTTCGGTCTGTGCACAATGCAAGTCACGTAGGGGACGTCCTCTAGGTTTGCTCCAACCTTTGCCCATTCCCCCCAGACCCTGGCATACGGTCACTATGGATCTCATCACTGGTTTGCCCTGCAGACGAGGTTATGACACCATATGGGTTATCGTTGACTCTTACACAAAAATGGCCCGTTTCATACCCTGCATCGGCATTCCCTCAGCCCCGACATTGGCTCGTTTGTTCTTCCAGTCCGTCTTTTGTCTCTTTGGGCTCCCACAAGTTATTGTGTCTGATCGCGGATCCCAGTTTACATCCTGTTTCTGGCGGGCTCTTACTAAGCTTCTGGGTATTGATGCACGTTTCTCTTCGGCCTATCACCCGGAGAGAGATGGACAGACCGAGAGAGTGAACCAGGTCCTAGAGCAGTACCTACGTTGCTTGACCCTCCAGTACCAAGATTCCTGGCTCCATCTGCTCCATCTTGCTGAATTTACGTACAACAATTCATGGCACTCATCCACCGGCTTTTCCCCTTTTTACTCCATGTACGGCCAATATCCGTGTACCCTTCCTCTTCCCGATTTTTCCTCAGCCACTCCTGCTGCTAATGCCTGTGCCCGTGATCTGACCGAGGTCCATGCCCAGACCCTAGTCCATCTCCAAGAGGCCCAATCAACTATGAAAACAAAGGCGGACAGAAGGCGAACGGCAGCCCCCGATTATCATGTGGGTGACCGGGTGTGGCTGTCGACTCGATATTTGCATATCCCTGGCTGCCGTAAACTGTTGCCTCGTTTTGTTGGCCCCTACTCAATCACCAAGGTCCTCAATCCGGTGGCTATGGGCCTTTCTATTCCATCTAGGTGGCGTTTGCATCCGGTGTTCCACGTTTCCCTTCTCAAGCCCTACCATGCTTCCACCCGTCTGGTTACTCCTCCCACCTCTGTCTCGGTGTCTTCTCCCGATGTCTTCGAGGTCAGTGCTATCTTGGGTTCTCGGTCCTTCAAGGGTCGGCTGCAATACCTTGTGGACTGGTTGGGTTATAGTCCGGAAGACCGCTCGTGGGTGCACGCTCGGGATGTCCATGCCCCTCGATTGGTTGCCCGTTTCCATTGGGACTTTCCTTCTTGCCCACGGGGTCGTGGCCCGTTGAGGGGGGGCTCTGTCACGCCCACTACCAATTCTACCACTGCACAACCGAGTACTCCTGCACAACCAATTGCATCCCTCTCTCTTGCACGCCATCACTCACCTTTAACACCCGTGCGTCATGGCAGTCGGCGTTTTCGTCCCTTCATCCTACATAACCATGTCCGATGTAACAGACACGGCATTTATCGCCCTCTTTGCAATGGCAGCTTAATTGGAGATATCGATACGGGCACAGACTTCCACAACGGCCCGCATGTCACGTGAAACATACGGGCTCTGACTTCTGTAATGGCCGGCATGTCACGTGAACAGCGCCTCTTATTCACGTGACCCCCCCCCACGTATCACCTGACATCTCCATTGTATAAATACGCTCACTAACACGGAAGCGCTGCTTCACAGCTGCCTGTTCCGGGTTTGTTTAGCGCTTCGTTCTTGTTGTTTTGATCTCCTGTTTCTTCGACCACCGATTGTGTACGGATTGCTCTTGCCTCACCCTGAACTGCTTTTGGACCTTTCTTGAACCTCTTTGACCACGGATTGTGTACAGACTGCTCTTGCCTCACCCAGAACTGCCTTTGGACCTGTCTTGAACCTCTTTGACCACGGATTGTGTACGGATTGCTTCTGCCTCACCCTGAACTGCCTTTGGACTTGCCTGGAACCTTCTTTGATCACGGATTGTGTACGCTCTGCCCTGAGCTGCCTGGAACTTGTGTCGAACTCTCGTTGCCAGACCACGGATTGTTTTTTGCTTATTTCTTACAGATTACCTTGGCCCTTGAGGCTCCTGCTAGGTGTTTACCTGCTTACACACCTTGGATTCGAGTCACTCCCAGTGTCGTCACTACATTACTCTTGGTTATAGGAACCTCGAATCGAATCTTGTCTGGGATCCCGTCGTCTACCACACTCTTGGGGCGTCCCTACCTTACACATAGGTAAGCTTGGTCTAGCTCCTCCTGTTTTCTGTTTACTGTTCATGCTTTTGCTGACCTTAACCATCCATGCATAGGGCCCTGAGGCGGGCCAAGTGCCTCAAGGCCATTCGTAGGGACCTGGAGGTCCAGATGTCATCGTCCCTGAGAACCCTCGGGGCCATGAAAGAGGAACGCCTCCGGGACATCGAGCAGGAGTTCGATGATGCCCTGGCCCGGGAAATCAGAAAGTGAGCCGTTGGACTAGCCTGCTGCCATTGTAAATAGTTATATAGTGTTAGGTTTCCTTTTGTTTTTCTTTTCATTTGGGGCGCTTGGACAATGCCCCACCTTTTTGTATATAGTTGTTCATTATGTAGGGTTTTTGTAGGTTTCCTTTCAATGGTTGGGCTCATGGACCCTGAATTTGTACTTTGTATATAGTTCCACAATGGATTTCACTTCATTTGCCATTTTTTTTAACCATGGATCAATGGATTTTTCTTTTTTTTCACTTTGGATTTGATTTGACAGACAGACTCTTTGGACCCATTTGCTTTTGGATTGATTTTTATTCTGGTTTTACACATCTTCTTTTTCATATTATTTTCAGCTTTTTATTTATTATTTACATTATTGTGTGATTTCTTTTAATTCCCTTGCTTTTGTGTCTAATACATTTTATTTGATACTTCATTGTGTGGTATGCTTTCCTTGGTTTCCTGCATGTCACGATGCATGTTTTCTCATTCACTTGCACCCATTGTGTGTGTGTGATGGGCATGTATTGATGTGCATACTTGCCATTTGGGATGTTTCATGTGATGGGGATTTCAATGTGGGGTGTGTGTAATTCTTGGTTATGTGTTTCGACTGGGGTGGCGTGGGGTGGGATTTGGGTGGCCATTAGGCCCATGATTGTGGATCGTGATGAATTGTTGTGGGGGACATGAGTGGGGGCCTGCTGGCAGGTGCCCCGCACTGCTGGGGGGTGGGGGTGCAAGGGGACATGAGTGGGGGCATGCTGGCAGGTGCCCTGCACTGCTGGGGGGTGGGGGTGCAAGGGGACATGAGTGGGTGCCTGCTGGCAGGTGCCCCGCACTGCTGAGGGGTGGGGGTGCAAGGGGACATATGTGGGGGCCTGCTGGTAGGTGCCCTGCACCACTGGTGGGTGGGGGTGCAAGGGGACATGAGTGGGTACCTGCTGGCAGGGGCCCCCACTGCTGGGGGGTGGCGGTGCAGGGGGACATGAGTGGGTGCCTGCTGGCAGGTGCCCTGCACTGCTGGGGGGTGGGGGTGCATGGGGACATGAGTGGGGGCCTGCTAGTAGGTGCCCTGCACCGCTGGCGGGTGCGGGTGCAAGGGGACATGAGTGGGGGCCTGCTGGCAGGGGCCCCCACTGCTGGGGGGTGGCGGTGCAGGGGGACATGAGTGGGACATGAGTGGGGGCCTGCTGGCAGGTGCCCCGCACTGCTGGGCGGTAGGGTGCAAGGGGACATGAGTGGGGGCCTGCTGGCAGGTGCCCCGCACTGCTGGGGGGTGGGAGTGCAAGGGGACATGAGTGGGGGCTTGCTGGCAGGTGTCCTGCACTGCTGGGGTGTGGGGGTGCAAGGGGACATGAGTGGGTGCCTGCTGGCAAGTGCCCCGCACTGCTAGGGGGTGGGGGTGCAAGGGGACATGAGTGGGGGCCTGCTGGCAGGTGCCCTGCACTGCTGGGGGGAGGGGGTGCAAGGGGACATGAGTGGGGGCCTGCTGGCAGGTGCCCCGCACTGCTGGGGGTGGGCATGCAGGGGGACATGAGTGGGACATGAGTGGGAGCCTGCTGGCAGGTGCCCTGCACTGCTGGGGGGTGGGGGTGCAGGGGGACATGAGTGGGACATGAGTGGGGGCCTGCTGGCAGGTGCCCTGCACTGCCTGGGGGTGGGGGTGCAAAGGGACATGAGTGGGACATGAGTGGGGGCCTGCTGGCAGGTGCCCTGCACTGCTGGGGGGTGGGGGGTGCAAGGGGACATGAGTGGGGGCCTGCTGGCAGGTGCCCCGCACTGCTGGGGTGGTGGTGCAAGGGGACATGAGTGGGGGCCTGCTGGCAGGTGCCCTGCACTGCTGGGGGGTGGGGGTGCAGGGGGGCATGAGTTGGTGATCAGTGGTGCAAGCGGACAGGTGGCTTGGCTGTGGTGTATGCCCATGGTGGATGGGCTGCCTGCGGGACATGACCAGGGGTGCGGGGTAGTCCCCTGTGGTCTTGTCTGCCTGCAGGGGCCATGGAGGGTGTAGAGGGAACACCTGGGAGGACCCACACTGCCAATTCACGTGTAGGACTCCCCGCGCACCCCCGAAATTCACGTACCCCGCTCTGACAGCAAAATCGCGTGTGAAACTTCCCGCAAACCCCAGTAATACACGTACCCCACTCGCACATGGCCTATCACGTGTGAAACTTCACACGAACCCCAGTAATACATGCACCCACTCTCACAGGGCCTATCGCGTGTGAAACTTCCCGCGAACCCCAGTAATACACGTACCCCACTCGCACAGGGCCTATTGCGTGTGAAACTTGACGCAAACCCAGTAATACACGTACCCCACTCGCACAGGGCCTATCGCGTGTGAAACTTCCCGCGAACCCCAGTAATACACATACACCACTCGCACAGGGCCTATCGCGTGTGAAACTTCCCGCGAACCCCAGTAATACACGTACCCCACTCGCACAGGACCTATCGCGTGTGAAACTTCCCACGAACCCCAGTAATACACGTACCCCACTCACACAGGGCCTATTGCATGTAAAACTTCACGCGAACCCCAGTAATATACGTACCACACTCGCACAGGGCCTATCGCGTGTGAAACTTCATGCGAATCCCAGGAATATTGGCCCTATGCGAGCGAGCAGGGTACGTGTAGTTCTGGGGTACAGCGTGAAGTTTCACACGCGAAAGGGCCCTGTTGAGCAGAGTACGTGTATTCCTGGGGTTTGCGGGAAGTTTCACCCGCGATTTCAGCAGGGTACGTGTATTATGGGGTTCGCGTGAAGTTTTACACGCGAAAGGGCCCTGTTCGAGGGAGTACGTGTATTTCAGGGGTGCGCGGCAAGTTTTATACACGAAAGGGCAACGCCCGTGCACAATACGTCACAGACGCGCTTACGCGCTAAGGGCCTTTGGTCCAATGATATCGCGTAGGTGTGCTGACGCGCTTACGCGCTAAGGGCCTTTCCTCGAATTACACGCTGACGTGCAAGATTTTCACGTGCCAAACCACTCCGTATCAAGCTGGCCACGCGTACACACACGGTAGACCACGCTCCTGCCCTGAAGGCCATTTTCCTGCCCCCAAGAGCCCCAAGCACACTCCCACTAGCCATCTGCTGCTGCCCACGTGCCCTGCTATTTGGTGCCTGCACGTCAGCCATCTGCAGGGGTCCAGTTGCTGTGTCCACCCCTGCTGGAACAGAAGACTCCCGACTGGGAGTCCATCGCTCCACAGCCCAGCCCCAGGACCCAGTTGCCCACCCACTCCTGCCTCTCGGGTTGCCATGTCGGGCACATCTCCATCTGGCACCACTGGCAACCCCCAGTCAGAGAGGCAGAAGGCCACCAGCTTCACTGCCACCGAAGTTGGTGTCCTGGTGGAGCATGTCCTAGGGCATTATGATGCCCTCTTCGGAACAAGACGCGCCAACAAGGAAGGACGGGAGAGGATCTGGGATGACGCAGTGGTTGCCATCAACGCGGAGGAGGTAGCAACTCGCAACTACCAACATGTCAAGAAGCGCTGGGAGGACTTCAGGTCCAGGACCCTCAACAAGGCCCGGTGCCTCGCGGAGGGAGGCCGGGTCAGCCTAAGCAACATCCAGATGAGGGTCCTGGAACGCGTAGGCCCAGCGCTCCATTCCCAGATCCTTCGGAGGCAGACCCGTCTGGATTTGAGCAGTAAGTGGTCAAGCATTGCTGTGTGAGACATGGCATGTTGCAGTGTGCTGGTAGTCTGATACTTGCCTGTATGTGTGACATAGGCCATGTATGGATGTGTGTGTGCAGGGACATCATGGTCATGCATGTGGGACCAGTTATGTGTGAACCACATGGTAGGTGCATGTGTTTTAATGCAACATGGGGACCTCTATGCAGAATGCACACCTGAAAGCATGGCAGTCTCTGTTCCTGGACATGGAGGGGGGTGAGGTGTGTGTGTGTGTGTGTGTGTGTGTGTGTGTGTGTGTGTGTGTGTGTCAGAGAAGTGTGTGTTTGACTTTGAAACGCCATGGATGCATGTGACTTTGAAGGCAACATCTTGGTTTACAGGGGCCATTGTACATGGGTGTTGATGTTGATTGCAGGCGTCGGGAGTGTTTCTGCATGTGTGTTGCATGCATTGACCCATGTGTTGTGGAAGGACAGGATGGAAGTGACATTTGGCAGTGCCACTCATGTGTTATTGCTTCCTGTCTAGGGTATTTTGTGCTGTACCCTGATGCTTGTGTTCTATGTCTCCCTCTACGCAGCGTCAAGTGAAGAAGAGGGCGGAGACGGCGCTGTGGAACCAAGCGGCTGGGATGCCTCCACCGGGGGGCGACGCAAGGCCCAACCACCCTCCCAGGAATTACCATCATCGGGGAGCGAGGGGGCTGGTGCCGCGTCTGCCACAACGGCTGTGGCGGAAGGGCCAGGTGAGCCCCCACAGGGGCTTCCAATGGCGGAAGACTGTGTGGAAACATCCAGGTTGGTGGTCTCCACAGAGGAGGAGGAGACCGCTACTGAGCCGCACATGGGGCCTGGTGGGGGGAGTACCACTGGTGCAAGTGGTGCAGTCCAGGGCTAGGGTCAGGAGGCAGCACAGGTCACCGCGGAGGGGCCTGTGCATGTCGCTGTCCTTGACCCTGTGACTGCACCATCATGCAC
Organism: Ambystoma mexicanum; assembly: GCF_040938575.1. NCBI lineage: Eukaryota > Metazoa > Chordata > Amphibia > Caudata > Ambystomatidae > Ambystoma > Ambystoma mexicanum. Next base: position 390,242,603 of record NC_090929.1, on the reverse strand, counting down.
CAGCAGGGAGGCCCTGTCCCAGGCCCGTCCGCAGGTAGGGGAGAGTGCCATATCACCTGCCTCTCCACTACCTGCGGGTGAGGGGTCCCGCGACCATATGGGATCCGTCCTGGTGGGTGTCGCGTTGTGCACACGTGACATTCGTGATGACGTGCGTTGTTCCTGGGCAGAGAACGCACGCCATCATGAAGAGCAGCGTTGTGACGTGGCACTGCTGGGAGGAGCCCTGGTCGGTGGGTTCCTACATGTGACGCGCACTCTGGCGGACCTCTCCTCCTCTGTGGAGGCTATGCGCCGGTCATTCTCCACATCGTCTTCCGGCCCAGATTCCACCAGGGCCCCCTGTGGACCTGGCCTGACCAACAAAGCCAGCTTGGTGGAGATCCCATCCCTGCCACAGTCGGGAGTTGGCGTTCCAGCAGGGGTGGACACCACAACTGGAGACCAGCAGATGGAGGATGTGCAGGCACCATCGGACAGGGCACATGGACAGCAGCAGCAGGAGCAGGCTGTAGGTGGGAGCAATGATGGCTCGGGGCCATCAACATCGGAGGGGCAGGCATCGGCCATAGGGCAGGAGGACCCAGGAATGGGAGTGTCTTCCGTGTGTCTGCGGTTGGGCCAGCAGATAGGTGCGGAGCGGCGGCGGGCAGAAGAGGCGCGGCTCACGATGGTGAGGGCGGAGAACTTCATGCGTCGGGCGTTGAGGCGAGCAGAGTGCCTCGAGGCAACTCGCAGGGAGTTGGAACAGGCCATGAGTGCCTCCCTGCGAGACCTCGGGGCCAGGACAGAGGCCGGCCTCCGGGACATCGACATGGAGTTCGATGATGCCCTGGCCCGGGACACCACAGAGTGAACTGCTGGACTTGCCCGCCACCATTGTATATAGTTAGATAGTGTTAGGTTTCCTTTTGTTTTTTCTTTAATTTGGTTGCGCTTGAACAATGCACCACTTTTCTGTATATAGTTTTTTATTAGGTAGTATTTTTGATAGGTTTCATTTCTTCAGTTGGGCTCATGGACCCTGGATTGTTCATCCGTATATAGTTAACCATTGGATTCTTCTCTTTTTTGTATTTCACCATGGAGCAATGGTTTTCACTTTTCCTTTTTCCCTTGGATTTGCTTTGTTGGACTGTGACTTTGGACACCATTTCCTTTGGATTTTTTTGGATTATGATTTCTTGTTTTTCAGTTTTTAAGGGACATGCAGCTTTTCTTTTTTTATTACCATTGTTGTTTGTTTGATTTTCATTACATTCATGTTGTGTTTAATACATTTTCTTCATACTTCAATGTGTGGTATTATCTCATTGGTTTCATGCATGTCATGATATGGGTTTTCACATTCACTTGCAACCATTGTGTGTGTGTGTGACGGACATGTGTTCATTTACATACTTGCCATTGGAGTTGTATCATGTAATTGCCTTTTCTTTGTGGGTGGATGCAATACTTGGTTGGGTCTTTGGGTTGGGGAGGCTGGCCATAAGGGCCATGATTGAGGATCGTCATGACCTGGGGGCAGGGGAACATGAGTGGGACATGAGTGAGGGCCTGCTGGCAGGTGCCCCGCACTGCTGGGGGGTGGGGGTGCAGGGGGACATGAGTGGTACATAAGTGGGGGCCTGCTGGCAGGTGCCCTGCACTGCTGGGGGGGTGGGGGTGCAAGGGGAAATGAGTGGGGGCCTGCTGGCAGGTGCCCCACACTACTGGGGGGGGTGCAAGGGAACATGAGTGGGGGCCTGCTGGCAGGTGCCCTGCACTGCTGGGGAGTGGGGGTGCAGGGGGACATGAGTGGGACATGAGTGGGGGCCTGCTGGCAGGTGCCCCGCACTGCTGGGGGGTGGGGGTGCAGGGGGACATGAGTGGGACATAGGTGGGGGCCTGCTGGCAGGTGCCACGTACTGCTGTGGGGTGGGGGTGCAAGGGGACATGAGTGGGGGTCTGCTGGCAGGTGCCCTGCACTGCTGGGGAGTGGGGGTGCAGGGGGACATGAGTGGGACATGAATGGGGGCCTGATGGCAGGTGCCCCGCACTGCTGGGGGGTGGGGGTGCAGGGGGACATGAGTGGGGGCCTGCTGCAGGTCCCACGTACTGCTGTGGGGTGGGGGTGCAAGGGGACATGAGTGGGACATGAGTGGGGGCATGCTGGCAGGTGCCCCACACTGCTGGGGGTGGGGGTGCAAGGGGACATGAGTGGGGGCATGCTGGCAGGTGCCCCACACTGCTGGGGGGTGGGGGCGCAAGGGGACATGAGTGGGGGCCTGCTGGCAGGTGCCCTGCACTGCTGGGGGGTGGGGGTGGAGGGGGCCATGAGTGGGACATGAGTGGGGGCCTGCTGGCAGGTGCCCTGCACTGCTGGGGGGTGGGGGTGCAGGGGGACAAGAGTGGGACATGAGTGGAGGCCTGCTGGCAGGTGCCCCACACTGCTGGGGGGTGGGGGTGCAAGGGGACATGAGTGGGGGCCTGCTGGCAGGTGCCCCACACTGCTGGGGGGTGGGGGTGCAAGGAGACATGAGTGGGGGCCTGCTGGTAGGTGCCCTGCACTGCTTGGGGGTGCAGGGGGACATGAGTGGGACATGAGTTGGGGCCTGCTGGCAGGTACCCTGCACTGCTGGGGGGTGGGGGTGCAAGGGGACATGAGTTCGGGCCTGCTGGCAGGTGTCCCGCACTGCTGGGGGTGGGGGGCAAGGGGACATGAGTGGGGGCCTGCTGGCAGGTGCCCCGCACTGCTGGGCGGTGGGGGTGCAAGGGGACATGAGTGGGGTCCTGCTGGCAGGTGCCCTGCACTGCTGGGGGGTGGGGGTGCAAGGGGACATGAGTTGGTGATCAGTAGTGCAAGGACAAAGGTGGCTTTGCTGGGGGGCATGCCCATGTTGGATGGGCTGCCTGCGGGACATGACCAGGGGTGCAGGATAGTCTCCCGTGGTGTGGGCTGCCTGCAGGGGCTGTGGAGGGTGTACAGGGAACACCTGGGAGGACCCACACTGCCAAATCATGTGTAGGACTCCCCGGCACCCCCGAAATACACGTACCCTTCTGAAATCGTGTGTGAAACTTCCCGCGAACTCCATAATACACGTACCATGCTCCAATCGCGTGTGAAACTTCACGCGAACCCCAGTTATACACGTACCCTGCTCCAATCGCGGGTGAAACTTCCCACGCACCCCTGAAATACACATACCCAGGCCAATTGCGTGTAAAACTTCCCGCACACCCCTGAAATACATGTACCCTGCTGAAATTGCATGTGAAACTTCCCGCGCACCCCTGAAATACACGTACCCTGCTGAAATCGCGTGTGAAACTTCCTGCGCGACCCTGAAATACACGTACCCTGCTGAAATTGCATGTGAAACTTCCCGCGCACCCCTGTAATACACGTACCCTGCTGAAATCGCATGTGAAACTTCCCGCGCACCCCTGAAATACACGTACCCCGCTTGCCGTGCTGGTACAGGGTTAGCGCAGCCCTTTCCGCTGGATTGGGGATTTTGATGGCTTTTCCCTGCGCGAGGGCGTTCTTGGGGGCGTAACTGGCGCTGCTGCAGGGTCGCTGCGCCACTGTGCGCCACGGCTGGTTTTGGTAGCTGAAATCCATGAATACGCTGTGTGCGGAAATGGATTTTAGCGCACGCGGCTGGCGCAGAGATTCGCACGCGCACACTGTGCGCCAGCCGCGTGCGCCACTTGTGCACTAAATTCTATGAATTACCCCCTTGATTGGGTCAGATTACGTTTCAATTATGAACATTTATGGTCCACCCCTACTTGACCCGGGTTTCCATGAAGCAAATTATTCTCAACTCTGTCTCACTAATCTTATCATGTATGGCGATGTCAACCAGGTACTGGATCCATTTTTAGATAGAAAATCTAAGTGTATGTTCAAAACCTCCAAGACACATAAAACCTTTGCACGTTGTCTCACTGAAACCAGCCTTGTTGATGCATGGAGACTCTCTCATCTGACTCAGAATATACCTTTCACTCACCTCCCTATGACACACTCTCATGCATAGTTTATATTGTTTCATCTAAATCTCTTACTGGTCCCATTATTGATTCCACTATTTCCAATATCATTATTTTGGATCATGCCCCAGGTAGCACCTCCTTTAATTTTGCTGACATTAAAAAGCCGTCTTCCAGATGGAGATTCAATAACTGTCTACTGGAGGACCAGCAGTTTATCCAGTCCTTTCAATCATTCCAACAACAGTACTTTGATGAAAATATTGATTGTGACACTTCAGTGGTCACTAACTGGGATGCCTTTAAAACTGTGCTCAGTGGTCATATTAATGCTCAATCTAGCAGGAAACATGATTTAGCTATGTTTGAGTTTAAATGGTGTAATGACTCAGTTAAAACAAGAATCAGGATGGGAGATCCCGGCAGCGAAATGGTAAATTAATTTATTTAGTATCAAAAACAATGAAAACATAGGGAAAACTAATTGCTTGCTCACAAGACAACAATACATGGACAAATTATCATTTTTGACAAAGGGGGCACCTTCTGGGTGCTGACCTCTATGATGTAGAGGTAATACTCCTCGTGTCAGTGCACATTCTCTAAATAATCATACAAACGAGTGGGTGCAACCCAGAACTCTTGGTGGTCCAGGGGTATTTGGGGAACATAACACACAACAATATATAACAAACAGATTAAAAATTAGAACAAAGAGTTGTGTCATAAAACATTGACACTGTAGTGTTTCGGCCAGCTGTAGCAGTTGGTGGGTGCTAGCTGTTGTGGTGGCCTTCTTCGGGATGAGACAAGGGATTGAATCTGTCCGTGGGGTATCTGAAAAAGTGATGATTTAAAGGGCTGTTAGGATCTCTGTGTGGTATTATTAATACATTTAGTTTACTTATTTGTTGCTGATTTATGCTAGAGGAATACACAAAACTTGTACATGGCCCAATACGACGAGGATCACATATACAATGATGAGAACCCTTACAAAGATTAAATTTGACTATGGCGCCGCTACATAGATGATGTCCTCCTCATTTGGCAAGGCAGCCCGGATCAACTCACAGCCTTTCATCAGTGGCTCAACCTACGAAACCAACACATCAAATTCACCTTAGAATGGGATTTCCAACAAATCAACTTTTTGGACCTACATATATACCGTTCAGGCAACCACCTCAAAACCGAACTCTTCAGGAAAACGACAGATAGAAACAGTCTACTACATTTTACAAGCTACCGCCCGGAGGGACTGAAGTATAATTTACCCTACGGCCAATTCCTGCGTGTGCGCAGAAATTCCACCGACAAAGAAAGATATCAACACCATGGAAAAGAACTACAGACACGCCTAACTGAGAGAGGATATCCCAAAAAATCAGTAAGAATGGCTAAGAAAAGAGCAGCAAACACAGACCGCACGATTTGCCTAACCATCAGAGAAAATAATCCAGTAGACAGGACTGTCTGCGTAAATACCTCAGTCCAATCAGTAATTTGACCAAGGCTTCCATCAACACTGGTATCTAATTAAGAATGAAGGAACACTGGCTAAAAAAACATTTTTTTGCTTTCAAAAAGAATAAAAACCTACGAGATACACTGGTACGCACATACTTGGAACCAGAAAAAGAAATACCAACACTCTGGGATTTACCACCGGTAGTAGGACACTTCAGCTGCAGCCGCTGCATGGCCTGCAAATATACCAATTCCAGCAAAACTGTCACTTACAAAGACTTCCATTGGACATTAAAAAATCACACTAATTGCGAAAGCAAAGTGTCCCTGCGACCTCATCTACATCGGAAAAACAATCAGGCCCATCAAACAACGGATAAACGAACACAGATCATGTATCAAAAATGCGGTGGACGACAAACCTCTGGTGGAGCACTTCACGAAAAAAGGACACACTTATGAGCAATTCACGTGGACCATTATACAGCAGTTAACTTCACAAAAACGAGACAGAGACATCAATCTATCCCTTATCAAGTTAGAACAGAAATGGGTACACAGACTAGACACAGTTAAAAATGGGTTGAATATCACAGTAGAGTGGAAGCACTTTTGGGAATAGAAGAAACTGAGTGCAAACACATCAGATATCAGACTACCAGTTTTTCCACCACAGTTCCAGTCTTAGAGAGTAGATATTGGGCTTTAGCATAGCCCCTTCAACATGTTCCCATTCACTGTTCCAATCGATTCTCACACTAGATCAAATATCTTAGACCTAGCAACAACATGAGCTAATATATACTCTGATATGCAACTTTGTGAATCTCATATGAGTTCTGGCACCGACTGATGTATTTTGAGATGTATAACAGATGTTTCTATTTCACCTTCCCCGTCTGCCTTCCCAAACGAAATATCTGACAATATGTAACTAAGACTATACGATCTGTACCTCCACATTTAAAACGAAGATCTCTCATGTGACATCTGCCTATGTATACTCTGATGTATAATCCTGCAGTGGTCGCAGGAGTATTGTGACCGAGTGATGTGATTCGTGAGATTTGTCACAGATGTTTTCTGCTGCACCTTTTTTCCAACAAAGTGTTTGAAATAATATAATTGAGACCATGATATATGTACTGTCACATGCAAAACTCATAAGTACAATTTTGTCTAGCAGGTGCACATAACCAATGGTCCAGATATCACGGATAACAAATATACCAGCAATGTCAACTCACCATTGATTGAATACCTGACAGTAGACTTTTGTGTACAGCCTGTATATACTTTCACCCTCTAAACTCAAAAAACTGTCTACAGGAGTACTTCACAATCAGTGGTTTCAGTTCGCACGGAGGAAAAATGCGCCTGCAATTTCACATTGTTAGCGATAGGACGCTGGTGTTATACTAGCATTCAATCATTCAGTTTATTCACATCACTCCGCAACATACACAATTTAGCCATTTTTACAGAGTTCTTGGAATTTAACACACACGCATGTAAGCAGTGATCTCTCGCGTCAGCACTCGCATCTCAACCCATTCTGGACTACCAATGCCAGTTTGTAAGTTCGGCACTACGGACCGCCTTGTTTGGACGTGAGTCAATCACCAGCGCTTTCACTTTCAGTTACACACCCCCAATACAATTGGTCCGCGTGGCGGCCCTGCATTGGCTGCCCCAGCAAATAGGGCGGGACAAACACTTCCGGCATCAATGGTATTGCCTTGGAAACCCGTTGCTTCCCCGCAGTCATCACTGAAAGATCGAGCTGCACAGAGCCCTTACAAGTGCCAGTCTAGTAGCACCGGCATACTGGAAAACCGTTCGATTGCCTAAATGAGCTTCGTGCTAGCTAAACCACGATTTCTTACTTGAGTGGGATGCCAGATCAGTGCCATCCGACAAGACTCTCCAACTCATGCATGAAGAAGAGGGCGCACGTACCACCCGTACCACAGTGGTAACGGGTGTCACTTCTTTTGTACACAGCAAAAAATTTGTGATCATTCCACACCACACTATTCACCGACCCGCATGCATGATGCACTTGCTGCCCCTAGCACTACGTGCACTTGATTCCACGGGCACTTGATTTTACGTGTGCTAATAACACTACTGCTAGCACCACAATTGCTATGAGATTTACATTAGATACACTTGGAGCCACCTATAAATGGATCCAGGTCTGTAAACCAGACCAAACAGATAACAGACGTGTCCCTCGTTGTGTTTATTTTTTAGACCAAGGGACCCCACACATCAATAATAGGCGTTCTGTCCTGGCTAACCCTTCAGTTCCCAGGACCCAGTAAGCGAGTCAGCCGCGACCTAACAGTGGATTCAGCACCACTACAGTCTCCACTACGCCAAAGTTAGAGACCCTCGATGGAAGCACTACCGCCATATTTTATATAGACGGTAAGTGCCTCTTGAATACACACTTTTGTGTATTCCTCTAGCATAAACCAGCAACTAATAAGTAAACTAAAAGTATCAATAATACCACACAGAGATCCTAACAGCCCTTTAAATCATCACTTTTTCAGCTACCCCACGGACAGAATCAATCCCTTGTCTCATCCTGAAGAAGGCCACCACAACAGCTAGCACCCACCAACTGCTACAGCTGGCCGAAACACTACAGTGTCGATGTTTTATGACACAACACTTTGTTCTAACGTTTAATCTGTTTGTTATATATTGTTCTGTGTTATGTTCCCGAAATACCCCTGGACCACCAAGAGTTCCGGGTGGCAACCACTTGTTTGTAGGATTATTTAGAGAATTGCACTGACACGAAGAGTATTACCTCTACATCATAGAGGTCAGCACCCAGAAGGTGCCCCCTTTGTCAAAAATGAAAATGTGTCTGTGTATTGTTGTCTTGTGAGCAAGCAAGTAGTTTGCCCTATGTTTTCATTGTTTTTGATACTAAATAAATTAATTTACCATTTCGCTGCCGGGATCTCCTATCCTGATTCTTGTTATTACTAATATTTACCCTCCTGGGAATATCAGGACTCCACCAGGCGCCCTCTATTATATCTTATGACTCAGTTAAATACTTACGTCTTTGTTTTGCTTCCTCAGTGAATGATACCGTCAAGCTCAATACACAGCCATTGGTCAATAGACTTAAAGATTTAACTTCGATGTGGTCACCTCTCTACTTATCCTGGTGGGGTTGTCTTGACACTATTACAATGATGCTGTTCCCCATTGTTTTATATCATTTACAACTACTCCTGGTTCCTTAACTCCCTCATTTTTCATGTCTGTTAATTCAATCCTCTCCATTTCTTTTGGGGATCAGGGAAGTGTACGTGAATTGCCATCACCAACTTTAAAGCCCCATATGGTAAGGAGTGGGATGTTAGGTACCCAGACATTAAGCTATATCACTCTGCATTTCTTCTCAAACAATCCCGCTGCTGGTTTGTCCCTCCCGAATACTCAGACACTCCTTCCTGGTGTGAGCTGGAAAAACTATTGGCACATCCGTGTGATGTTGCTGACCTGACCTGTTTTTTTAGCCACTTCTCTGTGGCTTTTTCGGACCCCATTAAGGCCTCTATCTCTGCTCTAAGACTGTTTCTCTTCCCTCACAGCAAAACCCTGTCCAAGGACCTTTCCCCGTTTCTAGGGCACAACAAATCTATTACCATTAAGGATAGAGCTCTATATCGTAAATCCTGGTTAAAGGCATCAGATTATTCATCGGATTGTTCATGATCCCTCCCTTCTTTCTTTCCAACAGCTTAGAGATGTATTTTCCATCCCTATCTCAGACTTCAACTGTTATAATAATTTGGTCAATGCATGCTTAGACGCACTGCAGCGTTCCCCTAACATCACTCTCTAGCCTGATGCCTCCAGACTTATGCTTTTAACCATGGCTTCCGATATTAGAACTTACAAATTTTCAATGTATTGTCAACTGTGGACACTAATTGGCTTGTACACTCAAAATGGGAATATGACCTTGGGTGTATCCTCAATGATCATACCTGGTCTCTTCTGTATACTAGAATCAGGGGTGTCTCTGCTTCCACCAACATTACACATAATCTGTACTTCTTCATTCACAGAGCCTTCATTACTCCAAATGTAAGGCTGGTGCAGATAGTAAATGCTGGTCGTTTGGTGGTGCCCCTGCTTCCTACAAACATATGTTTTTTGACTGTACATTTGTATTTACGTTTTGGCAAGAGATATGGAGATTTCTTAAGGTAATCTTTAGTGTTAATGTCCCACTACCGTTTATGAATGTTTTCCTTCGTAGCCTGACTATCATTGATATTAATTTACATGCTTCTGCTAAACTGTAAGATTTGTTCATTGCTCTCGCTCTTAAACACATCACTACCAATTGGAAATACTCACACAATAAATCCATTAAAGGTTGGTGGAACAACATCTGCCATGTGCAAAGAATCAAACTCTTTATAGCTACATACCTCGATGCTATATCCAAGTATAAAGCCATATGGGCTCATTTCATCTGTTATCTAGACTACTTTAGTAAATCATCTCATGGTTCCTGAGCTGTTTATATTTTATCTACTGCAGCGCTCTGTGCTTTTACTGTTCCTTTATATTTGATTATCAGATTTCGTCAATGTTATGAATTAATGATTCCAAGTATTATTTTGTTGTACGTCCCGTCACCTTCCTTCTTCCCACTGTTTTTTTGTTTGTCCCCCTGTCTGTTCCCTCGTAAGTCTTCTACTCGTGAAATAGTTTTGGCTTGCAGATTTTGGTGAATATGAATTTCCTCACTAATTAGTTTCATGGCTTCAATCACTTGGTTATCAATTCATTGACTGTTTCACCTAGTTGCCTTCGTTCATATTTTGAACATCACTACTTTTCATTATTATCTGCATTGTTAATACTATTTATTGTACTTAACCTTTTATAATCTATATAAAGATAATTAAACAAAAAAAACTAAACACAGCTTTTGTTCTAGTTTAGTACTGCAAGTGTATTGTTATTTCATTTCAACTGTTCTCTCACAGATTAATTTACTTTTGCTAAACTGGAAACTTTTAGAAATGGCCTTCAAACTCTGGAAAGAGCCCCACACTATTCCAAGATACTCTTGCTGCCACCTCACTTCCTCTCACCAACATTCCCTACATGTTTGCTAGCATATGTCTTATCATACTCCTCTTTGTTCCCCTGTTTGTCTGTTTTCTGTCCCCAGTCATGTCCTACCCTTCACCTATCATTACCTGGTTTACTGTCCACTGATCAGATATTGATTGTAAGACATGCTCCTGTGGCACTGACACTGTGTGTATCTCTGTATGTATTTCTTGTTCAAAACTATTGCTTCAATAAATACAAAACACAAATACAATTGGCATTTAATAAAGGCAGACTATTGGCTTTATCAATGCATGTTTACATTTGTAACACATGTAAGATATTCTTTCATCAAAACGTTTACCAACAGTTTTGTAGTAACCTGTACAGTGCTTTTGATTTGTGATACATGCATACTTTTGAAATCATTGTAATAAAATTATGGTTCATCCACAGGCAGTCCAAACAGGGACATAAAAGAAAGGACAAGGTTCAAGCAAGTTTCTTAAATACATCAAAAGTAATTGACCTTCTTAAATCCCCAACCAGATACCACAAGTCAGCTTCACTGAACTTAATACGCTCTCCTTATATATCTGTCCTGCTATCCACTTATCTCGTATACCCCACCCCTCTTCCCCTTCCTGAGCTTCTCCCTGGAACTGCTCTCCTCCTGATAGCAGACCCAACTCCTGTTCATGCCAATGTTCATCAAAGCTTTCTAACCTGATTGCTCACCCCCGGCCTGTAGTCAAGTGCCAGGAAGCAAACCTCAGTGGCATGTTGGCACTATAAAAATAGCCTGAATGAATTAATATTTTTGTACAATATTTGCTTTACAAATCCTGGAATTATTAGACCGTTTTTGTACACAAAACAATTTATTTTGGTTATGTTTTGATACACGTAGAGGTGTCAGGGCCGGCAGAAGATTTGCAAGGGTTCATTTCAAAGTGATGTTTGGAAGACCGCCTACAGCTGAAAAAACCAGCAAAAAGGCACTGAGCTGGTGCAGTTTAAGGTTTGGATTCAGTGCAGCACAGGTAAAGCAGGGACGTCATTTCGGGATCGCCAGGGATCGCGGTGCAATTTGGAACCCCTGGAGACTCCCTTGCCACCCCAATGATTTTAAAGACTAATAAAAGTTTTTATTTTTTTAAAAAGAAAACCGGAAGTTCCTGGTGTAACAGGGCCACCACCACACCAGGTCTGGGGGGTCACCGGGCCAGTCCTCACCTATCAGGGAGAAGCTTCAACCCCTTCTCCCTCGGCACCTCAGTGCTGCTCACATACAGGAACCAGGAAGCTCTCGCAGCTTCGCAGCTTCCTGGTTCCTGTATATGAGCAGCACGGAGGAGCCGAGGGTGGCCTGGAAGGATAGACCGAAGGTGCAAGAAAAAGGTAAGAAGGCTTTTTTAAAAAATATGTGTGCTTTGCTGCATGTGTGAAGTGCGTGTCAGATGGATGTATGTGAATGGTGGGTGAATGAGAAGTGATGTGATGTGTGTTTGTGAATGCTCTGGGTGGGTGGGTGGGTGTGTGCCTGTGTAGAGAATGTAATGAGTGGATGTAAGAGAGGTTGTGAGTGAGTGCCTCGTGGGTAAATGAGTATGGGGTTGATAGTGTATTTTTGAATGTTGTGAGTGGGTGTGTGCCTGTGTAGAGAATTCAATGAGTGTATGTAAGAGGTGGGTGAGTGGAGTGAGTGAGTGAGTGAGTGAGTAACTGGTGGGTGAATGAGTAGAAGGTGATGGTGTGTTTTTGAATGTTGTGGGTGGATGTGTGTCTGTGTAGAGAATGCAATGAGGGGATTTAAGAGAATGTGTGTGTGAGTGAGTGACTGGTGGGTCAATGTCATTACCTGGCTAGAGTGGAATTTTGGTGCAGTCAGCGACTGCACCAAAATTCCACTCTAGCCAGGTAATGACACTCATGAACTTGGCGTTGCCCGAAAATACCAGTAAAACATGCAAAGTCAATAAAGGATGTGTCCGAAATGCTCTAGTGATCCCCAGTCTCCCAAGGCCTTAGACACACATGCACACATGCATCCCTGTTGACCCACCGGATGCATTGCTTACTATGGTATGACATTTATTATCGGCATCTTTAAAAAACCAAGCATGATAAGTAGAGTTACTTCGCTAGACTGATGTTTTTGTGTATCGGCCTGTATATTTTTTACTGTAGCATGACTTTTTATTATTTTATGAACTGAGCATCTATCATGAATCAAGCATGATAAGTGTTTCAATGGGTCTAGAGTGGCTTACATTGGACTCAGTTAGGGCAGGTTATCTTATTGTGAATGTGACTTTTAATGGCCAAACCAATGGGAGTATGTTCTTACATAGGAGTACTGGCATGCATTGGCAGAGCCAGTTTGGTGCCCAGTGCCAGTGATGATACTATAAAAGAACATCTTAAAGCGAACCTGGGTATGGTCTTATATGGGAATACTAGCATATGTTGGTGGAGCCAAAATAGAAATGTATGGGCACAGCCAGCATGAAAATGGTTTTTATACTGGCATATATTGCAAGGACCAGCATGATAGTGCATTGGGAAATGCCCTGTGCACTTTTGGTGACTTGCATCTATTGTACTTTTCTTCATGATTTACCCTACACTCTACAAAACCGATTGTTGGCCTTCTGGCCAAATTGATGGCCTTTTAACCACATTTTCACAGAAAGTGTGCTGTGCAATGCACCATTTTAACCCATTATTCAAAACTTTTTCTCAGGGGAGGGGGAAGAATCCCCCCAACCTCCAAACTAATTTTCCTTAGTTCGCGCTCCCTCGCTATGCTCGTCGCCAATGCATACTTGTGGCAAATTTTTACACCCTCCAAAAAAACAACTCACCAGGTATATTTGTGGACTAGGCACCGCCCCCTTCTTTCTACGCTACGTGAAACATTACATTAAAGCTTTGATTAAAAAACATATTTACTTCTTTCACTTGCAGTAGTGCATGCCCCTGCAGCGGCATAATCATCATGGACTTTTCACACACGTGCTGGTCCGGGCTGGCCCGGAGTGTGGGCGCCCTGTTCTTTGTTAAGGAGCTTGGAAGGCAAAGGGGGACCCAAATTTTGGTCTACGCCATTGTCTGACAAAGGGGCTGTGTCCAGTGTGCGCCTTGATGTCTGCCAGTGAGTCCCCAGGTGAGAAGCAACTTGTGGGAGTTTTTTAAATTTAAAACAACTGTGCGGTGCCACAGATTTATGTGTGCAGCAATGATATTACATTAAATGGTGGGGGCTTTTTAAGTCTTCTGGCACCCGGTATTATGCTTATATTATAAAAAACTATGGGGGGTCTTGGGTATGTTGAAAGAACCTTTCACAGGTATTATACTCCAGCAAAGATAACATTATCAGGCGTACACCCCTATGTGCATGCAGACCTGTCTCATAGGTTTCTTCTATCGGAGTGGTAGCTGACTCAAAGGTACATTTATAACCAGGGAATTTTGTTGACTCTAAATTCTGGTCAATGCTTTAATTTTCAGGCCTGGCTTATGCAGTAGTTTGCTCCTGAAAAAAAAGCATTGCATGCCTTCCCAGGTCAGTGCTTTTTTGGCTTGTTTAACACAACAACACCATAGATAACAAGTACTTCTGTGTCCATTGATCTATAGATGTTTTGTACACTAGCTTTAGCCTGTGTTAGAGATTTTGGTTACCATGTTACATGTACTGCATTATGTATGTTATACATATAGACCCCATGTCGAATTTGGAAAATTACATTCCCCAAATGTGTGATCGTGGACAAATCACACCTCGCTCTGTGCCATGGTTCTTATATCTGGCTGAATAAGAGCGTCTGGAAACGTGGGTGCTAGACGCATCTGAAAAATCTGAAGGTCGTTTGCCATCACTTCCTGTGATGTCACTTGGGGCTGAAGTCAAATGACATCATTTCCTGTGATGTCATGAGGGGGGTCAAGAGTCATGTGATGTCACTTCCGCTAACTCTGGCATTTTGGTGAAATGACATCCTTGAGGTAAAGGATTTCAGTTGAGGAGGCAGCTGTTTGGTGCATAAATGGTAATGGAGAATACATTCCTTAATACAAATTGCAATGGGTGATTTCCCTGGGTTTGTCATTTAGGTTGCATGCATAACTTTATTAATCTCTGACCATGCTTGTTGCCCCAAGCCACAAAGCTTAAAGCAGGTCAAAACATGTCTGTGATTTCGTATTTCTTATTTATTTGTCATTTATATAGCGCCTTATGCCAAGGCGTTAACACCTTGGGGAGAGGTCTGTCTTTGGTCAGCAAAGGCAAATTTAAAGTGACACCGTCTCTAGTTTCTGAAGACTGATACTTGCTTAGGAAATTTGTTCATACCATCAGCCCCACTGAGGCTGCAACCTTTGGCAAGATCCTAGTGAAACAAATGGGGGGAGGTGGTTAGAAGCTGAAGATAACACTCGACTGGAATATTGGCCCCTGTACTGCAGAACAAAGAAAGGCATCCAGCGAAGAAGCTAAGAAAATTCAATACCTGAAAAGACCACTTAAAAGCTATTAATCTTCCTTTGTCTCATTCAAATGAGACCCGCAAGGTGTGGGGCCCATTTCAATTTCAAGGGCTGAAAAACTGTGATGCCGGTCATGTTCGCTCCTCCTTTAAGGATGCTTCAAAGAAAGACTCTGTTTTGTCTACCCACTTCAGAGATTACCACAAGCACAGCGCTGTTTCCAAATGTATCTTTTAAAGTACAAGAGGTCGTGCATGGGGGAAGTCACTGAAAAATGACACCAGAAAGCATAGCAAGAAATCGTTCACCGTAGAAAAACATAGCACACCTATTCGCTCACTGCGTTCCATTATTATGTCTGTTCACTACAAGCTGACGTTAGAACAAAGAACGCGTAATGTCTGCCAAACGAGGCAGAGGATCTAGTTAACTTCAGGTCAGGGTTGGTGCCGGGCTTTGATATTTTGATGGCAATATAATATGAAAGTTGTAAAATTACATCACATCGTAAAATGGAATATCATATTTCATAAAGCATTTTCGCTAAATGTTGAACAACGGATTCGGCCGTAACCCTCTCAGAGTGTTGCCGTCACAGCTGGACCCTTGTACTATAAAAATGAGGTTGCGTAAAACCCAAGCCAGAGAAATATTTTAAAATCAATGCTAATGTCCATCTGATTTTAAGTGCCGACAACAATGCGTGTGTACCTGCCGAAGAACATTGGTTCCTGCCAGACAAACAGACTTTACAGAAATCTGAAACACTAATGGCTTCCAGCACAGGCCCGAACATTCCCGAAAGACTACCCCTAGTTGCTGTAATCCAAAATGAGTGAATTTTTCTCTGCCAACTTATTCATTCGACTGGCATCAACATGATTTAAAAAAAACGAACCATTCTGTTGTTCTTGTGAAATTTTCCGGGATCTTTACAATGTTTAAAAGAAAAAAAAGAGGACCTGGGTATCGCAACTTCTGTGCATAGCCAAAGGCATTACAATGGTTTACTTGGCCTGGTGAAGTCAAGGTCCCTACTCCTACCCGATCAATAACTAGTAAGAATGCCCTTCCTCTTTCAGGACATTCCTATTCAAATTGATCCCAGAATTTGGGATTGAATCACATCTTCCTGAAAAAAGAGAAGTGTTAATTATGCGTCCCAGGCGGTTCTGTTGAGAGTGTATTTTGCTTCTTTAGCAAAAAGTAAACAAATATAAGTAGATGAGGATAAGGGTGTATGGTGTGTCAATTTGATGCTCTCAAGTTGTTTTACGACACTGCTTATTGGTCTCTAAGGCAGATGAAATTAATTGCTTCTTTTAATAGACTTCAATGGGGGTGGTGTGTGACAATCCAGATTGCCTAAAAATGTTATATGACACGTCTTGTTAGCTATTGGCCAGTTGTCAGGCAATTAGTTTTGACCATTTCAAAAAGCACAGCTGGTTGATTATGAGCCTATAGCATAGTACAGTACCATGATACACAATGGGCACATTATCACGCTTTCTCATTCAGTATCATGGTGATGTGACTATTTTTTGCATTTTAAATTTGTAGATATTCCCTTTCCCCGGGATCGGGAGATTACTGCGCAGCATATTTGGTTGAAGGAGAATTTGTTGCAGTTTTGGGAATTAATTGTGCCACATATATATGAGGGGGTGAATTTAGGGACATATTTAATGTAGGGAGGTTAAGTGGGGGCTGCACATATGTGCCAAAATCAACCTGTCAAAAAAAAGAATTTGATGAATTGTCGTTCCACAAAAAGTTTTTGATCAAATCACCCTAAACCCATGTCCCCCACACATTCTGGCCCTCATTACAAGTCAGGCGTTAAGGGTTTAACGGCGCCGTCGGCGCCGTTAACCCTTAACGCCTGATTCACACTTTAACGCCTGCTTTTTGCAGGCGTTTAAGTCCAAGGCGCTAAGCGACCTTGGTGCTAATTACAGCACCGTAATTTACGGTGCCGTAATTAGCGCCTTCCCCATCCCCATTATGCCCTATGGGGCAAAAATGGAAATGGGGAAGGGCAAATGGTGAATGGGGAATTACCGCCCCACTCACCTTGGAATGGGGTGGTAATTCCGCCATCCACCATGGCGGAATCCGGCATGGACCATGGTGCTAATAGCACCATGGTCCACCGCCTGACTTGTAATGAGGGCCTCTGACAGCACTAGATAATGAATGAATGTCACATCTGGTGGGGAGGTTTAGCAAGCAAGGGATGTTGCCATTTGCAGCTGTGGCATCTACTTAGGAGATCAGTGTAGTAAAGAAAGACTATATCAACATCCAGCATTGTTCAGTGTTGGGTACATTGGCATGGAGTGGCCTGGAGTACTGCATCATCTGTAAGTGATTTCAATCCAGCACTCCAACTAAGTCAATGCCTAGTATGGGATGCCCAATGGAAACCCTTTTTCATATATTTTTATGTCAAAAGTTCTTTTAATTCTGGATGATGTACCCTTATATAACGCCCCTCTCTTTGAATCCCCCTGGTCTCACTGAACCAAGAAATAGGTTTGTTTTGCAAATTAAAAGATTTATTTGAAGAATTGAACAATATGTATATATATATGTCCATGCATGAGATGGTATGTCAGGAGTACCACATGTAACCTTAAGCTCAGAATATTACAGCATCTCAGGGCAATCAAAAACTCTGATCCCGCATACCCTATGGCTAAGCACTTCAAAGAAAAACACAACAATGACCTTTCTCTCCTTAAATTCTTCGCAGTGGCGCACATTCCGATCCACCCTAGAGGTGGGGATCGTGTGCTGAAACTAAGACAGCTAGAGACCAGATTTATTTTGGATTTTGACACTAAGTTCCCCAATGGCCACAATCTTGACGAGGAGCTTTATACGTTTTTAGGCACATAAGAGACTTTTGTTTACTAATTGTTTGCTTTGGATTGGTTTTCCTTAAGTTATCGATTCGTGTCTGATTATTTTCAGATGATGGGATTGTGCTTTCTCATTTACGAGTGTTGTTTCTTTCGTTTCTTTTGTTTTCTGGAATGAACATGTTGTTCCTTTTTCACTTTTCAGTCCCTGACCTGTGCTCTAGTTTCATCTTTTCCCCATTACCACTATGCTGGTTATATTACCACTAAGGTTTATAAATGGGATTGGTTTTACTTTCAGTCTTATTTTTCAAGCTGTTATCTTCACGACCTAGTTGGACATTTGACACTTTTTGTTTATATTTTTTTGTTGTAGTCTTTTATGTTTAACATCTTGGTGCTTTTTAACACCTTCTCTATTTTGGTTATCTGGTTGTACAAGACCATTTCAAATTTACATGCTTCAGTCGAGGTATTCAGCTAGTCTTATAAAAGTGTTCATCTTTGTTAGTTGTGATACCATCTGCCAATTAATCTGCCAAATTGCTGCTAATTATAGTTGCTTACGTGATTTTGCCTGTGTGCACAACTTTTATGCTGCTTTTTGATTGATTTGCACTTGCACTTTATGTCAATATGGCCCATGTGATCTTGCCTGTTTGCACATCTTTTCATGCTGCTTTTGACCGACTTGCACCTGCACTTTATGTCATTATTGGTCAGAATATGTAATGCTTTTTGATAGATTTGTTACAATTATTGTTGCCTTGTATTTTATTATCAGAATTCTAATTCTGATCATTTTTTACATATTTTCGTATTCTGATCACCTTACAACTCTGATGGTTCCTCCATGACTATTTTTTCGGCACTGAGCCTTTTGAACCGTCTATTATGACAACGTGTTGCAATGTCTGCTATTTTGCACATGTCTATGCTGCTATTTTGTTCATCTGCACAAAGCCAAATCTTGCATATTTTTGCTGATAATTTGAGGATTTGCACAAAGCCTGATTGCACATGGTATCGCGTTGCTTATTTAGCTTTATTAGCTTGTTTTAAGATTGATTGATTGACTTTTACAAGCTGCAATCTTATTATTTTAAGCGCACTATGCACTTATTCGATCTTTAAATATGCATTGTAATATCTTGTCTTTTAAAACCAGTTACTTACGTTGGAATTCCAGGTACAGGGGATTTGACTCACATGGCTGTCTGTATAGAATTTTTCTTTTATTTCTGTATTTTACTTTAGGTCGGTATAAGTGTTACTCTGTTGGCTTTTTGTTGAATCTCCATTCCAACATGGCCGCCATGGAATCAGTCCTGTTTTGTACCTCTATTCCAACTAACATAGATGATGGACTACATGCTATTTTTAATTGTGTCTTTGTCCTCTGTTGTGCTACGTGATCAAGCGCTCAGTTGAGCGTGAAACGCGTTGTAGGTGGGCCGTGTACCAGGCGTCCTGCCTCTGTTTGTCTTGCTGTTTCCCCAGCCCTTTTTTGCTCTGTACAACTGTGCAGTTTTTTACTATTAAAAACTTCCTATTCTTACCGTGTGAGCATCATATATTTTTGGGTTCTCTTCCCATCTGGGATTGCAGGACCTCCTTGGGTCCACGGAGAGTGCGGTCCGTCCCTTCTCCTCTGGTTTTCTCATATAAATATATATATATATATATATATATCACACTTTTGTAAATATGGATAATATCTGAATATCACACTTATGAATATTTATGCAATGATCAGCAATGGGTAATATGACAATATCAACAATCTCTTTGATCAATTAGGAGTAGGAAGATTAATGTAGCAGTGAATAACTTTATATGTGTTCAAGGAAATGCAATGATAGGAAAGAATGCAACACAGAAATAAACTTGATATGAATTTAACCAAAGACAATGTAATCACTCATCCCCCCTGTTATTACTCACTCCCCCCCAATATTCAATATGAAGAGATGGAATGAGGGCACACAGGTTTCAGGAATAATAATCAACAATTGCAGTTTCAATCCCGATTCCCCCCAGCAAGCTTAGAGAGAACAATAATGATTTTAAACAGGTCAATTGCTTTTAACTGTAAAATGTAATGTATGGAAAAATGCTAAAATGATTTGAATTTGCTAAATTGAATTCAGAACTAGTGAGAGTGGCTTTGGATTGGTTCAGGTCAACACTAGCAATGATTGTAGAATGATAAGCAGATGGAAAACGAAATTCGGAAGTTGAAATGAAGAAATAGCTATTTTTACATGTGGTGAAATTGAGCCAAATGCAAATTCGTGGCAACTTTTCCGCGTGCGAGAAACGCGATTACGGAAAAACAATAAGGAATTGGAATGTCGTTTTGGGTTTGTTTGCTGAGGATGTTAGCTTCAAGATGACATTTAAATTTCATTTCTAGGACGTACGGTTCAAAAGTTGCAGAGGCTTTAGTGAAGGTAGATTTTTCTTAGAAAAGAGTCAAGATTTCAAAATGAAAGATGCGCTTTAAAGATTAGGAACCAAGATGGACTTATACTAAGGGACTATGAAAGTGCAACATACCCAACGGGACAGCCACCAGAACGGGCGCCTTCCGGCCTGACTTTTGTCCGCCAGGACACTTGACTTTCTTCAGAAAAATATCAGCGCACAGATGATTATCACTACAATTATCACAGACTATATAATGAGAAGAATTCAGGATAGACACAAGATTAGATAATGCAGTTCTGGATAGGTTGAAATGCATTGAATAGGATTACTTTAAACTAAGAGATGACTATGGACAGTTCTATACTAATTACTCACTACTGTCAAAGATCTGGTCAAGGGTTTGGCTGGGATTCGCTCACCACCAGACAGGTCTCAGGCGCTTGGTTTTGCTCTCAGCAAGGCACTCTGGTCTGCACGGCCTCTTGGATTGGATCTGACGGGTTCTGGGTTACAGCACTTCTCTACCGGTTTGGATCACTGGTTCTAGCACGGGTTCTTGGCCAGAAGCAGCAAAACAGCTCAGCCAGGCTGTTGAATGGTTTAGGCCCTGTGGAAGTTTAGGGGTTAAAATCAGGTTGCTAGATTCTAAAGGCCTTATGAAAAGGGTTCAGCTTTTTGGGTTAGGCCTCTGCTTCAAAGATCTGGAGTCTGCTTCTGGAGTCTGGTTCGGCACAATATTTTATAAGTCTTTTCCCAAAACATACACTTACTTGAGTTTCAAATCCACATTTTCAGTCTGGCCCGCCTCCAAGGCTCGGCTGAGTCAGAGAGTCACATGGGCTTCTTCCTGCCAGGGTAGTGGTGTCAGTCACACCCGAATTAGCATTTTCATTCAGCTCAAGGGAGTCCTTTGTCTACACTCAGAACAACATGCCAGAGTGCCCCTCCCATTTCCTTTCACACTTGCCTGTCAGATACTCGGCAAAGCACAGGGGAAAAGATTCCTTTGTTTGGGAGAAGGTGTGGAATGTCTTTGAAGCTCAGTGTGGCTAACTTTAACTTTTAAACACAATGTCTGAAATTGTCTTGTCCTAAAATATAAATTACATTTTTAACAAATACATTAACCAATTTCTTAATTCAAGCCTTTTTAAAATATAGTTTTGAATTGTATCCACCTCTTAGGCTTCTGATAGCAAGTCTTTCTTTGGCATACTTTGAGTTCAATGTACAACTTTACACATGACAGGTTTTTAGAAATCGCCGGCTTCTGACAGAGGTGAGTAACGGTATTGCGCCCATTTTCAACATAATTTTCCAAGCAGGCAATCTTCAATGTGGATTTTCTTCTGATAAGTGTACTTCTGTGGACATTGTATTTATGTGGATTATTGAAGTAGAATGATGTTTAACACCCCCAAGGAGGTTGGATCTTTTGGATGGTTTGTGAGGCATGATTTTTGCAAATTTTGCATCCAAGAAAAACGGATTGTCACACAGCTCTGTGTTTCTTTTGCAATCAGCCTTGATTTTTGGGCAGCCAAATGATGGGTTTTGGCAGTGGTCTCCTGTGTTACCACTGAGATAGGCAAAAGTGGATGGCGGTCTATTTTTCAGATTTTTACTGCACACTTCTGGGTGATTTTTAGCGAGCAGCATGCTTTCCGGCAGCCATTCTGATGCTCCTGATGCAAGCAGCGCACAGGAATGTTGCAGGGCCTGGACTAGTGGGTTGAAACATCCCACACGTAGCTTAATTGCAGCAGCATTGCTTCCAAATAGGCTTGCTGTGTTATAGAATTGCTGCATGAGCGTGGTTATGTGTACTTCCTGTATAGAATGCACAGTGGAGTTGGGCCGTTCCAATTGGCCACTGAGGCTGTGCAAAGGTTTCTTCTTCACGGTACAAAATTGCCAGACTTTGCAGCTATGCAAAGCTGCAAAGTTTGCAGAGTTTTACAGTTGTGTCAACAGTTTTTATCCACACTATTAATTTAGCAGATGAAAATGCCCACAAATTGTCATTCTGGCTAAAAATCTTTGCAGACGTGTTTGTGCATGAAGTCCACAAAAAAGCAGTTGTGCTGAGAATGAAATGACAATAGTACCCCATTTGCAAAGTTTATTAAATTGAATTGAAAAAAACACCTATAATCACATTGCGCAAGTTCATTCAAGTAGTGTGCTTGACATAGGCCGATGCAGCCCATGTACTCAAACAACAGACACAAGTATTTAGTCAACCTGGCTATTCCTGCTCTCACTGTTTCTTGGAGACTCTGCTTGCCCTTGGGAGTTTTGTATTTCAACCTAGAGCACTAGACTAAGCACTAAACTAAGTGAGGTGAAGGTGTTTGCCTCAGAGATTGTGTGTACTAGAATGCTGAGCTAGGTGGGAGAGCATACCCTTTGCAGGTTAGGAAGGGCAGGTGGGAGAAAGTGGTAACACAAATGGAGAAATGAAAACAATGTGCGTTGCCGTGACGTATGACCTGCTAGAGAGCCTGAGCATGCAGGCACAGTAGGAAGTGATACCCTCGCTTCAAACGAGATCTGCAACCACAGTACAAGTCAACTTTAAATGAGAGCAAGGGAATTGTGAAACCTATGTTTCATTTAACGCTTAAATGTTTGAAACTGTCTCTTTTTACTTTTAAAATCTTATATACCTGTAAACTGAAAACCTTACTGTGGAAACTCTAAACGTTAGACCATAATCTGCAACCCCTAACCTATAAACTTTAATAGTTTTATTAATCTACGGACAAATAGAATTGCGTGAAATTAGATGTAAAACATGAAATTAGATCTAAAACAAGATATTGCAGTGCTCTGTTGGCATAAACTATACTACGGATTGAAGATTTAATAATTTAAGGGATCATGTATTTACAAAGAATAAGGAATTCAATTATTAAATGAAATGTTTATTAAGTTAGTGGGGCCTTAATTCTGTCGCTCCTCCAAAGGGGGTCAGAAAAGTCAAAAAAGGAGGTTCATATAATAGCTTTATTCAGATAATTATCTTCCCCTGTTGCTAAACAGGTTGTCCTTTTCTATCTAGCAAGTCTATAAGAAAGTGCTTCAATTGGCGATAATATGCTAAATTATTAGTCAAGCATTACAAAATGATTGCATTTACCATCCTGTAGCTAAATCCAAATGTAATTAATTCTCTAGTGCCAAGTGCATTGCCTAATAAATTAAAGTTTAACAGAATGATACCGGATTCTAAGTTGCCGACTGCATGGCCATGAGATTCGCCTGTAGGGAATTATCAAGGCTACTGCCTGTCTAATAAATAAACACATACATTTAAAGTAAGAAACAAATGTGGTTAAAACCATAGGGAAGCAGAAGAAAAAGAGGAAACAAAAAGAAAAATATACATAAGTCTCATGTGAATGATGAGCGAGGGAGGTTGTCAATAAATGGCGGTTATAGTTACTTGGGTTAATGGTCTTTGATGTTGATAAGATGTTAGGGTCGCTCCTATTTGACTTTCGTTCTATGCTGCAATAGTGTTATTGAAGATCAGGTCTGCATGTCCCCTGTGTAAGCAGAATACCAATACGAGAGACTATGGAGATATATGGATAACAGTAAATGAAAAGTTAAAAAGAAAGGTTTGACTTACATTCATGTATGAGTGTGTGTACTCTCCATCTGTGCTTGTCATGTTCACTTCTAAATATCTTGCCGTCTGCTTATTCTACATGATAAAAGAATCATTGTATGCCGGCCATTATATCTGTAAATTATTGGTGTTGGTAAGTGTGTACATTGCTTAGTGTTGCCAGTGTGAGGTCTCGCTCAGCTTCAACGATCGTATTCAGGAGAAAAATGTTTCCGTGTTCGGCAAACGCTGCCGTGCCGTGTGATTTGTATTAAATATACAATTGCAACCATTGAGAAAAATGACTTAATTTTTTCATGTGGATTGTAAAATTGTTTTATCAATGTATAAGAGTTATGCAAATGATTATTAATTAGATTACATTAGGTCTCCATTCACCTGTTCAGTATTATGTGAGACGAAAAATAACAATTTCAACTTTTTTATTTTCTTCAAAGGCTTCATCTGTGCCAAATTAGCAAAAATAATGAAGAGTCCAGTAAATGTACGGTTTTTGTATTTCTTTAAAGTTGTAGCAATTTAAAACTAAACACAGCTTTTGTTCTAGTTTAGTACTTCAAGTGTATTGGTATTTGATTTCAACTATTCTCTCACAGATTAATTTACTTTTGCTAAACTGGAAACTTTTAGAAATGGCCCTCAAACTCTGGAAAGGGCCCCACGCCATTCCAGTAAACTCTTGACGCCACCTCAATTCCTCTCACCAACATTCCCTACATATTTGCTAGCATATGTCTTTTCATACTCCTCTTTGTTCCCCTGTTTGTCTGTTTTCTGTCCCCAGTTCACCTATCATTACCTGGTTTACTGTCCACTGATCAGATATTGATTGTAAGACATGCTCCTGTGGCACTGACACTGTGTGTATCTCTGTATATATTTCTTGTTCAAAACTATTGCTTCAATAAATACAAAACACAAATACAAGTGGCATTTAATAAAGGCACACTATTGGCTTTATCAGTGCCTATTTACATATAAAATATTTTTTAATCAACACGTTTACCAGAAGTTTTATTGTAACATGTAAATTGCTTTTGATTCATGATGTAGGCATACTTTTGAAATCATTCGAATTAAATTATGGTTCATCGTCCGCTGGTCCAAACAGGACATAAAAGAAAGGTCAAGGTTCAATCAAGTGTCTTAAATACATAAAAAAGTAATTGAGCTTCTTAAATCCCCACCTGAGGGCTCAGGTCATCTTCACTGAACCTAATACGCTCTCCCTATATATCTGTCCTGCTATCCAGTTATCTTGTATAGCACCCCCCCCCCTCCACCCTTCTTCAGCTTCTCTCTGGAACTGCTCTCCTCCTGATAGCAGACCCAACTCCTGCTCATGTCCGTGTTCATCAAAGCTTTCTAACTTGATTGCTCACCCCAGCCTGTAACCAAGGGCCGGGAAGCTAAACTCAGTGGCATGTTGGCACTATACAAACAGCCTGAATAAATTAATAATTTGGAAAAATATTTCCTTTACAAATCCTGGAATTATTAGACAGCTTTGTACACAAAGTAATTTATGTTGGTTATGTTTTTATACATGTAGAAGAGTCAGGGACGGCAGAAGATTTGCGAGGGTCCATTTCAAAGTGATGTTTGGGAGGTAGCCTACAGCTGAGAAAACCTGCTTGCATATGTTAACAGCAAAAATTCGCTCAGCTGGTGCAGTTTAAGATTTAGATTCATTGCAGCACATGTAAAGGATTTCGGATGAGAAGGCAGCTGTTTGGTGCATACATGGTAATGGATGATACATTCCTTAATACAAATTGCAATGGGCGATTTCCCTGGTTTTGTCATTTAGGCTGCATGCATAACTTTATTAAGATCTGTCCATGCTTGTTGCCCAACACCAAAAAGCTTAAAGCAGTGCAAAACCTGTCCGTGATTTCGTATTTCGTATTTATTTGTCATTTATATAGCGCCTTACGCCAAGGCGTTAACACATTTTGGAGAGGTCTGTCTTGGGTCAGCAAAGGCACATTTAAAGTGACACTGCCTCTAGTTTCTGGAGACTGATGCTTGCTTAGGGAATTTGTTTATACCATCAGCCCCCCCCCCTGTCGGAATAGAAAGTATATTGTGCCTCCTATTGTGAAAAATGTATTTAATATTGGCTTACGCCAAGTTGCTCGAAAGTCGCTTGCGAGAGAAATCTGTGTTGCAAGGTCCTGACCTTTAATCTATGTAGGCCGCCATTTTAGGTCAAACCGCCATTTTAGGATTTGTTGTGGAAAAGTCACCCTGTGAGCTAAATTGGTGGACGATGTCATTGCAAAATACAACATGGCCGTCTTTACCTCTGTACATAGCTAATGTGTAATCTGCCTGCAGGCCACTTGTTGAGGTCATGAGCTGAGACTTCATCCTTCATTGACCTATGTGTAAAGGGATCACTTGTGCGATGAAACTAATCCACAAGCATATATTGAGATAATGTGTTAACATACTGAATGAAGAACATCTGTCTTACTACATTGTATTTATGTTTAAGAAGGCCTGCATGCAAAACTTTACAATACACAGTTAATGCATACGCTTGTTGTTACATGAATTAAAGACAAATCAGTTATATGCGGTTATTTGAGACTCGGCACGAACCCTAGAATTGGTGATGTATAAAGTAGAATATTAACCCGAAGTGGGGCTGGACATAGTACCCACAAAATGTATAAAAAGCTAATACATTCTAATTTACAGCGTCTCTCACTGAGCACACTGAACCACGCTGGAGTTTGTTGTGTTGTACTGAGGGCCGATAGCTATCTGACTTTGCACTGTTTTTGTAATTGAATTCAGCAGAGAATGAAGTACTTTGTATGTTCCTTTGTAACCCGTGTTCGGTGTATTTCCTTTTGGGGTACTCAGCCTCGATATTATATTTCTGTTTTCACACCCCGAGGCTGCTTTCTTCGGGAAGGCCCTAGAGAAACAAATGGCAGGAGGTGGTTAGATATCTGAAGATTAACACTGGACAGGTGTATTGGCTCCTGTAAAGCAGAACAAAGAAAAGCAGCCAGCGAAGAAGCTATGAAAATTCAAAACTAAAATCACCACTTAAAAGCTATTGAGCTTTCTTTGTCTCTGTCAAAGGAGACCCCCAAGCTGTGGGGCCCATTTCAATTTCAGGGATGAAATACTGTGATGCCGGACATGAGAAAAGAGACATGTTCTGTTTTGTTTTGTCCTCCTTTAGGGATGCTTCGAAGGAAGACTCATTTACCATGATTCATGGATTATTTGCGCTGAAAAAAACAGGATTTGTGCACCATTCGCCCGCAAATCCCTGTTTAACAAATATCAATTTGCGGGCAGAATGGCGCACAAATCCCATTTTTTTCAGCGCAAATATTCCATGAATCAGGGCCATTGTTTTGTCTACCCACCTCAAAGATGACTACAAGCATGGCGCTGTTTGCAAATGTATCTTTTAAAGACAAAGAAGTCGTGCATGGGGGAGTCAATGATAAATGACGCCAGCAAGCACCACTAGAAATCGTTCCCCGTAGAAAAACATAGCACACCTATTCACTCACTGCATTCCATTGTTATGTCTGTTCACTACAAGCTGACGCTAGAACAAAGAACGCGTCATGTCTGCCAAACGAGGCGCAGGATCTAGTTAACTTCAGGTCAGGGTTGGTGCCGGGCTTTGATATTTTGATGGTTGCCTTAGCAATGGTAATATAAAATGAAAGTTGTAAAACTGCATCACATCGTAAAAGTGAATATCATATTTAATAAAGTATTTTCGAATGTTGAACAATGGATTCGTCCGTAACCCTCTCCGAGTGTTGCCGTCACAGCTGGACCATTGTACTATAAACGTGAGGTTGCTAAAACCCAAGCCAGAGAAATACTCTAAATGGGAATGCCAATGTCCATCTGACTTTACGGAAAGCTGATTCCCGATTGACTTCCAGTACAGGCCCAAAAATTCCCGAAAGACTACGCTTAGTTGCTGTAATCCAAAATGAGTGCATTATGCTCTGCCAATTTATTCATTTGATTGGCATCAAAGTGATTTTAAAAAGTAACTATTCTGTTCTTCTTGTGAAATTTCTGCGATCTTTACAATGTTTAAAAGAAAACATGAGGACCTGGGTATCACAACTTCTATGCATAGTCAAAGACACTACAGTGGATTACTTACTCATCGCAGCAAAGTATTGAAGTTCAGTAAGGAGACCAGGGGGTTTAATTAATGAAACAGGTATATTACCCAAATGGGTGGACTCTCAGGCAGTTATGGACAAGCATCAAGCTTATGGCCCTGTTGAAGTCAATGGCCCTACTCCTACCTGATCAATAACTAGTAAGAGGCCCCTTACCCTTTCAGGGCATTGCTATTCAAACTGATCCCAGAATTTGAAATTGAATCACATCTCCCTGAAAAAAGGGAAGTGGTAATTTTGCTTCCCAGGTGGTCTTGTTGTGAGTGTATTTTGCTTTTTTAGCAAAAAGTAAACAAATATAAGTAGACAAGGATAAAGGGGTATGATGTGTCAATCTCATGTTGTTTCAGGAAACTAACTGCCTATTGGTCTCTAAGTCAGAAGAAATTAGAATGCTTTTTTATAGACTTTAATGGGGCTGGTGTGTGACAGTCCAGATTGCTTCATATTTTTTATGACGCATCCTCTTAGCTATTGCCCAGATGTCAGCCAATTAGCTTTGAGCATTGCTGAAAAGCACAGCTGGCTGATTATGACTCTATAGCATAGTGCAGAAAGATGATCACGCTTTCTCATTCAGTATCATGGTAATGAGACTTTCTAATGCTTTTTGAATTTGTAGATATTCCCTTTCCCCGGGATGGGGAGATTACTGCGCAGAATATTTGGTCAAAGGAAAATTTGTCACAGTTTTTGGGACCAATTGTGCACATATATATGTGGGGGGGTAGATTTAGGGAAATAATTAATGTAGAGGGGTTAAATGGGGGCTGCATATATGGGCCAAAATCAATCTGTCAAAATAATTAATTTGATTAATTCTCCTTCCACTGTTTTTGATCAAATCACCCTAAACCCCTTTCTGCGACTTATTAGGTTTCACATCTGGTGGGGAGGTTTAGCAAGCAAGGGCTGCTGCCATTTGCCGCTGTGGCATGTGTTGAGGAGATCAGTGTAGTAAAGAAAGACTACATCAATATCCAGCATTGTTCAGTGTTGGGTACATTGGCATGGAGTGGCCTGGAGTACTGCGGCATAGCTTAATTGCAGCAGCATTCCTTCCAAATAGGCTTGCTGTGTTATAGTATTGCTGCATGAGCGTGGTTATGTGTACTTCCTGCATAGAATGCACAGTGGAGTTGGGCCGTTCCAATTGGCCACTGAGGCTGTGCAAAGGTTTCTTCTTCACGGTACAAGATTGCCAGACTTTGCAACTATACAAAGCTGCAAAGTTTGCTGTTTTACAGTTATATCAACAGTTTTTATCCACACTATTAATTTAGCAGATGAAAATGCCCACAAATTGTCATTCTGGCTAAAAATCTTTGCAGACGTTTTTGTGCATGAAGTCCACAAAAAATCAGTTGTGCTGAGAATGAAATGACAATAGTACCCCATTTGCAAAGTTGACTAAATCGAATGCAAACAAACACCTATAATCACATTGCGCAAGTTCATTCAAGTAGTGTGCTTGACATAGGCCGATGCAGCCCATGTACTCAAACAACAGACACAAGTATTTAGTCAACCTGGCTATTCCTGCCCTCACTGTTTCTTGGAGACTCTGCTTGCTCTTGGGAGTTTTGTATTTCAACCTAGAGCACTAGACTAAGTGAGGTGAGGATGTTTGCCTCAGAGATTGTGTGTACAATTACTAGAAAGCTGAGCTAGGTGGGAGAGCATACCCTTTGCAGGTTAGGAAGGGCAGGTGGGAGAAAGCGGTAACACACATGGAGAGGAGAACTGGTGGGCAATGCACCCCAAAACAGGCCTGTCATCATGGGAACTATGTGCGTTGCCATGAGCATGACCTTCTAGAGAGCCTGAGCATGCAGGCATGGTAAATAGTGATACCCTTGCTTCAAAAGAGGTCTGCAACCACAGTACAAGTCAACTTTAAATGAGAGCAAGGGAATTGTGAAACCTATGTTTCATTTAACGCTTAAATGTTTGAAACTGTCTCTTTTTAACTTTTAAAACCTTATTTAACGATAAAATGAAAACTTAAATCTAGAAGCTCAGAACGTTAAACCTTAACCTACAACCCCTAATCTATGAACTATAAACTTTGCACATCGGAAATGCCTGGAAGTTCTGTTTGCTGGACCTGAACCCTGTTCCTCTGGAACTCGCAGTCGGCAATATTGAAAACGATCTGTGGCTCTGAACCCGTGGTTCCTCCTCCCAACCTTGTGAGATACATATACAGGCGTAGCTCCCACCAGCGCGCGTGCACTGCGGAAGGGCCTGGAAGTGCTGTTTGCTGGGCTTGAACACTGTCCCTCTGGAACTCGCAGTCTACAAAACACTCCTGGACTTATTTGCAGACTTTGTCTATGAACTTCATTTTATTTGATAATCACTTGTTACATTATCACTGAGGCTAATACTCTTCCATTTATTATATTAGGCCCTGAGCCCGTGGCTCCTCCTCCCAACCTTGTGAGCACTACATATACAAGCGTGCACGTGCACAGTGTGTTTACCCCGTTTTGTACATGTGTCAATGCGATCAAGTGTTCCAGGATTGTTAATGTGACCTGCTTACTGTATTGTACTTTAGATACCTGATACCTGATGCCTCGGGTAAAACAATTGTACGCACCTGTACATCAACGTCATTTCTGCCTTCCTGGGGTTTGTGTTCAGTATTTGCAATTATAATCCATGGTCATCCTTGAGCTAATGAAACGGAAAATAATGTCAGGCAATTTGGACTAACACTGGTTAAGAGTCTGTTTTTCCTGCTAGTCTCTGTGTCTGTAACTGTGGTCTTCGAGTCATCTGAGTCAGTTGAATTTATAGAATTAAGTGACCTGGCAGTCCGTGAATCCGTGAGTTTGTGTCAAGTAGTGGCTAAGTGTCATAACTTCTGTCAACAACCTAATTGCAAATCGTCTGACAAAATGAATGTCAATAACTTAATGGCAGGCAGTAGCACATTGAATGAAATTCCTGCTCCTTTATCAATCATAGAAAGTCCTCAAAAACTGCTGCGACGAGGCCAGAAGATATGCACCCCTAAGACCATTTCAAAACCCTCCATTGGAGGGAAATCTAAACAACTGACAGCATATTTTCTGAAATCTCCAGAACTTAGTGAGGCACTAGGATGTGTCCGTTCCAAATTTCTTGAAGGAGTTATGTTATCCCCCGTAAATGCAGACATTGCCTGTGTAGGGGAAATGACTGAATTTAATAACATGCCTGAGTTTCCTGAGGTAGCTATTCGAATCGATCCATTAGAGCTAGCACCCTGTGCTGAAGTTACATCTGAGTCGATGTTGAATGCCCCACTAGTTACGCAAGGCTAAGAAGGCTATGGTACATAAGAGTGCTAATACTGCAAGCTCCATTTCTTCCGATTTGACGGCTGATATAGATCTAGTATGTGATGATTCTGAAGTTGAATACATGGGTAACATTTTGGAGATGTCTTTTTCACTGAGTCATATAGATAAAGACCCACATGAATTGTTTGATCTTCCGCAGTGTCCTAGTATGATGTCAGATACAACTCACCAACAACCTACAGTTAATTCACAGCATAATGGCCAAATGACAGTGGATATTGGTGTGAGTGGTAGAGAGATGATTAGGGTTGTTAATGAACCTAGTGAGTCTCACAATATAAGTATGTATGACCTTAGCACCAATAATATGACTTCGAGTGAAATGTTTGACGCCTTTGAGAACCTTTTAATGCTTTTAGTGACAAAATGTGAGCATATAGAGAAGAAATTAGATATTCAGTCGATTCTTCTACACAAGAGCATTAACTGAGGCCGGAAGACGGTACGCGACCAAAATACCACCAAAGTACCACCACGGAACCTACTGACATTGACAGGTCTGTGTTGAATACATTGCCACATAAGCAAGGGAAGCGTAATTCTACTCCTGAAGTGAGAGTATGCACTGGAATATGTAAAGTTAAAGGCAGGCATGCTTCTATGGCAGAACGGAAAAGAAACTACTATTTGTCATACATTTATGTACATTAACAGTGCTACACTACGTAAATATGCGTGTGTGGTGACCGATGTAGTTGGTCCATCTATTGTCCCCGACCACGTGATAGAATCTATCCCGCCTCCTACAGTTACTCCACCCTTTCTTTCCGAGTCTGTCCCTATGACACAGGAAATGTCTGTGACTGGAAATATTAGTGAGACAAATCTGATATCAGAGCAGGGTACCATGTGTGGTGGGCAATCTACTGAACATGGAAGCTTTTTGTCCTGAAAAGGAGTTAGCTCTATTACCAGTGGCGAGGCTCTACATCCCATCAAGCCAGAGACACTACCTAATATTTGGTCTCTTAATAAATCCTGGTAGCTCACTTGCCACTTGGCCTACAAAGGTTAGTTCAGAGGATGCTGGTCTCATTAGAGCTTTGCAACTCCAGCCTGTGTCATCTGTCACGAATATGCCACCTCTTAATAGATCAGCGGTCCTATGTATATATCACACTGTGGTAGCTCTTTGCACATCAGAGGACATTAAGATAGTTGATCAAGTAGAACATGCAGCTGAATTTGTATCCAATGTCTGGTTTAAATCGGTAGCACCCCTAGACTATATTCTTTGTTACGAGGAAGAACTTTATAGAATAGGTTATACCTGTAAGCCTGTGTGGATACCAGTGATAAAGTCTTGGGTTGTCCCAGTCAGATGTACACAGGATAAACATTGGTTACGGCCTAGTGAGTTGAGTATTGGTGCAATACAAGAAGGCCCTGCTGCCATTCCTTAACACAGTGGTGTCCCTTGTAATCGGCCTGCACCTGGTAAATTAGACTCTATGGAGAGGGTGGCTAATAAACTCGACAATGGTGCAATTGTCCATGCTACCGATGGCTACTGGCATTGGTTGCTGGTAGCTTTTAAACAACATTTCACATTGTTATGTCGATGATGTTAGCCTTATATATTCTTGGAATACACAGGGGTTTACAAACATATTTAGTAAGGACGGGTTAGTTGACCAATTTGATATCTTTATGATCATAGCCCTCCAAGAAATATGGCTGGCTGATAGTGTGCATTTCAATGGTCGTTGTACTGTTCAGCAGCTAGCTACTAAAGGAAAAAGAGGGAGGCCAAAGGGTGGACTCATGATTTCTGTTAAACGACCTTGGTTAGTGACACCACTTAAAGAATCCACCCATAATATTCAGACAGTCCCTAAGATATCCTATCAACAGCGGTTTCTTATATTTATAAATATTTATGATCCACTGAACCATGTTGCCACAATGTAAAAGGTAAAAATAGTAACCAAAATTCTCAATATCTATTCCCATCGGTACCCAGTTTGGATGACAGGAGATTTTAACGCCAACATTGGCGTGTCACAATCTGACTTAAATATAGGGCGGTTGTTCCATTCTGTTCCTGTTAGTACCATTCTTTCTAATCGACAAGGGATACCCTGGGCAAAAACCATTGATGAATATGGGCTCACCAGACTAAATGGTGGCTGCCCTGGTGATGCTGAGATGGCCATCACATGGGTAGATGGGAGAGCAGCCTCTACTATTGATTACGTATTTACCAACAGTATAGGCCTCCTCTTAACAGTAGGTATGGCAACCGTTCCACGTAACGCGATTGATCATTTTCCTCTATGTGTACTTTTATCTCCCCTCGAGGCGCACATTACACCATCTGCATTCGACCAAAATGGACAGATCCATCTTAATGAAGCTCAAAAACGGATACATTGGCATAGTAAAAATCTAAATCTTGCCAATTGTGCGGTAGTAAATATAGTTCTTGACTTCATTCTTCAATGTGAGTCCAGCAGCAATAGTTGCGCAGTTGAAATAATTCCTCAGTTCAAAGATATGATGGCTACCATAGGCACCTACTCCCATGCCACTAGATCATGTAAATCTTCCTTAGAAAGATCTAACAAGGTTTTGCCTAAAAGATATTATGGTGACAAAAAATAACCAAAGCTATAAAAAAAAACAGCTACACAAAGGTATAGCCATTGTGATTTACCTGTTGTTTGGGAGTAGAGATTCTAGTGTGGTGGCCACATATATTAGATCCTGTAAAAATGTATATTATAGGTGGTTAAAAGCCCACAAAATGAACCTGGAAATAGAGCATTGGAAGAAGTTAACCACTCTCACTATATATCAGAATAATACAGCAATATGGGAGGTAATCCGGGGTGAAAAAAAGGTACTTGTCAATAAATTGTATTTTTAAATACCAGTGGAAAGAACATATAAAATTAACCCAGGGCTCAAAAGTTGAAAATGATGCCCTGCTCACTCTTCCTATTTCCACATGGTCTTGCAAAGCGACTGTGCTCGAAATTGTAGTAACAATCGACCAGCTGCATAAGTCTCGAGCCGCTGGGCCCGATGGTGTGTATAATAATCTACTGAAACTCTCTCCAGATATCTGGCCCATGCCCTCTTTTCCTTATTCAAATAAATTGGGCTTACAGGAAAGGTGCTGGACACATAGCAAATGAGCCATTTGCTTACTGTGTACAAAAACGGAGCTTGGGATAATCCACCCAACTACCTCATGCTAGCTATGCTAGATGTACCCTCTAAAATATTTGCCCGGGTATTGTTGGCTGAGTTGAACCAATGGATTGATTCTAACAACATTCTCCCAGTTAACCAAACTGGATTCAGGCCCAAAGCTAACACGATGCACAATGTACTTATATTGACTTCCGCTGTAAAATATTCTTGAAAGTGGCATGAGTCTAATGTATATTGTGCATTTATAGACTTTAGCGCTGCTTTCGATTCTGTTCTTAGAAATTAGTTACGGAGGAAACTGAGCACATGGAAGATTCCACCAGGCCTACTAAAGATGCTTATGTTGCTATATAGAGATAGCACGGTCTGTATTCGTTTAGACGGAAAGGGCAAACTTTCCGCACCTATCCCTACTTGCCATGGAGTAAAACAGGGTTGCATTGTGGCTGTGACCCTGTTCAATCTTTATTTAGCAGATATGCAATCCCAGTTCATGAATCTGGCCATGTGTCCAGTAAAGGTAGGGTCTGCAGATGTTAGCTTGCTCGCATATGCGGATGACTTGTTACTGGACCACACCCCTTGAGGCTTGTAAAACATGTTAAATGCATTGTCTGATTACTTACAAAAATTTCCTAAAAGCAAAACCATGATCTTTTCTGTGAGACAAATTGTAAAACAATATGTGTGGACGTTTGAAAATATTTGTCATGAGCAGGTCAAAGTGTACAAATATTTGGGTGTGTTTGTCGATGAATAGATAAAAAGGGATGCACATTGGTTAGCAACAAAAGATACATGTTCTAAATCAGTGAATGCAATTAGTGTGTTTATTGGGAAACATTTGATTTTCAACGCACGCCATCTTGCTGTTGTATTCAGCAAAAACCTTACCAATGTTATTGTAAGGGATTGAGATTTGGGGACACAATTATTTCCTTGCTCATAAAAAGTTTTAAGCATGAATCCTCAGAAAACCTCTAAGGATGCTGCATAACTTATCAGTTGAATTAATTTATTTGGAATTTGAACTCAAAGGTGTTGTGATTGAGTGCATACGTAGAATGGTTATGTGTTTTGCAAACCTAAAATCGATAAATAATAACACTATTATAGTACCGTACATGCATGCGTATTTGAAGAATGACCATTATAACTCTATGGGTACAATAGGTAAACATATCTGCCTATATGTTTCTGTAAGGTAAGAATACAGGACTTCACATGGCTACCAACACCAGTTCAAAGGCTGGCTGAAAAAGAAATTGCAAGTGTTCAGCTGGAGTGTCATCTTGTTGAACTAGCCACTAAGAGAAATAGTGGCCAGTTTTGCCAATATCGGATGGCACGCAAATCGTTGCCAAAATATCCGGACCCTCAGATCTTAAGAAGTTATCTTAAATTGAAGTTCAACCATTGTGAAACACTTGAGATACAAGGGCCAAGACTTGGGATAAGTCGTTCAGAAAGGAAGTGCCGCCTATGTGGGTGCTTTGTGTTGGAATCTCTAGGACATCTATTTGTATATGGCGACAGTTTAATCAAGATTCGCACTAGCTTTTTAAAATCTTTTAATAATTTAATCGATCCCAGTGATGTCACATTGACATGGTGGAGTTTTATGCAAGGAGATGATATTAGTTTTATGTTTATTATGCTTAAATATTAGCAGAATATTTTAGACATTTTTTATTGTATATCTTGGGTTGTTTCTATCTTGTGAATTGTGATTGTATCGATGTTGTGATTTTATTTATATCTTAATACGAAATATGGAATTTGACACTAGATGTTTTATTTTTTTGAATATATATCTATGTTTGTATTTTATGTTATATGTGCAAAGCCTTAAGGCTATAAGTATATTACGAATAAATACAATAGATAAATATAAACTTTGCCTGGTTTAACGGATTATGAAAATCTTAATTTAAAACTCTTAGTCTCCTCTCTCTCTCGCGCTCTCTGACAGAGTGAGCATTTATTTTAATGGGCTCTCAATTTAATTAAATGTTCTGTTGCTTAGCAAAGAATCTAAATTACATTAATTCGAAGAGCATCATGACCATCTTCCCTCCACTCAAGGCAAGCTTCTAAGCAGCTTAGGTCACCTGATCAATGCGAAGCAGCTCCGGGCGGCTCTGCTGCGGTATACCCTGCTGCTTTATCTCACTTCAAGATTGCTTCCGCTTCGCTGGCTTCTGTGAAGAGGGTGACAGTTTATGGCGGAAGCGCTCATGGAAGACTACCGAATCCCCATTGTCTCTAGATTGTTAAAATAGGAGAGTGAGTCTCTCGCTCACATCTGCTCTGACGCTGTTGCTGTCCTGCACGTCCATCCTCTGAGGTAACAACTCGATGGATGTGACGAGCTACGTTGTGCCGATGCTCCGGCTTATGGCCCTACTCTATGCTGATACCCAATGCTCACATTTCATATTACAACTTTTAAACTTGAATTTTATTTTATTTGCATTTATTCCCCAAAGAGCTTGATTATTTTAATATTGTTATTGACTGGATTCATTTGTATTCAACATGAAAGATGCTTAAGAAGAGCCTGTTAGGAAAACGATTCCTGCGGGTTCCTTATCTCATGCTTCAGATCTTTTCGTTCCTGCTGTCAAAACCGTACATGCGAGAAGAATCAAGGTCGCCTCCTTACCTGCTTCACGAACGATGGCCCGACGTGTGTTCCTCACTGCCAGGACGTGGCTCATGGAACGCTGCAGGTTGCCATGGCAACTAGGTTGCCGCAAGCAGCGTCCCGTGCATACCCGGCGTGGTTTTCACGTCACATGACGCTATGTAAGGAGACCCGGAACTAGCCGCGGTGCTCCTAATTGAGTATTTTCACGTTTCCTGCTTTCGGAATTTCCTGTGTTGTTTATTGGTTTATGGACTTGGCTTACGATACTTGGATTACCGATTTTGTCTAACCCTTGTCTGTATTGGCGTGACCGCTTGGATTCGACCTTTTTGCCTGCCTCTGGAGTGTTTTCTGATCTACGTTCTGTTTCTGGGTTGTGCCTGTTCAGAACTCCGATCCTCTGCTTTGCTTCCGAAGTTTGCCTGCTGTTTTGGCTCATGTTATTGCATCCTTGGAGCTATCCTACTGTCAATGGAACTTCCCTTTTGCTGGTTACCCTGTCAGGGCATTGACCCGCCATCATTTCCGTGAGTCTCTGATTCCTTGTTTAGGTATTCAGCAAACCTTTGAACTCATCATATCTTGCTTCCTGCTAAGAACAATGATGAACTAAAACTACTGCAGCCATACCTCTAGTGGAGGTTCTTGTTACCTCTCATCTTCAAACGCCTGCTTTTCCCTGAACAACTACCTGGAACTGCCAAGGGTTTACCCTGCATGGAGGATTTAAACTCAACCCATCTTCTGGTCCATTATTGGAGAACCACTCTACTAGGCGTCCTCGTGCCGTCGTGTCCGGTGGTCTTGTGGGGACTAGAGACTGACCACCTTAGGGTTAGGCGTCCTCGTGCCGTCGGTTTCTGTGACCCTTCGGGAACTAGAGACTGGTCACGATTAGTCTCCTCTCTGGTTTTGTCTTCTCTACTCCTTTGGACAAGAAGTAATTTGCTCCATCTTCAGGGAAAACTGGTGAGTATAACCCACATCCCTGTACTCTATTATTCAACATTATCCTACGCACTTTACCAGTTCTCACTCTTTGGTTTCTGATGCTGTCTGTTATTGTATTGTAGGAATTCTTGTTAATACGGAAACTACTTCCATTTAGGAACCATATACTACTTCTCACGTACAGGTTAGTGCGTTTTCTTTTGGGTTGATTGATTATGATCTCGAATTCTGACCACCATTGTGATAATTGGTATATCATTCTTTAGATTTCGGTGATTTGTTCGGACGTTGTCTTCTTGGGAGTCCTTGTGGAATTATCCAGTCCCCGCGAGATCCAGCAGTATCCATCTTCTGGTCAATCTGTCTCCCGGTGTCTTTACATTTGGCTATACTCAGGAGTCATATTGTCTTGAGAAATTCCTAGGCTACACTACGTAGGCAAGACCGGCGAATTCCTAACAGAGCCCTGTAAATGTATCTCTTCTAATGATTTATCTTCTTTAAATATGGGCATGGAAAACATCCTAAGTGAATTGTCTTACATTCTTTCATCTATATCAATGTTAAACTCTCATTCGATAACCATGCAAGAGGATTTTAATTTCTTTAACTGTTAAATGAAATTTGATTCAGGAAGACTGAGAGAGGCTGAAGTATGTATTTCTTTTTTTGAGGACAGAATAGAAGATTTGGAGACTATGCAACAAAGAATACTACAGTTGGAAACAGAGGTTACAGAGTTGGAGGACAGGAATAGAAGGGATAAGGTTTGTTTTCCGCAAATCCTGAGGAAACTGAACTAAATGACCCGATCAAATACCAAGAAGACTGGATTCCTAAAGCTCTTGGCATTTCCTTTTCACCACCTCTAGAACTACAAAAAGCTCACACGATAAACCCTTGTTTCACTGTTAATAATTCCGCCCGTATACCACTAATTGCGTGCTTCCTGAGGCATCAACAAGCAGAACTATTCCTATCTGCTACTAGGAAACAATCACCACTAATATTTGTGGGTCAAAAAGTCTTTATTTCACCAGACTTTTATAAAGCAACACAGTCTAAAGGAAATGAGACCTGCCCTTGAATATTGGATCTGGGTGCCAAAATGAATATCACCATTCCCTGGTGGTCCTACTAAAGCATGTATTGAACCCGATGCTTTTTTCAAACTAATACAATCTCTTCAGTCGACTTCCATGGAAATGTCTTCACTGGATAATCTGTCTTCTTTGAACTGTTCTAGCCATGATGATTCACATCCCATACAAGTTGTCAGTACCAGGAAAATTTAACTTACCTCGTATTAGACCTGCATTTACTGTTTCTACCTATATATCTGATGCCCTTGACAGATCAAGAGACAAATCTAGATCCCTGATTAAAGTAGGATATTCTGCTCTTACCTCTCTACAGGATTAATATTGTTTTTATAACTTCACATCTTAACCGTACGTGCTCCTCGTCTTCTGCACCATTTTGTGCCTCTTCTTGTCTCCTGTACTTGCTATATTTTTACTGGTCCTTGTCTTTAACATTATATTCTCATAATCCTCTCTCATTGTCGGAGACTTGCGGAGGCATTGTGGCTACTCTTCCCTCTACTTCTGGTGGTGCGGAGATATGTAAATGCTTCTTTCTTCAACGTTTCCATCATTTTCTCTGCTCTTTTTCTGTCATATCTGTCTACACTTTTAAACTTTTGTTTTTACTTCCCTTCTCTATATCTAACCTTACTCTTTTCCTTCTCTTACGTCATAACTTTTGTAATTTCTACTTTTTATATTCTGGTTTACCCTCCTTATGCCTTTTCACTATATTTGCTAAGATTTATCAATCAATTTATTTCATGCAAGAAACACCTTGTTGTTTTTGGATTTATAAGTATACATTTCCCAATATCTCTATTCTTGTTTGATTATCTTCAGTTTTATTTCTCACTTTCTCTGCATCTGATGAGCATTACAATTGTAACTTGGAATGTTAAAGGTTTTAAGCATCCAATGAAGTGCCAAAACATTTTATCTCAATTGTCTAAGTTTAAAATTAATATTGCCAGAATCTAAGAAACACATTTGCAGTCTAAATGTGAAAATAAAAAACTTAAAAGATTGATGATAGATCATATATTTTTCTCAAATGTTTTTCAGAAAATTGGTAGAGTCTCAATGATTATCAATAAATATATTAATTTTCATCTAATTCATGAGCAGAAGGATTCTGATGGCCGCTGGATTATAATCGATGCAAATATTAATTAAAAAACCTGTCACTATTGTCAACATTTGTGTTCCTACTGCTCCTAATCCTTGCTTTTGGATTGATTTAAAACAAAATTAATAAGAAGAGATCCTGATTGTGTAAATATATTTGAGATTGTAATCAGATTTCTAATTTTTCAATGGATCATAACCCTAATGCCAAATGTATTCAATCAAAATCTTCTTGAACTTTAAAAATTATCTAAATGTGTTTGACTCATGCCGATTTTGTCACCCTGACTTGAAGGAATACACATTCTTCTCCCCACCACATCAATCTTTCTCTAGACTGAACTATATCTTTGTCAACTCTCCATTGGTCCCTCAACTATTTCAGATCATGCCGTAGTCCTTATTTCCCTGGAACAGGAACTTTGTCCTAATTATGCCTCTAGATGAAGATACAACTAATTCCTTCTAAAACATCCCACTTTCATCCAGAAACCCAATGACTTTATAGTAGAATTTTTTACTACTAATCGGGCGGAGGATACTTTCATTCATAAAAATTGGGGAGGCATTTAAAGCTGCTCTTAGGGACTTTATTCTACAATTTGTCGCTTTTAAGAAAAAACAAACTGATACAATTTCCACTTATTTACTCCTCTCGATTTAGGGGCCGATTCATGGAACAAACGTGCGCCGAAAATCTTCGCACAAGCAGGCGCAAGCAGGCGCAAGCAGGCGCAAGAGGAAAAAAACAGGCGCACGCGCACGCGTGCGATTCATGGAAGTCCCTGTGCGTGTTCACCTCGGGATGTGCGCCAAACCCGTGCATGGCGCACAAGTCACTGCAACATCCCGAAAGGCGTGCACGACGCGCACAGTGAAAGCGCACAACCTCGGCGCATACACCAGAAAGTGGGCGGGACACGGGGCGTAACGCGCGGAATGGGGAACAACGTGCGAAAATAAGGGCGTAACTGGGGATGTACTGCAGGGAAGCAGACGGAACGCCCACACGCACTCGAACCACACGTATTCATGGAATCGAATAGGGCAAAGCCACGCACAGCCAAAGACACGCACAAGCTGAAACACGTCCGCCACACGAAGGCAGGCAGTAGAGTCCCAGCGCATCACAAAAGTGGCAACATACAGCAATTGGGCCTGTGCGAGCGGGGCACGTGTATTGCGGGGGTGCGCGGGAAGCAACACACGCGATCGAGCGGGGTATGTGTATTTCGGGGGCGCGCGGGAAGTTACACATGCGATTGAGCGGGGTACGTGTATTTCGGGGGTGCGTGGGAAGTTACACACGCGATTGAGCGGGGTGCGTGTATTTCGGGGGTGCGCGGGAAGTTAAATACGCGATTGAGCGGGGAATGTGTATTTCGGGGGTGCGCGGGAAATTACACACGCGATTGAGCGAGGTACGTGTATTTCGGGGGTGCGCGGGAAGTTAGATACGCGATTGAGCGGGGTACGTGTATTTCGGGGGTGCGTGGGAAGTTAGATACGCGATTGAGCGGGGTACGTGTATTTCGGGGGTGCGCGGGAAGTTACACACGCGATTGAGCGAGGTACGTGTATTTCGGGGGTGCGCGGGAAGTAACACACGCGATTGAGCGGGGTACGTGTATTTCGGGGGTGCGCGGGAAGTCACACACGCGATCTCATCAGGGTACGTGTATTTCGGGGTGCGGGGGAAGTATCCCACGCAACATCAGCAGGGTACGTGTATTCCAGGGGTGCGCGGGGAGCAGCACACGTGAATTGCACGTGTGGGTCCTCCCAGGTGTTCCCTCTACACCCTCCACGGCCCCTGCAGGTGGCTCACACCACAGGGGCCTACCCAGCACATGTCCTGCAGGCACCCCAGCCACCATGGCCATGCCCACCAGCCAACCCACATGTCAACTTGCACTACTGCCCACCAACGCATGTCCCCCTGCACCCCCAGCCACCAGGGGCACCCTCCACCAGGCCCACACCCATGTCTTCCACCACCCCCACCCCCCAGCAGTACAGGGGCACCCACCACCAGGCCCCCACCCATGTCTCCCACCACCCCCACCCCCCAGCACTGTGGGGCACCTGCCAGCAGGCCCCCACCCATGTCCAACTCATGTTCCCCACCACCCCCACCACTGTGGGGCACCTGCCAGCAGGCCCCCACCCATGTCCAACTCATGTTCCCCACCACCCCCACCCCCCAGCCACCAGGGGCAGCCTCCGCCAGGCCCCCACCCATGTCTCCCACCACCCCCACCCCCCAGCAGTGTGGGGCAGCCTCCACCAGGCCCCCACCCATGTCTCCCACCACCCCCACCCCCCAGCACTGTGGGGCACCTGCCAGCAGGCCCCCACCCATGTCCAACTCATGTTCCCCACCACCCCCACCCCCCAGCCACCAGGGGCAGCCTCCACCAGGCCCCCACCCATGTCTCCCACCACCCCCACCCCCCAGCACTGTGGGCCACCTGCCAGCAGGCCCCCACCCATGTCCAACTCATGTTCCCCACCCCCCAGCCACCAGGGGCAGCCTCCACCAGACCCCCACCCATGTCTCCCACCACCCCCACCCCCCAGCACTGTGGGGCACCTGCCAGCAGGCCCCACCCATGTCCAACTCATGTTCCCCACCACACTCACCCCCCAGCCACCAGGGGCAGCCTCCACCAGGCCCCCACCCATGTCTCCCACCACCCCCACCCCCCAGCACTGTGGGGCAGCCTCCACCAGGCCCCCACCCATGTCTCCCACCACCCCTACCCCCCAGCACTGTGGGGCACCTGCCAGCAGGCCCCCACCCATGTCCAACTCATGTTCCCCACCACCCCCACCCCCCAGCACTGTGGGGCACCTGCCAGCAGGCCCCCTCCCATGTCCAATTCATGTTCCCCACCACCCCCACCCCCCAGCCACCAGGGGCACCCTCCACCAGGCCCCCACCCATGTCTCCCACCACCCCCACCCCCCAGCACTGTGGGGCACCTGCCAGCAGGCCCCCACCCATGTCCAACTCATGTTCCCCACCACCCCCACCCCCCAGCCACCAGGGGCAGCCTCCACCAGGCCCCCACCCATGTCTCCCACCACCCCCACCCCCCAGCACTGTGGGCCACCTGCCAGCAGGCCCCCACCCATGTCCAACTCATGTTCCCCACCCCCCAGCCACCAGGGGCAGCCTCCACCAGACTCCCACCCATGTCTCCCACCACCCCCACCCCCCAGCACTGTGGGGCACCTGCCAGCAGGCCCCACCCATGTCCAACTCATGTTCCCCACCACACTCACCCCCCAGCCACCAGGGGCACCCTCCACCAGGCCCCCACCCATGTCTCCCACCACCCCCACCCCCCAGCACTGTGGGGCAGCCTCCACCAGGCCCCCACCCATGTCTCCCACCACCCCCACCCCCCAGCACTGTGGGGCACCTGCCAGCAGGCCCCCACCCATGTCCAACTCATGTTCCCCACCACCCCCACCCCCCAGCGGCAGCCTCCACCAGGCCCCCACCCATGTCTCCCAGCACCCCCAGCCACCAGGGGCGGCCTCCACCAGGCCCCCACCCATGTCTCCCAGCACCCCCACCCCCCAGTCACCAGGGGCAGCCTCCACCAGGCCTCCACCCATGTCTCCCACCACCCCCAGCCACCAGGGGCAGCCTCCATCAGGCCCCCACCCATGTCTCCCACCACCCCCACCCCCCAGCACTGTGGGCCACCTGCCAGCAGGCCCCCACCCATGTGCAACTCATGTTCCCCAGCCAACACGTTATCACAATCTAGATCCCTGGTCCCTATGGTCAGCCTCCAAATGCAAAACACCCACCCGAGTATTGCATCCACCCACTCATAATTTGCAATTACATCACAGAACACCAATTGCAAGTTCAGAAACAAACACATTTCCCTCACATACACCCAATGGGTGTCAGTGAATCTCAAAACACATATCATGACATGCATGAAACCAATGAGATACCACACATTGAAGTTCACCAAAAAAAATATGTATTAAAGGAAACATAAATAGAATAAAAAATGAAGAAACAGAAATGTGAATGTACAAAAATTAAAAGAAGCATGTCCGTGAAAAAAAGCAAAACCAAAAATAAAAATCCAAAGTAATGTTGTCCAAAGTCAATGTCCACAAAACAAAATCTAATGAGAAATAAAAAAAAAGCCATTGCTCCATGGTTAAAATGTGAAAAAAAAATACAATCCAACAGTGAACTATGTACATGGGAACAAGCCAGGGTCTATTATCCCAACAAAAGAAAGGAAACCTATCTAACTACACTAACTAATAAAATAAACTATATACAAAAATGTGGCCAATGTCCGAAAGGTCCAAATAAAATGAAAACAAAAATGAAACCTAACACTACCTACATAACTATGTACAAGGGCAGCGGGCTAGTTTCACGGCTCA
Organism: Ambystoma mexicanum; assembly: GCF_040938575.1. Taxonomy (NCBI): domain Eukaryota; kingdom Metazoa; phylum Chordata; class Amphibia; order Caudata; family Ambystomatidae; genus Ambystoma; species Ambystoma mexicanum. The sequence continues at coordinate 390,197,680 of NC_090929.1, read as the reverse complement.
CTTGTGGATGTACCGGGCCAGGGCATCATCGAACTCCTCCTCAATGTCCCGGAGGCGGTCCTCCTCCATGTCCCCGAGGGTCCGCAGGGCCGTCGACGTATCCACCTCCAAACCCCTGCGGATTGCCTCGAGGCACTTGGCCCACCTCAGGGCCCTCCGCATGGAGTTCTCCGCCCTGACCATTGTGAGCCGTGCCTCTTCCGCCCGCTGCCGCTCTGCATCTATGGCGTGGCCCAACCGCTGCCACACGGAAGACACTCTCTTTCCTGGGTCCTCCTGCCCTCCGGCCGATGCCTGCCCCTCCGATGTTGAAGGCCCCGAGCCTTCATGGCTCCCACCACGTTGCTGCTGCTGCTGTGCCTCTGCCCGTGCACTGCCTCCTGCTGCCTGCACATCCTCTGCCGGCTGGGGTGCAGTCGTAGATGTGGCCACACCTGCTGGACGTCCGACTCCCGACTGTGGCAGGGATGCCTCCTCCACCAGCCTGGCCGCACCGTCAGAGGCAGCTCCACAGGGCACCCAGGTGACTGATGGGTGGGAAGATGGCACGGAGGACGACTGGCGCATAGGGGGTCCAGTTGAGGAGGGGGTCGTAGCAAGCCCCATCAGGCGGAGGAATCCGGCCTGGGTGACCTGTCCCAGTAGGCTGACGTGGTCAACAAGCCATTCGAGATGACGTGCAGTCTCCTCATGAAAAGACTACAGGTCACCTCGCATGGCCCGTTGACGCAACGCCACACCAGCCAGGACAGGCTCAACCAGGACCCGCATAGCCACGTCCGCAGGCAGAGGAAGGCCAGTTGACGTGAGCTCATCCCCTGCCTGAAAACGGGTCTGGACGTAGGCATCCCTGCTGGTGCAAGATGATGCAGGGACAGGATCAGGGACAGGATTACACACAAGCACCTTCGCGGCGGCCTGTGCTGCCTCCTGTCCCTGGTCCTGCACTGCACCACTAGCACCAGTGGGATCCCCGCCTCCAGACCCCGTCTCTGGTGCTTGCACGGCCACCTCCTCCACCAAACCCCCCACCAACCTGGATGACTCCGTGCCATCTTCCCCTGTTGGGCCCTGTGGGGTCCCAGCTGCCCCTTCTGCTGCCGAGGAGTCCAACTCCAACCTCCGCCTCTTGGACCTCCCCCCGGCAGCTGCGGCCTGGGACGCGGCACTGGACTCCTCACTCCCCGACGAGATCACAACATGGGAGGGGAGCCGGGCCTTGCGTCTCCGGCTGGCGGTGGGATCCCCGCCGCTGTGCTCCACAGCACCTTCTCCGCCCTCTTCATCAGTCGACGCTGCAGACAGGGAGAAACAAAACACAGGCATCAGGGCACTGTACAATGGACACATACAGACATGACAGTTGTACATGAGTGGCATTGGCAAACCTCAGACATGTCATCACAATCCCCAACACACATGTCATTACAACTCGCACACATGAGCCATACCACAGCCATATCGCAACTGCCACCACCATCCATACACATACAACAGCATGAGCAGCCAAAGGTGAGCCAGACATCACATGCAACACAGGAAGTGCACCACACATGTACACACACCACCACACTTGCATGCATGTGTACACCTCTGCCAAGTGTCGCAGTGTTCAGACGGGCATCCATTCCACATCTGCCAATCATGCTTCCACATACCGCTGTCACATGCATCCATGTTGCATCACTGTTGCACCCTTGTCAAATACACACACATGCACATGTACACAGTGCTGATACATGCAGCCGAAAACAACATACATGCGTGACATCACGGACATGTCTACTTACATACACATTCATCCAAACATGTGTGCCCACACAACTGCATTTGGCATGCAAGCCTACACACACAAGCACCATCCATGTCTCACACATTCCAGCCCTAGCATGTGTTAGCCCCACGGCCCTGTACACCCGCACCCATACTCGACCCCATACAAACAGATGTGCAACCTGCACACTACTGAATAATCACCACACGCACTGCTCACAATAAGGATGCATGTACACTCACCGCTCGACTCCAGACGGGTCTGCCTCTCAAGGACCTGGACGTGGAGCGCTGGGGATATGCGTTCCAGGACCCTCATCTGTTCTTCCGACAAGTGGCCCCAGCGCCCCTTGGCATTCGCTGCCTTCAAGAGGCGCTGGGCCTTGTTCAGGGTCCTGGACCTGAGGTCCTCCCAGCGCTTCTTGACATGTTGTAAGTCGCGGACTGCCACCCCCTCCGCGTTGATGGCAGTCACGATGTCAGTCCAAATCTGAGTCCGCCCTTCCTTGTCGGCGCGGGAACTTCCGAAGAGGGCATCATACTCCCCCAGGACTTGCTCCACCAGAAGCTGGTTCCCCTCTGCCTCTCTGGCCGGGGGTTGTCAGTGGTCTCAGATGGTGTTTGCCCCGACATGACGACCCCAGAGGCAGGAGTGGGTGGGCAACTGGGTCCTGAGGCTGGGCTGTGGAGTGATGGAATCCCAGTCGGGAGTCTTCGGTTCCAGCAGGGGTGGTCACAGCAACAGCACCCCTGGCTGATGTGCAGGCAGCAAATGGCAGGGCACGTGGGCAGCAGGCAGTCAGGCAGCAGCAGATGGCAGGTGGGAGCGTGCTCGGGGCTCTGGGGGGCAGTAGTTCGGCCTTCTGGGCAGGAGCGTGGTCTTCCGTGTGCTTACGTGTGGCCAGCTTGATACGGAGTGATTTGGCACGTGAAAAATCTGCACGTCAGCGTGTGATTCGAGGAAAGGCCCTTAGCGCGTAAGCGCGTCTGCACGCATACGCATTTTCATTGGACAGAAGGCTCCTCAAGCGCAAGCGCCCCTGTGACGTGATGCGTACAGACGTGCATGGGCATTTCAGCGCGTGAAAAAATGCACGTCCGCGTGTAATACGAGGAAAGGGCCCATGCGCGTAAGCACGCGTGGAAAACTGCACCTCCGCGTGTAATACGAGGAAAGGCCCTTAGCGTGTATGCACGGCAGCACGCATATGCGATTTCATTGGACCAAAGGCCCTTCGCGCGTGAGCGCGTCTGTGACGCGCGCGGGTGTTTCCCCTCATTGCACGTGATGACAGAACACACGTGGATTTCCACCAATCGCGTGTGAAAGTTCCCGGCACCCCGGAACACACGTACCCAGGCTAATTGCGTGTGGAACTTCCTGCGCACCCCGAAACACACGTACCCAGGCCAATTGCGTGTACGCTCACTCCCCTCCGATCACTCGCGATGACACTCGGACCTACAGTCTTACCACGTATCCGAATACGGGAAACCCGCGCACGGCAAAAGACGTGCACAGGCGTCAACGCGTCCGCCCACACGAAGGCAGGCGGAGGCGTCCCCGCGCACAGCATAAAAGTGCGCGCAAACAACAAACGCGTATATACAGCTATGATGAATGCCCCATTTGTCGCTGCACTGATCGTGGGACACCGCAGGAGGAGGAGAATAGCCAGGGCACGCATTTTCGCACCACGGACAAGCCTTTTTGGGATGTCTGACAACCAGGTCTACGGCAGGTATAGGTTTCCACCCCATATCATCCTAGACCTGGTCAGGGAGTGGGAAGATGACCTCACATCCCCCACCCTTTGCTCCCAAGCATTGAGCCCATTGGAGAAGCTGCTCAATGTCCTACATTTTTTGGCCACTGGGTCATTTCAGCGGACCACTGCCATAGTGGGGGGGGGGGTCTCACAGGCCACGCAGTCACGCTGCCTACACCAGGTACTGGCAATCATGACAGCGCGCCCCTCAGTCCGCAGGCACATATACATGCCCAGAACACCCGCAGAAAGGCAGGCCGTTGTCCTGGATTTTTTCAGGGTGGCACACTTCCCCAAAGTGCTTGGTGCCATAGATTGCACCCATGTGGCCCTACGTCCACCTAGGGCCATTGAGCACATCTACCGAAACCGCAAGCACTGGCATTCCATCAATGTACAGGTGTTATGTGATGCAAAGGGAATCATCACCTCTGTCTATGCAAACTAGCCTGGCTCCTCCCATGACAGTTTCATATACAGAATGTCCGCCCTGAGCCGGGCCCTGGAAGCTGGGCAGCATGGCGACACATGGCTCCTAGGTCAGTACAAATGCCCTTGCACATGCATGCAAGTCACACACAGACAAATATCCAAACCCTAATAATCTCAACTATTATCACCTCCCCAGGGGACAGTGCCTACCCTCTGAGCAACCACATGATGACGCCAATCCGGAACCCCACCACACCACCCCAGGTAAGATACAACGCCACCCATATTGCAACCAGGGGCATAGTGGAGCGCACATTCGGAGTGCTCAAGTCACGTTTCCGCTCTCTTGACCGCTCTGGTGGGCAACTACTCTATGCACCACCAGTAGTGTGCAGGATCATTGTGGCAGCATGTGTCCTGCACAATGTTGCAACACGGCAGGGCGTCCCGGTGGACATGGTGGTGCCCCCAGACCCCCAACCACAGGCACAGGCGCTGCCCACTGGAGGGGACAGGGCACGTGGCGAGGAAGCCCGCACCCAGCTTGTGGCCACATTTTTCACCTAAACTCCCACCCCTGCGGAGTGCACACAGGCCTGGCACATACCAGGTGACAATCAATGATGACAAAGAGACAGTCAACTGTCACAACCCTACCACCCTGAGATAGTTGCCATGGAAGTGCCACATCGTCTGCATCCCTAGCTACTTAAACACAAGCTATCCTGTGTGACCAAAAGGCACACATATGACATATGACATGATATGGGCCATACACAAGTATTCCAAGGCGCAATGAGGCAGGGAGGGGGGAACAAGGGAACACAGAGAATGGTACTACTAGGCCAGGTGTCATTGAGATCGTGCAAGTGCAGGGGTAGGGGGAAGGGAAAAGTGCAAGGGGAAGGGTGGAGGGGAGTCCAGTACAGGGGAAGTAGCCCAAAAAAAATAATACATAGGTCGCCTGGTGGCAACTGCAAAGGTAAGTGCAGACAAGTGCTGGGAAGGGAGGGCTGTAGGGATAGAGAGACAGTACTGCAGTGCAGGGGTTGCCAGGGAGGCAGTGCAAGTGGAGAGTGGCTGGGCCAGGGACCGAGGTCAGTGAGAGTGGCCCAGTTGCAGCTCCTGTGCAGTTCCAGTGAAGAATTCTGCAAGGGAGAGGCAGAGAGTAAGCAGAAGCAAAGAGGAAGGTCTTGAGGTGCTTCCAGAACTGGAGATGGTTCCCCTCAAGTTCAAGTCAGGCAGGAAGTCTGTTCCAGGGGGAGGGCCCTGCTGCGGAGAGAAATCTACCCTGAGCTAGTTGCTCTGAGAAGCGGATGACCCGGACATGCAAGGTGTGCATCACACACAGCTGCAAAACAGGCCATGGCCATCACTGTCATGTCACTCAAACCCTCCCAAACATCAACATGACATGGCAAGCAATACCCATACACCAACGCAGTAACAATAAGGTACACATTGCCATGTCCTAAATGTACAGTGGCATCGGACAATGATGCCTGACCCGGAATCAGATGAAATGACAGACCAACAAAATCTCCCACCCAAAATAAGTCATTTCCAAATGCATTACAACAGTCGTAGACGTAACATCACAATGAATGCCTGTCTACATGCACATTATGCATTGCAAAATCAACACTGCAGCTCATGTGTGCAGTGTCCTACTCCTGCATCACACTGCTCAGCGCACAGCACAGTGAACAGCCATTGTGTGTGATGCACACCCTGAGCATCACATCTAAGTGACAGACCACATCAAACATCAAATTAGGCATGTACTGGATCCATAATCGGTCACAGAACATGTGCTCCCGGGACACAGTGGGCACCAGAAGGCAAACAGTGTACACGTGGATATGCAAGGGTGGGAGTACATGTAGTGCATCCGAGTGCAAGTGTGTGGTTCTGCAAGGACATGCACTCCACATATGCATGTGCACTCAAGTGACCATCAGTGTTCCCTACACATCACATGTGAACATCCACCATGTGTACACCCCAGCATGTCAAACCACAACCATCCCCTCGCACCTGAAAGGAAAACACAACACATGAACAGGCATTTATCAGCAGAACACAACATGTACATAGGATACCACCATTACTATGTCAGAGTTCCCATCACACTGCAGGGCAAGGCAACTATCAACAACAACACCCCTCTCCCCCTCACAAATGACCATGACTCACTGAACAACTGCACCTGGGTCATGGAGCCTCCAAACCTCAATTCCACCTGGCCACAGGATCACCTTTACCCTTCGTCACCATCTCCCACCTTGTGCGTAAAAAGATGCCTGAACCCTCAGAATCCACACTCATTTCCAAAATCACAAAATCCAAGGCATAAAAACGAACCCGAACACCCTCCAGTAGATGACTTGACGTAGCAGTACCTCACAAAGGCCAAGTACTACCACAATGATGCAACAACCAAGGTAGCACAGCAAATCAATGTCACGACAGGATGTGAGACATGTGTGGTACATGACATAGGATGATGCACCATGAATGGATGTGTACTGTCACAGGTCCCCTGTACAGGCGCGGGAGTGTCACGAAACAACCACCCCCACCATGTCCCGGGTGCCTGCAAGGTCAAACTCACACAGGCCCCTGAGACCCTGGTGGGGAATGAGGTTCAGGGATATGCAGTCGGGACAGGTGTTCACACACTGGATGACTGGAATGAGTGGCAGGAGAGGGGAGGAGGAATGACACATGAAACTAGGGAATGCACGAAAATGTACAACCTGCATGAACACATACACAATCCAAACAAACTTGGACATCATTGTCATGGCCTTCTGTAGTCCAGGCTCAGGAGTGGTACGAACCAACCACCCCCTCTAGGGTTTTGGCGCCTGCAAGTTCGGGGCTTACACAGGCATCCGCAACCCCAGTGGTGAAAGAGGGTCAGGGAGCGTTGCTTGGATAGGCACGGGAAGCAGGAACACCGGGTAGAGGGTACAGGTTTCAAAATTGCATAGGATCACGGGTGATTAGGGAGAAAAAACATACCAAATTGAACCACACATACATCCATGCGTCAGTACACTCCCCAGCAAGCCTATGCAGAGCAGTTCGAAAGAAAAACAACAAGACACTTAGCTCTGGTTTTGAGTGCTGGCCTCCTGCCTGCGCACTCTCAGGTCCAGTTACAGGAGCACTGCAACGCTGCAAAGAGAGCCACAGTCAACAACCTGTACGTGCTAATTACACAAAAACACAACACCAAACATGCCCCATAGCAACAAACTACTCTACAAACAGACAATCTGTGCTCGATGCTTCGTACCCATATATAACATCACCCCTGTGACGGGTCATACACAGTCAATGCAGTAAATCAGCCGCTGGTGGGTGCGTGGCAAATGAAACACCAATGTGTCACAATTCACACAACATGCAATGTTCCCTGGGTAAGCAGACAGACCCATATAGCAAGCCATGACTACAGAGCAAGTTGCGTACCACCATGACCGAAACAAAGTTGGCAGTGCATTTATCATGAAGTACGTGGAAAAGACATGCACTGCACCCGAGTATGTCCCTTGCTGTATGTCCCTGTGAGCTGCCCCTTTCCATGTCTCGGAAGGCGACATGGTTGATACAAGTGCCTCAATGGACCCCTGCATGTGTCCCAGACAACCCTACTATCAAAAGCCATCAGTCCACAAACACATCTGAGCTGCATTGTGTGCTTCAACACCAATATTCGTCTAAGCTCACCCTCAGTGCTGTGACTAAGCCTGCATGTGCAACTCGGCTGGTGCAAGCTTTGCTGTGTCGTGGCCCCCCTGTGATGCTCACCTTGCCTGGAGTTCCTTGTCAGCAGTTCTAGGATGTGGGTCTGCAATCACTGTGCCTCTGCTTGTGCACACATGTGCATGTGGGCACCAACAAACGGGTCAAGAATTCCGTCGTCCAATGGGCCATGTCTGCTGGCAAAGGTGCTCTGGAGGCTCATCCCCCTGCAGAAAGGTCATGAAACACATGATTAATGCTTCAAAGTCATCTGTGTGTGTCTCATCAGGCATCTCATTGCTTGACCATGTCAGAGAGTCACATCACAAATCACACCATCAGTCCGTCTTTCAGCTCCAAAGTGTGGAACACTATCTACAGCATGAATTGCAACAAGCATGTGTACAGGAAAGATATGTAAAATACTACACAATGCATAGCAATCAATGTCCACATTAGGGAAGCATACTCCTCCCTCAGGGCATCCATGTGCGCCTCTGCGTGAGCAGCAATTGCTTGACGCAGAGACGACATTTCAGCCTGGCGTGCCCTGTCTGAGGCCGCCATGCCAAGCCTGAGTGAGCGGGCCGTGGACCGTGCCGCCTGCTGCTGGAGAAGCACCTGCCTAGCAGGGGGGAGCACAGATCGGGCCACACGCTCCATGCTCTCAGCGATGTTCTCCATTGCTGCCACCTGCCGTTCGGAATTGGCAGTCATGTCTTGCTCCCACTCAGTATACAGCGGTTGCGCGCGGCGACCGCGTTGCCGGGCTTGTCCCCTGCGGGACCCAATGACCGGGGGTCCTCGCTGTGTTGGCACCGCCTGCGGCTGCACGACTACATGCCCCCGTCGACGTGATGTCCCAGGCACATCAGTGACTGGTGTGGAGGGTGACCCTGCGTCCCGATCCACCACGGGCGGAGGAACCAAGACTGTCTGATCCCTCAGTGCAGGTGTCGCAGACAGAGGAGTGTCCACATCAGAATCACTCACCCCTGACACATGGACTTGATGCTCATCCAACTCAACATGGACGTCAGGGTCGTCATCAAGGCTGGACTCATAGGCAGCCAGAGACAAGATGGACTGCAGCACTTGGGGGTTTTCGTGGCCTACCACCCCACGACCCCCACTAGTGCCGGGTTGATGTGGTGTTACCAACCCTGTGTCTGGCATGACAACACCATCCTCCGCCTCCATTGCGTCATCACCTGAAAAATAGAGAGTAAAAAGGTCACTACACATGTCAGAAGCACACGACACACACACACACCGACAGCAAAGGCATCCGGCAGACATGTGACACACAACATATGATCTGGCATGCATGCTGGGTCTACTTTGAATAGCTTCTGTGATCAGACCTGTTGAAAGGTGGCAGTTCCCATGGAAGTGGGTCTATGCAGTGCAGAAAATGTGTACGCCACTCACTACCCACATGTACAAGCACTCCATGGTGTGTGCCAGGAAATGTGAAGGCAGTGCAATGTCAAATTCAGACATCACGTGCATTGTGCATTCAATGTGTACCATGTCTAGACGCCAAGCACCCCTCCACCCCAGTACCAAAGCAGGGATGCCTAGCATGGTATCAAAAGGCTGACCATACACCTGTGTATTGACAGGCAGTGTTGACTGGCATCAACAGCTTAATGTGATACAAATTACAACACTCCAAATGATGCTCGGACAGTGGGCAGGACACATGATGAAAACTCCGGAGGACGCCCACGTGTGAAGAAGACACAAGAGTTGGACAGAGTCATTGGCCATTGAACAGGCTGAGGCCTGTGAGCCACACAGATTGTGAAGGGCCTAAACCTGTGTGCAACGCAGGACTGAGCCACAGTTGACATGGGGAGGCCGATGAGATGGCAGGCAATGTATGTGACCAAGGACTCATATTACAGTGATCATGCAGTCAAGGACACATAGGGGCATGCGTGCAATGCACATGGAGCATGAATGGGCACTCATGTCCCTGCGGGATATCTGACCCATGCACAGTACAAGTGAGATACCCTGCATCGAGTACTAAGGCTGTACCACACGGCATATGTCTGGCAGTTTCTACGCTGGAAGTTAGCATCTACACAGGACACATGAACAAGAAACTACACATTGGCAAGATTGAAGCAGACCAGTGCAAAGGTGGAACTGGAGTGCAGAGTGGCGGAGGAGGGGCAAGGGAGCATGCCCACATGGAGTCCCGCATGCAGGCAGAGGAGACATGCATGACGGTAGCATTGCATTACTTACACATCAGAACCATGTACACGTCACATGTAGCAGCAATCATGCACAACACATCCCACAAGTGAAACACACACCTCCTCAACAAACACGCATCAACACTCACTGGACTGGGCATCAAAGTCCAGCATCTCTCCCACTCCTTCGACCAATTCAAGTGATATGAACTCCGCAACGAGAGCCTCATGCGGAGTGAGTTCTTCCTCCTCTGGTGCAGGCCCACCGCCAGTCACCAGAGTCAAGTTGTAATTTGAGGCACGCTTGGCCTTAGTGCTGCGCTTGATGTCATTCCAACGCTTTTTGCACTCCTGCGCCGTGCGCACCTCATGGCCGAATGAACTGACATGTTCTGCAACATGCTTCCAGTGGGTGTCACGTTGGGCAGCTGTAGTCTGACTATTGGCACCCACTAGCATGTCACGGCTGTGGCCCTGCACGTAGTCCACGAGGAAGTCCAGTTCCTGCTTACAGAAAGGCTTCTTCCTCGACGTGCAGGAGGTCGTGGCTGTGTGTGGGGTCCCAGCCTGTGCTGCAGGTGCAACCTTCCTCCTCTTGGACTGTGGCGCAGACCCTGGCTGGCTAATGCCGCCCTGACCAGTATGGCCAGTGGGTTCGGTGGATTGAGCCAAGGGAGTGGCAGGTGGAGGGATGACCAAAGGCCTGACTTGTGTCAGTGGCAGCTGGGTGCCCACTAATGGACCCTGCGCAGCAACATCAGCTGTGGCAGGGTCATTGACCGCAACGGTCCTGGTTGGCAGACTCACAACCGGGGTGCTGTTGGGTGCATCTGCCCCTGCACTTGCCAACACCCGGCTGTTCGGGGCAGCAGATGACATGACTGCCCCAGGGACACGTGTCTTGGTCTGAGCAGCCCGGCGTGCCCCTATGGTTTCCCCCCTGGCCTGTTGGAGATCTACCATGGGCTCTTCAAGTGCCAACGCAGCCTGCGCTGGCAGACCCTGAGCCTGGGTGGCGGTGTCCACAGCTGCACCTGCAGCTACCACTACCCTTGGGCCCGTGGCAGTCGATGGAACGGACTGCCGGGTCATACGGGTGCCAGTGCCAGATGCAGGAGCTGCATCCCCCGGAACCACAGGGGGTGGTGGCATGGCTGCACCGACACATGGCACAACATTGTGCTCAAGTGGCGCACCCCTGCCTCTTCCCCCTCTGTGGCTGCCCTGGACACCCTGGAGTCCCCCTATTCCCTGGTCACCACGGCCACGTCCCCGACCACGCCTGCCACGAGGAGTACGCCCAGCTGAGGCGCCCCTCACCTTTGGTGGCCTCCCAACCATGGCACTGATGTAGTAGTGCTGGCACAGATGGAGTGGTGCCAATGGGAGGTGTACACCACAATTGACCTGGGCAATTGAGGTGAAGGGGGTGGGAAGCAAGATGTTAACAGCCCCCCTGCACCTGCAAGGCTGTATGTGACACCGGTGATGTGGTGACGGGTCACGCAATGCTCAGGCACCCCAAAACTGCAGTAAAACCGTGCACGCAACCCTGCAGCCTACGTGCGTGGATTCAACCTCCCGCAGTACGCGGTGGCACCCAGTAACACGAATAACGCGTACGCGTGGGACACGCAGGCTACTATGACATCGAAAATGGGTGCGATACACAGGGGCACCCGCAGTGGGAAAAAGAGCGTGTGCGACTCACCGTCTGACTAGCGCGATGCAGAAAAACACGCGTAGCCAATACCCCCGCCAAAAGAAGAAATACGTCCTTGATAGCTGTGAAGTTGTGATGGCGCACGAAACAGGAAGCAGCAACCCACGTCGGTCTCCACGAAAGGCACGTACAGCCAACTGCTGGGCCCGCTCACCTTTAACCCGTGCTGAGGGAAAAGCACGCGCGCGTCACATCACTTACGCGCATGGGCCCTTTCCTCGTATTACACGCGGACGTGCAGTTTTCCACGCGCGCTGAAATGCCCATGCACGTCTGTACGCGCCACGTCACAGGGGCGCTTGCGCTTGAGGGGCCTTCTGTCCAATGAAAATGCGTATGCGTGCAGATGCGCTTACGCGCTAAGGGCCTTTCCTCGAATTACACGCTGACGTGCAGATTTTTCACGTGCCAAATCACTCCATATCAAGCTGGCCACGCGTAAGCACACGGAAGACCACGCTCCTGCCCAGAAGGCCGAACTACTGCCCCCCAGAGCCCCGAGCACGCTCCCACCTGCCATCTGCTGCTGCCTGACTGCCTGCTGCCCACGTGCCCTGCCATTTGCTGCCTGCACATCAGCCAGGGGTGCTGTTGCTGTGACCACCCCTGCTGGAACCGAAGACTCCCGACTGGGATTCCATCGCTCCACAGCCCAGCCCCAGGACCCAGTTGCCCACCCACTCCTGCCTCTGGGGTTGTCATGTCGGGGCAAACACCATCTGGGACCACTGACAAACCCCGGCCAGAGAGGCAGAGGGGCACCAGCTTCAGTGCCACCGAAGTTGGTGTCCTGGTGGAGCAAGTCCTGGGGCAGTATGATGCCCTCTTCGGAAGTTCCCGCGCCGACAAGGAAGGACGGACTCGGATCTGGACTGACATCGTGACTGCCATCAACGCGGAGGGGGTGGCAGTCCGCGACTTACAACATGTCAAGAAGTGCTGGGAGGACTTCAGGTCCAGGACCCTGAACAAGGCCCGGCGCCTCTTGAAGGCAGCGGATGCCAAGGGGCGCCGGGGCCACTTGTCGGAAGAACAGATGAGGGTCCTGGAACGCATATCCCCAGTGCTCCACGTCCAGGTCCTTGAGAGGCAGACCCGTCTGGAGTCGAGCGGTGAGTGTACATGCATCCTGATTGTGAGCAGTGCGTGTGGTGATTATTCAGTAGTGTGCAGGTTGCACATCTGTTTGTATGGGGTCGAGTATGGGTGGGGGTGTACAGGGCCGTGGGGCTGACACATGCGAGGGCTGGAATGTGTGAGACATGGATGGTGCTTGTGTGTGTAGGCTTGCATGCCAAATGCAGTTGTGTGGGCACACATGTTTGGATGAATGTGTATGTAAGTAGACATGTCCATGATGTCACGCATGTATGTTGTTTTCGGCTGCATGTATCAGCACTGTGTACATGTGCATGTGTGTGTATTTGACAAGGGTGCAACAGTGATGCAACATGGATGCATGTGACAGCGGTATGTGGAAGCCTGATTGGCAGATGTGACATGGATGCCCGTCTGAACACTGCGACACTTGGCAGAGGTGTACACATGCATGCAAGTGTGGTGGTGTGTGTACATGTGTGGTGCACTTCCTGTGTTGCATGTGATGTCTGGCTCACCTTTGGCTGCTCATGCTGTTGTATGTGTATGGATGGTGGTGGCAGTTGCGATATGGCTGTGGTATGGCTCATGTGTGCGAGTTGTAATGACATGTGTGTTGGGGATTGTGATGACATGTCTGAGGTTTTCCAATGCCACTCATGTACAACTGTCATGTCTGTATGTGTCCATTGTACAGTGCCCTGATGCCTGTGTTTTGTTTCTCCCTGTCTGCAGCGTCGACTGATGAAGAGGGCGGAGAAGGTGCTGTGGAGCACAGCGGCGGGGATCCCACCGCCAGCCGGAGACGCAAGGCCCGGCTCCCCTCCCATGTTGTGATCTCGTCGGGGAGTGAGGAGTCCGGTGCCGTGTCCCAGGCCGCAGCTGCTGGGGGGGGGTCCAAGAGGCGGAGGTTGGAGTTGGACTCCTCGGCAGCAGAAGGGGCAGCTGGGACCCCACAGGGCCCAACGGGGGAAGATGGCACGGAGTCATCCAGGTTGGTGGGGGGTTTGGTGGAGGAGGAGGCCGTGCAAGCACCAGAGACGGGGTCTGGAGGTGGGGATCCCACTGGTGCTAGTGGTGCAGTGCAGGACCAGGGACAGGAGGCAGCACAGGCCGCCGCGCAGGTGCCTGTGTGCAATCCTGTCCCTGATCCTGTCCCTGCATCATCTTGCACCAGCAGGGATGCCTACGTCCAGACCCGTTTTCAGGCAGGGGATGAGCTCACGTCAACTGGCCTTCCTCTGCCTGCGGACGTGGCTATCCGGGTCCGGGTTGAGCCTGTCCTGGCTGGTGTGGCGTTGCGTCAACGGGCCATGCAAGGTGACCTGCAGTCTTTTCATGAAGAGACTGCACGTCATCTCGAATGGCTCGTTGACCACGTCAGCCTGCTGGGACAGGTCACCCAGGCCGGATTCCTCCGTCTGATGGGGCTTGCTACGACCCCCTCCTCAACTGGACCCCCTACGCGCCAGTCGTCCTCTGTGCCATCTTCCCACCCATCAGTCACCTGGGTGCCCTGTGGAGCTGCCTCTGACGGTGTGGCCAGGCTGGTGGAGGAGGCATCCCTGCCACAGTCGGGAGTCGGACGTCCAGCAGGGGTGGCCACATCTATGACTGCACCCCAGCCGGCGGAGGATGTGCAGGCAGCAGGAGGCAGTGCACGGGCAGAGGCACAGCAGCAGCAGCAACGTGGTGGGAGCCATGAAGGCTTGGGCCTTCAACATCGGAGGGGCAGGCATCGGCCGGAGGGCAGGAGGACCCAGGACAGAGAGTGTCTTCCGTGTGGCAGCGGTTGGGCCACGCCATAGATGCGGAGCGGCAGCGGGCGGAAGAGGCACGGCTCACAATGGTCAGGGCGGAGAACTCCATGCGGAGGGCCCTGAGGCGGGCCGAGTGCCTCGAGGCAATCCGCAGGGGTTTGGAGGTGGAGACGTCGACGGCCCTGCGGACCCTCGGGGACATGGAGGAGGACCGCCTCCGGGACATTGAGGAGGAGTTTGATGATGCCCTGGCCCGGGACATCCACAAGTGAGCCGTGAAACTAGCCCGCTGCCCTTGTACATAGTTATGTAGGTAGTGTTAGGTTTCATTTTTGTTTTGATTTTATTTGGACCTTTCGGACATTGGCCACATTTTTGTATATAGTTTATTTTATTAGTTAGTGTAGTTAGATAGGTTTCCTTTCTTTTGTTGGGATAATGGACCCTGGCTTGTTCCCATGTACATAGTTCACTGTTGGATTGTATTTTTGTTTCACATTTTAACCATGGAGCAATGGCTTTCTTTTTTATTTACCATTGGATTTTGTTTTGTGGACATTGACTTTGGACAACATTACTTTGGGATTTTATTTTTGGTTTTGCTTTTTTTCACGGACATGCTTCTTTTAATTTTTGTACATTCACATTTCTGTTTCTTCATTTTTTATTCTATTTATGTTTCCTTTAATACATATTTTTTTTGGTGAACTTCAATGTGTGGTATCTCATTGGTTTCATGCATTTCATGATATGTGTTTTGAGATTCACTGACACCCATTGGGTGTATGTGAGGGAGATGTGTTTGTTTCGGAACTTGCAATTGGTGTTCTGTGATGTAATTGCAAATTATGAGTGGGTGGATGCAATACTCGGGTGGGTGTTTTGCATTTGGAGGCTGACCATAGGGACCAGGGATCTAGATTGTGATGACATGTTGGCTGGGGAACATGAGTTGCACATGGGTGCGGGCCTGCTGGCAGGTTCCCCACAGTGCTGGGGGGTGGGGGCAGTGGGGAACATGAGTTGGACATGGGTGGGGGCCTGATGGCAGGTGCCCCACAGTGCTGGGAGGTGGGGGTGGTAGGAGACATGGGTCGGGGCCTGGTGGAGGCTGGCCCTGCACTGCTGGGGGGGTGGGGGTGGTGGGAGACATGGGTGGGGGCCTGGTGGAGGGTGCCCCACAGTGCTGGGGGGTGGGGGGGGGTGGGGAACATGAGTTGGACATGGGTGGGGGCCTGCTGGCAGGTGCCCCACAGTGCTGGGGGGTGGGAGTTTTGGGGAACATGAGTTGGACATGGGTGGGGGCCTGCTGGCAGGTGCCCCACAGTGCTGGGGGGTGGGGGTGGTGGGGAACATAAGTTGGACATGGGTGGGGGCCTGGTGGTGGGTGCCCCTGGTGGCTGGAGGGTGGGGGTGGTGGGAGACATGGGTGGGGGCCTGGTG
This sequence comes from Ambystoma mexicanum, assembly GCF_040938575.1. NCBI lineage: Eukaryota > Metazoa > Chordata > Amphibia > Caudata > Ambystomatidae > Ambystoma > Ambystoma mexicanum. The sequence goes on along the minus strand of NC_090929.1, from coordinate 390,181,719 downwards.
GTGGGTGCCCCTGCACTGCTGGGGGGTAGGGGTGGTGGGGAACATGAGTTGGACATGGGTGGGGGCCTGCTGGCAGGTGACCCACAGTTCTGGGGGGTGGGGGTGGTGGGAGACATGGGTGGGGGCCTGGTGGAGGCTGCCCCAGCACTGCTGGGGGGGTGGGGGTGGTGGGAGACATGGGTGGGGGCCTGGTGGAGGCTGCCCCTGGTGGCTGGGGGGTGGGGGTGGTGGGAGACATGGGTGGGGGCCTGGTGGAGGCTGCCCCTGGTGACTGGGGGGTGGGGGTGCTGGGAGACATGGGTGGGGGCCTGGTGGAGGCTGCCCCTGGTGGCTGGGGGGTGGGGGTGCTGGGAGACATGGGTAGGGGCCTGGTGGAGGCTGCCCCTGGTGACTGGGGGGGTGGGGGTGGTGGGAGACATGGGTGGGGGCCTGGTGGAGGCTGCCCCTGCACTGCTGGGGGGTGGGGGTGGTGGGAGACATGGGTGGGGGCCTGGTGGTGGGTGCCCCTGCACTGCTGGGGGGTGGGGGTGGTAGGAGACATGGGTGGGGGCCTGGTGGAGGGTGCCCCACGGTGCTGGGGGGTGGGGGTGCTGGGAGATATGGGTGGGGGCCTGGTGGAGGGTGCCCCTGGTGACTGGGGGTGCAGGGGGACATGCGTTGGTGGGCAGTAGTGCAAGTTGAAATGTGGGTTGGCTGGGGGTCATTGCCATGGTGGATGGTGTGCCTGCAGGACATGTGCAGGGTAGGCCCCTGTGGTGTGAGCCACCTGCAGGGGCCGTGAAGGGTGTAGAGGGAACACCTGGGAGGACCCACACGTGCAATTCACGTGTGGTGCTCCCCGTGCACCCCTGTAATACACGTACCCTGATGGAATCGCGTGTGGAACTTCCCGCGCACCCCTGAAATGCGCGTACCCTGCTCGCACTGGCCCAATCGCGTGTGGAACTTCCCGCGCACCACGAAATACACGTACCCTGATGACATCGCGTGTGGAACTTCCCGCGCACCCCTGAAATACACGTGCCCTGCTGATGTCGTGTGTGAAACTTCCCCCGCACCCCAAAATACACGTACCATGATGAAATCGCGTGTGGAATTTCCCGCGCACCCCTGAGATACGCGTACCCCCAATCGCGTGTGGAAATTTCCGCGCACCCTGAAATACACGTGCCCTGCTGATGTCGCGTGTGAAACTTCCCCCGCACCCCTGAAATACACGTACCCTGCTGAAATCGCGTGTGGCACTTCCCGCGCACCCCTGAGATACGCGTACCCCCAATCGCGTGTGGAAATTCCTGCGCACCCCTGAAATACACGTACCCTGCTGTAATCGCGTGTGGCACTTCCCGCGCACCCCTGAGATACGCGTGCCCTGTTCGCACGGGCCCAATCGCGTGTGGAAATTCATGCGCACCCCTGAAATACACGTACCCTGCTGAAATCGCGTGTGGCACTTCCCGCGCACCCCTGGAATACGCGTACCCTGCGGAAATCGCGTGTGGAACTTCCCGCGCACCCCTGAAATACGCGTACCCTGCTCGCACGGGGCCAGTCGCGTGAGGTACTTCCCGCCCACCCCAGTGATGCACGTAGTCCGCTTGCCCTGCTGGTACAGGGTTAGCACAGCCCTTTGCGCTGGATTGGGTATATTGATGGCTTTTCCCTGCACGAGAGGCGTTCTTGGGGGCGTAACTGGCGCTGCTGCAGGGTCGCTGCGCCACTGTGCGCCACGGCTGGTTTTGGTGGCTGGAATCCATGAATACGCTGTGCGCAGAAATGTATTTTAGCGCACGCGGCTGGGGCAGGGATTCGCACGCGCACACTGTGTGCCAGCTGCGTGCGCCACTTGTGCGCTGAATTCTATGAATTACCCCCTAAATCGCTTGAATTGTCTTACCATAATAATACATGTGATAATACATTAAAAGAACTGATGATTAAACGTATTGAATTTAATAAAAGGTGTACAGAAAAGGCATGCAATTCTCTACTTTGTATGAAAGCTAAATATCATGGCAGTTCTAACATAGCAGGCAAATTATTAGCCTCATATTTCAAACATAAAAACAAGAAATCTATTATTACCTCCATTGCCTAATCAACTGGTAGAAGAATTACTAATAAGAATGAGAATAGTAAAGCCTTCTTTGATTTTTATTCAGAAATTTACATCTCTGTTACTGCTATAAAAATGGCTGAAATTGACCAATTTTTCAAAAAAAGGTAATAAAGACCCTGCTGAGCCAATAGACAGTACCATACATTTACAAGAAATTAAAAAAGCTATCCTGGATCTTAAAATTGGGAAAGCTCCTGACCCTGATGGTTACTCAATTGATTTTTATAGATCTGTTGAACTTTGTGACCACTTTTTTGCTCAAGGACCTAGCTTTGATTAAGATACCTGGTTTATTAAAAGTTATTTTTCTATTTTTCCAGATAAACTGTGACTCAAAAACATTTGCCCAAATTGTAGCTAACAGTTTAGAACATTATTTGCCCAGACTTATTCATACTGATCATTTAGGATTTCTAAAATGATGTTATGCTTCTTCTACTACTAGACCACTTTTTAATATGCTATCTCACTCTCACAAATCCTCTGGTTTTTCTCACTTTAGATGCTGAAAAAGTTCTTGATCCATTATTTGGCTAATGGTCGTTTGAATCGTTAAAATGGTGTGGGTTTAGTTCTACCTTTTCTAGCCTTATTAAAATCCTATATTCCATGACCTATGCACATCATTTTGGTAATAATACCCTCTCACAATCCTTTCTCATGTTTAGGGGAACTTGTCAAGGCTGCCCCCTATCTCCTGTGTTCTTTAACGTAGCCCTAGAACCACTTCTGCAAAACATTAACACAAATAATGACATTTCTGGGATTCTTTTGAGGAATAATTTAGTTAAGTTGTCAGCCTATGCAGATGATATTTACTTTATTTATCTAAACCTGCTCAATCTATTCTTAACCTGATAACCATGATACATGACTACTCCTTAGTTTCTGGTTACAAAACAAACAAAAGTATGACAAATCAGAAATTCTAATGAATGTTCTCTCTCAAATATACCCTTGTACGGTATGGCATGGTGCTCCCCATCTAGTAAATACCTTGGCTTATATATTTCAAAGGATACTGATACAACTATTGCTTTAAATATATCACTTGTCCTTGATGAAGTAAAAGATATGGTTTCTGTTATTTTTATCCTGGTGAGGTCATCTTGATTCCATTAAATTGACTCTTAGTTCTGTAGTTTTATATTTCATCTCTATGACATCAGTGTCCTTTCCAAATTACTATGGAGCAACGAAAGTACAAGAAGTGCGTTAAATAAATGCAAACTTTCCAAAAATGTGTGTGTGGCAGTAAATTCCCTGATTTTCGAACTTACCGTAGATTATTTATATTACAGTAAATGGTACCATTCCTGCCCAATGAGAATTACTTGATTAGTGACCCCACGAGGGTTAAGATCGAAACTCAATTAATATCCCCACTTTGCCTTTCCCATTTTCTACAAACTTCACAGTGGCTGAATGGCAAAGGATTCCCTCTACTGCACCTTTTAAAACCTACTTAGAACAAACTTTTAATAACATCTTATAATCAAACAGCTCCAGGTAATGTATTTATATGGTACAATCGGCATATTACAGTTCTCCAATTGCATTAGTCGAATTATTATTTTATTTAATAATTATGTTGCTATCCCCTTCGCACAACTGTGTTTACAATTTAATCTGTCACAGCCAATTTAACTCAAACCAACATTTGTCTTTTACATCGAGTATACCCCACACAGATGAGAATTTCTGAACTTTCAAGTAACATTTCCAATCTCTGTTGGTCTGTCAGGCTCCAAATGCAGATGTTATGCATTCTGTTTTTAATTGTAAATTTGTTTTGGCCTTTGAGAAATGTTTGCGAATGATTGGTAATTATTTATAACTTTCATGAACCACTTACGCAATTTAATGATTGGAGCCCTTCTCAATCCATATATGTATATAATATCTTCTCCAAGCACTGTAAGTGATTTCAACCCGGCACTCCACCTAAGTCAATGCCTAGCATGTGATGCACAGCTGGAACACTTAATTATTTATTTATGTCTATAAGTTATTTTATTTCTGAATGATATACCCTTATATCACGCCCCTCTCTTTGAATCCACCCGGTCACACTGAACCAGGAAGCAGACTGTTTTGCAAAGTTAAAAAGATTTATTTTAGGTATTTTCACAATATATATATATATCACACTATTTAATGGTTTATACAATGATCACCAATGGGGTGATTTCACAATAAATCTCTTTAATCACATGAATTAATGATAGGAAAAATAATGCAGCATAGAATAATACTTTGTGTGGGTTCAATCAAAATGCAATGCAATTACTCTTTCCCCCTGCACACTACTCAATCCCCCCAATATGCAGTATCAAGAGATGGAAGGAGAGAAAACAGGTTTCAGGAATACACAATTCAACAACACAGTATCAATCCCAATTTCCCCCATCAAACACAGAGAAAAACAGGAATGATTGCAAACGTCAAAATGGTTTTGAATATGGTTTTAAATGAATGGGAAAACACTGAAAAATTGATTTAATTCACTAAAATGGTTTCAATACTTGTGGGAGCCGCTTTGTATGGGATCAGACAAACATTAGCAATGATTATTGAGTAACTAACAGGTTGAAAACTTAATTCTGAGGTCGGATGCAATGTACAGCTGTTTCACACGTGATAGATTTGAACCAAACGAAAAATTTACGGCAATCTTTTCCACGCGCGGTAAGCGTGATTTCGGAAAAAGTATAAGGAGTTGGGATACGGTTCGTTGGAAAGCTGAGGATGTTAGCTCCAAATTTGGTTTCTAGCATACATGGTGTAGAAGTTATGAAGGTTTTTGTGGAGGTTGTTTTTTTTCAGAAAGAGTCAAAATTTGTAAAACAAGGTTGCGCTTTTTAAAATTACAAACCAGGTTTCTTACACTAGGGAGAATATGAAGCCACAAACTACACGACAGCACAGCCACCAGCCCAGCGACGCCTCTGGATGGTTTTTGCCCTCCGAGATGCTTGGCATTCTTCTGCAAATATATTAGCGCAAAGAAGACTATAGGGATGAGAGAAAGATTCAGGTAAGACAAAAGATTTTCTACAATGCAGTTCTGGATATAATAGAATGGGTTTCAATAGGATTACTTATGGATAAGATATTTGCTAGCGACAATCCTATGCTATGGATACTCACTACCACTGTTTGGAATGGACCCGTCAGAGATCTGGACAGGGGGACTTTGTGGAAAGGAATTCAGCTAGCACAACGGACTGGACTCAAGGCGCTCTGGTTCTGCCCTCAGCACGGCACACGGGGCACTGCACGGCGGGATTGGACTGGATCTGACGGGTTGGTTCTGGTTTGCAGCTATCTGGTCACAGCTCTGCTCTACTGGGTTGGATCTCTGGATTCTGGCAAGAATTCTTAGCAAGAAAGCAGCAACAGCACAGCCAGGCTATTCTTTTTTTTGTTCTTTTGTTCCCCTAACAGATCTGGGGTAAAATATGGTTTCAGGATTTTAAAAGGCCAAGCTGAGAATGGTTCAGCTTTGGAAGTTGGCCTTTCTGCTTTCAAAGTTCTGGAGTCTGGAATATGGATTTCTCTTGCAAAGTGCTCCGCCAGCAATCGGATGGTGGGTAAATGTGTGTGTGTTTCTAGGTCCTAAGCTGTCTCTATTTATGTATTTTCTAAAAGGGTGGGTATGCTGACTTCTAGCAGGCACACCACTAGGTATACTTTTGGTTAGGGTCTTTCCTCTCCCCTGATTTGAGAAGAAAACAGAATGTCATGATGATGCTGTGTTTTATGGTCCAGGGAGAACCTCCCCTCTGTTTCTGCACATGAAATCTATTTTCATACAAGACATATTTACAATTTTGCACACTTGATACCAATAACATATTTATATCAGATATTTGTTGGAGCAAGTATTCATCCGAGCCCCGTTTTGGTGAGAGCTTGGGTCTAGATTTGGCAATTTTTCGCACTTTTGCTCCAGTACCCAATGTCAGATTTGTCCACATTTTTACACATATGTGCGCATGATATCTGGACATAATCATATGAAATTTCATGTTTCTGGCATCACCACAATAGCTACAAAACCACAAATTCTGTAGTCATATCCCTGAACATAGCACAGAGTTCTGAGTATTTTATAATGTGACCAGAATTTTCATATTAACAATACTGTCATTTTACACATTTTTACAATTTTGCACAATCCTCTGTCAGTCCTTTTCAAAAATATACTTTCTTGTGCTTTAAGAATACACATAACTGTCTGTGCCCGCCCCAAAGTTTTGGTGGGTCAAGAGCAATCCCTGCCTCTTTCCTCTAGCAGGGGCTTCTGTTGACAGTTGCATCTGCATATCTTTTCAATCAAGGGAGTCCTTTGTCTCTCCCCAGAGCAGCAGAGCAAAATCCCCTCCCCTCTTCATTAACACCTGTTTGGGAGTTCCTGGCCTTTGATGAGAAGCAGGAGAGATGCCTTTTGTTGGAGAAAACTGTGGAATTTGCTTTGAAGTTCTTTGGCTTGCATCAGATTTACTTTAAAGTCGATTGTTACATTTTCTTAGCTGAAAATAAACTTACATTTTCAAAATAGGCAAACAACTCTAATTCCAGTCTTTTAAAAAATAAAGACGGGTAACACCCAGCAAAGATGCTGGATATTTTCTGATGCTTGGAATCATTATTTTGTAATTTCAGCAACCAAGGAAAAACGGATTTCAGAGCACTTCTGGGTTTCCTTGCAATGAAGCACTGCCTTTCATGTAGTTTCCCTTTTCACTCTGTGGGCAGCCCAATGACAGGTTTTAGCAGTGTGGTCTCCCGTTCCACCAATGACACAGGCAAAGTAGATTGGCGGCCATCTTTCTGGTTTCACAGCACAATTTTCATGGGTTTAGCGCGCATAGGGCTTTTTGCAGCCATTTTGTTAGTCTGGTGCCACCAGCACACAGGGATGTCGCAGGGCAGAGCCTAGCGGGTCAATGCGTCCCACAAGCCCCCCCTTGCGATTTGGCTTTGACTGTCCGTCAAGGGAAGTCGGAAGATTGGGATGATCAGTTTCTTTTCTTTCTGGTCCAAATGTCAAAATTCATCAGCTTCTCCCATCAGTGGTGGATCGACCGGTTCTCCTTGCCAATTCCTGATGAGAGTATGGAGCGATACTCCGGGCCCCTTGGATCTTTCCAGTCCCTGGGCGGTCTTCCTTGGTTTTAGTCTCCATGGTTTCCAATTCTAGGATGACAAAGCAAAAGCATATTTGTACACATTTCCCCACCACTATATGTAGTGGGGCAGATACATACATTTTGACATATAAGGACAATTTTTCTATTGGCAGTTTATTGATAATATAGATGGAATTGTTTTTATAGTTGAAATTCTAGGGAGCTGGAGTGACCCCCTCTGGGGTCCCAGAGGAATCCTCTATTTGCTGCAAAGTGTGCCTAGGATGGCAACACTTCAGTTGGTTGATATGGACCCACTTATCTTCCCCCTCTGCCAAACTGCTTTTGGGGATGCGGATTTTATAGGCGACTGGTGAGATTTTTGTCTACAATTTCAAAAGGACCCCTCCAGCTAGGCAAAAATGTGCGCTGTTTGGCCTGGTTCCTTTGGAAATTGTATAAGTAGACCTGGTCTCCTACGTTTTATTCTTTTCTAGTAGTCCTTAAGTCATAGTGGGTCTTCATGCTGTCTGCAGATCTTTCTAAATTTCGCTGAGCATAGGCAAAATCATGTTGAAGGTGTTTTCTCAGATTTTCAACATACTCATGAGTTGTGGAGGCATTGATCATTGTCTGCTCTTGGGTTCTGTAGAGCAGATGCTGGGGAAGCACCATCCTGCACCCACTTATCAGCTCAAACGGTGACATTTTAGTTGCAGATGAAGGGGTAGATCTGAGGGCCATCAGGATGAGAGGTAATCGAATATGCCAACTTGGCCCAGAATCTGCCACAAACATTTTTAATATGCTCACAATTGTCTTGTTGTATCTCTCCACTGCACTACTAGAGGCTCGCCGGTAGGCAATGTGTAATTTCCTTTTGACCCCAAGTATCTCCCGCATCTTTGTCATTACTTCGCTAGTGAAGTGGCTACCTCGGTATGACTCGATCCTTTGGGGTAGACCAAAACGCGAGAAGATGTGGTTGATCATCAGGGCAGCTGCTGTTTCTGCCTTGCAATTCGGGGCCGGGAGACATTCCACCAATTTAGTAAACAAGCATGTCACGGTCAACATGTACTTGTTCCCACTGTAGGAGTGAATCACGGGCCTGATAAAATGGACTTGCAAATCTGACCATGGCAGTGTCATCCCCCTCTTTCGGAGAGGCGCACGGTGTGTAAGGGATGTTTGCTGAAATTGTGCACACCCCTTTAGGTATTGGTCGAGGTCCTGCCCCATGTGTGGCCAGTATGCAACCTCTCTTAAGATTTCAAGTGTTGTATGAAACCCCCTATGACCGGCTGTGGCCGCATCATGGGCGTGACTTAACATCAGGCTTCGGAATGAGGTAGCGGCCACCCACTGATCATGGCCAGCTAGGGATCTCCTTACCAGCAAACGTCTTGGATTCGGAACATTTTTGGACATTTCATCAACACTCTGAGGTCCTCTTTCCCTATGTAATCGGTATCCGCCAGGGGAAAGTTCTCAGGGTCCTCAATGTGTTGATAAAATTTACCAATTATTGGATCCCCTTTTTGAACCGTAATCAAATCAGCATCTGGGGTCTCCTTACTCCATTGTGCAGTTGAGAGTTCATTGTGAGAATTTGTCTGGCACCTAGTGATAGCAGTGACCTGGATTTCCCCCAACAGGGACTGGATCTCAAGTAGATCCCCTTGGATGGCTCCAGTTTTGGCCAGCTGATCAGCTAGGTCATTTCCAGTTTTGTCTGGCCCCTCTACATTAGAATGACCCTTGATATTTTTCCAGTAGATCGTCATCCCATTCGAGGTGACCAGATCATCAATATTTTGAATTAATTTTCCATGTTTCAATGGTTTGTTGTTAGCACATAGCATGCCTCTGGTTTTCCAGTTAACCAGGTGCTCCACGAACCCGTTCCATACATAATCTGAATCTGTGATTATGAGCAGTCGTGGAGTTGGTCTTGGACAGCAGTGAGGATGGCTTGATGCACAGCCATCAACTCTGCCACTTGACTACTTCGGGGACCAATCTTGCACCCGGCGGATGGCTCTTGGGTGTCATTCACCCATGTATTCCCTACGCCAGCCACAAGTTCTTTTTCCCCATTGTTGTCAACATGGTAGGAGTATCCACCCACATAGACAGTGGGCATTCTCTTACACTGGTTTTCTTCAAAGACTTTGTGTGGGGAATTAAGGTATGCCTCCATGTTGTCCTTGATTTTAAGACTTTCGTCCTCGAGACAGTTTTCTCTGGCACAATCATGCAAGTCAGACAGACCTTGCGCGAGGGGACTTGTTTTGGCCATATCTGACCTCCACAGGAAAGCCTTGCATTGACAGAATCCAGGAAGTAATTCGGGAATTACTCACATCTGCGACCCGGATTCTGTCACTTTGGAGATATTGCAGAGGCTGGTGTGGAGTCTCCACTATGATGTGTTCCCCCTGGATAAACGGGCAGTAATTCTTCAATGCCCACACCATTGCCAGGAGTGCCTTCTCACAATCGTTGAATTTTTCCTCCACAGAGGATAAAGTTTTACTCGCGTAGGAAATTACTTTATTGACCTTGTCATGCTTTTGGTACAATACTGCAGTTAAGCATGTATTTGAGAAGCCTGTCTCCAAGAAGAACTCCTTGTATTTGACAGGGTAAGCTAGGCAAGGCGCTTGTGAGAGGCTTCTTTTGAGTTGTCTTACTGCCTCAGCTTGTTCCGGACCCCACTCCCACTTGACCCCCCCCCTTCAAAAGATGGATCAGGGGTCTTGTGATCTCTGCGTAGTCCTCAATGATCTTTCTACTGTAATTAGTCAGTCCAAGGAGGCTCCTTAGTTTCCGCAGAGTTGTGGGGTCTTTTAATTTCTGGAGTGCTTCCACTTTCTTTTCCTGGGGACAGAGTCCCTGAGGAGTAATCTCATGCCCCAAGAAATTGACATGGGTTCTACACCACTGTGCCTTTTGAAAGGAAAGTTTTGATCCGGCAGCCCTCAACTGGGTCAGAACATAACGGATCTCTGCTATGTGTTCCTCCACAGTCGAGCTTTTGACTAAAACATCATCTACATAGGCCAGGTTACCCCTTTCACCCAGGTCGGGCGTGGCCTTATGTAGAAAAATGTTGAATTCATTGCCGGAGTTGATGTATCTGAAGGGAGTCCGGGTCCATGTGTACTGCTGGCCCCCGAAGGTAAAAGCCAGCTTGTATTGGTCCTCCCTACTGACAGGTACAGTCCAGTACCCATTGGTCAGGTCAATGGCAGTGAATACCTGTGACCCCTGGATCTGGGCCAATGTAGGGAAGAGGCCATGGGGAAGTATGGACCCGTTTTTGTGAGCTCCCTAAGGTCGGCACAGAGTCTCCACTGGCCTTTTTGGCTTCAAAATCCCCAGAACTGGATTATTGAAGGTGCTGTGGACTGGACGGATTATCCCACGGGACTCAAGGTTCTTAATTACTTCAGTAAGGGACTCCATTGATGCGAGAGGTAAGCGATATTTCTTCCCAAACACTAGAGTCATGCCAGGGTTCTTCGGAATTGTTGTTGTGTGGATGTCGGTGCGACCACAGTCATATGAGTCCACCGCAAAGAGATCTTGAAAATCCAAGAAAACTTGTTTCAATTTTTGCTTTTGCTCCAGAGTCTCACAGACATCAGCTAGGTTGACTCTCTCTTCAACCATCTGCATGAAGCCTGGAAAAACATCCGGTTTTGCTATCTCAGCGGCCTCCTCCAGCTGGGTGGAGATGTCCCTGGTCAAAGTGCTGATTTGGACTGGTGGCTCCAGGTGGGGAAAGCAGCCCTCATGGACTTGGAAAATCACCTCGTCCCTCTTGAAGTCACAGGTCACATCTTCCTTACCATAAGGGCAGGAAGTGTACACCAGGAAATTCCCCCCGTGCCGGGTAAAGATCCTGTCTGGTGTTGTGTTGTCATCACTATCACTGTCAAAACAGTCCTTGGGGATTGGTCCTTAACAGTTCATTGCCTAAATCTATGGAGAAATGTCAGTCATCAACCGCCATTCCAATAATGGTGCCTGCGGCTAGAGTGATACTCTTTAAGTCGCTGTTATCCACCTCTATTGGAATGGTGTCATGTTCTATATTGACTAGTGGTGTTGGGTTTACCCCCAACCCTTGCTGTTGGAGAGAAGTATTTAGATGAATATAGGCATCAGGGTTTTTCAATTTCTGTCCACTTTTAACTTTCACTTCCAGTGAGAATTGTTGGGGCCTTTCTGGGATGGTGGCTTCGTTTCCAATCTGAATTACATCTGCATAAGGCAGCAGTTGAGCTGACCTGAATGCTTTCTCTGGGTCATCAAAGCCCCTGGGACAAAGCTTTGAAGTTTATTTGGTCCAAACCAATGGCAAAGCGATTGAGAATGTCACTGCCTAAGTAAAAGGCGGCAGGGACATTTCGCATGACCCAACAATTATGGACTATGCTCTTGTTGCCTATGGACATTTTGAGCATACACCTGCTTAGCAGGAGATGTTTGGAATTGGGTGTTTCCAGATCCTTTTCCCATTTGTCTATCAGTTTAAATGTGGGAATGGCTGGATCTTTTGGGAGTTTGCGGAACATGGCTTTGCTGATGAAGCTCTTACTGTTGTTCACACACACTCGGGCGAGAACAGAGTCCTTCCTTTCATTTAACTGAATAGGGATGAACAACTGCTCTCCAATTTTCTGAATATCAGCCAGGCTTTGAGCTGATTTCTCATCTTTCTGGACTATAGGAGTGGGAATTTCTGTTTGTGAATTTGTAAAGAATGTCAGATTGTTTCCTTTCAGTGTGGAATGCCACCTTACACCGGAAGGAAAGTTGATTTTCAGAAATAGAGAGGACCCCCCATCACCAGTTTCTTGTCCTACTGCTATTACTGTCACGTCTGGGATTTGCTTGTTCTGGAAGTGCCATTTAAACCAGTGGTCTTCAAACTTTTTTGGCCCGGGCCCTCCTGAACAAAATTTGTGCAGGTCGGGACCCCCCAGAAATGCCAAATGGACAGTATGTATTGCGCGCCGTCACCTGCTCCCATCACAGTCGCTGGGCTCCCTCATCCCACTCCTACCCAGTCCCTGATCTCTCCCCACCCGATCACACACCCTGGGATCTCCCCACTATGCTCCCACCACTATCCCATGGTTCCCGCCCATTGTGCTCCCACCATAGTCCCTGGGTTGCCCCAATCCCGTTCCCAACACAGTCTGAGGGCCAGTGGCGGCTGGGGATTTTTTTAAGTGGAGGGGCATAACTATTTCCCCCAAAAATGCCATAGCGACCGAGCATTGTGAGGGAGCCCGAACCAACAAAGGTGGGTTCTGGGGGTTCGCCCCTGTGAATTCTTTTTTAATAATGGGTTAAAAAGTTGCATTGTAGAGCATACTTTTTTTTAAAAAATGGGTAAATAGCCAAACAGTTTGCAATTGGTGCTGGGGGGCCGAGGGGGCAGGCCTGACATTTTTTACTGGACTTCTATGATAGATGTGCAGTAAAAAGATACCACCCTTGTCCCCTGGGCCCAACTGGGCCTAACACAATCAACATGAATATGTGTGTATGAAAGGTGTTGCACATTCACACAGCAATCACTCTATCACTCACACGAGCATCCATCACCATACGCTCACTTATAACATAAGCATACACGCATCCATACACATGTTTAAATAAAAACAATGAACATAAACGTACCTTCTGCATTGGCCTGTGTGTGGGTGCTGAAACGCCCTGCTCCAGGCTGCTCTGTCCGTATGTGTGAGGAGGCGCAGGAGCTCCCACTCGGACATACAGACATGCAGTGCCCCAGCCAGCATTTCCAATGAGCTATGCAATGCTGGCGAAGCAAAATGCCCCAGCACTTGCATGGCTCAGTGAGCATGTGCGGCTGTGGAACTAAACTGAACTGTCAAAGGGAAACATTGGCCCAGGAGAACTCCATCAGCTGGAAAAAGCAGCTGAGGGAGTGCTCACTGTTTCACTGGGCTGGCTCCTTAGCTCCTCCATAATGGGTGAGGGGCCACTGGGTGGGCACCCCCTCGCCATTATGGATGAGCCGCCAGGCTCGGACTGCCTATAGGGCAATGCCTGTACCAAAAATGTAAAATGCTAATGTGGGCCAGTCAAAATGGGCCACCATTTTGGCCAATGTGGACCAGTTTGATGAGTTACTTAACTATGCAGTTAGTCATTTTGACCATTTTTGTTGAATATATCGCAATTTACTTACATTTTAACACAAAGCACCCCCTTGGGTACTATTGAAACAGTGGGCCTCATTACAACCCTGGTGGTAGGGTCCGGCACCCGCGAATGGGCAATTACCGGGTCATGCCGAGTGAGGCGGACCTGATAATTGCCCTTTCGAGAGTGCCGGTACCAGTAGATCCCCATTCCCATTGAGCCCCTAGGGTCAATGGGAATGGGGAGCTTGGATTCACTGGCACCGTTAATAACGGTACCGGTGCATCCGACGAGCTATGCTCGCGGGTGCCACACGGCCTGCCAGGTCAGACCTGGTGGGCTGTTAAGCACCAGCGAGCACAACTCATACTATGGCGGTACGGTAGCAACGGTGCCGGTAGCTTACCGGCACCATTGTTACCGTACCGCCATAGTTGTAATGAGGCCCAGTCTATGACTAAAGGAATGAATATCCATTTACAACTGCAGGCCACTTTTTCATTGGTGCCTGAGACTGTTTCATGCTTCAGCCCGAGCATGTGAGCCACCCCTGCCCATTTCTTCCAATCTAAAAAAAAAAAAATTACATTTTTTTTTTATGTTTCATGCTGAGCTCTCAGGGCCCACCACAGGTGCACCCACGGATCCCTGGGGGGTTGTGCCCCACAGTTTGAATACCGCTGGTTTAAATAACATGGTTGACACTCTTTTTTAATTTTATTGGTCGGCTAGTCTGGGTCCAGAGGACCTTGTTTACACAATTTATTAGGGGTGAAAACCTTCACAGGATGTCATTCCCTAGTAAACAAGGGGTGCCTTCTGGAGTTACAACTATGACCGGGTGCTTCACCTTGTGTCGCCCAATTTTAATATCCAAATCCACAGTTCCCTCGACGGGAATTTCCTTCCCGTCAAACTTCTGAAGTTGTCCAGGAAGAGGGGTGCGAGGAATTTGGTATTTCTCCCCCCTTCCCGAATTCAGTTTATCAAAGGTCCTTTTTAACAGAAGGGTAGCTTGGGATCCAGTGTCCACGAGGGCCAAAATTGTACACTGCCCTTCTATCTGGACCGGGCATAGGATCTTCCCTCCTTCTCCTCAAGGGGGCACAGATAATGTACAATTTTGGACAACTGGTGGGTTAGTTTCTTGGTTTTGGATACGGATAGAGAGGTGATTTGGGCAGAATTCTGTGTGGAGTCTTGGGAATCTGAAAAGAACAGGTGGCAACTAGATATGGGAGAAGTTTTGGGTTCCCCTTTTCATGCTGAGGATTTTGGGGATTGATGGCCGGTGCCAACTCAGCCCCCACATCCACCCAGTCTGGATTTGGATCATTTGGGACCCATTTTTCTTGGGGAGGAGTTCCCCCATCTCTGAAGGAGAAGATCCTTTTCCCAGGATCCTCTGAGGACCCCTCTCTTTCAAATTGGAAGATTTGTACCGCCTCCTCAAAATGGGTCTTTTTGGGCTCTTTACTTCTCCTACCCCCCCTCTGCTCCTTGGGCTGCAGACTTTCAGGGGCAGGAGATTTTGGTTCCGGTTCCTGGGTTTCCAGGTGTTTTTTAAAGATGGGGAAAGAAGCTTCCTCCAAGGTTTTACACCCTCTTCCCCTTGTGCCTTCTCCCTGGGAACCGGTGGGTTGACGGGGTTCTTCCACCGTCATTGCTCTGGAGCACCAGGTCCTGTGTTTGAGGCATTCTGCGCCAGCATGCTCATCTGAGGGTTCTGTT
Organism: Ambystoma mexicanum; assembly: GCF_040938575.1. Taxonomy (NCBI): domain Eukaryota; kingdom Metazoa; phylum Chordata; class Amphibia; order Caudata; family Ambystomatidae; genus Ambystoma; species Ambystoma mexicanum. The sequence continues at coordinate 390,166,545 of NC_090929.1, read as the reverse complement.
GAGCCCTCAGCATGCGACCCAGATCCTGTGCCATGTTTTGGACCAGGTGCTCTAGTTGTGACACCCACTCAGGCTTATACGGGTTCTCCTTTCTCCCCTGGGCTGATCCTGGGAAGGGTAGCTATCCCTTCTCCCAAAATACCCTGGGTTTGGAAAATGTAGGTACCCGTCCACCCTTGGCCTCCCCTCTCCCGGATTGGGTTGTCTGGGCTCAGGAAAGTGGGGAAAGAAAGATGGATTGTTTTGTGGTTGAAAGTTTTGCAGGTACCTGGGGAAGAAATTCTGTCCAGTATTTGGGGAATTACTGCCCTCCTGTGGGAAATGAGGAGGGAAGTTCCCTGGGTTAGCTGCTGTCTGGCTGGATCCCCCCCATTGGGCTGGAGGAGTTCACACATAACCCAGGATGGATTGATTCCCCTTGTAGCGGGGGCTAATGTAGTCAGGAGAGTTAGGGGTCCCATTTGTGGGATTTCCTCCCTGGCTCCCTGACTGTGATTGGCCCGAGGGCCTTCTGGGCTTGGGATTGTTCAGATTCTGTGCAGGCAGGTTTTTAGGCCCCCCCATCTCTAAATCTAAAATGGGGGCAACCTTCACCTCTGCTACCTTAGCAGCAGCAGGGGTGTTGGTTGGTTTGGGGCTTTTTGGATTATTATTTTTTTCTATGGGCTTTCGCACCTCATAAATTCTTGTGGCTTGTTCAACGACCCAGTCTAGTGATCTTTTCTCGTGAAAGTCTCTCACTAGATGGGTCATGATGTACTGGGGGAGAGCGTGGAAGAAAGTATTCACAAACTCTTTGCTGCAGTGTGCACCCTTCTGGTGGTCTGCGTAAAGGCACGCTTTAATTCCTGAACGAATTCTTGTGGGGCCTGATCTTCCCCAGATTGCAAGCTGTAGGCTGCCTTGCGAGCCTCCTGATGATTCCTGTGCACAGAAAAATATTTCAAGATTTCAAGATAGCTGCCCTGTAGGTGGACCATCTAGAATGAGTTTGATCCTCCAGCCCAGCAAAAAAGCTGGAGTATTCTGGAGAGAAGGTCCATTTCACATATTGAATACAGCTTTTGCTGTCCTTCAAATGGAAAGTTTCCATCATCTGTTCAAAGAGCTCTAGGTGCTCCCAAAGTGAATACTTTGCGTTCTTATGATAGGGTGTGATGACGCTCCTTATTGCTTTGATTTGCTTTAGCGGATCGTTGAGCAAGGCCCTTTTTTACCTTATTGGCCTTTTTGGTTCGGGTGACCCTGGTCCACTCCTCCTCTGACTCACAGGCACTGCTACCAGAGGTGCCCATCTGGTCTTCTAGGCTCTCCTGGATTCTGTGAGCCTGGAAATGGCTGGCAGAATGAGGGGGCCTAGTTTCCTGTGTCCTGGGGTGCTCAGAGGAGTCTTCTGATTCCTCCTTACTCCCAGGATTTGATGAGTACCCCCCCACTGTCCTAGCTGGGCAGAGGTTTTCAGGATGCCCTTAGTGGGCCTGCTCTCATGGAGTTCCCCACTAAATTTTACAGTTCTTGGGAACCCATACCCAGATGCCCGCCCATCCATTCCTGGGAGGTGCTGATCCATGAGCCCCATATTCCTCATTGGATTGAGGTCTGCCATCCCCGTGGCCCTTGGCTCATGTGCGCCAGTGGACATGGGGATGGCAGAGTCCAGGGATTGAAAGAGATGAAGGCCTCTGGTACTGGGGTACCTGAGGTTATGCTCAGGTTTTTCCCTTTCCCAGCGAACCTCATCTCCCTCAGCCCCTGCTCCCTGTTGCCATGCAAGAACCTGAGCTTTCTGTTCCTCTATCAAGGCCTTGCTAGTTTCTATCAATTGCTCTTGCATAGCTACCTGTCTGTGGAGCCTGTCATTTTTCTCACAGAGAGCCTCATTGTCTGTGCTTTCTGTGTCGTGAGTACTGGGCCAGTTTTTGCTGCAGGAGGGTTACCTTCTGAGTCCTGTCCATACTGGCCTGGACCTTCCCTACTAGAGCATCTTCCACCCTCCTGGTGTGCTCTAACAATTTTTCATGGTCTTTTTGGAGGTCACCCAGTCCGTGAAGGGCCAGGTGATTTTCTTCTATCTTCTCTTTTAAGTAACTGACCTCCTGGCCTAAGGTGTCCCTTTCCTGAACAAAAGACTGCCTCTGTGCAGCCAGGTCATCCCTCTGTCTTTGGAGCACACCAGCTTTCTTGCGCTCTTCATCAAATTCTGCCTGGGTGTCCAGGTCTTTAAGAATTAGTTTATTATTCTCTTCTTTTTCTTGGCCTAGGCGGTTTGTCAGGGTGACTACCTGCTCCGCGCATGCCCTGTTGAAATGTATTTGCTGTTCCAGCTTTGTCTGGCTCTGCAGTAGAGGGTCCAAACTTTCTTGGTACTCCTTCTGCAAGGCCAGCATTCTGGTATCCTGTTCTACCTTCTCCTGCTGCAGGATACCCATGTCTTCTTTTATTTTGGTTAGGAACTGCCTACTTTCGTTTTCTGATTCATGGCTCCTCTGTAGCCTTTGCTCAGCAGAGTCCAGATCAGTTTGGGCTTTTTCTAATGCTTGCAGTTGCTTGTTTGCCAGATCTTGGCCCTCGGCATATTTGTCCTGTATTGCTCCCATATGGAGGTACAGATATGCCGCTATTTTGGCAATCTTGCTTTGCTCTTCCTTTGCTTTAGGGGCCATATACAGTTCACTCTGGGCCACATGTAACAGACCCTGATCTTGCCATGTGTCTACTCCTGTTGCAGTGGTCTGTTCTGTGATTGCCTGCAACCACACATTCTGATCCTGCTCTGTCCATTCACCCCTTACAAATAATTTATGCAGTGGGTGTTCTTTAGCCTTATTGATTTCTACCAAGGTCGCCATTCTGGAAATATTAATTTCCTTTCTGACTCACAGGAGTTTATTTTATTTTTGCAAAACAGACCAATTCCTTAGAGTGTTCCCATTAAGGGGTGCTTTTCTCAGTGTAACACAGCATGGTAGCCCAACAGGGTTTATGTACCCCGTTAGTTAGCACACTGTATTAGACTGTCACAAGTGGTATATCTACTTCAGAAATCTCGTGACGAGCCCCCAATCTTGTAAGTGATTTCAACCCGGCACTCCACCTAATTCAATGCCTAGCGTGTGATGCACAGCTGGAACCCTTAATTATGTATTTATGTCTATAAGTTCTTTTATTTTTGTATGATATACCCTTACATCACGCCCCTCTCTTTGAATACCCCCGGTCACACTGAACCAGGAAGCATGCTGTTTTGGAAAGTTAAAAAGATTTATTTTAGGTATTTTCACAATATATATATATCACACTATTTAATGGTTTATACAATGATCACCAATGGGGTGATGTCGCAATAAATCTCTTTAATCACATGAAGTAATGATAGGAAAAACAATGCTGCTAGAATAATACTTTGTGTGGGTTCAATCAAAATGCAATGTGATTACTCTTTCCCCCTGAGCACTACTCAATCCCTCCAATATGCAGTATCAAAAGATGGAAGGAGAGAAAACAGGTTTCAGGAATACAGAATTCAACAACACAGTATCAATCCCAATTTCCCCCAGCAAACACAGAGAAAAACAGGAATGATTGCAAACGGCAAAATGGTTTTGAATATGGTTTTAAATGAATGGGAAAACACTTAAAAATGGATTTAATTCACTAAAATGGTTTCAATACTAGTGGGAGCCGCTTTGTATGGGATCAGACAAACACTAGCAATGATTATTGAGTAACTAGCAGCTTGTAAACTTAATTCTGAGGTTGGATGCAATGTACAGCTGTTTCACACTTGATAGATTTGAGCCAAACAAAACATTTGCGGCAAACTTTTCCGTGAGCGGTAAGCGCATTTGTGTAAATACTATAAGGTTTTGGGTCTGTTGGAAAGCCGAGGATGTTAGCTTCAATTTGACACTTACATTTCGTTTCTAGCATACACGGTGTAGATGTTATGAAGGTTTTTGTGGAGGTCGTTGTTTTTCAGAAAGAGTCAAAATTTGTAAAACAAGGTTGCGCTTTTTAAAATTACAAACAAGGTTTCTTACACTAGGGAGACTATGAAGCCACAAACTACACAACAGCACAGCCACCAGCCCATCGACACCTCTGGATGGTTTTTGCCCACCGAGACGCTTGCCTTTCTTCAGCAAATATATTAGCGCAAAGATGATTTTAACACTACTATTTCCAAAGGACTATAGGGATGAGAGAAAGATTCAGGTAAGACAAAAGATTTTCTACAATGCAGTTCTGGATATAATAGAATGGGTTTCAATAGGATTACTTATGGATAAGATATTTGCTAGCGACAATCCTATGCTATGGATACTCACTACCACTGTTTGGAATGGACACGTCAGGGATCTGGTCAGGGGGACTTTCTGGACAGGAATTCAGCTAGCACAATGGACTGGACTCAAGGCGCTCTGGTTCTGCCCTCAGCACGGCACACGGGGCACTGCACGGCGGGATTGGACTGGATCTGATGGGTTGGTTCTGGTTCGCAGTTATCTGGTCACAGATCTGCTCTACTGGGTTGGATCTCTGGATTCTGGCTGGAATTCTTAGCAAGAAAGCAGCAACAGCACAGCCAGGCTATTTTTTTTTTGTTCTTTTGTTCCCCTTACAGATCTGGGGTAAAATCTGGTTTCAGGATTTTAAAAGGCCAAGCTAAGAATGGTTCAGCTTTGGAAGTGGGCCTTTCTGCTTTCAAAGTTCTGGAGTGTGGAATATGGATTTCTCTTGCAAAGTGCTCCACCAGAAATCGGATGGTGGGTGAATGTGTGTGTGTTTCTACGTCCTAAGCTGTCTCTATTTATGTATTTTCTAAAAGGGTTGGTATGCTGACTTCTACTAGGAACACACCTAGGTATTCTATTGGTTAGGGTCTCTCCTCTCCCCTGATTTGAGAAGAAAACAGAGTGTCATGATGACGCTGTGTTTTATGGTCCAGGGAGGACCTCCCCTCTGTTTCTGCACATGAAATATATTTTTCATACAAGACATATTTACAATTTTGCACACTTGATACCAATAGCATATTTATATCAGATATTTGTTGGGGCAAGTATTCATACGAGCCCCGTCTCGCTGAGAGCTTGGGTCTAGATTTGGCAATTTTTTGCACTTTTGGTCTGGTACCCAATGTCAGATTTGTCCACATTTTTACACATATGTGCGCATGATATCTGGGCATAATCATATGAAATTACATGTTTCTGGCATCACCACAATTGCTACAAAACCACAAATTCTGTAGTCATGTCCCTGAACATAGCACAGAGTTCTTAGTAGTTTTAAAACGTGACCAAAATTTTCATATTAACAATACTGTCATTTTACAAATGTTTACAATTTTGCACAGTGCTCTGTCAGTCCTTTTCAAAAATATACTTTCTTGTGCTTTAAGAATACACATAACTGTCTGTCCCCGCCCCCAAAGTTTTGGTGGGTCAAGAGCAATCCCTGCCTCTTTCCTCTAGCAGGGGCTTCTGTTGACAGTTGCATCTGCATATCTTTTCAATCAAGGGAGTCCTTTGTCTCTCCCCAGAGCAGCAGAGCAAAATCCCCTCCCCTCTTCATTAACACCTGATTGGGAGTTCCTGGCCTTTGATGAGAAGCAGGAGAGATGCCTTTTGTTGGAGAAAACTGTGGAATTCACTTTGAAGTTCTTTGGCTTGCATCAGATTTACTTTAAAGTCAGTTGTTACATTTTCTTAGCTGAAAATAAACTTACATTTTCAAAATAGGCAAACAACTCTAATTCCAGTCTTTTTAAACATAAAGATTAAATGGTTGCAACCTATATTGCTTTTGATGGCAAGTCACTTAATTTCAACCATGTGATTTTAACTGCACAAGTTAAGCTTCCAATGTAATTAATTGACAGCTGCCACACAGGCAGCCAGCGGTACTGCGCCCATTTCTGATAGATTTTACAGACCAGCACACTTTTTAATGTGGATATTCTTGTGAGGGAATCTACTTTTCCTGACATTGTGTGCTTATGTGGATTCTTTAAATAAAGTGACGGGTAAAACCCAGCAAGGATGTTGGATATTTTCTGATGCTTGGAATCATTATTTTGTAATTTCAGCAACCAAGGAAAAACGGATTTTAGAGCACTTCTGGGTTTCCTTGCAATGAAGCACTGCCTTTCATGTAGTTTCCCTTTTCACTCTGTGGGCAGCCCAATGACAGGTTTTAGCAGTGTGGTCTCCTGTTCCACCACTGACACAGGCAAAGTAGATTGTCGGCCATCTTTCTGGTTTCACAGCACAATTTTCATGGGTTTAGTGCACATAGGGATTTTTGCAGCCATTTTGTTGGTTCTGGTGCCACCAGCACACAGGGATGTCGCAGGGCAGATCCTAGTGGGTCAGTGCATCCCACAGCACATTAAATCTTTCTATTTGTTTTGGCTTTCATCTCATTTCATCTTATTTCCTCTAATTGAACAAATAATCTTATTTAATGAGTTTGGAATTGTGCGTGTTCTGCTAAAAAAAATTGAAACGTTTCAAGCTTTTTCAAGTGATAATATCACTAAATTCATTAATAAATGGTATGATTTCACTAGGTACCTTAATAATAAAAATTGAAAATAGATCATAATAGATAATGATTACAAGGGACAAGGGCGCGGGGTGTTGAGTCCCGCTCCTGCAACACTCTCCATTGTGAACCGCCCCAAGAGGGTCTCCATATCTGCCACAGACTTTGGCCATGCCTGCTTTGGTCTTCTTCCACTCCTGCTGCAGCCCGCAAGGTGAAGCCCGCGGGACAAGGGCACGGGGTTTTGGGTCCCGCTCCTGCAACACTTTCCATTGTGAATCGGCCCAGGAGGGCCTCCATACCTGCCACAGACTTTGGCCATGCCCCCTTTGGTCTTCTTCCGCTCCTGCTGCATCCCGCAGGTTGAAGCCCGTGGGACAAGGGCGAGGGGTGTTTGGTCCCGCTCCTGCAACACTCTCCACTGTGAATCAGCCCAGGAGGGCCTCCATACCTACCACGGACTTTGGCCATGCCCCCTTTGGTCTTCTTCCACTCCTGCTGCAGCCCGCAGGGTGAAGCCCGTGGGACCAGGGCACGGGGTGTTGGGTCCCACTTCTGCAACACTCTCCATTGTGAATCGGCCCAGGAGAGCTTCCATACCTAACACGAACTTTGGCCATGCCCCGTTCGGTCTTCTTCCACTCCTGCTGCAGCCGGCAGGGTGAAGCCCGCAGGACAAGGGTGCACGGTGTTGGCGTCCCGCGGTGTTGTTAGCGGATCTGTGGGTCCCCACCGGAAACCATTTGCTCATCTGAACCGAGAGGTGAGATTGTGGTGCTTAAGCCAGGAGGGCAAGGACATCAGCGCTTTGGGGGTGGGGGGCACCAGAAACAGTGACAATGGAAGTAAGGGAAGCGATGGCAATGGCTTTTTCACACTCTTCCCCCTTCCCTCTATGTATCTCTGCAAGTCTGCCCTCTTCTCAAGTCTGTCAGTCTTCACGGGGGCTGAGACAGAGCCCGAGCTTAAAACTAAGCATAAGTTGCGGGTGGTCCGTTGAAAAGGGGGACTTCTCCCACCAAGCCAGGCCAGCATCACTGGCTGTGCTTTTGTTCAAACCCCCTGCACTGATAGAGCTCCCAACATTGACATTATTTAAGAGCCACTTGGTGAATCTCTAACCTGCTCCCCCAATCTCCTGGGGATGGTCCACCTTACAACAAAGGATATCGGCCGACCCTTGGGGGATACCCCTGATGTTCCTATTCCTACCCCCACTTCACTGGGCATTTTTTTAACCAATTTTACGATGTCTTGCCTTGGAACCACGGACCCAGGACCTGGGGGGGCCTTTGAACCTCTTGGCTCACCATTGATCTCAGCAGTCTGGCCCTCACCTCTTCCGACCCTCTCCTGATAAAACTCATGCCCAGCTCTTGTTACCCTGCCCACTTCAGGTTCACCTCCCTCTTCACCTCCCTGTGCCTACTCTTATTCCTTCTGCACTGGATTCGATGGCTGCGGAGTCTGATGGGGCAACTGAGCATAGCTCCAATTGTAGCACCTGGAGTGAGAACATGTTGCCAGCCTTATCAGGGTCTAGCTCCTTTCTAAACCTCACCTCTCTTAGGGCCACAAAGCTACCCACTCACGGAAGCCAATCCTGTCTCAGTCAACACCAAAGGGGAACCCACAACATGGGGGCTTGTCCCTGCGCACGGGTTCTTATGGAATTGGAAGCTATAAAAAAGATCCTATTGTCCCTGATTGAGGCCCAGGGGAAGTCCAATGAGGGGATGGGAGGGGAGGACTCAATAGAGGAGTCTTCTGGGCCGCCCACAGCTCTAACCACAGTCCCTAGTAAATAGGAGTCTAGCATAGGGTCTATATGTCCAATGGTGGAGCAGTCCTCACTTGTCACTGGCCCCAGAGAGCGGCACACCAAATGCATCAAACCAACCGCGATAGAGGCTTGTACACCACGTGCACTAAAGTCATACAGTTCCGGGAGGAAGAGACCCAGTGAACGCAGTCACCAACCAAGGGGGTGCTTACCCCAGTTACATCTGTTTGGGGATGAAAGAATAACCACTGTCTATCTACATAGGGTACCGAAACTGCTTTCTGGCAAGAAAGAACCGAGCAATGCACTCTCTAATAAATGCCTTGACTGGCTTCGTACTGTGGGGAAATGCCCTTTTGTGACCAGGGAAGATTTGGTGGGTTGCCTTAGAATACCCAGTGTGGGAGATTCGCTTGCTGACTCTGTTAAACTGTTCTTTAGGAACAAGCAAATGTCTAGTGATGTCCTGGGAAGCTCTAGGCGCCATGGCATGGTGGCCAACAGCAGGATTATTCTGAGCCTTCACCCATTTATGGGACATGTAAATCCCCCTGCAACCGCTCTCCCGAACACTGTCTTATCTGGAGCAAATTTAACACCCCTGGATACAAGGATGGTTGGGAGTTGATGGGTCTTGGGTATCTGCATTTGTATATGGCGTTTTGTTGTCCTTAATTTATATTAACATTTCTATGTTGTCATATTGCAATGTGGAAAATGTAGAAATGTTTTGTTAGGCTGCACTTTGATGACCTATGGCCGAATAAAGTTTTCTTGATGATGGTGATAATGATTATAGCTACAAATTGTATTTGTATATCCTCAGTTTCTTGAATGAATGTTACATTAACTTTAGGACATAATCCAATTGTTGTTCAAATTTGTTGTTAAATAGTGTTTATCAAATCTCTTTGCATTACCAAGATTAATGATTTTGTTAATTACGCTTTTGTAACGTTTTATGACTAAGGTCAAAAAGTCATTTAACAGTAAAACTCTATTTTTGGTTTAACATATTTTAAAATTGGAAACTGCTGGGGTGCGCATAGTAAATGACAGAATATAAACTTCTGGGGTACAGTAAGTGACAGAGACGTATGAGTAGGACAAAGAAAAAGTGAAGAGGGACAGCTGCACTAAATACATACATAGAGAGTGTTACGGGAGTGCTAGTGGTATTGGTTGTGAATAAACTGGGAGAGATCAAATTTGGCAAGGTATTGAACTCCGGTGTGTCTCTTACTAGAACTGCTAGCATACTACGATGAAACAGTGCTAATGCTGGGCAGCTGTGCACGGGTACATAGGTATGCTATAAACTATACTACAAACTATATTATATACTATACACTAAATTATATTAAACTACATACATTACACTACATTGTATTATACTATATTATATGATACTTTGTACTCCATACGTATATTAATACTAAATACTACACCACGGTACTATAGTCACAGTTATTCCTGTTTCATTGACTCACAGGGAAAGCATCAGGAGCCAAAGCTAGGATCTTCCCGCAGCAGAGGCAAGACATTGTAGAAGAGGAGGTTGCATGGGTGCAGGAATTGTATCTAAAGAGAAAGTAGCTTGCAGAGCTATCACCCTGCTGAGAAGAAGAAGTAGAAGCCTACCTAGCAACAGCAATCCGCCAGGCTCCCCATCACAGCCACATCCTTCAGGCATCCATGTCTAACAATAAGATAAGAATATGTCAGAGGTTTTAGGCAATGCAGGTCAAGGAGAAAAATATGGGTGCCATGATCAGCTACATTTAGGTGAGACTAGAGCGAGCCTCTGGCAGGGGTTGCATTCCATAGTTTCCTTGTTCCATTTTATGTTTGTTATGTTTCCTTTTTAAGGTTAATTATTTTTCACTGGACACTATTTTTGATTTTGGAGCATATAGTGGTGCTGACATCATGTGTGGTATATTCAAAAGGTGCTAGAAGCTGTAAATGCCACTTCACAAGACCCTGTTGGATAGGAGCCAGGGACCTGGAGATCCTGGCTTCAACATTTTGTTGCATCACATACGTGTTGATTGCTTTGTGCTGGTCCAAGTGGCCTGTGAAGCATATATAGTGTCAACTTCCACCAGGAAGATTGATGCATTATGAGGCCAAGTAGGTCAAAGGCCATTCGCGTTCTGCAATCTTCTCAGCATCTTCAGAGCTTTGGCAGAATTGCTGAAAGAGCCACACATTTTGTGACATATGGCAGTTATGTTGGCAAACGTTTTGTCCTTTGTAGGAAGTCATACTATATATAATGTAGAAGGAGTGCACAAAACAGGGCACATACTTATTACTGCCATCTGCCATTGCATGTACAATCTTGCTGCTACTATTGCTCCTCACACAAAACCAACAGTCAACGCTGTTCATCTAAGCCATCCCAACATCTTGGCATTTAATATAGCTTTGGTGTTTGCTTCTGAAAGCGCTTTCTCCATGATATACATAGAGTTGCTTACTGGCAACTTTTTTCAGTATGGCCGTTAAGGTTAAATAAATTGTTGCTGAGCTAAACGTAGGTTCCTTTAAAGTAGACTAATATGTGGTTATGTTATGTTAAGTTGTCTTATACCATGCACTGTTATCATTGGAATGGTCTCAAGGCATTCACATGATTCTGCAAGAAAGTGGGTTGAGTAGATTAGTGAGGGAAGAGGAAGTAGGGCAGAGGTTGTGCTTTTCTGTTGCTGCTTGTAGAACCAGGAAGAAATGGCGGCTTGTGCAAGTCTGATTTCTAGGTGTGTTCAGATTGCGTACACTGGGGTTATTGTTTCCGGAAGGGCAATGTCCTGTGATTTGGTTGTTTGCTTGCATCAGTTAATTTCATGGTGGGCGTGTGGATTGTGTGTTTTTGTGCAATGAGGCTGATCCGTTAGATCATGTGAGGTAAGTGTGGGTATGCTGGAGAGGAGTCAGGAGCGGGGAGGATTAGTAGTTGGTGTGGTGATTTAGTTTTTTTGTTGCTTTCGGAGTTTGTGGTGTCATTGGGTTTTCTTATATACCCTTGCTATCGCTTGCGATGGCCATTTTATGCAATTCATTCTGAGTTGAATAGCCAGGTTTGTAGTCATTTTCTGAAGGTAAGGTGGTCTTCTGCCGTTCTTAGTTCTTTCAGGATGGTGTTCCATAGATTTGCAATTAACCTTCAGAATGCGGTTCCTCTGAATTTCCTTTTATTTGCATTTATTTGTTTCAATGTGGAGCTTGTCGCTTGATCTGGTTGGTAGTGGTTGATCTTGGCCTGGTGGAATTCAGCTCCTTGTCTGTGCAATGATTTGTGGGCAAAGCAGATGTAGTCTGTTGCCTGTCCACTGAGCCATGCAGCCTTGTGGCAGACCTCATTCGTTTTTTTCTGATCGTTGCTAATAAAAGTTTTTATCAAAATCAACCACTGCAACTGTGGAAATACATGTGCGGCTGGATATCTATTTTCGATATTTTTGATTCATGGCATAGATAAGTTCCTGGAATTTTCCACCAAACAATAGGGCAGGAGTTGGACTGCACACATTTTGAACAGATTTCTATTTGTAAAAATGTGCTAAAGTATAGTTTCTAGAGCACTTTGCTGACTGTGAAAGCGTACTGACTGGAGAGCTGTTTGGCACGGTATACCATTGTTTCATCAACAGTCATATTTACAACTGCCTTTTTTACAAGTACAGAATTATGAAAAAGGTCATCAACATTTTGGGGGATTGGGGAAGGGCAGATAAGAGGTTGGGGGCTGGGCAATATTTAAGAATAGGTGGCAGAGGGAAGGTTTGTGGGAAACCCCTCCAAGAAAATGTCGATGACCTTTTTCGTAAATGTGTACTCATAAAAAAGGCAGTCGTAGAAATGACTGTCTATGAAAGAACATAGGACCGTCTGGCACATCAAGTGATGACTAAAAACGGGTAGGGGTGTCAGCTCTGTATCATCAGTAGGTTGCAGGGTCCAGGAGCCTGATGCCTTGCTTACACCTGTATTTGGATGTGTTTCAACAGCTCCTGCACTATCATCACCATCCTCTTCCATGGCCATAAGCACTGTTTCTGACAAAGAAGTTCTATTTGACAACCCTCTATTAGTATTTTGCTGAATAGCATGCTATTCCCCTTGATGATTGTTTTGCAAGTGACTCTACTGTCACCTGGTGCCATAAAATGTGCTTGGCCTCCACAACACATCATTTGCTTGCAGAGTGTGCAGTTTGCAATGTGGTAATTGTTCTTATTAATGGGAAATAAATTGCAGCTGACATGGGCTTTTTCACGTTTGCAAAGTCAATGACAGAGCTTCTTATTTTGGTGGTCGTGCTGGCAGATTGAGTGAACCAACGGCCCCTTAGGTTATAATACTGCTGCCCCTTGCTGCTAGTGTGCTCCCAGTCACACTTGTACTACTTGAGCTACTATGGCTTAATTTACTTTCTCCTGGGCATAGACATAACACTTATGGGTACCACATTTGCAGTATGTTTTGTGGTGCTCTTCTGTAGCACAATCATACTTGTACTCGCACGTCCAGGTCTAGCATTGCAGTTATAATCACCTTCACTAAAGTGAGGCATCAATTAGTAGATCCTCCTTTTACCAGGGTCTGCATGGGTTACTGACCCCCTCGCCTGAAAGGGGTGATCCTGAGAAATTGCTGCTTTTGGCCTTTTTCTCACTCTCACTCTCACTCTCATGGTACTCATTCTGTAACTATCAGATGTTACCTCCTGTTGGTGCACCAGATTTGCATATACCAAGGTATTTCACCTGTATCAGCAAACATGTCTAGTGCTTGACATATAAGTTGGCCTTGACATCGAACTTGACGTTAATGGGAGTTGTAATTGTTGTGTAAATATGCTGGCCCTGCTCTTTTCTGTCACTGAGAGCAACATTTGTAAAAGAAGCTCAGTCAACAGTTTCTCTGATGAAAAATACTTTTTGTGAAGTATGGCCTAGCCTAGCAGCGGCTCATCTGCCAGCCTTCGTATGTTGGATTCCAGGCCTTAATCACAACCCCTAGTATGTGAGCATATGGTTTGTGAGTGTATGTTTGTGAGAGTATGGTGCACAAGTGTATGATGTCAGTGTTTGGCGCAACAGTAGCATGTGAGTTTATGATATAAACGTATACATTTCATGCATGCAAATATGAAAACACATCAAATGTACGGCGCATGAGTGTATGACATATGATTGTGTCATACGAGTGTGCAGCGTATGTATGTGTGGTACATGAGTGTGTGCTGTATGCAGTGGTCGAAGTGTACGAAAAGAAGTAGTGGAGCTATGTTACTTGCTGGTCTGCCCCACTCTCCACAAACCCCATTGCTGTGCCCCTCCCACACACAGTCTAAACCCCCAAACAAACATACCTGTTATTTAAGGGAATGTTCAGTACAGTGCACTGAAGTGCAAGCTTCAACTTCTTCCTACACTTTTATTTTAAAACTAAATCGTTCCGGAACGGTTTCTTTTTAAAATAAAAATATAGGAACAGTGAAACTGAAAAATAAAGTACTGGAGCACCGCTCCCGACCGCTCCCGCCCACTTCGACCTCTGGCTGTATGAGTATGTATTGCGCCTGGTGTATGAGTGTTTGGTGTGTAAGTTTCTAGCATGTGAGTGTGTGGTGTCTGAGCATATGCCATTTGAGCATATGGTGGGTGAGTGTACCATACAAGAGTATGGTAACTCAGTATTTGGCATATGGGTATTGTATGAGTGATACAAAGTCAGGCAAAATGTGCATGTCCTATACGCCTCTTATACATACGAAATATCACTTTAAAATAAATAATGATCTTAATGTGAGTTTTTATATGTATAGGAGGTGCCTAGGCGACTGACAATGTACATCTCACACACGTCTCCTATGCGTATGAAAATTCACATCAAAGTCAGTCCTGACATGTACATGTACAGTTTGTGAATATATATTTTATACATGTATGCAGTGTATTTCTGCTATATGTTTCTAGTACTAATGAAAACTCGCATCAAAGTTAGTAATTTTCATTTATGTAGGAGGCGTATCGAAGATGTACATTTCGTAGATATAGGAAAAGAGCATTCCATATATGTCTCATTTATAATTCAAAACTCACATCAAAGTCTGTTTTTACATATGCATGTATGCAATATCCATGTGCAAGCACAGTTCTCACATGCACGTGTACATTTCATATACGAGATGTACATTAATTCTATGCATGAATGAAATATAAGTACATCTTAAAACTTGAACATTTAAAAATTAGCCAGCTCAATTTGAATAATGTACATTAACATATACATTTCATACATGTCCCTGTGAAAACACGTAGAAATTAATGCATATGAGTGTTTGGCATCTAGCTTGTCAGTGTATGGTGTATGTGTGTGGTGTATTTGTATTTATTAGGAGCTTTGCCAAAGCGCCATACAAAAAAGGGATGGTATAACTAATGTGCATAACATAAATAACCAAAAAAATAAACCTTTGGATATATTAGAGAGGAGATGATGTTTAGGATGTGCACGAAAGAGAGGAAGTAGGAATATATCTAATGTATGTAGAATGGTAAAGAGTTAAATGTTTAAGGGCTAATAAGGAACATGAGCGAAAGCGAGATTCAGTACATGGTAGTATACGCACAGTAAGTAGGAGCTGGGACTGGGATTGACTGGAGTGGGCCGGGACATAGAGAGAGGTCAAAGAGCAGAGCTACGAGGGAGGAAGACCGTGAAGACATTTGAGTCTAATACAGAGAAAGCAAAACAAAAGATATAACTCAAACGATATCCAGAAAAGAGAGTGGGGAGCAGGGAGAACCACAGAGGGAATTCAAAACAGAGAGCATGCAGGTACGATGAGAGGCAAAATGAGCAAAAAGAACTGAACAACGGTAATCAAGGTGGGGAAAAATCAAGGTAGTAATGAACATTTTTCGTAGCGTGAAAGATAAGGAAAGTGTGAGCTTTATGGATGTTACAGAGTTGGAAGCAATACAAATGAGCAATGTAGGAGATGTGTCTAGAGAAAGTTAGAGAAGAGTCAAAGATGACACCCAGATTTTGAGCAGATGGAGAGAAATATAAGGAATAGGGAAGGAGGGAAGAGTATAGGAGGGACAGGTGGTGGGATGGTGGAGGCAGTTTTTCGAAGCATTAAAGTGAAGAAACGTTGTGTTCATCCAAGATAAGATGTCAAGGAGACAGTCAGAGATGGTTGCATGGAGAGAATCAGAAAAGGAATAGAAGGAAAGAAAGATTTGTGAGCCAACCACATAGAAATGAGAAGAGACAACAGAGGAAAGGGGAATGTTTAAAGTGAGAAGAGAAGGGGGTCCACAACTGATCTCTGGGGAACACTGTGTGCAAGGAAAGAAGGGGAGTTTGTGCCACCCCGGGAAACAGAGAAAGAGTGATAAGATAGATAAGATTTAAACCAATGTAGAAGAGTAAAAGAAAAACGCAGAGAATGCAAAGTAGACAGAATTGTAGAATAATCAACAGTGTCAAATACATCAGAGAGATCAAAAAGGGTGAGACAAGATGAGAGCTAAGTGTGGCAGGTAGATAGAATCGAATTAGATACAGGGAGTAGAGTAGTTGCAGAAAAGTGAAGTGGGTGGAAACCACATTGGCTTTAGGGAAGAAGCGAATGGTGATCTAGATAGGAGGTGACTTGGGTGTAAACCACTCATTGTAGAATCTTGGACAGAAAAGGCAGAATTGAGATAGGCCAGAAATTAGATGGTAAAGAAGGGTCCAGCATTGCTATGTTTTTAGGAGAGGTACAATAACAGCAATCTAAAAGTCAGACAAATTAAAGAGGGAACTCACATCAAATCCTGTCCTGACTTTGATGTGAGTTTTCATATGCATAGTGTAAGGGGTTTCAACCCAGCACTCCACCCAAGTCATTGCCTAGCGTGTGATGCCCAGCTGGAACCCTTAATTATATATTTTTATGTCTAAAGTTCTTTTATTTCTGAATGATGTACCCTTATATCACGCCCCTCTCTTTGAATCCCCCGGTCTCACTGAACCAAGAAGAAGGTTGTTTTGCAAAGGTAAAAGATTTATTTGATGGATTTGAACAAGATATATATATCACACTTTTATGAATTTGAACAATATCTAGATATCACACTATTAATATTTATACAAGATCAGCAATGAGTGATATCACAATAATCAACAATCTCTTTAATCAATAGGAGTCTGGATGAGAAGAATAATGTAGCATAGAATAAAACTTTGTGTGGGTGCAATGAAATGCAATGATAGGAAATTGATGCAGCGCAGAAATAAAACTTGATATGAATTCAATCAAATGCAATGTAATCACTCTTTCCCCCTGATGCTGCTCAATCCCCCCTAACATGCAATATAGAGATGGAAGGAGAGAAAACAGGTTTCAGGAATAAACACTCTACAATGCATTTTCAATCCCAATTCCCCCCGGTAAACTTAGAGAGAAACAGGAATGATTTTAAAAAAGGTCAAATGCTTTTGAATGTGGCTTGTAATGAAAAGGAAAAACAATCAAAATAACTTTAATTTGCTAAATGGGATTTAGAACTAGTGGGAGCCGCTTTGGATAGTTCCAGGTAGACACGAGCAATGATGATTGAATAGCTGGCAAATAGGAAACTGAATTCAGAGGATGAATGCAAAGAAATAGCTTTTTTACATCTGAAGTTGAGCCAAATGCAGAATCGCTGCAAACTTTTCCACACGCGTTAAGCGTGATTGTGGCAAAACTATAAGGAATGCGGTTGTGGATTCGTTTGAAATTTCGTTTCTAGCACGTACGGTTCAAAAGTTATGAAGGTTTTAGTAAAGGTAGAGTTTTCTCAAAAAGTGTCAAGATTTCAAATGAAAGATGCGCTTTTTGAATACTGCAAGGATTGGCTTTACACTAAGGTGCTATGAAGATGCGAGATACCGATAGTACAGCCACCAGTCCAGAGGCACCTCTGTCTGATCTTTGCCTGCTGTGACACTTGCCTTTCTTCAGCAAATATATATTATCTCAAAGATGATTATCACCACAATCAACACAGAATTATATGGATGAGAGAAGGATTCAGGACAGACACAAGAGATTCTACGATGCAGTCTAGATATGTCGGAATGGGTTGGATGGGATTTACTTAAGGATAAGAGAATGGCTATGGACAGTTCTATGCTACAAATACTCACAACTGGTTTTGAAATAGGGCTGTCAGGATCTTGTCAAGGGTTTTAGACTGGGATCTGCTAGCCACCGGACAGGTTTCAGGCGCTTGGTTCTGCACTCAGCAAGGCACTCTGGTCTCTGCACGGCTTCTTGAACTGGATCTGACGGGTTGGATATCTGGGTTGCAGCTCTGCTCTACTGGTTTGGATCTCTGGGTTCTATCAAGAGTTCTTGGCAAGAAGCAGAAAAACAGCACAGCTCGGCTGTTGAATTGGTTGTGACCCTTGGAAGTTGGGGTTAAAATCAGGTTGCAAGATTTTAAAGGCCAGCTGAGAAGGGTTCAACTTTGGAATGGGCCTTCTGCTTTCAGAGTTCTGGAGTCTGGATCTGGGTTCTTCCTGCAGAACGCTTCGCCAGTAAATCAGTTCATGGGTGAATGTCTGTGTGTCTCTCTAGGTCCTCAACAGTCCCTATTTATATATTTCCCAAAGGGGTGGGTAGGCTGATTATACTAAGCCCAACCCTCTAAGAAGCCTATTGGTTAAGGTATTCCCTCCCCCTTGATTTGAGAAGGAAACAGTGTGTCATGATGTGTCATGTGACGCTGCTTTTATGGTCCAGGGAAAAAACCTCCCCTTTGTTTCTACACAGAAAATCTATTTTTCATATGAAACATATTTCCAATATTACCAACTTGCTGATAATACATATTTACATCCCAAATTAAATAAGACACGTATCCATCAAAGTCCCATCTTTTTAAGAGTTTCGGTTCACAAATGATGGTTTTTCACGCTTTTGGTTGGTTACCCAGTGTCAGATCTGTACCAATATTTCCACATACATGCACATAGCATCTGGGCATACGCCTGTGAAGTTTCATATTTTTAGCATTATCACAACTGCTACAAAGTCAACATTTTGATAGTTCTTTCTCTGAATATCGCACAAATTCCAGAGTGGTTTTAAAACGTGACCAACCTTTTCATTTTAACAATCTATAAATTCCAGATTTTTCCAAATTGTTCACAGATTTCTATGAGTCTTTTTCAAAATATACTTTTCTGTGCTTTCAGAATAAACAAAATTATCTGTCCCCACCCCCAAGGTTTGGCTGGGCCAGAGCAATCCCAGGCTTCTTCCTGCCAGCAGTTGTTTTCTGTCGACACCCAAATTAGCATTTCCTTTCAGTCAAGGGAGTCTTTTGTCTCCTGTCAGAGCAACAGGCCAAAGCCCTCTCCCACTTCCTTTCACAACTCCCTGCCAGTTCCTCAGCAGAGAGCAGGGGTAAAATTCCTTTGTTTGGGAGAAACTGTGGAATGTCTTTGAAGCTCAGTGTGGCTGTCTTTAACTTACTTTTAAAACAATGTTTAAAATAGTCTTTTTCTAAAATCCAATTTACATTTTTACAAATATAGCCACAAATCTCTTAATTCCAGCCTTTTTAAAACATAGAGATTGAATACAAAAAAGGTAGCAGGCGCCCCTCTCTCGAAAGAACAAGGCATGATAACCTGTTCAGTGGTTATTAACCACATTGAGAGTTCGCAGCAGGACAAAGGCTGAGATGCACATGGATATTTCCCATCTGTGAAAGGCACAGTGAGAAAAAGCAGTGGCTGCGAACTTGCAAGTAGTTAATAAGCACTGAGCAGGTTATCAAGCCTTGTTCTATCGAGAGAGGGGCGCCCGCTACCTTTGCAACCCATAGAGATTGAATGGTCAACCTATATTGCTTTTGATGGGAAGTCTCTTCTTTTCCATACTTTGATTTTAATGTACAAGTTTAAATTGACAGTTTAAGTAAATACCAGCATTTGACACAGGCGAGCGGCGGTATTGCGCCCATATTTGACATATTTTTCCAAGCAAGCACCTTTGAATATGGATTTTCTTCTGATGAAATGTGCTTCTCATGACATTGTGCTTAGGTAGATTCTTTAAATAAAGTGATGTTTAACACCCAACAAGGATGTTGGATCTTTTGTGATGTTTGCGAACCATAATTTTGCACTTTCCACAGCCAAGGAAAAACTGATGTTTAAAGCAGTTCTGGGTTTCCCTTGCAATGCAGCACTGCTTTTTCAAGTAGTTTCATTTTACTCTGTGGGCAGCCCAATGATAGGTTTTGGCAGTGGTCTCCTGTGTTATCACTGACATAGGCAAAAAGGATTGGCGGCCTATTTTTCAGGTTTCTCTGCGCACTTAATGCTTTTCGGCGGCCGTTCTGTTGTTTTGATGCACACAGCAGCGGCGCACAGTAATGTTGCAGGGCATAGACTAGTGGGTTAGAACATCCCACAATAGGAGGTTTATACAAGATCCACATTTCATACATTTAGGAAATGTATATCTTCTATAAGTACGGGAACTCAGATTCAATTCATTCCTGACATGTACATGTTTGAAATGGACATGGACGTGTGCATTTCATGTAGGAGATGTACATTCCTTCTATGCATGGATGAGATACAGTTTATCATAAATTTGACAATTTCAAATTTGCCCGGCTTCAATTTTTAAGATGTACATGTACATTTCATACATTTACATCTATCGCATGTCAGTATTTACCATCGGAGAAGCATATGAGTGTTTGTTATAAACCTATATGAAATGCACATGTCATATACGCCTCCTATATGTATGAGTGAGGATTGACATTGATGTGAGCTTACTTTTCATATATATAGGATGCACATTCATTCTACATATGCACAGCTCAATTTTTAAAATGAACATGTCCATTTTGAGCATGTACATATACATTTTGCATAGGAGGTGTGCATTCATTCTGTGCATGCATGAAAAATAGATGAATCTAAAAATTGAGCAGTTCAATTTTCAACTTTTTTTTAGGCACATCCTAATGAGATCTAAGTCCCCAAAATTGAAGCAGACAATTTAAAGGCAAATGTGTTTTTCTACCTATGGTAAAATCCCAGTTAAAAAAAGGTTCAAAATGCAATTTAAACAGCATTTCCTTAAAATATGAAGCCATCCGTGAAAAATTCTAAACTTTTCTATGCAGGGGTGGATACCTCCAAAATATTCTGTGGGACTTTTTCAGACTTTTCCATGGAAGGGTTCAACAGTTATTTGGGAGGCCCCAGAGACAATTCATCTTAACCTAAACTATGCTATGAGCTAGCCTGGTATCATAATGCATACAGCATGATTCACTACCTAAACCACTGTTTTACATAAGTTGGACGTGTTATCTTTTTTGATTATTCTGCAAATTACTCAGAAAATCCAAAAGGTATTTACTAAGGCAAATAGTCATCCCAGTTGGAACTTAAACAAGGGCCAAAACCTGGTCTAAGTGTCTCCTAATGCCCTCACAAAACACACCTTTGCCACAAAGACACTAGTGAAACATGCATTGGCAGAACGTCCACTAGCATAAGTGAATTCCAAATGCAAATTTGACACAAAAAACTTGTTTAATCTTTTTCATACAAATATACATATTTTCCGCACACACCTGAACGCACGAGGGGCCCTTCAAATCAGTAACACGTCATATTCAGGATGGGGATTCAGAATAACAAATAATACGAACGATTCAGGAAGTTTGACAAAATGTCTCGCCCGACTGTTTTATTTTCAATTGTCTAAAACAGGGAGTTACAACGGACAACAACCGATGTCACTCAAGCGCTCTCAAAGTATTTCATAAAAAATTACATTTTTATAGCAAAAACTCAACATATGTGAGGTCATACTATGTGGAAAACTAAGAAAACCTACGGGATGTTGTGGTTGGTCTAAGGGGAACATATAAGTATATTTTATTTATAGGGACGGGTTGTGATTGGGTCTCTACAGTTAGGTGGACAACTTATGCCCACCCCAGTGCAAGTCATCTTCAAAAGTTATTAGAAACACAATACTCCATTGGCTATCAAACTATAAGCCCCTTTGTTGTATGGCCTTCTATAATTGGTTGGCATGCCTGTGCCCTTCTGGAACATTCGGCTCACTAGCAGCACCTAAGCTGGTACCCCAGGTATCAATGGGTGGACTTTACCATGTCTCCCTACCCAATTAGCCCAACATCTCTCATCGCTCATGCTGTCTGCATTCAGACTGTCTTTGAACTTGTCCATGCAAAGTATTGCTGCTCCTCATAATAAAAGGGAGTATGGGCACACTCTTATCGCTGTCCAGGGCTGTACGCCCAACTCCTATTTCCATCTTTGACTCTCGTGACAGGAGACCGCATTTCGGCCTGTTTTGCAGCATTTAATTTTCTTGAATTAATAAACTTGGCACTCATGATGTTCTTTCCTGCACCTTAACAAGGGCTGATTCAGCTTCTCACATTCACAGTTCTTCAAGGATAGATAACCGGTTCTTGACTGCTCCATCCTTTGACACCAGACCAGACAACTATTCCAGGCATTTCATCGATCTTTAGCTGTTTTCTTTCTGTGACACAGCCCTCTGATTCTTCTTTCTTCGTGGGTATGAGCTTACTAATGGTGTGACACTGATGTCCAGATTCTACATAATGGCGGCACTGCCTGCAGTCTATTTACTGCGTACAGCTAGCCTTTATGATGACTTAGTCTACTTGAGTTGCTGCATCTGTACAGTTATAAACCGGCTTGCATTTTCTGCAGTGCTCTACACACATGCAATCTTCATTCTGCATATGAAAGTTTGCTTGATTCTTACTCTGTCATCAGATTCTATAAGGTCTATGCACCTTCTCCTTTGACCATTCTTCTCAGTCCGTCACGCTCATTTCTTGTGACATCACCAGCCTCTCTTTCTATCATCTTCATATTCCTTCAGGGATCTCCTCCAAGATGTTGTCACTCTACAAGGGTACATCATATAGGGTCTTCTCAATGGATACCTTTTCTCGAAGACTCTCAGTGGAACTGGCACCATCACTGGCATTGTGCATGTCACAATTTCTGGCTTCCAACATATAGGCAGGATAGGAGCAGGACTTCCTGCAGAGGCATTCAACTGCTTATCTACACACCTCAAAATGTACTACACCCATCCAAATTCCACTTTTGCATTTTCACACGTACACCGTTCTGGCAAGTGTAACATCTGACACATCTGAATTCCACCAAACCTATGCCTTGGAGTTGCATCTTTTATGTGCACTAGAACACCCCTGACACACCCTCAAATCTTGGAACACCCATTGACGTACCACAAATCAAGGACCCACCCACTGGCCCACCTTCAAAATACACATACCTCCACCCAATCTACCCGTATCAGGTGACTCAAGGGTACACCATTATATAGTGGAAGATTTGCCACTGAGCACAGAAGATCTGACAGGCAATGACAGACTTTATACCACTGCCTAACAAAACCGCTATTCAATCACACAAGGTTTCGAGACCAAAAACAATCATTGCCACACGCTTTTTAAACGTAGCATTGAATGTGTCTCTGTGAATCAGCCAAATAACATTTAGACAAGTATCAAGATGCCTGAAAACACCTTCAGACTCCCACAAGTCTGCAAGACATAGTCAAACATGGCCTCAAACAAGATGATGTACACAGGTTGAATTCATTCATGCCCTCAGTCAGACTGCTAACATACAGGCAAGGCTTAAATAAGTTAAAGACACCACCCCTCACACGCATCAAGAAAAACATGCTGATTGCTACATCCAACACTATTTAATACACTACTCGTATTGGCCCCTTCAGATGCACATGGCATTCCACCATGGCCAGCCATCATGGTCCCCGGGAGTTCTCCCAGAGGAAGTAAAACCTTACAGAGGTTGAGATGGAGATCCTGGAACAGTTTAACCTCAAGGACCACACTATATTGTGCAATCTACCTGGCCACCACTCTACCACCATACATAGGGAGCACCATCGCAGAGGGTGATGGAAGATATCAATTGTCTATATGTGGGTCTCTTGAGGAAAACAAGAAGAAGTGATGTAATGAGAGGTGCCAGTTGAAGGACAAGTAGTACAGCATCCAAAACTCCAATCATCCTGCATAAACGTAGATTGGAGATTCTAGGAATCAACACCACAAAGGAACTCAGACATAAGGACAACACATATAATATAGCTCGGTGTACAGCAGAACTGTGCCATACGCCACTATATATAAACCTGGTTACATTGCAATCCATAAAATCGCATAGAGTACCTCACATAAAGGGAACCTGGGGACGCCATAACTATAAAGTTAAGAAGGTATGAAAAGTGCATTTGAACTGTCTGTCCAACATGCTCAAATGAAACAGGTTAATGCAATCTCCTATGTCTAGCAGCATAGGGTCAATAGTCACTCAAAAACACAAGAACCGCATAGCCACATTCATCTCCAATCCTTCTTAACTGTCTGATGAAAAACCTGCCACCTGTAACAAAAGCATATCCACACATTTCCCTGCAGAGATTGAGATATACAATTCAGCACCATCAGACAGGTGGGGGCCTATTGCAGGGACGTCATTTTGCCAAAATGTCTGGGGTAGTGGAAGTGACATCACACGAACCTTGACCCCCCTGATGACATCACAGGAAGTGATGGCAAACGACTTTCAGATTTTTTAGATGCATCTGGCACCTGTGTTTCCAGGTGCTCTCATTTCAGCCAGATATAAGAACCGAGGTACATTTGGGGAATGCTATTTTCCAGATTGGACATGGGTCTATATGTAAAACATACATAATACGGTATTTCTAACAGGGTAACCGAAATTTGGAACGCAGGCTACTTACAGTTAGTGTATGAAACATCTATAGATCAATGGACACAGACATATGTGTTATCTGTGGCATTGCTGTGTTAAACAAGCCAAAAAAGCACTGACATGAGGAGGCGTGCGCTCCTGTTTAACCAGGCGAAAAATGCTGCAAGAGCAAGGCCTGAAAATTAAGTCATTGACCAGGATTTAGTATCAACAAAATTCCCTGGTTATAAATGTATATATGATTCATCTATCACTACGATAGAAGAAACCTATTAGACTGGTCTGCATGCACAGAGGGGAGTGTACCTGATGATGTTAACTTTGGTGCAGTATAATACCTGGGAAAGTTTATTTCAATATACCCAAGAGCCCCATAGTTGTTATTATCTAAGCGTAATACTGGATGCCAGAGGACTTTAAAAAAAACACCATTTAACCCCTTAAGGGCCAGGCTATTATGCAAGGCTATGCAAAAAGGACAAGCATGCTCATCATTGGCACTTTGTAATATCATTGCTGCACACATAAATTCATAGCACCACACAGTTATTTAAAATTGAAAAACACCCACGAGTTGCTTCACACCCGGGGACTCACTGGCAGACTTCAAGGCGCGCACTGCGCAATACCCCTTTGTGAGACCCAGTGGTGCCCAAAGGTGTAGCACAAAATTTGGCGGCTCCCCTGTGAGTCATGCTGTGGGGGCACCCCCAAGGTCTTTAACAAAGCACAGGGCACGCCACACTGAGGGCCGTTCCAGACCACCACATATGCGGAATGTCCATGATGATTACCACCAATCATCACCACCATGATGATGGCACCATCACCCAAAAATAAATGTTTAACATAATTAAAGAGATGAGAAACCCACCAGGCTGTGACAACACCCCAGCCCCCTCAAAGAAACTATGGAACGACCTTGCAGAACACTTAAAAATAAAAAATGACATCCGTCAAACCATACAAAACCTACCAACCCACCACAACATACTACAAAGCGAACCTATCACAGAACCTCAGCAGAAACTCAAAAACGTTCCTGAAATATCAGCAGAGGCATTCGCAGTGCTGGTAAAACAGAGCAAGAAAGCTGCATCACCCCTGGATCCCTGTCCCCCTGACATCTGCAAATCAATCCTCACACAAGGAACGCCAGCAGAATACTACAGAAACCTTCTGAACCTATAACTAGCAACAGGAACTGTACCGAGGACCTTCAAATCAGCATTTATTAAACCACTTCTAAAAAACACAAGTGAGGACGTAGAAGACCTCTCCAACTACAGGCCGATCTCAAACATTCCCTACCCGGCAAAGCTCCTGGAAACCTATGTCTACAAACTAACCCAACAACACGTAGAAAAACACCACCTGCTAGACCAAGCTCAAGTCGGTTTCAGACCCACAAGAGGAACAGAAACAGCACTATTATCCATCTGGGACAACCTAAAAACGAATGCAGACTCAAGCACAACCTCAGCCCTTATCCTACTTGACCTCTCAGCAGCCTTCGACACAGTTAGTCATGACACCCTAACCAAAAGATTAGAAGACATAGGCATAACAGACAAAGCACTACTCCAGACTAAATCATTCCTAGCAGATAAAACAGAAACCGTATGGATTAAACCCTTCAAATCCACTCCAAGAGCTAACGACTGTGGAGTGGAGTGCCACAAGGATCCTCACTATCACCACTGTACTTCAACATTTATCAGAATCCGGTTATCAGAATCTTCAAAAAGTACAACATTACATGCTACAACTACACTGATGACACTGAAATCATCTACAAATTCAAAGACACCCAAGCCGATCATTCAACCCTAATCGAGTGTCTAAAAGAAGTCTTCAACTGGATGACTGCCAACAACCTAAAGATCAACCCAGGAAAGACAGAAATCATGATCATATCCAAATACCAACAGAATGAAATCGCCATCCCGTGGCCAACGGAATTGGGAACCGCACCATCACCATCGAAGGTAGTAAACAATCTGGGAGTCATGATGGACAACACCCTAACCTTAGAACCACAAATAAATGCAACAGTCAAGAAATGCTTTTTCCTCCTCCACAAGGCAAGAATAATCCTACCTTTCCTCTCCTTCACGCACAAAACACTCACTATCGTTGCCCTCATCATGTCAAGAATCGATTTTGCAAACAGCCTCTACCTCGGAATACCAGAATACCTCCTGAAGAAACTACAGCGGATCCAAAATGCAGCAGCCAGACTAATCCTTAAACTATCAAGAAGAGAACACATCACTCCTGCTCTATAAATACTACACTGGCTACCAGTAAAACATTGCATCACCTTCAAAACAATGTGCATAACGCACAGGGCAATCAGCGGACAAGGAGCAGACTACATACAGAAGAAAATAACAATCTACAAGCCAACAAGACCCCTCAGGTCAAGCAACGACATCCGCCTGGAACCAAAACCATACCTCAAGAAAAAACTTGGAGGCACCTCATTGTACCACTTAGCCGCAAACACCTGGAACAACATCCCATAAGAAACACCAAAGATCACCTAAAATGTTGTAAATTACTAAAAACCTGGCTCTTCAACACCACAGACTCAAAATGAAAACCGAAACAGAAAGGAATAGGGATGACTTAACAAAAGTGGACACGGACATCTCCCAGACCCGACAGGGTAGCTCCCACGGCACCCGGACGAGTGACGCCGAGCATAGAGTGGAACTCAGGCGACACACATGGAGACGGACTCAACAACCCCACCTAACCCCACCCAACACCCGCACTCGCCCCTTAGTTCCCACCAGGTACCACAGTGTTGTGAAATTGTCGGGATATTATCAAACATCACAACAACTGAGCTATGGACATTGACAGGTGAACTGGCCGTATGGCTAGGAAGGGAAGGCAGGTAGGGCTGCGAGGGAGACAAGGAGGAGGGGGGCAGATTTGAAAGGGACCTTCAAGGCCCGACGGTCCCAGATCAGGAGAAAGGCGCTGGGGTGCTTCCGAAACCCATCTGGGGAGACTACAGAAGCCGAAGCCCACCACCTCAAGTGAGGATGGAAATGCCAACTAATCAATTTGCACTAACAATTTCCGCCCTCCGCATACATCTCTCAAACTCGAAACCAAACACAACCACAACAAACCTCACAAACTTCACTACATTGCAACAACAAAACAAAAACACACATAGACTCGCACAACAGTACATGACAACTACCGGCTGCAAACACCCCAGGCCCAACCAACGGACCCACCGGTCTGAGGCCGCCAACAGCACATCACTGCTCTCTTGCACTTTTCCAGCTTCCTCCAACTAACTCCCCTCCCTTCCTCTTTCAGAGCCGCCAGAGCGCCAGGGGACCACTCTGGTGGTGATAGTGTGCGGTACAAATGTCCTTTAACATTAACATGTGAAAGAAGCAAATATGCTTTTTAATCAAAGCTTAACTCTTTAATGTAAACATAGAGAGAAGGGTGCTATGCCTGGTCAACAAATATACTAGCCACCAGTGATAGCTGGTGAGTTGTTTTTTTGGTGGGTGTAAATATTTGCCACAAGTATGTGATTGCAACTGTGCATAGCGAGGGAGCCCGAACTAACAAAAATGGGTTGGGGGGTGGGATGGTGCCTGAGGAATTTGTATCCCTCCCAAGTGTAAATGTTTTGAATAATGGGTTAAAATGGTGCATTACAAAGCACACTATTTGGAACAATGTGGGTAAAAGGCCAACAATGTGGGTAAAAGGCCAACAAGCGGGTTTGTAGGGTGTAGGGTAAATCATGAAAAAAGTACAATAGATGCAAGTCACCAAAAGTGCACCGGGCATTCCCCAATGCATTATCATGCTGGTCCCTGCAATATATGGCAGTATAAAAAACATTTGTATGCTGGCTGTGCCCATACGTTTCCATGCTGACTCAACCAACATATGCTAGCATACCCATATCAGACCATACTTATGTTTGCTTTAAGATGTTTTTCTTTAGCATCATTACTGGCACTGGGCACAAAACCTCACACTGGATTCACCACACAGGCACACACCGAACCCCACCAAGAATATTCAAACACACACTACCACATGTATGCTCACTCATCCACCAGAAACTCACTCACACCTTCTCTTACATGCACTCGTTGCATTCTCTGCACAGGCACACACCCACCAACCCAGAACATTCAAAAACACGCCATCACATTCATACTCATTCACCCACCAGTCACTCAATTATGCACTTTATCTTACCTCCAATCATTGCATTCTCTACACAGGCACATACCCATCCACTCATTGCAGTCTCTACATAGGCACATACCCGGAACATTCAAAAACACACATCACTTCACTTCTCATTCACCCACTTGTCACTCACACCTTCTGTTCCATCCACTCATTGCAGGCACATAACCACCCACCCAGAACATTCAAAAACACACATCACTTCACATCACTTCTCATTCACACACCAGTCACTCACCCCTTCTCTTACATCCACTCATTGCATTCTCTACAGAGGCATCCACCCCTACACCCAGAACATTCAAAAACACACATCACTTCTCATTCACCCACCAGTCACTCACACTCCACACATTACATTCTCTGTGCACAGGTACACACCACCCAAAACATTCAAAAACTCACATCACATCCCTACTCATTCACCCACCAGTCACTCACTCCTTCTCTTATATCCACTCATTGCATTCTCTACGCAGGCACACACCCACCCAGAACATTCAATAACACACACCACATCACTTCTCATTCGCCCATCCTTCACATACATGCATCTGACACGCACTTCATACATGCAAACCACACATATTACCAGAAAAAAGCCTTCTTACCTTTTTCTTGCAGCGTCAGGCCTGTCCTTCCATGCCCCTTCGGCGCCACCGTGCCGCTCACAAACAGGAACAAGGAAGCTGCGAGAGCTTTCTGGTTCCTGTATGTGAGCTGCAAGGAAGCCAAGGGAGAAGGGGTTGGACCTGAACGTGGCATGTGACATGTGCCACATGTGACAGTCAGCTCCAACCTCTTCTGAGTGCCTCCACGGCCCAGCCTTCATCCTGATGGGTGATGACTGGGTCAGCGACCCAGCAGACCTGGTGTGGCAGGTCGGCCGTGGCCCGGGAGGGCCCGCTACACCAGGAGCCCCCGTTTAGTTTTGGGCAAAAATGAATATGTATTTTTTAAAAGATTATTTTTTTAAGTTGGGGTCACAATGGAGTCCCAGGGGTTGCAACTGGGGCCCCAAGGGGTCACAGTTGCAACCTATGGCGACCCCCAAATGATGTCCCTGGCCTGTTGTTTCCAAAAGGCAAAGGTGAAATGAATGAGTGGGGGCAGTATAGAGTAGGACCAGATGCAAGACAAAGAGCCAGACTGTCTGAACTCATTGGTGTTCTGAGTAATGAATGATATAACACTGCAGCCCTCAAATGAAGTGTCTGCATTATTGGACAAGTACTGGTCCTAGCGAGGGTGAAAATCTGAAATTGTGGTCAAACGTTTAAAGAGCACTTAGCATTGGGCTTAAGCAATGCATAACACATACATGCACATGTGTAGGGATCAGGAAGAATGCTGAACAATTTCTTCAGTGTACCCCAACGTCATGTACTAGAGAAGAGGAAAGGAACGGAGAACCATGACGTAACAGTGCTAAGGAACAGGATCTTAGACATGCATACACTTTCTGCGTGGGACGCAGGTGTCCTACTTAAGAAATGCATCCCACTCGCCCTCAGTCCCCTGGCTCAGCATCCAGGCTTCTCATGTTGTTTAAGTCACACCCCGATGGTACGTTTCTCTATGATTGCCAGGTGCACAGCCTATAATTTTTGCTGCCCAGTAGGACTCGCACTGAAGATTGGCTATACACTGTGACACTCACAATGTCCTGGCAGGACAAGTATAGGTGCCACATTGCAAGACCTCCGCCTAGGCAGCCAGGGTCACTGCATGCTCCGAGCACTCTTGTACGGAGCAAAAACAAAGAGGTGATGGCTTGGCGGTTTAGAATGAATTTTAACCTCTGCCAATGTCCTGGGCAACCCTCCAGACCATTGTTCTTCGCCTGCCAAGCCATTACAGAAGAGGAAAGACCATATGCAAATCAGGTGTGGTCCCACCCCAAAAGGGGTAGTCCAGGTCGAAATGGTAGGTCCCATCTTTTCTGCACGAAACCACAAACATCCCCAGACATGTTTCGGCCTTATTGGGCCTCATTAGTGAGGAGTAGCCTGGGTGTCTAGGCACAGAAGGCACAAGACGCACATCTGGGTATACCTGTCCCACTCGGGGTGACAAAGCAAAAACAAAGAGTGATGGCTGGAAGTTTTAGAATTAATCTTAACCTCTGGCATTGCTCTGGGCAACTCTCCAGAACATTGTTCGTCGCCTGCCAAGCCACTACAGAGTCGAAAAGACCATATGCACATGTATGAACATATCATGCAGGTCACTGTATGCCGAGTATCGCCAACAACCATAGTATTGTTTTTGCACATATTCAGGAACAGCACCAAACCAAGTGCTAGTGTGTGTTCGCTTCCACACTTTGGGATAAAGTAAAAGATGATAACATTTTTGGACAGTACCAAAATAGCATCCCAGAATCGGTTCTACGTGTTATTTTTGTTGTCACTTTGTCCTCATTTGAACTTTATTTGTGCAGTTTTCCTCCTTGTCTTTTTCCTCTAATTATTAAATATGGGGAATTCTGGCCCAAATCCCTCTCTATCCCACCCTCAGACCCTTCAACACATCATCACCACCACCACCCCCCCAGACCCTCTACCCCACACACATATCTATGGTGGTCAGTCAAAATGTCAAAAAAAAAGTTGAATGACAAAAATATCGAAAAAAAATATCGAAAACAAAATGTATTCTTTTTTTATTTATATGTATTTTTTGGGTTCGGTAAGTAAAAAAAAGGGGTAAAATAAAAAAAATAGAAAAAAAGTGGGGTTGGGGGGAACCCCCCCATTTCGAAAAAAAAACGTATTGAAAAAGAAATTCGACTTTTTTTTTTCAACATTTTTTTTTCTACATTTTGACTTTCGACATTTTTGTTTTCGACCAAATGACTATAAACCCATATCTATATATGTAAAAGTGAAAATGTGTTTGTGGCGGGATTTATGGCGAAGCATTGTTCCTTATTCAATTCCACACCATTTCAACAATCTGCAACACATTTTAGCATAGTTGCCTCTTAGGGCCCTCCATACATTACTGGCTACATGACATTTGGACAACCCACCACTCTACCGGGATTTCAGAAAAAGTCAAATGTGTTTGTGGGTTTGTTGTGAAGCAATGTTCCTTATACAATTCCACACTGTTTTACCAATCTGCACCAAATTTTCATAGGTACCTGTTAGGACCCTAGGGACATTACTGGCTACATGATATTTAGACACCCCACCCCTTTTCCTGCATTTCAGCACCTTCACACATAAGAAGGTTGCTTGAAATCGGCGAAGAATCAATGTGGTTGTAGAAGGACAGGTCCCGACAAAAATGCCACAGGAACAAAACTCGAGGTCCAGGCCTAGGATCAGATTCAGGATATGTATCTGGACACAGTTACTGAGTACTACTCAATCGATATGGTGGTGGATACCGACAAAGCCATAAACTATCCAACAGAATTCCTGAACTCACTCGACCCCCAGGGAATGCCACCACATCAAGTTCGAATGAAAGTTGGGTCACCTATCATGCTGCTTCACAATCTCGACCCACCTAGGCTGTGTAATGGCACAAGGCTAAGCATTAAAACATTGCTGCCCAGCGTATTTGAAACGACAGTGTTCACCGAGAAGGGAAACAAAAAATCGTCTTTATAAACAAGCCTTATAATGAACATGTCCTTTAGTAATATTGAACTTTAGGTCCATAGTTGTTGGCACCATCGTCATCATGTCACCCATCATGCTGCTCAGGAATTTCCATGTTGTTCTCACGTACAGTTATATGTTTCAGAGTGACTTTTTAAGAAGAACAATACATTGGGGGTCGTTACAAGGTAGGAGGTATCCAGGCCGCTATTAGCGGCATGGCTACCTCCTTACCGGGTACCTTGTCCGGGTTCCTTGAATGAGGAATTACCGGGCCATTCCGACCTTGGAGGGCCCAGTAATTCCTCATTCAAGGAACCCATCCCCATTCCCATTCGAGCCCCCATAGGGCTCAATGGGAATCGGGAAGTTGCTAACACCCTGGTTTTAGCACCCTGGTCTGCTCGTGGGACCCGCTAAGGGCGCCTGGTAAAAGCAGGCATCCTTAGCGGGTTCCCGCAAGCAAACTCATAATGAGGCGGCAATGGGTTGACGGCTCCGACACCATTACCGGTGCCATTAACCCCTTACCGCCTCACTCGAAATGACCCCCATTGTGTTGTGTAGTCTTTATAAGAAAACATTTTTAAAATGGGAAATAATTCAAAAATGTTGTGAATTTGTCTTTTCACCTTTCTTATGGAGCCTTTCCGAAAAGCGTAAATGACACTGTGTATATTAGCTAGTCATTTATAAAAAGAAAAATCGAGGAAAACGACAACGAGGAAAGCGACAACGAAAATTACACATCCTACGGCAGAAACAACGCCTTCATGAACAGCCATCCCAATAATGTTGCATCTCTTTCCTGGTCCTTCAGTGTGGCACTGACATCAAACAGAAGTTGCCCTAACCAGCACTTATATTATTAATTGGAATATGGTGATAGAGGCTAAAAGGAGGGCTAGCTCTTCCAGGGCCACCGGACAGAATGGCCTAAATAAGTATATGTTCAAGGCAGCTTGTGAAGTATGGGGTTCCCTACTGGTTGGGTTTTCTCAACAGATACTTGTCAGAGGAGTCTTGGCATACATCTTATGTATTGCCTATATTTAAAAAAGGGGATCGCCTTAATCCATGTAATTATAGGCCATTGATTATTCTGGGGGCTGATCAAAAATACCTGCATCCTTCCTATTAAAACATCTTGAGCAATGGGCATATAAACTGGACAAAATGAAGAAATTCCAGGTTGGCTTCCGCAAGAATCAGTGTACTTCATTGAATAGTTTCTTGGTTAGATTGCTACAGTACACAACCTGGAATAAAAACAAAAAATATGAACATATCTATGTGACCTATATGGACCTCACTGCAGCTTTTGTCTCTGTAAACAGATATCTATTATGGAAAAAATTGGCTGGGTGGGGGATCCCTCTGGGTCTGTTCTGTTGAAACTGTTAATATTGTTGCATGGTGATTCTTGCATTCAGATCAGGCTGAACCATGAGGGGTTATTGTCTCGGAAAATGGCCACTAATAAGGGCCTACGCCAAGGGTGTATCCTGGCACATGTCTTTTTAATTTATATTTAGCTGATCTGGATGTTGTGTTAGCACCTGTCAGTTTTGCCCCTCACCTAGATTTGCACTGCTATGCTGATGACATTATATTGTCCGATACTACACCTATAGGCCTACAAATACTGATTACCGCCTTTGCTTCCTGCACCCAAACCGGAGTTCTTTCTATGGGCCTCATTATGAGTAGGCCGGTCCAGTAACAGCAGTGCCGGTAAACTACCGGCACCGTTGTTACAGGACCAGCATACTCCGAGTTCTGCGTGCGGGCACCTTCCCGCCCGCCAGGTCTGAACGGCACCCGCTCGCAGACCTTGACAGTAGCACCAGTACCTTTCATGAATGGTGCTGGTGCTACTGTCCTTCCCATTCCGATTGAGTCCAATGGGACTCAAATGGGAATGGGGAGTCATTTTTTCTGGCGCCCGGTAATGGGGAATTGCCGGGACTGTAATGCCCACGGTAAGTCCCCATTGTTGGGCGCTAGGAAAAAAACTACTCCGGCGGCAGCCGTGCCTTTTTTACCGGCACGGCTACCACCGGGGTCATAATGAGGCCCTATGAATCCAGAAAAAAATACATTTTGGACTTCACATCTAGAAAAAAACTAATCACCTTTGTTGGTGCCTGGGCTAGAAGAAGTGAACTGCTGTGAAAAATATTTTGGATATGGGTTTCCCCATATTAAAAAAACATCTAAGAGGAAAATGTATGACATTTTAAAACCCAAAGGCGGAAGGCATGTGTGCACAAATGCGAGTTATCAAATGGAAATACTGTACGTGCTCAATCAAACATCTGGTGTTATTTTACTTGGGGAAAGTCATACCTAAATTAATATATGGAATGGAGTTAATGCCCATGTGGGTGATTGAGAAATGCAGAGGCGTTGATTTGGAGGAAAGCGTTAAATCTCCCCAATTGTGTTCCCATTGCATTTATATGGTATGAGCTTGGTCTGCACTCACTAATGGCTAGATTATGTTGGAAGGTAATTTGTTTAATATGGACATTTTTAGATCCACCTAAAGTGTCGATGTATGAGGATATGCGTATGTTACGCAACAAAGACACAAATGAAACTATTCGACTTTTACATTTCACATGCACAAATATTGTTCAGAAGTTTGGATTTACTATTCAGGTGATACCTATAGATATTATCGGTACTAAGAAAGCACCATATAAGGTTGATTGGTGTGAAACTATCGATACGATTCACAAATATAGTTCCTTAAATCACCTGGAATTTGAGCATACATACGTTGGTTATTTACCCAAATATGTTAGTCTCTCTCCTAACTATAAGATTCGTGATATGTTTTTGCGATTCAGGCAGGACATTCACTTACATGGGAGATCAAAGTTAGATGGGGTCTGCTTAACCCGTCCGTTGTAACCTGTCGCTATTGTGGGGATGTGGACAGTATTGAGACTCTGAAGCATGTTGTGATTAATTGCCCTGCATTGCTGTTTAAAAGGATGAAATGTTTTACACATCTGATTTTTAGGACTGATTTTATTGATTGTGATGCTTTGTGGTCTTATTATTTTTTGCATGGTCACTCTTATCAAGCACAAGTTGCACTTGATATCCAATTGAATCTGGAAGATGATTTTAAATGACAGTTGTATTTTATTCTTTTATCTTCTCGATGAAATATTTTCTTAGGCAATTGTTATTTTATCTTCTATATTCTTGCATGCTTTCTTTGATATGTGAAAAGTTCATTTGCTGAACTGTAACACAATAAGAACAAGTGTACAAAAAGAAGTGATAGCAAATGTACAATACTTTCCCACCGTTTTAAGAAGTGTTGCTTAGATTCAGAATTGCCTGCTCAAACTTCCAGTCTGTTTTTCATTTTATTTATTTCAAATTTGGCACTATTCACTTGTCACACTATCCTCTGCTACACCCTTTACTTTCAATCTTTCCAACCTCTTTTCTCTGCCTTCCCATGATGCATTCTATGTTCTCATTTTTGGTAGCAAGCTTCTTTTCCTCCTTCTCCTTTCCCCAATCTGCATACCACCCTTTCATCAGTTGTTTTCACTATCCATCCATCCCCTCACCTTAGATGGGCATTCCCTATGACAACTGCATAACCTTTTAAACCCAATAACATCCTCTATTACTACCAGACTCGCTTCACCCTTGCTTTCCACTGAACTGTAGTGTTCAGTCATTTCCTGTTAGTCAACATGTGCCTACACTATTCCGTGGTGTCCCCCACTCCCTCTGAATCTCTCCCAATCAAACTGTCTCTATTGTCTATTCACTCCAGCTCTGCGCTCTCCCTTGTCCAATGAACCTGTCGTAGTAAGAAGAGTGATTAGCCACATTGAGGCCACATCATATTACCCTATACAAGTGCCTGTGGTTGCTGGGTCACCCCCTGACGATGTTCATTAACTCAAAGAAGGGGGGGGTATATAATCAGCCATCCTCTTGGTTTTGTGGCCCTAGCTCACTGTCACAGAACACCTGTTGCACAGGCCTCTGCTGCTCAAATGGCACATCCATACAGATGCATGTCAAAACAACATTGACATACATTGGTAAGCAGTGTGACCTGAACATTAAGCCTGGACATTGTTAGAGGCCCTGGAATACCATTTTCCCACGGAGTGTCTAGTGTGGGCACATAGACAACATAACTGCTAACCACTCTCTACACATTACATGCCTTAATCAAGTCCCTTTGCCATAGGATATTGATGTGCAAATTCACTCTCACAGCAGCTTCACAGGCTGGCCATCCCCCACATTCCTCTTAACTGGCATTACCTCTACACTACCGCACTGGGTCAGGCCCAGCTCATCCACCGTTTGCCACCCATGTGGGGATGTAGGCCAATTGCTGCCACGGTACCTTGAGGACCTAGGGGGGCGGATCTGTATACATGCCTCCCACTCCTCCCCACTACAGACAAAATCAGCAATCATTAAAATCCTCTCATGTGCCAATGGCCCCAAAGCCCACGAGACACATAACTACAAATACCAAGGGGAATATTAAAAGTCTCACATCCAAAACACAAGACTGCAAAGGGAGGCGTAGAAGTACAGTTTCCATTGTCAGTTTAACCATAGCAGAGAAAGGCCTCTGATTTCACATCGCGTTTGCTGTACCAGGCCCCTTGCTCTGCATACTTCACATCTACACTTACTGCTGGCATGGAACTGTGTCTACAGCAAGAGGTAACATCACTGAATTACTGGCAAATCATGATCACCATAACATGACATAGTTTGGAATGTTATCTCTCCACATTCCCACCACCACACAGAAGCAGGGTGTCCAGTTAAAGGATTGAATACAAAAGGTTCGAATGCAAAAGGTGAGAGTCAATAGGATCGAAAACAAAAGGTTCACATTTTTTTTTTAATTATATATTTTTTGGGGGTTTCCGTATACTTAAAAAAGTGGTTTTTACCACAAAAACAGGGGTTGGGAGAGCCCTCCAAGAATTGTTTTTTTCAAACCTTTTGTTTTCGGTCCTTTTGATTCAAACCTATTGTATTTCGAACCTTTTGATTCAAACCTTTGACCTATAACCACAGAGCACTGGATACAGTCTTCTATTTTTTTTACACGATTCAATGCTCTGACACTCTATTCAGAAAGGTAAACAACCCTTCATAATGCTTCTGAAATGCAGATAATTCTCTTCATGGCACTGTAAGAGTGATATGAATGCTGCACAGCTCTACACTGGCTTGGTCCACTTTTCAGTATACATGTATCTTAGTCGTCTGGGAGTCCTTTCTTGGATCGGGCAGCATAAGCATGAACATCACAGGCTATATACACGAAAATAGGCACATGTCCAAAGCGGACTGACAATGCATATGTACCATATTTACCCATAACTCTCTTCACCTGTAATAGCCCAATTTATTCATCACCAGAAGCCACATAGTTGTGCCTTGAACTGGGATGTCAATTATACTGACCGCTGATGCGTGTGTGTCACACACCCCAGGCTGCTCTTGCATGCCCTGAAACATGGTGGTATTCTTGCAGAAACCTGTATGACATATGTGTATTGCGTGACATGGACCTATATCTATGTGTGCACGTATGTGATTGTGTGTGTGTGTGTGCGCGTGTGTAAATGTAAGAGTACATGTAAAGTACAAGAACAGATAACAACAGTACAATGGACACTGCATAGTGATGAACACACGGTAAAGCTTGAACATCTCACAAGTGACTCTGTCGTTATAACCCCTCTTATGTTCAATGTCGCATATTCCACCTGTCGGTTGAGAGGAATGGGATGCACACATGTTAAGTTGCAGATGTCTGCTGTCTCTGTAGATAATACTACCTGTGATAGAAGTAACCCCTACGACCAATTACACATCATTGCACTTCCACACTACTACTTCATCCTGAACAACAACTTGGCTCTATCACTTCCTGCCTCTCAATGCTACTGTCATACTACCCGCAAACACATATTTGTGTGTGTGTGTCCAATGGAGTGCAGGCCCACACTCTGCCCACTGCCATTTTGTAGATCTTTTCCACCCACTCACACACATGGCCAGCATCTATTGTTAGGAAAGATTCCTCTTTACTGCACCATTCCTTCCATTTCTATGGACCTCCAAATGTGTTGCTTTTATTGTTGTATCTGACCTGTTCTTTTTACAGTGCAGTGAAGCATTAAGCCTCACTACACTGGCTTTTGCTCATCTGTTATGGGGAAACTGATATGTGATTCAGGATGTCAGCACTGTGAAACCTTGTTTTCCTTAGTCTAGTTACTTTGTTACTACTTTTAGTACCTGTTTATCACGTGTGGTAGTTTTTTTCAATAATACAATGCATCTTACAATGCAGTACAATGTGGTACACTTTTTGTTTTGCCCCAGAGTAACAGTCAGAGGATTTTTGGTTACTCTAGGTGTGCGTAATGGACAATCGGGTGACAGCAGTGACATTTTACACATTTTTGGTGCATTTTGTTTTAGCCTTACCATGTTTACCACATTTGACTACTAACTGTGGTTAGTGGTTAAACATGGCCATGCCACAAGGTGTTTTGCTTGTCCTTTGGCCATCTTGTCTTTTAGCCCTCTTCCTGGCTTGAGAGGCCAGGAAATTCCTCATATGGACTTCCAGTGCCTAGGAAATCAGAGGCTTTTAGCAGGCTGCTGGTGGGCTTTGTGTGTTTGCTGCCAGGAAGTGGGCTGAGACTGTCTGGTCCCGACCACAAACTAGTGCCAGTGTGTCTGAGTGGTATGCAGGAGTTCTGGCGCCAGCGGTCCTGATTGGAAATGTGCTGGGGTGTGTGTGGGGGGG
Source organism: Ambystoma mexicanum (assembly GCF_040938575.1). Classification (NCBI taxonomy): domain Eukaryota; kingdom Metazoa; phylum Chordata; class Amphibia; order Caudata; family Ambystomatidae; genus Ambystoma; species Ambystoma mexicanum. The sequence goes on along the minus strand of NC_090929.1, from coordinate 390,127,637 downwards.
CAGATCTGTCATTGGCTAGTGAGAGCTGCTGCTCTTGCCTAGTTTTTAGGATATGAAGAAGACCCCTGCACCCACTCTAGAGTGTTTCTGGAAGGAAATGAAGGAGCCAAGACTCCTGTTCAGCTACAAGACATGCAAAGAGACTGTGAACCCATCTGAAGAAGGCTTGGCGACCGACTTCTGCTGCTGCCCTATTACAGCCCTGTCCTGTGAAAGATTTCCAGCAGTCCTGCGAAGGAGCTGCGATCCTCGGAGTGGAGCGACCACCCATCCGCAATGTCAGAGTCCCACGAAGAAGAGCCTTCGGAAGGGCCCCAGGACTGCCCTGTGGCTGACCAGCTCTAAGTTTGGGCTGCCATGCTGCAGACTTAGCCATTCCGAGTTGAGGCCTGGAACTTGACCTACCTATGCAAAATGTCGTGGTCCTAGTAACAAAGGGACCCAATATAGGAGGGAACGTCTGACCGTGGCAAGTAAATTCCTTTGCGTCGCCATTCATCGTTGGCATTGTCTGAAAACAGCTTACCTGCATCCATTCCTGTACCGAGGGGGTCGCTGCATCAAGTCCTGCTGCATTCTTCGACTGGGAGACCTTGCACCAGCATTAGACACCGACTGGAGAGCTGCTCAAAACTGCAACACCTGGGAGTCAAGGGCTTGGACTGACAGCGCTGAAGCGACATTGGACCCTCTTCAATCGATCTGCCAAGTCCTGTGAAGAACCAGAGTATAGGTAGTGAGTTGTAGCAACATTTACTTGAACACTTTTACTCCCTTTTAAAAGTTTGGTCACTTTTAGAAACTTTTAGATTACTTTGGCTTTGCCATTGCTCATTCACACAAGCACTCCAAAAGTTGCAAACACGTTTGTTAGCTAGTTTAACTCATCCCCTGACCTTTGGAACTGTTCACTGGACCCCAGAGACCTGACATTCATTATTTCCAGGTTCACAAAACAGTATGGGACCTTGCTGAACTTGTGGCCACAAGGCCCCATACATTTTAGGGATGGACTTCTGAAGTTAGGATTGAATCTCTGTGGACTAGTAGTGGTAATACTAATCTGTACCTTACCTTTCAGGGATTTAATATGCATTTTGCCCTACTTCAGTAATTGTATATATGTATCTAGTTTTTTGTATTTGTATTGAGTGATAATATTACCTGTTAGTAGTCATTTTGCACTGTTACCTGTCCGTAAGTAAATAAGTATTTTATACCTGTTTGTCTGTGTGTCTTCCATGACAATTTCACTGTGTGTGCTCATTGTGGACCCCTTACAAGCTCACCACCTCTTGAGACTTAGCCTAGACCACTCGTCTTGCTTCCTTGAACTGGTTTGGTTACATCTCCCAGAGTTGTGCCTGTCCCAAAACTAGGTTTGCCTTCTATACATCTGTCCGCCAGCCCACAGTATAGAAAATCAGTCCTAACATCTATGTGTCCCTCGTGTTATGGAGAGGGAAGTAATGCCACTGCAAGATATTCTGGTCAGGGACACTTCGCAGTCTGACTCTAGTGTGCAACACCCTCTCTGCCTGTGGACTCGTCCGCATGGGGCCAGCTGCAGCAGCGTGGGCAGCAGCAGGGGCAGCATGCTCCTCTTCCTGGGCAATTAGTGCTAGAGCTAACCCACAAGGGAACATTTCCATGAGTACGCTGTTTGTGTGAGGACTGTGTTTTTGAGCTGCAGAGCTGGGAGTTTAGTGGTTGTCAGCAGGTATGCCCAATAAAATATAGTAGAAGACTTCCGAGGTGTGTCCAATAAAATGTGTTATGAGCATTCCTGGTGTGGTTGTTGCAGTTTACCTGTAGAACTTTAAATGTGCGTTTGTCCTTCTAGGGGGCATGGAATTGTTGTTGGGTTGTGCAGATTCCAGAAAGTGTTGGCAGATTTCTTCAGTAGTCACGTTCATCTATTCGGGAAAGCACTTGTCCATTGTTACCTCATTAAAATACTGAAATTAGGTTGTTCAGACATTCATTGGCTCTCAGTGATTTTTGTAGGATCCAGTGTACTTTTTGGGAGATTTCTAAAATGTATGTCAAACTTTTTGGTGAGGTTTTTAATTTGTTAAATGATTGAAAGAGTTTCTTAAGTGTTCTGGAATTTTCCATTGATTTTGGCTGCAGATGTTATGCCACATGGCATTCTTCCACTAAGGACTACCAACGCTTGTTGGTCAAGCTTATGCCTTCCATTGACACAGGCACACACTGAATTGCTGAATCAGTGTAACTGCTGCCAGCATTGTCATACTTACACGAGAAAAAAACACAGTGAATCAGCCCTATATCTTCAGCTACATGTACGTCTATATCTATATCTATAAATATAGGTACAATTAAAGATATTTCTTGGTGGCATCTTTTGGTGGTATTATTGGTGGTATTATCTAGAATAAAGGGAACTGCCTGGTGATTGTTTTTATACCGGGGCCACTAGCGGTAAGCCAAGACTGGACTTCATCCCCTTGCGTTATTTTATTGACAATACCAAATTATGCTCTTTTGGCAGTATCTCAGAACGCATTTACCATGTAAACCAAATATGAACATTGATTCAGAGCCTCTTAGAAGAACACAATTTACAGTGACCATCTTTGCTTTGCATTTTACCATGATACAGTGAAATACCACCTGCGGTAAAATGCAATTACCACTTGCTTCACCTCTCTATGATAACACAAGGAACCAGGGCACATAAATAAGTACCAGAGCTGACGTGTTTCTTTTGAAAGCCCTTAATAAGTAATTGAGACTCATGAATAAAATAAAACAGCACAGTGAAGAGATATGTAGCTTTTTTCATTTGCCCATGTTGACTTCACAATCTGTTAAAGTTATGCAATGCATTTACAATTCCAGCAGCAATACTTATCACACATTTTGCTCTCTCCTGCGCCAGGCGATGATCCCTTCAGAGGTTCAGAGAATTACTGGAGCCCTCTCTCCCACCTCTACCTTGGCAGCAAACACTATGCAACAACCTTGAGGTACCTAGCCCTGAGAGCAGCAACTTCTATCCTTTGCAATTATTACTTTTTGGCAACCGATTTTGCATTGGGAAATGCACTTTACTTCAGTAGAATGGGGAAAGAACAGACTTTGGGATGCCTGATAAGTAGGAACCCATGCAAAATCGATAACTACATTTCTGATTTGAAAGCGAAACCCACCTCAATTATACTTTCCATGATCACCTAGTCCTCTAGGTCTGGTTCAATGTGTGCCACGGACACAGCAAGTTTGGGATTCCTCTTCAGACCGGCTGTTGCGAAAACACCCCCATGGCAGCCCTCTGGACAGCGCTCGCATTGGTTCTTCTTTTATCTGCCTTCTCCCCTTTGTGCTTAGGAAAGCTCAGCCCACACTCTTCCGAGAGAAAGCCTGCACACCACCAGCCAGTGCCCCACGCTCCAGGCGACAGCCCAGGAAGAACAGCCCCTTTGACATCACCGCGCAATCCTTTTAATCCAACCCCAGAGATCTGCCCCAAGATGTACGTTCCCTTAAATAAAAGTTAAGCTAAGCCTGCCTCTGACAGTGACATCATGTGCTCATCAAAACCCCCCTCCCATAGGCAAATTGCAAAGAAACACGTGTTCTGCCTGCTACCTTTGACCGTGATCCAGGCTATAGCAAAGGATGCAAATAGCTACATCTCTCTGCTGTTTCCTGCTCTGAAAGTCTTTTAAACAATAAACTAGTTTTGAGCAAAACAGATTACACGTTCCACAATTCTAACTTGTCACGTCTTCATTCAAACACAGCTCAGCCTTATTTCTGCACATTCTATTTATTACATTTCCAAACTAACCTTGCACAGCCCAAATGCCATGCACATTCAGTTTATCAGTCTGCACCAAGTTTATTTAAAAGTCATGAACTGACTTGCTATGAATATTAGTAGGTGATTTTAGTGGTTATGGGATATTAGTATAACGTATGTATGTTAGTGTCATGTTTTTAAATGCAACTCAACCCACAACTGTGGTGTAGTGGTACAAATTGATAACATCATGTTAGGCAATGCCAAATTCAAAATCGTAATGTTTCTGTCATGTGTTATGTGCATTCACAATACAGGGGGTCATTACGAGTATGGAGGTAGCCATGGCGCTATTTGCGCCATGGCTACCCCCATACCGCATACCGGGTCCGGGTTCCCTGAATGGGGAAATACCGGGCCATTCCAACCTTAGAGGACCCGGTATTTCCCCATTCAGGGAACCCATCCCCATTCCCATTTGAGCCCCCATAGGGCTCAATGGGAATGGGGAGGGAGCTAACAACGGGTCCATTAATAACAGGCCAGTTGTTAGCTCCCTGGTCTGCTAGCGGGACCCGCTAAGGGCACCTGGTTTTACCAGGCACCTTTTGCGGGTCCTGCAAGCAGACTTGTAATAGGGCGATAAGGGGTTAACGGCGCCGGCCCCCTTACCAGCGCCATTAACCCCTTACCGCCCACCTCGGAATGAGGCCCATTGTGCTGTCCACATAACCATTGATTCTGGAACAAAACTCAAATATAGAGAGTGAAATCAGCATTTCAGTTCAAGAATTGTGAAAAGTGCAATTCAAGCCAAATTTGCAAATTGAGTACAACCCAGACAGATATTTAGGATCCTACAAATACTCTATAATAAGATGTCCTTCCATATTGCTCAAGACTCACTAAAATCTAATACAACAAACAAGATTACTGTTGTAGTGTGCTTTCACCTGCCTTGTCTTCTATGCATGTATGGTGATGTCATGAGGTTCTGAGCGTGGGATGTGCTGTGAGTGCTGACTGCTGAGTGTTCTGTGGGCGACAGTTGAAGAGAGGCTGGTTGTGAGAGACGGTGTGCCGATGGATGTGTTCCTCATACCTGTGTCTTTTCTCCTGTACGCTTTAGGGCTGATCTATTCTGCAATGTAATGTAATAAATAGCTTTCGCTTTTACCTATAGTTCCTGGTCATTACTGGAAAGGGTCACTTTTCAAAAATCACATATTAAACTAACATTGTAAATATAATAAACATCAATCTAACTCTCGTTCTCTCTCTATCTCTATGTCTCTCTCTCTCTTTCTCTTTCTCCCTTTCTCACTCTTTTCCCTCACTCTGTCGGATCTATGTCTCTGTCGCTTTTTGGGTGGGAATCGCATTGACAAGAGCACACTGTTTTCTTTCTGTCCGTGAGCTCTGGTACGCTCTTACTGCCTCTCTGTTGATGGAGTCTGTTTCTCTCTATTCCTGTCAATGTGGTCTGTCTCTCGCCCACTCTCTCGCTTCCTCTGTTAGTGTTCTCTGTTCTATCTGTCACTGTGTGTCAAAGTGGTCTGGTAAGGGCATGCTCTCTCTGTCAATACAATCTGGGTTTCTCTCTCCATATCCCTTGGCAATCACTCTCTCTTCCTCCACCTTTTTCTCTCTCTCTCACTCTCTTGCGCCTTCTCTCCCTATCCGTCCTCCACTCACTCTTCCTATCTTTCTCACTCGGTGCGTGTTTCTACCTAACTCTATCTCTCCCTTACCCTCTGTGTGTCTTTCTTTGCATATCCCACTTGGTGAGGCTCTTTATCTTTGTGCCTCTCTCTTTCTCTACCTCTCTATCTCCCTCTCTCTCTCTTTCTCTCTCTCCTTCCATCTCTCTGTCTTTCACTTAAGCATTGTCTTGGTTCTAACCAGAAGAAACAGATAACTGGATTTAATCGGAGTACCACCCTTTCCAAAAAGGAAGACCATTTAGAGAAATGCTGCATATTCTGAGCAAAAGAAACTGTTAAATGTGTTTACAGTGTTCATTTCTAATGATTACTGCCAGCCATATATTGTACTCAAAATAAAATATTACCCTTGTCTTTCCGAGAAAGCACATCGAACCCCTAGAATACCGTTGTCTGGGCCAGGAAAATACATCAAAGCTGGCTCATTACTAGGGCACGATTAGATTGTTTACGGCTGCGGGGGAACACTGTGAAATGGGTGGGTTATCCAGATGACCCAAGTTACCCTGTGTGTTGGGCTCCGTATGAAAACTTGAACCATTTTATATTGTTCTGCCCAGGTTATGGGAAAATAAGAAAACTGACTGTCCTGCACGTTTTAAAACGCACTGACCTGCGTCACTATAGGCCTGCCATGATTTTTCTATTAACAGCGGGAACTGAATTGACGGCATGGGCTCGGTTGTCCTATTTGAAGGCTGCCATTTATCAAAGAAGGTTTTTTTTACGAGGTCACGGTGCCGCATTTTAAGATTTTGTTGAATGTGTGTTTTTATTGCTATTTCTTCTTGGGATTTAAAAAAATATTTTGATGATTGATTCACTTATTGTGCACAAATGGATTATGTTTTTATGTCTGTTATGTTTTGTATTTGTTTCATGGATAGTTTTATTTGAATAAACATTTACTACTATTACCTATTAAACTTTCAAATTACCCCTATGAGAAAGGGGAAGGAGACAAATAGCACCCATGAGCATTCCTGGCTGCTATGCAGTAAATCAAAGAGCATAAGAAGGATCACAGATATTTGATAAATATATCTATGATAAAAGGGTTGGAGGATTGAATCACTAAGTACATCATGCATATTGGGGTTGATGCTCATTTAGTTTATCGCAACTCATCCTAACATTAAGGCCTTTGTAATCTTGAATGATGTATACTAATTTGGATTTGGGTCCTGGATTTGGATGAGATTATAAAATGGCTGCCAGTTCTGTCACTCCTCTGGGATCTACTGACCTCCTCTTATTCATTTCCTGAGATAATGGCACCGCTCCCCACACTGAATTTTAGAAGAGAAGATGCTGAGGGTGGAAGCGGCGTCTTAGGATAAAGTTCTGATGTACGCATGCTGCATCCCCAATACACTAGCATCCTTAAACATTGCTTGCTTGAATTAAGTACCCCATAAAATATATAAACATCATATTTAACGCCATCAAACACATATTATAGAAATCTTATGTAAAAAAATGAGATAAGCTTCAAACATATATCATCTGAAGGAGAATTTTAAGACATGTTTTAAAGTGCCAGAGTGTAAAATTGCATCAGGCACTGTGTCAATGATGCAGCAAAAACATATATTTCTCTACTGTGCATCTTCAGTTTCTTTTGTACCCAGAATTGTGTGATAGATCTGTACATAATTTGCTGCATCCACATTTGTACTACATGTGAGTTGCCTAGCAAGTATTTGATTACATATAGTATCCCACTTCAGCACCAACTGCAAAGCTTAAGGCTTTTTTTTTATTTGTCAATGAAAATGAGCCATCAAATGCACCAATTCCTTCAATTTTTTTAAAACCACATCATGGTGGAAAACCATCCCAAACGGTCTTGTTGGGTTCAGTGATCCATGCTTTCGTTGCTCACTCACAGGATTCAGGGAAAATATTTCTGCCTCCCCACTTTAAAAGGTGAGTAACTACCACTGAGCGCCACCATCAGCCCATTGTTCTGAGGGCTTCAGACATTTGTGCACCTCTGAACAAGAGCCTTAGAATGACACACAGAGCAATTCTAATTAATCTGAATCAGATAAAAATAACATAAGTAAGCATGCTATCAGGGGCGTGGCTTGGCGGCCATGTGGTAAAGCAGCAGCACCACAGAGCTCCTGAGTGATCCTAGGGACGAATTAGTCAAACTGGCCCGATTCATCATAAAAATATAGGAGACAGTGTTGGAAGGTGGCAGGAACATCTGGGTGAAAACCTGTTGCACAGGGAGGCGAGGAGCCAACACATGGTGACCCGAAACGGAGCCACGCAGAGGACGAACCAAGATGGCAGACGGGAGCCTGTTGGCTCACTGAAGAGGCGCAGGAAAGCAGACGCACAAGCTGGCGACCACAAGAAGCAGCGGAGCAGACTGCAGAGAGGAGGTGTTAGATGGGGTGTGCCCCACGAGAGAAAGCCAAGCTGCAACACAAACGCAAAGCAAGCGGATGCCCTGCTGCTGGAGATAACACAGAAGGGGGCCAGCATGAGACGGAGCAGAGGAAGGCAGTGTGACGTGACGAAGCAGGCGGCTCCGTAAAGGACTGCAGAAGCCCAACAACAGGTGAGCCCAGGAAGAGAGAGCGGGAAACCAGGAAACGGGCTATGGGGAGAGGGACATAAAGCAACGGCCCTCCTCATCCCAAAATCCTTGTCACGATGCGCAGGCCTACTGGCGAACAGGAGGTCTCACAGGCAATGAGTTCCACCATAACAAAACCCACTGGGGGAACCTAGTGAGGCCTTGCTCTAAACATAAACCTGAGGAAGCGGAAGAGCCGCTAGCGTGGGAGGACATAACCCATTGAAAACGCACAATAAAGCAAATAGTGCACAGAGAAGGAAAACAGCCTGCACAAGATCCCTGAGAGAGACAGAGGAGAGAAAAAAGACCGTTCTCAGTCACTTAACTTCTTCAGCTGACCCCCAGCAGTGCAAGAAGGCTGTACACACGGCAAGAAGGCTAGGGGGGCAACCCCTGCTGTGCAGCTAATGCTCTGCTAAAGCAGCAACAGAAGAAGGCACAAGCTACACCAAACAAACTCCCAGCTGCAAACAGGAAGAAGAAATGGGGTGTCTAGACCCACGTAGTCAAGGTGGCAAAGACAGCTGCTACACCACACTGACAAGAAGAGGACACAGGAAGGGAAAGCGGGGAGACATGGTGAACGCTCCCCCCTCTTCCTACTCAAGCCCCCACCGGCATGGAATCCTATGCCCGCAAGAACGCTACTAGTCAGCACACCCCAAAAAATGACAGCACAAGCACAACAGCATCAGAGCAGCAAATAGGGCGGCAAGAAGACGGCCCCATCCTCGAGGCAATAGCAGCGCTGAAGACATCGCTTGAGCACAAGTTAGATGCAGTAATTGTGGATGTGGGCCTGCTAAAACAAGACGTTCGAGCCCTAGCAGACCAAGTGAGCATGGCGGAGCTGCAAGTGCAAAATAACACCAATAACATCACAACTGCCCGATCCCAAATGGCAGACATGCTTGGTCGAATACAGACTCTCGAGCAACGCGTCAAGGATGCTCACCGAAACACCATCGGACTGCCGGAGGGAGAGGAAGGCAAGGACCCCACGAATTATGTAGAAAACCTACTACTGCAAGAAGTAGGCGCTGAGGTACAATCACAGGGCTTTGCAGTAGAAAGAACCCACAGAGCCCTGATCAGAAAAACCCCTCCCGGAGCCCCCCCAGAGACCCATGATAGGCAAAATCATGAACTTCAAGGACTGAGAAAAGATACTAACATTTTCAAGGGAAGGAGGCGTGATCACCAGAAACTCCTCCAAGATAGTAATCTACCCAGGCTACAAAGCATTAGTGCAAAGACAAAGAGCACAATTTGGACCAACAAAGGAACGCCACAGGAACGGAAACCTCTGATATATGCTATTATACCCCACCAAACTAAAAGTGCTACAAAACGGCAGAACCCATTTATTTTAAACCATGGAACAAACCCATGAGTGGATGGACTGGCAAGGTATACTCCAACTAAATAGTATATATAATCAAGGAGATCAACACTCTCATATTTTTTCATTGAAAATTGGTGACAACATGTTATTTTTCACAAACAATATACGAGACACATTATATTCTGGGCTGCCCGTTGTTGTCGATGCTTTGCATATTAGCCCTAGAACCGTTAGCAGTCTTCCTGAAAGAGTATTGTGGGCGGGAATAAGAATAGACAATGCCATCAATCTAGTCTCGCTATATGCTGATGACATGCCAGTGATCCACAAGATAATTTACCACACCTGTTAGATGTAGTAGAAGCATTTGCTAGGCTGTCAGGCATATCCATTAACAAAGAGAAATCCTCCCTATACCCCCTAGCAGGATTTAGACAGATCAGCACAGAAAGATTGCCAGATCTGGGTCTCATATGGGCGCCGTGCACCTTCCGCTATCTGGGAATAGATATATAAAACGACCCTGCAGGGACGCACAAGGCCAACACGCAAGCAGCGCTTGAGAAAATCACAAAATCCATAACCTTCTGGAAGACGCTGCCACTGGGGGTGACAGGGAGGGCAGCCTTGCTGAAGATGATAGTACTTCCCGCCTTCTGTACTATTTCACAAATATACCCTACAACCTACCTGGGAAATGCTTTAGGCATTTGAACACAACATAATAACAAGGTAATTTCTGTGGGAGGGCAGGGGGGGAGAAACAGACTGGCAATTAGCACACTGCAGGGGGACTACAAGTCAGGAGGGATCAAATTGACACATTTTGAACTATACTACCTAGCGGGGCAACTGCAGTTTGTGGTACACTGGCTGGGAGATGACACCTCCATAGACACATTGCTACTGCAGCCAGCACTATGACATTGCTATCTGAGGAGAGAGATAATATGGATGGAAAAACCCCAAAACCAAATGCTCCCCACCCTCACCAGACTGGGTCCGACCCTAGGGAGGAAAGCATGGAAAATCCAGGGAAGCCAGGACCCCTGCTCTGTGCAGGTTCCACTAGCAGGACTGGTAAACACCCGACCAGAGGCCCTTGTGGCGTACCGAAGACACTGGGAAGCTAAGGGAATTGAACGGATTGGAGACTTATGGAGGGAGGGGCAATGGGTGGAGTTTCAGACCTTAATAGAAGAATGCGACATACATAAATGTCAATTCATGCTACACAGCAGCATGGTAAAAGCAATAAAAAAGAGATAGCCAGATCTATCCGAGGGAACCGGGATTGGAGAGACACTAGACGCATGGTATGAGGTGGCAGAGAGAGGACACACAGTGTCCAGACTATATGAACTGCTTTTGAGGAGCCACAACGCCCAAGAACTGCCAGCACAAGGTAAATGGGAAGTGGAACTTCAAAAAACATTCACAGATGAAGAATGGACAAGGGCCTTAAGGTACATAAAGAAGGTCTCCAGAAACGTGAGATTTAGGCAAACACAGGTCTATATAACGCAGAGAGCATACCTTATCCACAGTAGACTATCCAGGATGGGGAGCAAAGCAATACAAACATGCCCTAGATGTGCAACGGAAAAGGCAGACATGCTGCACATGTTTTGGGCCTTCCCAGTAATAATGAAATTCTGGGGTGGCATCAAGGAAAGGGCAGCAGAGGGAGGAATCCAAATGCAGGCATGGGCACTGGAATCTTACCTGATGGGACTGTTCCAGAGAGGAGGCAAGCCAAGAGCACACCTAGCCAAAAGGAAAGACCTGATGAGTATTTTGGCAAAGCGCCAAATAGCGATAGCTTGGAAATCCAACACAGGCCCGACAGTTGAGGCAGTTGAGGCATGGTGGACAGACTTGAAGCGATGGTCGATAGCCGAGACTACAGTATGGACTAATGCATTGCAAAGGGGGGCACACGAAAGCAGTATCAAGATACTAGCATGGAACTCAATGGTACAAGAACTGTTTGCACCCACAGCTGGAAACAATTCGGAGAGCTCCAGTGAACATGAGAACATAGGCTAAGGCTTGACCAGAAGGAAACGGACAAACTAAAACCCAGAAAACCTTCAGGGTGAAAACACCAGGATGCTCATAAGAAACAAAAGATCTGAGTGCAGAAGACCAGGAACGTGCGCCAAGACATTGAAGCTGTAGAAATCTCCAGGCACGGTGTGCAGTATTGAATGTTGAGTTATTTGTTGTATGTTGGTTAAGTGTTGTATATAAAACTAATAAATAGTTTTTAAAAAGTAAGCATGCCATCAAAACCATAGGGGGAAAAATTATTCTGGTTAAACACAGCTAAGGCTTAAGGTGGTCTCATAACTAGGACTTGAATTGTCTTTGTGAATTATTTGTTTGATTTAATATGGTGCTTAGTATTAGGGATCACCTTGTTTCCAAAGTTCATTTTTAGCAAATAAATGAACAGAGTGCACTGTCTAAGATAAAGTGATTGCCCAGGATCAAATACGTTCAGGCAAGTGAGGAAGCCAGGATTAGAACTCATGTTACTTGGTTTTAAAGTGCACAACCAACATGCTTGCTAGGCCATGGGTTTGAAGGCCTTGTGACACTAGGCATACACCTTGAGCTTTTTGAGGTCAAGGGCTCTAATACGGGGCTCCAACAGGATCACATTTTCTATTTTTCCAGTCGACATTGAAATGTATTGGGGGTCTAAAACAGAGTGCATGTATGCGTGAATATACTGCATGGGAAAAATGTCCAGTATTCATCCCATGCAATATTTTCTATATGCCCTGTAAATATCCCAAGTGATTCTAACCTGTAAATAGGTTGTATTTTAAAAATGGTGGGTATTAAAAATACACTTAGTTTTTACCATTGACAGCAAGCCTGTAATGGAGTCCAAAATACCTTGCGCTAGATAATGTATTATATTTTAGTAAGCCACCCCCACTCCTTCCCCACCACTGTATGTGATAAGGCAATTGCAAGACGTGAGGGCTTTCCTTATAAGGTCAGGGAACTCTGAGGTGACTTTCCATATCTTTCTGCATAGCGGAGTACTTAATTTCCACCACAATATGCAGAGCAGTACCACATTCTCACACCCCTTCTTTAATACTTAATGTCATTCAACCCTCAGCAGCAATAGACATCCTCGAGCAATTATACAGAAATATGTGAACCCATATGTCGGAACTATGTCAACAAATATGCAACCCCTAATGTGTGGCCAACTAATATTTTAAGCAGTTTAACATACATCTATTTCATCCCCAGCTGACAACTTATTTTAAATGTATATCTATATGCAGTTGCTTAATTGTGTATAACTGCAGCAGTGCACTAAATGCACAAGGTGAGATATACGTGTTTTCTCATTAATTAACGACTGTGAACTTCAGGGTAAAAATATGCATGAAAATAATCTGAAAAAGAAAGAGTATTATTTCAATTCACTATTAAGTGTCAGTTGTTTTGTGGTAGCTTGAAATCTGATGCCAGAACTCCTCTCCTCGCAGGTCCTTGTACTAGGAGGACTGTAACCTCCTAGCTAGCTGGTGTGCTTGCCTCTTTCCAGGTTTGTCAAGAGTTGCAACATTTCTCATCATACTGCTGAGGAAATCAGTTTTATTGACAACACCCTTAAAAAACAAGCTTTGGCAAAGCCAACAGTTTTTGTTTTGAGTAAGCATGGGCTTGGCATTTTCCAGGCACTGCCATAATGGTACTAAGCCATAATGAGGTACAAGCTGTCAAATGATGTGAGTACCTGGGCATATATGATAGCAGTGTATCGCTGGTGTCTACCTAATACCTACAGACAAGCCAAAAATTATGTTTTTTCCAATGCTTGTTTTTAACAGGAATTTGGTGCAAAGAAAAGATGTGTTCTGTTATAAATCAAGTGGCTGAAGGCTCTCTTGTTTAAGGCGTGCATTACAACAGTAGTATATTTACATCTCAAATTAAGCCATTTGTTCTAAAAAAAGACTGCTGAAATAACACTGGTAGACTATTTACAGCAGACGTTTTGATGTTACTATGTGATAGAGCTAGCTCAAAGATGTATTTTGGTAGGGAACAGCAGGTTGAGGGTGGGAATGGCTATAGGGATCAACATTGCCAAGGCTAATCAATGGGTGAGTGAATAAACAAACAACATCCAAATTGTGTGTCCCTCCTCACATCCCATCTCGCTCCTCTCATATGCCAATGCCATAATTTTGCATATATGTGGTGTTTGAGCACCACCTAATATCTAACCAAATAAGTGGGGTGACAAAGTAGGAAAAGGACTGTACAATACCTCTGGAAGTAACATGGGAGGACACGAATACACAGCAACATAATAGCAGTCTCTTTTAGGACATAGGTTTGTGCTCAGCCAAAGTGATTAATTCACTTGATTGGCAGTAGAACATATTCCTATTCTGCAATGGAGTAATCAGTGGCGTAACACAAAATGTGGGGGCCCACCTGGGCGCCATGCTCATGGGGCCCCCCCAACTCAGCAACAAATCACGGGTCGCACCACGCTCTGGGCCGGCCTAGATTATCACGCTTGCGCAATACGCACAAATGTGCTGTTGAAGGGGTATGCCACATACTGCACTAGGAGAAAGATATACATATGTGTTTTAATGCAATATGCAGCACACTTTCTGAGAAAAATAACACCAATCCAATATATGCAAGTCACCAACAGTGCACAGGAACATTAATGCGTTTCTATTAAAAATGCCATACCACAATGAAAACGTGTCCAACTGGCTGTACAATGTAGACCATTCTAGACACGTGATAACATTATTCAGTAAAGCATGCCAGGCCACATTTAGACATACCTAGACTGGTTGCACCAAAATGCCAGTCGAAGCAATAACACTCATCAAGAAGAGAACACACATTCAAGCCTGCAACTCTGTGGCCTTTAACAAAACGGCCAAAATCTGTAAATAACTGGTTAATCCTGTTGCAGTCTTTACCTCTCCTGTTCCCTCCCAGACCTTCTGTATGGCTCTGTTCACTCACTTCACCACTAAAACTCAGGACATCCAGTCCCCCATCTCCTCTTCCTCTCCCTCTTCCTCTCTTAGCCCCCCATTGGCCAGCTCTACGTCTCTTCCTCCTTTCTCCTCTTTCTCTCTGACACTACCTGATGAGGTTTCTAGACAATTCCGATCTTTGAAAGTGTTGTCCAAACAGGTGCTCCCCTGCTCCTCTAGAACCATCAAGGTCCCTATTGACACCCTTGCTCGAGCCTTAGCCGATTTCTGTAATCACTCTTTCACCACTGGAATGTTCCCCTGTCCCCTTAAGCACTCCCTTGTGCACCCACTCCTCAAGAAGCCGTCTGCCTTTCCTGCCTGCCTGGCAAACTATCGCCCAATATCCATCACCCCTTTCCTGGGCAAACTGTTGGAAAAAACTGGCATCTTCCGGGTTACTCTCCACAATTAATCTGTTGGTTGTCTCCATGACCATCAGTGTGGCTTCAGAGCTGGCAGAGGCATGGAAACTGTTCTCCTGAACACCTGTGAAGATCTGCTCTCTAACCTTGATTACAGCATTCCTTCTGTCCTCATCCTTGATATTTCCTCTGCTTTCCACAAAGTCAACCACGCCATCCTAATTAATCGAGTCCATGAGAACCTGTGCATCACGGATCAGGCACTTGAGTGGCTGACCTCCTCCCTCTTGGACTGCCCTTCCCAGGTGGAACTTGGTTCCTTTCTCTCTGCCACATGTCTCCATACCTGTGGTGTTCCCCAGGGTTCCATCCTCTCACCCTGGTTTTTCAACCTCTTCTTGGCCCCTTTGGCCCACCTGATCTCTACCTTCTCCTCTTATGCAGATGACACTCAGCTTTCCTTCATGCTCCCCTCAGACTCCTCTCCTCTCTCTCTCATTTCTGACTGTGTATCCGTGATTCACGATTGGTGCGCATCCACTGATCTCTCCCTTAATGCCAGTAAAATGTAGACCCTTCTCATGGCGACCCCTGCCCCTGCTTTCCATCTCGCACTCTCTCTGCCACCTTGGGCCCTCTTTCTTCGCCTTCCTGCGAGGCAAGAAACTTGGTTGTCATCTTTGACTCCACTCTCTCTTTCTCTCCTCACATCTCGGACATCGCCAAGAAGTCCCACTACCAGCTGCTCCTCCTCAAAGGGACTCTTCCCTTTCTCACTTTCCCCCAGAAGCTCACTGTCTCCAGAGCCCTGGCTCTCTCTAGGCTGGATTACTGCAACAGCCTCTTTCTCAACCTGCCTTCTACTCTCTGCCCTCTGCAACTAATCCAGAACAGGACTGCAAGACTTATCCTTGGCCTCAAACCCAGGGATCATATCTCTCCAGCCCTGAAATCTCTCCACTGGTCCCGGTTGCTGGAAGGATCAAGTTCAAGACCCATTGTATTGTCCACAAAGCTTTCTGGGCCCGGGCCCACATTACATCTATTGCTCTCTTCCAAAATACTTTCCTTCTCAAGCCCTTCTCTCAGTTACTTGCAACTCTCTAAGGGTTAGACACTTCCCCTGGCAGAGAGTGGGGAGGCGGGGGGTAGATCTCTCTCCTATGCAGGTGCTTCCCTCTGGAAAGACCTCCCTGCCCCTCTCAAAATTGAGCCAGACCACCTGAAGATCATGAAGCAGCTCAAAACTTTCTTCTTCTCCTCTGCTTTCTCTCTCTCCCTCCCCTCCTGCCGTACCTGACCTACCTGTCTGCTGTAACGACTGGTTGCTGAGCTACCCTCAGAGTCTCACTATGTCCAGACTCTTTCTTGATCAGTCACCCCTGCACTGCCTCTGGGCCTACCAAACACTTAGGACCTGTAACTGTAACCCTAAAGTCCCTTGTTCTCCTTGCACTACCCAGAGCTGCACTGCCCTGGCTGCACTTACTCAGAGTATTGCTGCCCTATTTTGCCTTCCCTCTCCCTTGCACTTCCCCCTACCCCTCTCCCTTGCACTTCCCCCCTCCCTTTCCCCTTGCACTTCTCGTTCTCACACCTGCACGATCTGAATGACACAAGGCCTAGTAAGATCGTTTGTCTTGTCCTCCCTCCATCTTCCCTCCCGTGTCTTGTCGCGCCTAGAAACACTTGTGCACATGCGCCTTATAAATGACTTATATCATATAATTTTTTCACAGATGCCCATGAAAAAGATACAATGCCCCAGTAAGAAACGACTAGTCTGGCAGCACCAAAATGCCAGTCTAGCCATGTAATTATACTTAGCAAGACTGCTTTATCAGAAATGCCCAGTTATTTAAAAAAAGTCATACCAAACTGAGGAATGACTAGACTGACTGCACCAAAATGCCTCTCTGGCCGCTAATACCACATATCATGCCTGCTTAGACTGGACATGGACAACCGTTATGATTTGTCACACAACCCAGCCCCCCCCACAAACATCCCCTCTCCCTGCCACCCCTTTCCCAACCTCCAAAATCAGCTCCTTGGCCCTGAAATACCTCCACGTCCCTCTTTCTTGTCCCAGAGCTTACATATGAGGCTCCTTCACTCATTGGTAAGTACGGGAATGAGGAAAAGTGGGACTAGGAGTAATGAAGATTACAGGTAGCTAAGTGAGGCATTACCTCCATGTACCTCTACCTCATCCCAGTACTTGTGTATGAGGCATAGGCCTAGGAGTAATGAAGATTACCAAAAAGTAATCAAGGCATTAAACACAAGTAGTGGTGCAACACCATTGAGTTGATTGGGATTCAGCACTCCTCCCCCCGAACTGTTGGGCTGTGTTGACTCGACCTGGCTGACCTTCAGAGCAGTTGCCGGACAGAACAGGACAAAGATGTTAAACGGCACCTGGGCTTTGCTGTTAACAAGAGACTAGCCATTACTAACATTTCACTGTTAGTACCTGCATTGAAAGGCCACGTTTTTTAGCCAATTAAAGTAGTGATGTGGGTTTAGTACTTGCATGCCAGGGGAGTGATTGGAAGGGTAGAGGGAACAGGAGACCACTCGATTCTCTCAGCAGTCCATAAGTGGGAGCTTAAAACCTTAAAGGAGAGAGTTAACTGCTTGTAACATTGAAGCTGCACTAGAATAGTCTCATTAAAAAAGCGTAAAGAAATTGGATGCCCCCACACAAATAAATTTGCCACTCCACCACCACCCGTGAAGTTATCGCCTCTCCCAACATTTGAAGGGTTAGCCCCCCCCCGGAATGTAGGTTTTGTTGCACCCCTGAACACAAGCACACACACCATTCACCATATACACTCATGCACACCCAACCATCCATACATTTAAGTGTGCACTCTTTCACCATACAGACACACCTAGGCAGCCACCCGTACATTTAAGTGTGCACCCTTTCACCATACACTCACACCCGTCATGGGGTTAAGGGGGGCCCTATTACTTAAAAAAGAAATGGTTTCTTTTTGAAGTCACGTTGACTTCATGAAGAAATTATTTCCTTTAAGGACTGAACCATAACGGAAATAATTTCTTTATGAATGCAAAGTGACTTCAAAAAGATACTGGGGGCCATTATGACCCTGGCAGTAGCCGGGCCAGTAAATACCGGAGTCATGAATTTTCCGGTGCCCGGGAATGGGCAATTAACAGTGCATTACAGCCCCGGCAGACCCGGTAATTGCCCATTCCCGGGCGCTGGAAAATATTACTCCCCATTCCCATTAGAGTCCCATTGGACTCAATAGGAATGGGGAGGCTGGATGCACCGGCACCATTCATGAATGGTGCCGGTGCATCCGTCAAGTTCTGCACGCCGGTGCCGTTCCACCCGCCAAGTCCGACCTGGTGGACTGAAAGGCACCCGCTTTCAGAACTCGTAGTTTGCCAGTCCAGAAACTACGGTACCGGCAAGCTTAGCGGTACCGTTGTTTCCGGACCGGCAAACTCATAATGAGGCCCACTGTTTCTTTTTGAAGTCATAGGGCTTCCCCACCCCATGACATGGAGGCCTCCAGCCTAGGGTCTTCCATTGCATGGGGTGGGGGTATCCCTCGGACTTCAAAAAGAAAGTTTCTTTTTGTAGTCACTTTACCTTCATAAAGACATTATTTCTATTACAGAAATAATGTCTTTATGAATGCAAAGTGAAATCAAAAAGAAAAAAAATCTTTTTGAAACAAAAATATATTTCATTTTTCTTTTTTTTCTCCAAGTGGGGCCCCCTCCCAGGACATGTGCTGGTGGGGCCCCCTGCACCGCGCGGGCTTCGGGAGCCCCCGTTACGACAGTGGAGTAATAATATTCTTGTAGTTCTAGTTTTCTTTCATACGAGTGGAAGTACTACAATGCA
The DNA here is from genome assembly GCF_040938575.1 of Ambystoma mexicanum. NCBI lineage: Eukaryota > Metazoa > Chordata > Amphibia > Caudata > Ambystomatidae > Ambystoma > Ambystoma mexicanum. The sequence goes on along the minus strand of NC_090929.1, from coordinate 390,108,898 downwards.
AAGCATCAACTTGAGATCTCTGCACACTGGTTACTACCTAAAAGATTTAAAGACACTCCAAAGAAGCCTTCCCGGGTAACCGCTGTTTTTAATCATTCTTAATTCTGAGGGTGCACCTTGCAGTTATTCCAGATTTGATTAAATCTGCATTTCAACAGCAGTCAAACAAAAAGTCATCAAACAAATGAAATATACATCTTTGAACCATTCGCTTATTTTATTTAGTTTTTAATTTCTTGAATTCAAATAAATATTGAGAAGCCAGTTGCGGGCAGTGTGGGGTTGCTTTTGTTATGCATATATGCAGATGACAAATTCAGTGCTAAACAAACAGGAACAGGATAAAAACAAGCAAGTACAACCCATCACGAGTCTGCATTGGGGTGCTCAGCTCCACAGGCTCTCACTCCAGCCTTTGGTCCTAGGGAGACTTGCCACTGCTTTAAAATTAAAACACTGTGCCCTGAATTTTCCACCAAAGATCCCATGTAAATGTCAAATGCTGCACTATAGCTAGCCCTAGCAACATAACATAACACCCCACTGTTTATCTTTCATTTGCATGATGCTGCAGAGAACCCAAAGCTGCTAGTACAAGCCCCATAAGTTACACAAACACCCTTGATTGTCTCCTCAAGATGCTAGTGCCAAGTATGCAAATTTGCCAGGTTTGATACAAAGCTTTACTTAAACATAAACCATTATGCCTTATTACACTACATTTATGATGTGCTGCCAGTTTCCCATATGGTAAATACCAGTGCCTGGCAAAAACATAAAAGTTATGCACAAGCCAAAAAGGTTGGCTTTGCCAATGCTTGTTTAAACATGACTTAAGTGGCTTTGCCAAAGCTTGTTTTCTAACAGGATTTCAGTGAAGGACACGCAGAGTGCTTATAAATAGAGAGGCTGAAGGCAGGCCTGGTAAAATAGCGTGTTTACAACTCCAAGTGAGTCATTAACCATCAGAAGACTGCTTTGAACAAACACTGGCAGGCACTTTGAATGTAAAGTGTCATGAAAGGGCTTAATTAAAGCAAGCTGAAAGAGTTCCCATGAGGAGGTATTTTGGGCAGGCAGAGGCAGGAATGGGTGGGAATGTCCACAGCGATTAGCATGGCCAGGCAATGGGTGGGCCCATAACCGCACAACACCTACAGACTTGGTGTCCCTCCTCATATGTCATTAGGGCAGGGCTCTTCTGGTTCCCAGTTCTCCCCTGTTCCTCCCTATCTGTACTGCAATGCAATAGTTTTGGCTTTTCGATGTCGTAAGCAAAACCTAATAGCCCAAACTAAAAATACTGCAACTGAAACAGGTGGATTCTCTGCGCCCCTTTCATTTGCGCAGTTTTTTGTGAATTTACCCCAAAGTGAGGGTACTTAAACTCTATTAAAATGATATTATGTAAAATAAAGCACATGTTAAAAAAACACCATTATTTATAGTAATAATGCGTATTTTAATGTGTAGTCTCATGAAAGTAATCAGAGAGTAATCTGCAATTAGGGGCTCTATTTCAGGTCAAGATACTGCACATTTTGGTAAATATTGTGCATATTTCAGGAGCGAGGACAAGTGCATGCGCTTCCAGCTGCGCATTCTAAGCAAAATCACAACTCTACTTACTTTGGGCCACAGAGCTGAGACAGCATGAGCACTAGTGCCAGTCAACACGGACCAGTGTAATAATGTATACATATACTGGTATGCCCAAGAGACATCTGAATCAGTTTAATCTATTCCTGAACTGAGCTGTGTGGTAGGTCAGAAGAAGGGGACTGACCAAGTGGTGGCATTCTATTAGATATTTTATTTAAATAATATGTGAAAAGCCTTCATTAGCCCTTTGTAATGAATTCCCCTACTTAACACAACTAGCTAGGGTGCTTGTCATCTCTCATGAAGTCCAAAGTAATATGTCTGTCCTCTGTCCAAAGCTAAGCTACACTTACCCTACCATTAAGACAATATAACAATAAGGCCAGGAGAATGACTCCCTTCTCCTGGTTATGCTTCCCCAGCCTCAATATGAGATTCTTAAATAGGTTTTGGCAATTTCTTGTATTAGCTTGTTCTGTTCTTCTAGGCGATTTACCCACGTCTTTGGTTCCTCGTTTTCTGGGCTTTGTCGCCTTCTCCTCCATGGCCCTCTATGCCCTAGATGTTCTCTTTTTATGGTTTTCTCAAGTGTCTCTGAAAGTCTCTCCTTTTCTGATATCCCTGGGTAATAGAGTTCCTCTTTATGTGATCTTCTCACTGTATTGATTCTCTCTCGTTTCACTGCGATGAGTAGGATAGGCTTTATAATAAGTCTCACACTTTTCGCCTTTTCTTGTAATACTGGGACTAGTGGGATGCATCCCTAGATAGGTTTCAGTCTATTGCTTTTTTCTGCATTGTCGGGTCAAGTAGAATTAGTGCCATAATGTATTTCACTTTCTTTGCTCTTTCACATATGACTGGGACGAGTAGTCTGAGCCCTGCGATGTATTTCACTCTTGCAATCCTTGCTCATGTCACTGGGATGAGTAGGATGAGCCCATTATGTATTTCACTCTCTTGGTTGTTTCTCATATCACTGGGACGAGTATAATAAACCCTGTAATGTATTTAACCTTATCGGTTCGTTGTTGTGTCATTAGGATGTGTATGATAAGTCCTATGATGTATTTCAATAGCTCGGTTCTTTCTCGTGTTACTGGGACGACTAGGATAAATCCCGTGATATATTTCACTTTCCTTCGTATATGACCATTCACTGGGACGAGTATGATGCAGGTACTCTTAATTCCCATGCTCTCTCACAGGTCTCTCCCCTTCCCCATTACCTTGCTTCTCATGGGTCAGTGCCACACTAACAATTGCAACAAATGTGGCAACAGACCCTTCAACCAACATTGCACATGCCACTGCTGGCACATCGCAAGATGCCAATAGAGCTGGCACTGCTGCAGGAGCTGCACCCCCACCAGCTGCAGAGGCCACTCCACAAGCTGCCCCTGTGGAGACACTTGAGGAGCCACATGCCACCACTGCTACCATGAGGTGACATGCGCACCCACCCATTTGCCCCCTGACTCTCCCTTCTCACCTGAGTTATTGATCCATTGCCATCAGCATTGTGACTTTGACACAGGGAGCGATGATAATGGAGTTGGACCAGTGGATGCAGGTTGGGGTGGTCAGGTCCCCTTGTTTCAGCCCCAGACCTGTACATATCATGAGAGTGTGCCACAAACAGTCCCTGGGAACCATCTGGAGGCGGCTGAACACCATAGAAAACCGGCAGGTGCGGAATGAAAATATTGCTGAAATGGAGCTACAACATCTACAGGCAATGAGTGATTTGGTACAGGGCTCATCTCGCAAGACTACCAGGTCCATGGACTGGCAGTGCCGTTATCTGTCAGTGGCAACTGCTGCCAATACTGTTGTGGGTGGTTCCATGTGTTAAAATCGCGGCAAAAATGGCTGTTGACACAAGATATTGCGGCAAAAAGGCTGTGGTTTTGCCACCACAATCCATGTAAAGGAATCAGCGGACACCCTCGCAACCCCTGTCACCATTATACCATTTAAGAGGTGCGGGGGACACCCCCTCAACCCACACTCCCCTTAAATGGTGTAATGGGGTACACTTTTAACCGGTCAAACCACAGCATTTCTGCCGTGATTTTTTGTACAGGTGATATTTTTGCAGCGATTTTATCACTGCATACCTTCGTGGGCCAGAACGTCAGGGAGCTGGCAGAGGCCATCTTTGCTTTTGGAAAAAAGATGCAGAGCCTTCCTCCACAGCATTTTCTTATGTCCGGTCACCTCAACTGGGCGCCATGATGATATGTTTTATTTTATAATGGATTTATACATGATTTGTCTTAATCGCTATTGTGTGTTAACAAACCTGTGATTTTTTGTTTTTTAAAAAAATTGCTAATTCATTCGGGTCATATGTTTGATAATATGATTGATATGAATATTGGCTTTTGGGAACTCCTGGGAATCTGTTCTATCAACATATTACAAAAGTTGTCTTTAAATTATTTCAATTAATTTTTTGCTATCTTGTATATAGTATATTAAACAATCTATGCCCAGATTTGAAAAAGGCACACATAGGGTGCCGAAACACGTGTCATCCTTATGGGCGATCAATAAATATATGATGAACTAAGAAAAACTGGTGTTGGTTGATACTGAACTTCCTATGGCGCAGTAATAGATGAGTGCAGAAACCATTTTTTTCACTTACTACAAACTGAGTGGGGGAACTCTGTGTCTTCGTTCTCTGCATGCATCAGTGCGACACTGTAACACTATTATGTTGCATCAAGTCGCAGAGGTCTAAGAGTGACTATACAAAAAGTTCCCCGAGCTACATTATCTGTTTGGATGAGACCTTGATCGACCAAACTTGTCTAGAAACCTTATCAGCTGTTATGGGAGAAAAAGAGGAGAGAAGGAGAGGAGGAGAGAGGGGGGCAAAGGGAGGCCTACGAGTGGGCGAGGGGGAATGGGGAGCAGTAGAGGAGAGTGAGGACAAGTTCTCCTAAGTTTTAGAAATGAAGTAAGAGGCCAGAGAAGTGCAGAGTGCCAGGAGAGGCTGAGGAGAGGTGGAGACTGCAGTAGGGTTGGCGAGTTCCTTGCAGATTTTGAAAAGTTCTGCTGTGTTGTTAGTGGCTGCAGAGATGTGGGTTTGGATATAGGTTCTCTTCTTCTAGCAGATGGAGAGTCTGTATGCCTTTGGAGTAGGGGGAAGGCCATTTTGTTAGAGGATGCCTTCGAGGCCTGCCACTTCTGCTCAGCCTCTCTGCACTTGAATTTCAGAGCGGCAACTGACACTCGCTTCATAGGCCAAATGGAGGCTGGCAGTGTGGGCTGGGGCTTAGCCCAGGGGCCCAGGACGTCCAGGTGAGAGGAAAGGGGTGCATGATCAGACTAGGAGCGAGGAGTAATGAGAGGGTTGGAGATGGGGTATGTCTGAAAAGATGAGAGCATCCAAAGTGTATCCGGCTGAGTGCCTTGAGCTGGAGGGAAGAATGGAGAGGGAAAGAGAGTCAGAGAGGTTGCGGAAAAGCCCAGGGGCTGCATCTGGGCTGTCAAGGTGAATATTGAAGTTTCTGAGGAGGAAAACCTCAGAGGAGGAGGCAAGGAGGGAAGAGGTCAGCCCATTCAAAGAGGAAGTGGGAGACCTGCCCAGGGTCCTGTAGATGGTACTGAGAGTCAGAGAGAGGCCGGAGAGACACCAAGCTTGCAGACAAATCATTCAAAAGAGGAGTAAGCCTGAGTGGGTAGCACAGTAGCAGGGACCCACTCAGGGAAGATCAGAGCAACTCTGCCCCCGGGCCGGTTAAGCCTAGGCTTCAAGAGGATCTTGTAACCCACAAGGAGGGCAGTGTCGAAACTCATGACAGAGCTGGAAGTGAACCACGTCTCGGTGGGAGTATGGACATCTAGGTCGAGGTCTTCAAGGAGGTGGCAGATGTTAAAGGAGTGTTTGACGGCAGAGCGAGAGTTGAGGGTAGCTAAGTGGAGCAGGTTGCCACTTTTGAAGGTTTTCCGAGGAGGGGTACAGAAGTGTGGTGCACCCATCAGGGTGGCAGAGGGATGGCAGAAGGAGGAGAGGGGAGGACGTTGTGAGAGATGGAAGACCCCTATCAAGAAGGAGGGGGGTGGGCTGACATGTATGTATCGCTGGTGGCCCAGAACTTCAAACTGCACTGTGAGGACTTGGAAAGCAGGTCAAGGAGATCAAATATCAGAATTAAGAACCTTTCTGAGAAGGCGGAGGAGAAAGACCTTAGGGAGAGAGTGCAACACTTGTTTGAAAACCTGCTGAGGGTAGACTGCGATGTGGAGATCCCCTTTGACCGCATTCTCTGGGTGGGCCCATAGAGAGGGGAACCGGGCACCAGGCCCCGAGACATTCTAGTGGCTCTCACAACATATTGTCAAAAGGAGCAGATCTTCACTGATAAGGCCAAAGGGGGAGGGGGAGTGGGCCTTGCCGATATGGAGATGTACTATAGAGAATCCCAGCTAAGGATCCTAGTGGACCACTTTACACCAGGGATGGGGAAACAGTGGGTTGCAATGAACAACGAAGTACTCTCTCCGGTCACGTTAGACGAATGGTTGTGGGTCCCCAAAACATGCATCCCAGGGAGAGTCCAGCAGCATCAAGTGCTGGGGATCTGTGGTCCGTTTGGAAAGAGGGTGGTGAAAACAGGTGGCTTGCATTGTGGCCATCGCCCCTCAGTGGCATCTGGGCTCCCCCTCTCAGGGATGGGATCGAGGAGCCACTTGTGTTCCAACAATGGTATGAGGCCGGGCTCAGCAGGGTGGGTCAGTTGTGGGACGGGGGAACATTTCTATCTTTACAGGGATTGGAGGAGACCCTGGGTCTGGACAAACTATCACCCTTTCCTTACCTACAACGGAATGGGGCCCTAACCGAGGAAAGATTGGGAGAACCTCGAAAAGTTCTTGATTTCACAAAAAGGGTCCAAGGGATTGAAATACAGGCTCTATAAACTGCTCCTCCTGGCCGCCCCAAGGGAGTCCCCCCCTGCAGGAGTGAGGTGGGGACAGGACCTAGGTGATGATATGCATGACACACAGTGGGATAAAATGTGTAGACAGACCAACCGCTCGACCACATCACTCGAGTATCGACACCATGCCCTGAAACTGCTCCACAGATGGCACTACCCCCCAGTGCGGATAGCTCGGATGAGGGAGGGATACAACCCAAACTGTTGGAAATGCTGTGCTGAGAGGGGGGATTTTGTAAACATGTGGTGGAAATGTCCAATGGTGCAGACGTATTGGGGAGAGGTCCTGTCATGGATAAAAGAGGTGGATGGGATCCAGAGAGACCTGTCATCGTGGCTTCTTTTATTCGGTTTGAGTGTAAACAGGGAGTCTGAAGCGGCACAGGGCCACATGTTTCAGGTTATGATGGTGGCGGCTAAGTGTTGCCTGGCCCAGAAGTGGAAGAGTTCACGAATCCTGAGGGAAAAAGAGTGGATCACCAAGGTCTGTGAGATATATCATATGGAGTATCTAACTCACTTCATAGATTAATCCAGGTCTAATATTGAGGGGCAGTAGCTCCCGTTCTTTGAAAAGTATGGGCGGCTGGCCTGATAAGGCTTGTAATAGATTGTATGGGAGACCGCACAGGAAGGTCTCTGGAGGGGTCAGGAGACCCAGCGGACATGTTGCCGGTTATGGGGACTCTAGGGGATGTGGTCTATTTATAGGCCCATAGTTCTAGCGTGCACAGAAGAGACATCTCGATTTTGGATAAAGAGACATTATAATGCACCCAAATTTTGAGGACGATCTTATTTGAAGGATCCATGACTGAGGTGGTGTGGGGGAGGGGAGGGGCAAAAAATGTTATAATCAGGATGAGTAAACATGGTATTTTTGTTGTTTGTGTTGTAACTTAAATGCTAATAAAACTTGATTTAAAAAAAAAAGGAGCAGATCTTCACAGCAGCACTTAAGCGGGGCCGGACGAAAGTGAATGGAGTAGAGGTTCACCTGTTCCAGGACCTGGCACAATCAACACTGATCAAAAAGAGGGCAATGGGTCTAGTGGTTCAGGTACTGACCAAAAGCAGATTAAATATAGATGGACCTTCCCTTCGGCCTGGCCTTTATGTGGGAAGGGTGACAACACCGTATCTCCACAAATGGAGATACCAACCATTCTACTAATAGATGAGACTCCACCCCACAATAGGATGAGAGGGTCTAGAACCCCACCGCCCCCCACCCCTATTAAAAAGCCTTGAGAATGGTCAAAACTGAGGAGACACAAGGACAGAGTGGATCCTCTCAGGAAAGCTAGATCGAGGAAGAAAAGGGGCAACACGAATGTGGGGGCACCTGCACATCAACCGGCAACCAATACCTTACTCTACACTTTGGTCTATGATCTGTTTTTTGTCAATGTGCTTACTTCCCTCATCTCTGCTAGTCCACAGGAATGGTTTTATTCTGCTTTTTCTTCTTGTACATCCTGTCAACTTGGAACTCTTGATGGCAGGTGGTGAGATCCCAACTTGATCACAGGGGCTGCTAGGTGCACAACTGGGTGGGTCACAGTGGAGCTCACTGGACCATTGGGAATCTATTTGCAGGGATTAGGTTCTCCCCATAGGTTTATTCTGGGTGTTGGAGGTGTTGTAAGCAGGTCAACTTCGGGGGAAACATTTCTCCTGGCTCTCTAGGAACTTTAAACCGCCCCGGAATACATTTCCAGTATGTTAGTTGTTTTGTTAAGTGTGATTTGGGGGATACCAGGGGTGGGTTAGGGTTTGAAACCAGTGGCAACATGGCATGGTAGGGAAACTGGGGAGCGGGGAGTTCGGCTGCACAAGTCCCACAAAGGGTAAGGGGTTAGTAGAGATAACTGGTTTACTCATTGTAAGGAACTCATGGTGGCAACAGTAAAGACAGACACAAGTGATCAGGAATCAAGGGTGTTTATTTAAACAATATGCAGGTTGGAAAAATGCCAAATCTAACCTAAACCTAAGATTAAAGCAAGCTTCGACCATCAAATGAAAAATAAGGCAGTCCTTGTGGCGTCTGGTCAAAGTAAAAGGGCCTATACTAAAAAATACCTATTGCCAGTAATTACAATTAATATAGAAAGTGTGCGGGAATGGGTTTTCAATAAAGAAAGAAATGTTCTAAAATAATATGTCAGGATGGACTTTAGCCAGAGGTCTCCCTTCCCCATGTTTTCAGCATGGGATAAGGTGGCCGTCCTGTGCACAGCACACGCTCGAGTTTTCCAAGTATCAGGTTCTTCCTTGGGTAAGTCTCTTTACTGTAAAAAGTCTATTTCCTCCAGGGACCTGATGGGGTCCAAAAGTAACAAACAAAAGTTCCTTTCAAATGTTTGTTGGGTGATACCTTCACCCCTGGGCTGGGTGCCCCTCTTTGGGGCATAAACCCCTTATGAAACATCTTCAAAAAAATAAATACAAAGTTCCTTTTATACATAGTTAGGGTGGAAATGGCTCACCCCTGCGTCCCCCTCTTCCAGGACCAGACCATTCTCAATTTTCAGCCTCCCACTTTCAGGTTCACTATGGCTTTTCCTTGGTTCACAAGTCTTAATGTCTTTGTTACTAGTTCATGGTGAGCTTCCCTTTCTTGGGTTCACCCTTGTCAGCACTACTGTTCATTGAGGCATCATACTCTGTCGTCTTTATACACACTTTTGGGGTGTGGTTTCACCCCTGGGTCCCCCTCTTCTGGGCGCAGACCCTCTTGAATCTCAGCCTCCCTCCACCGGGTTCACTATGGCTTTTCACACTATTTTAGGGTGATGGTTCTTCACCACTGGGTCCCCCTCTTCCAGGCTCAGACCCCTCTCGATGGTATCCCTCTTGCAGGTTCACTCTTGCAAATCTTCTCTCCCACCATGCAGTATTCATTTCCTTTAGCTTTCAATAACTCGCCGGTCAAAGACTTTCGACTGTACAGCGGATGTTGCTCAACCTCTGTAGGACCACTTTGACATTCTTCTTGCGGCTCTCACACGGCCTTCTGGTTCTTATAGTTTCAATGCTAAACAAGGTGGATCAGCCAGAGTCTTTCAAACAAGCACGCACACCGCGCCAGAACACTCTGCAGTTGGTCTTGAATGTTTTATTTGTGTCTTGTAGTTTCACCACTGGGTCTCCCTCTGTCGGGCTCAGAACCTCCTTGAAGTTCTTCAAGGTTCTCCCTCTGCCAGGCTGGGACACCTGCTTCCCAAAAGTCACAATTTTAACAAAAAGGGTTTGGGACTACTAGTCCCAGAATGCATTGAGCTGATGTTGCTCCCACTTCATTGCTCCCCAAAATGGCACTTTCTGTCCTTGGGAGCTGCAGGAGCCAAAATCGGATATCTGTAGGACGTCAGGGTCTCTCCCTCTGCCCCTCAGAGAACTGGGTGCACATGCCTGGCCGAGGGGAGGACTTTAATTGTCATTACTGCCAGCCAACCCCAGCTGCCCCTGGTATTGCCTTCTGGAGGGATAGTTTCCTCCTCCACACAGCAATCTCCTCTCGGGTTGCAGGGCCAGTGTTTGGGCAGTTTTCTCCTTCTCCTCCAGCTCTCCTAGGGTCTCTCCAGCTCAATACTCAATAGGTTGCTCTTTTTCTCTCTCTCTCTCTCTCTCTCTCTCTCTCTCTCTCTCTCTCTCTCTCGCTCTCCTGCTCTCCAGTAATTTCCAGCATCCCGACTCACTCACAATGCTGTTCCTGGCTGCTGATTTTATACTCACAGCTAGAGTTAATTGGAGTCAGGTGTGAATAGTTGTCCATCCGTGCCTAACTATTCCTGACCTCGTTATCTGGACAACATGGAGACTGCCCATAGGAATCCATTGCCCATGGATTCCTATGGGTAATCATCATGACTTCCATCTGCCTCTTCCTCATCCCAGTCCTTGCAGATTTCAATAGGGGAATGGGATTATGGGAGTTGTGGTGTTGTGGAGAGGTAAAATTCTTATTGTGTTTTAAGAGTAATTTCCCCTGTTGTTTTCTCTGTCTTTTCCTTAAGGGAAAGTGCTGGGAGGGGGGTCGGATTTTGGTGACAACATCCCATAAAGACTGCTGGGATATCGGGTAGGGGTGCATTGGGAAACCAGGTCTCGCCCAAGGGTGCTCCTCTTGCAGTCTCCAAGGACCTCCAGCCCAGGTGATCCTCCCCCGCTAGTCCACCCCCAGGGTTGGGATCTAAGAGCGATGGCCCTCCCCTGGACACCTGAACAAAGGATCCCTGGCAATAACGTGGGCGAAACGCCTCAGGTTTCTCACATCACAAATATGGTCTCACTAGCGGGGGCAGGAAGTGATCACACACAACAAGCCAATTCAAACTCCTGACTTTTAATGTACAGGGGCTAAACTCCTCAACGGAAAGAAGGAAGATAGAGAAATGTCTACATAGGGAGCAGCCAGACATCATAGCATTGCAAGAAACGCACATTCAGAAGTCGGACAAATATAAATTGAGTTTGAGGTGTTTCCCTGACATATACCAGGCAAATGCGGCTGGGAGTACAGGTGGCGTTCTGTTTGCCTTTCGTCATAACCCAAACTTACAAATAGTGAGTTAAAAATCAGATAAGGAAGGGAGTTTTGTCTTTGTCACATTTAAGGTGGGGGCACAATCAATAACAGTTGTCTCACTATAGGCACCACATTCCGGTCAAGATGGCTTCCTAAGGGCAGTGTTGTTGGGCCTGGAATTACATAGCATGGAGGGCGTCATCTTGATGGGGGATCTAAACATGGCATGGGACCCAGAACTAGATCGAAGCAAAGGGGGGTATCAGGGCCAACCTGCACTGATGAAAGCTCTGAAACGCAGGATGGCGCAGCTGATACTACAGGATGCCTGAAGAGTGACTCGGGGCAAGGCGACAGGGTATACTTGCTATTACCCAGTCCACAGGTCCTTTTCCAGGCTAGCCTACATTTGGGCCTTGAAAGCATTTGTGGGGAGGATAGAGAAACTGGAACTGGGCACCATTCATCTGTCAGACCATGCACCCTTAACCCTGTGTCTCCATCTGGATCTTCATAAGAGGGGCCTCTGTGGGTGGGCATTTCCAGGGGACCGCCTATATGCCCACGTACTGAGACACGATATCGAAGATAAAATTAGAGAGTACTTTAGGAACAACTAAACCCCAGAGGTGGGGATGGGCTCGATTTGGGACGCTTTTAAGGTAGTGCTCATGGGGGACATAATAGTGATTGAAGCTGGTAGTGACACACAACTACTGCATGCAGAAAAAGACCTAGAAGAGAGCTCATGCAGAGGATTATAACGGATGTGATTATCGCCCAGTGAAAAGAATATAGACGTTTGCAGGGCCTGTTATGACTCTTTCACATGAAAAAAGCCAAAAAAGCATTATTGACCCTGCAACAAAGATATTACGTCAAAACAAACAAGTCAGATCATCTCCTGGCGGGAGAATTGAGGAAAAGGGCAGCTAGCCGCACCATCCTAAAGATTAAAAATCAGCTGGGGAGGAAGGTGACCATGACAGAGGAGATTTTCGACCAATTTACATCCCTTTACCTGAGGCTTTATACCTCTGATTCATCCTACCAGGAGGAGCAGTCTGCATACTTACAGACAACCCCTCTAAAGGGCATCTCAGAGCAGTACAGATAGGGGCTAGAAACCGAGATTACCACAGAGGAAGTATCCCGGCCGATAAAATCCCTACCCCTGGGCAAGGCCCCTGACCTAGACGGCTGTTCCGCAATGTTTTATAAAACATACAGTTCCATTTTGGTGCACAAGCTGACTATACTGTTTGACACCTTAAGAGTGCTGGGCGCAACCACTAAGCTGATGGAAAGGTGAAATTGGTTCTCTTCCCCAAGGCGAATAAGGACTCTACTTTATGTGGGTCACACCGTCCCATTGCTCTAATCAACAAGTTGGACTCTAAGCTTTATACCAAATTTCTGGCACAGTGGATCGATGGGATCCTCCTCTCATTAGTAGACACTGATCAGTCGAGCTTCGTCACCAACAGGCAAACCTTCTATAATACTAGGCGAGTTTGCACCTCATTGAAAAGGTGCATATTAAGGGCCTTCTGGCCATCCTGGTGACGCTCAACGCAGAGAAGGCCTTCGACCGCATTGAGTGGTCTTTCTTGTTTCAGCCGATGGAACGCATGGGTTCAGGCAGCACTTTCTCCACATGGTGAGAGCAAATTATGGTTCTTCCAAGTTGCACATATCTGTTAATGGCGCCCTATCTCAACAAGTGCGCATCCTGAGGGGCACTAAACAGGGGTGCCTGCTTTCACCCCTGCTATACGCACTATATCTTGAACCACTTTTGGAAAAGATGGGTGGACCACAAGATATAAAAGTGGTTCCATTTGTGAGGGAAGACCACAGGGTTATAGCCTTAAAAGATGATTTACTCCTGGCGGTCACTAATCCTGAGGTCTCCCTCCTGGGTATCACGAGAGAGCTTGACCAGTTTGGGTATGTGGCAAAAATCAAAATCAATGCTTACAAGTTTGTGATAGTAAACCTCTCCCTGAATCCTACCCAGATAGGTGTAATTAAAGAGTCAACCCAATTCCAATGGGCATCCGGAGAGATCACCTACCTGGTGGACAACGCTGACACTTTCCTAGCTGGGTAGGGTTCGCTAAAAAAAAAATTGTTGTTCTCCCTAAGGTACTCTACTTCTTTCAGGGCCTCCAAGTCCGAGTACATTCAACATTCTTTACAAAATTTAATAAAATGATAATAAAATGATAACAACCTTTATATGGAAAAACAGACACCCTAGATTAGCACTGAAAACAATGATGGCACCGCGCCATGGGGAGGGTCTCCCTTCCAAACTTTTACATCTACTACGTTGTGGCCCAGCTCTGTGTAAGTAAAGCTTTGTTGTCGGACGACCCGGGGAAGCCCTGGTGTAGGATGAACAAGGCAGTGGTAGGGAAACCACCGGGGGAGGTTCTATGGGTAGCAAGCGCAGATAGGCCATCCAATATGCGTATGGGTAGGATCACGGCATTAGTGGCGGATTTGTGGAATTTAATGATAACGAGATGCAGGATTACCACATTCACATCTCCATTTACACCGATATTTCAGAACCCCCAATTTACCCCAGGCATAGAAAGGGGAGCTTACTCCCAATGCATAAGGGCAGGATGCGTAGATTGAGGGACATGATGCAGGGACAGACAAAGTCCTTCAAGCAATGCAAAACAGACTTTGGAATAGGTGAGGGCAACAGGTTAAGGTATTTCCAAATTAGGCATTGGCTGCCCAATCCTGTCAATAAATCAGCAGCATACACAGTTCACTCCCCTGGAAAAATATATTACAACAAATACAGGAGACATACACTTGATTGCTTTACTGTATAACATTTTCGTGGACAATCCCCCGCAGATCTGTTGGCCCTATATGTTGCAGTGGGAATGATCTCTGGGTCCTCCAATTCCCTTAGACAAATGGGAGAAACCGTGGTCGAATGTCATGAAACTTACCAGGGCAATACAGGTGAGAGAAATCTGGTTGAAAATGGTAGTGCAATGACATTATACCCCAGCGAAACTACATAGATTTAGTACAGCAATTTCAGCAGTGTGCTGGAGGGGGCACAGAAGAGGCTTGGGCCCACATTTGGTAGATCTCTTTCTTCGGCTGGGGCCTCCCTCTGGAACAGCCTCCCTGCCTCCCTGAAACTTGAGGAGAACCATCTCCGGTTCCAGAAACACCTCAAAACCTTTCTCTTTGCTTCGGCTGTTTCTCCTCCTCTCCCCTGTTGACCTCCTGGCTGAATCGGAACTGCACTGGTTACCTGACCACCCTCTGAACTCGGGCCCAGCTCCCTCCCCTGCCAGTCACACACACCTGCACTGCCTGCCTGGCAACCCCCGCACTTGGAGACTGTTTCTGTATCCCTACAGTCCCACCACCAGCACTTGACACCTGATGTCTGCACTTACCTTTGCAGTTGCCACCTGCTGGCCGTTACTTTTACTTATTGTTATTATTCTATTCCCATGTAATGCACTGTCCCTTCCCCCTCCCCTCTTTCCACATCCAATGCACTTGCGCGATCTGTATGATACCTGGCCTAGTAGGATCGTTATCTGTCCTCCCTTTGTTTCCCCTCCTTTGCCTTGTTGCGCCTCGAAACACTTGTGTATGGGCACGTTATAAATGCCATATCATATCATTGCCCAGAGGTGGTGCCTTTTTGGGAGGTGGTCAATGCTAAGAGATGTTTGGGCCACACATCCGAAGGAAAATGGAAGATTGACTACTGGGTTTTGAAGTCTCCAACCAGGAGCGGCTACACTGTTATCATCGTAAATCATATATGGTTCTTTCCCTAGCTGTGTTGGTGGTCCTGGCCCAGGAGTGGAAACAGGCTTCACCCCAGGGGGAGCAAGAGTGGATCTCAAAGGTGTGGAAATGTATAGCCCTAGATTGGATGACTTCCACCATACAAGGAGATTCTATCCGCTTTCAGGTAGAGTGGGGTGTGGGGTTGTTGTTTCTTCATAATGAATACAGAGAATGTATGTGCCCCATGAGTACTTATTAGTAACCCTGACTTCCAGTCCATGCCTGCATTTTCTGTCACTGGTTTCAGAAGGGAGTGGGGGGCGGGGAAATGAGGAATGTTTTGTTGTATGTGAAAAAACAATAAACATAAAGACAAAACTCTAGAAGTGATATTTATTGCAAACCTATCCTTCTTGCCTACGGGAAAATCAATCAGACAAAGTGTGCACCACTGTCACCTTCTCTGTATAAACTCCCGCCATTCCTGGAACTGCGGTACAGAATAGAAGTACTTCTAGCACCGATGTTCGCCTGCTTGAATTATTGTAATGCCCAAAGTGCTGGCTTGAATAAGAAAACAATCTACCAACTTTTCTGGTCCAAAATATTAGTGGCCTTAAAGCAATGGACCGTATGACAGCAGCTCTGACGGCTCTTTACTGGCTCCCGATGGAGCAAGAAAACACTTTAAAGACCTTCAGAATGACACTCTAGACTTACTAGGATGCAGAATCTAAGTAACTGGCCCAAATAATCCAACACTACACTGCTACCAGGACAATGAGGTTACCAAAACTCACGATGCTTAAACGATTCTCTGACAATAAAAACTGAAAACATTCTGCAATCTTTTCATTGCATGATGCCTGTCTCTGGATAAACATCCCCACCTCAAGGGCAGCCAAATACTACATCAAGTTAAGAAAAGCCTAAGTACAGTGCTCTTCAACAAGAATTCCCTGACTTAATGTCCCCTGGACAGTAGATTGCAGAGCTGATTTATAGAGGACCCTTACTGGCTCTGAAACCTAAAGCAAGCCAAGACCAAAAAGCTGGACAGCAAAAGGACGAGACTCAACTAGCAGAATCATCACTCCCAAAAGGCACCTAATATACCAGGCTGCTTGCCTCGTCACTAGATCATCAACGATTTATAGTTCTGCATGTTAACCTGAGAGCCATATTATGTGAACTATAGTTGTTGTAAACAGGGTCTGACCTTGTCCTTCCCTGTCTTCCATTCGCTTCTTCCACCTTTCTCACCTCAGGTGGGCCCTAAGGCCTGCCCCTCCCAGCACCTTAATGCTATTGTCGTGTGCAGCTCAGTACAAATCAAATCACATTTTGGCTGTAGGGTTGTAACGTGAGTGTGTGGGCTTGCTGCCAGGATGGAGATGGCAAGATCCATTTCTGCCTGCCTGTATATGATGCCATTTATGTGTGATTTGCGAGAGAATCGAGGTTGTCCAAAATGCCCAGGGGGCCCTGTGCTTAGGCCTTTTTCTCCACCTACAATATGCACATGAACTTCTCAATGCATTGGCCTTCTTCAGAGTCTATACAAGTGACAAGGGGTTCTCGTTGCTGTGGCCTACAGAATGCTTGTCAGTTTCCAAACTTAACAGCAATAAACGGGATGTAGAATTCTGCAATGACTGGGAAACCAAAAGAACAGGTAACTAGCATTGGTAAGGCTACCCCTGGGAATATGTGTAGAGATGCATACAACCCGCAGAACTATCTCAGCACTGCCTCCAAGAAAATATAGCCGGTGACTGAAATGCCAAGCTGGGCATACATGAGTGAATGAAAGTTTGAAAATCTGAACGTTTAATTTGGTAAGCGAAGCAAACCATAAAAACACAGCAATAATCAATCAACAACAGTATTACAAACAATAATAAAAGATAATTAAAACTAGTGGCACACGCTTAAAACCCCCTAAAAACATCACCATGCGCAAATTTAAACGGACCTTAGCAAAACATTTCGCAAAGAGAGGGCACACTTTCAAAACATTATGACCGCCCACCACACCTGGACTGAGTCTGCCCATAACAGATACTGAGTGAATAGAGACTGGTGTACATGGGCAAGGGACCACCAAGATGACATCAGGTACAATAACCCCTCAATAGTAAAACCTTGGTTACCTTCAAAACACCTTGCCACACCTCTTACCTGGATTCAGGTATATTCACAGGAGTTGTCACAGGGCAGGGAGGGGGTAGGTAGGGAATGATATGATAGGTTATTCATAACACGCTTAATACCCAGAGGTTTCTAAGCACGGACCCGGGGATCGAACCTGTGGTGCTCTGCCAAGGCGGGCACTTTGCCCCAGACCTATCCTCCCAAGACAATGAAAGGAAGTAACAGCTGACACAACTGTGTTATCCCAAATCCCCCTAAATTCAACTGACAACATTGTTCAACGTACACCTTATTGCAATCAGGTAGTTAATAAGGCTGGCGCAAACAATGCATCACACTTATCAATTGGACTCTGCAATATTCTCCTTTAGTGCCTTCTCGCCTGGACCCTTCACCGTGGTGGTGTTAAACAAGGCAGTGTCTAACAGTAGTAACCTACCGGACATATAAACTTCACTAAAAACTATGGCAGTATGCAGCCTTCAGAAAAGAAAAATCTGATTGGGCCAGATCCCCTGCTCCCCATACCCCAGGTAGACCCACAGTATGTGCATCATACCTCACTTACCCCTTCTCATCCTATCTCGGCCACACACACAAACACCCGAGCCGTACGCCACTCCAGCACACCTCTAACCCACATATCTCCTCTGCATTCTTCTTATAACAACCCACACTACACCAACAAAACACAAACACGGCATCATGATCATCAGTGCTCATCGTGCAGTACTACATACAGCAGACTTTGCTGACCTCATCATTCCTCACATTCTGGACAGACTCTTTATGACTGGGACATTGCTCACCCCCATGCAGGGACGTCATTTCACCAAAATGCCAAGGGTATTGGAAGTGACATCACACGACCCTTGACCCCCTGGTGACATCACAGGAAGTGATGTCATTTGACCCCACCCTGAAGTGATATCGCGGGGAGCGATGGAACACGACCTTTCACCAGTTGACAAAACAGGAAGTGGCATCACATAGCATTGTACACTACAAAAAATATGGTTACGATATCACTATAATGTGATGTACATTTCATACAAGAATGGATCGCCATATGTATCGTTAAGATCAGTGTGTATAGGCCCATATTACCAAATTACTGTGAATGCAAGCAGACGTCATGACCAAATGATAACGATGTGTTATTTTATAGCACTTACGCTTAAGCAATTTATATAGAAAAAATATAAACCCAATATACCCCAACCTGTGTTCATACTCATTTATCGACCTCAGAAGGATGAAAGTTAAGGTGTTTAAGAACAGACTAAATCAGTGACTCACCCCCTGAAGTTTGCCTGAAATAAACCTTTAATGAGTCTAGCAATTATTGTATAGAATTCCAGAAAGGCACATTATTTGGTATTCCTATTCTTTCTTATTTAGGGTCCGTGCTGAAAGTGTTAGACTTGTGGCCCTCCTGCTTTTATTTTTCTTCTTTTTTTAAGGGGCCTGAACAAGAAAGCCAGCCACTCAAAAAGTAAAGAGCCACATGGTGCTGGGCACAGCCCAGGAGCTTGCATTACCAAAAAAAGAAAATAAAACAGGTTTTTTTTGCTTTTGTTTTTAGAGGTCGCAAGGGAGACCATGGAAGTCGCAAGGGAAGTTTCAGAGGTTGCAGTTGCGACCTCTGGCGACCCCTAAATGACGTCCCTGCCCCCATCACCATACACAACTTGGACTTCCTCATTGTCTCAGTCTACATCATCCAACAAACGGGCTGCAAAGGGAAAACTGTCAGCAGGACCGCTATTAGCCACAAGATGCCACGGACTTGCTCCTTCAGTAGCCTCCACACATGCAGCCATGGAACACCACATTTGTCACTTTCCACTCTCACATGCTCAGACAGCTACCTTTCATTTGATAAACGGACTATGTTTTTTCTAAATAAAATCATAGACCTGATCACAACAGCATCCATAAACAACACAATGAACGTCTTCCTAAGAGTCCTCAACTTGCCACCAAGCAAACCAGAGATTCTCTCCTTAAACTGATTGACACCATAAACATCAAGCAACTCATCACAAATCCAACACACAAGAATGGCACCCCACTTGGCCTAGTATTCACAACCTCCCTAGCCATTGTCTGTCTTACCCCAGACAATGCAACTCACACCCCGGCCCCAATGGGGAAAACCCAAACCAACCAAGACACCCAACCGCTCTTTCAAGAACTTCCCAATAGATGAACTGGAAAAAAACAAGTATTTCTTTGGCCACCATGTCAAATCTCTCAGAGAATGTCAAAAACACAGGGAACTCAACCACACCTTAACTGAGACCATCAACATACATGCACAAATGAAATTTCAAATAAAAAAAACATAAGCCCTCCATCCGTTGGTAGACACAGAGAGTCATCAACAGCAAGCTCTCCATATTCACGCAAGAAAATTGCCGGTGAAAATCTCACCAACTAGAAGGCCTCATCACCCTGAAGCACTCTGCTCAGCATGCTGGACACTCCTCTCCAGAGCCAAAACACCCTGGCCCCAATGGGGCAAACCCAAACCAACCAAGACACCCAACCGCTCTTTCAAGAACTTCCCAATAGATGAACTGGAACAAAAACAAGTATCTCTTTGGCCACCATGTAAAATCTCTCAGAGAATGTCAAAAACACAGGGAACTCAACCACACCTTAACTGAGACCATCAACATACACGCACAAATGAAATTTCAAATAAAAAAAACATAAACCCTCCATCCGTTGGTACACACAGAAAGTCATCAACAGCAAGCTCTCCATATTCACACAAGAAAATTGCCTATTAAAATCTCACCAACTAGGAGGCCTCATCACCCTGTAACACTCTGCTCAGCATGCTGGACACTCCTCGCCACAGCCAAAACACAGTACCACACAATACTCATTTTGGAAGCATCCAACAAGAGCAGAGCGATCTTCAAAGCCATGAATCACAGCATCAGCCCCCTGCCAGACTTTGCAATACCGCAATTCCAGGACAGATGCAGTACTATTGACAACTTATTCACAGACAAGATAGACAAGCTAAGTCAACAAACTGGCAGTTCGAAACACATGACAGATGCCCCACCCCAAACCAGCCCACAATATATCAAGATAGAATGAATCCAGGACAATGGCTGCAGAATATCTGACCAACACTCTCGCCGTCCTCGCATCACCTGCATGAACAACATTCACCTCTCCTCCATTGCGAATTTCATCACAGGTAACGCACTCACACCACTTCTGAACATCATCAATGCATGTCTCACACAAGAGACTTTCCCAGTTGAACTGAAAACAGGCTAGATCTTCCATTTGCGGAAGAAACCCACCATCGACTACGGTGACCTAACCAACTATCATTCTATCACACATGCACTCTTCATAAGAAAAGTAATTGGGAAGACAGTCACCATCGAAATGCATGAAAGTATCACCCAGCACAATCTCCTACAATACTACAAATCCGTTTTCAGACAACGATGCAGCACCGAGACTGCCATCACCCAAGTTATCAATGATGCTCCATAAATATTGGACAAATGAATCCCCGTCACATTATCCTACTCAACCTCTTTGTCGCCTTCAATACTGTTGACCATGAAGCTCTTCTCAACATCCTCGCCATGTACAAGAGCTTTAACAGAACAATCCTGCCTCCTACCTCTCCAAAAGAGACAAACTAATGCAGATGGGCCCCAAAAGATACAAGCATCACCCAGTAACCTCTGCAATTTCACACAGCACCATCCTTTCCCCTTACATCTTCAACCTCTACATGGAAGCTCTGGAGGAACTCCTTGCCAACACTGACCTCAAGATACACCAAGATGCAGATGACAACGCAGTTTACCTGAAGATCAATTGCATTGACAACTTTGATTGACTCAAGTGCTCACTGCCCCTCACCCGAGTTGGGATGTCAAGTGCCAACGTGAAGCCCAACCCAACAAAGACTGAACTGATTCTTCTAGTAAATCCCACCAAGCAAGACCAAGTCCAGAATCATCTGAACTATTTGAATCTGCATGGATTTCTCCTCAACTCTCACCCAGTGCAAAATATCTCAGCTTTAACATTAAATATGACTTCACATTAAAAACACATATCACCAAGAAGACAATAGCAGCAAGTTACCAAGTTACACCCATCAGCAAAGACAAGCCTTTTACCCATGCCCTCCAGTTTAGAATAGTTGTCCAAGACCTGGTCATCTCCTACCTGGACGATGGCAAAGCCCTACTCTCAGGAGTTGCAGATACCACGTTGGCTGCTTTGAAAGCTGTCCGGCATGCTGTAGTACCCCTCATATCAAGAAAAAGAAAATTCAACCACATTAACCCACATTCTCCAATAGCTTCACCTGATACCCCTCCATACACACATTATCTTCAGGACAGACTGCATTGCCTGCAGGGCAGTCAGAACCAAAACCCCACTCTACCAGGCCGAGAAACCTGCCATCTCCAGAGGCTAGCGGATCATCAGAAGCCACAACATCGTCTGGCTGGAAACAAAGAACTGCAAAACAGTAACAAAAACAGGAATCAGGACTATTTCCTGCTAGGCATGCTGTCTTTGGAACACGTTACCAACTCAATGAAGACAAGCTACAATTCAGGAAGAACCAAAAGATAGTACTCTTCAAAGACCGTCTCACCAATCACTGATCACTGCACTCAACCCTTATTACCCCCTTGACCTCACTCTTCCCTGCTCCGCCTAACTATCCTAGCTCTTCAGCCCACACCCCCACAGCTTTACTTGTATCCCCTGGTTTTATCACCTATGTGCAGAGCTCTGTTGTTTCCCAGCTAGGTTTGCACTTTATAAATCCCATATATTCATATATACTTACAAAATAAAATACCCATACGCTTCTCAGTTTTTGTGTTTCTCCTCCATCAACTAAATGCACACAGGCTTCTCAGATATTTGGCCTTCCCTTACACCTACAAAATGAATAAGTCTCTCTCAGTGCTTTAACCTTCTCCCCCGCTAACCAAACAGATGTGGGGTGCTCAGTGCTTTTCCCTTCTCCTCCACCTACTGACTGCACGCAGGGTCCAGAGTGCTGGTATTTCCTCCGTATATAATTCCACCCTTCCCCAATTAAGAACAATGGCCCTTCAGAATGGAGAGTAACCACAACTTACAATCAGGCAGAGATTCACAGGTTACCACCAATGGTAACCTTAATTCACTTTGGAGTAATCAGCACAACTAATACTAACAAACCGATGTGATATGATACTTTCTCCGTTGGTCACTCCCTAACTAGCAAGTACCTTCTGTTTAACTGAATCTCAGGGCGTGATCTGCAAAACACAGGCATCTAAAACAGTGCTTTTAAGATTTCTGGTTTCTGGAAATCATCAGCCCACCATATTCACAAAGGTGTCTTGCACATTTCTTCCAGGTTCTTCTCAAGCAATGATGCACTGGCCAGTCCCTTGTATATGTTACAGACTCATTGCACCCACCCGGATAGTATTTCACAGTCACATGGCCTGTCAATGTAAAATATATTTTTTTAAATGTAAAATAAACTCTTCCTGTTTGAGGGCCAGAAACTGAAGTGGGGCCGCAGCAGTCCATACAGGCACTGTTCCACTAACAAATGCATCAAAGCGTCAGAAATTGCATTTCGCTATATTGTGCGTGCCCACACATTTGTCCAAACAAACACAGTGGAATGCTTTTCTTCATGCATTAAAGCGCCTTTTTTGCAGCTGCGCCTAGAGCCTGGAACGCGACTCCACCTGACCTGAGAGAGATGAAAATGCTGGACTTGTTTAGAAAGAAACTAAAAACGCTTCTGTTTAGGTTATGCAATGAGGAGCCTCTCACTGCTCATGGGCCTCTTGGCTTATTTATATTTAAATGTCTATCTGTACGTATTGCGTTTACCATCTAGTATACAGTGTATCGCCTACATGCCTCCTGGCCGCTTTCGGTGTCCGGTAAACGATGCATTACCATAACGTAACATTTCACGGTACATATCATTTGGGAATTTGGGATGAGCTTTGAAATCAGCAACAAATGTCCTCTTCTGCACTCTGTTTTGCACAGTTGCACACAGGAAAGGGGGAAAGGGCCTCTGAATGTGTGCATTGCTAAAGCCGGCCTTCAGATGCCCTTTTTAGTTTTGGGTATTACCTATGGTCTTAGATGCTTGAAACAAGTATGTGAGGATGGCAACGCGCAAGTACTGCAGATTCTGCTTCCCGGTAGTGGCCGCTTGGTGCTAGAGTTAAGAGGTCAAACTCGAAAAGGTGATCTGTTATCAGACACAGACAACAGAGTGAACGCTGGAGCAATTTATATAGCGCTTCACACCGGATTCTTACAGTTTCTAAGCGCTGTAATAATCGGCATCACCATTGTTACCCACTAATGGTGGTCAATTTACTGTTATAAAAAGAATGAAGGCTGGACACTGTGTGACCTGACCCAGATCTGCCAGAGCTGCATCACAGACACAATGTAGATAGACACAAGGTGAGATCATTTATTTACATGAAGTTGCCCTCTGCTTTGAAGTAAACCATCTGTTGCTTCCTCAAACAAAATGTTTATATATATATATATATATATATATATATATATATATATATATATATATATATATATATATATATATATATATATATGGAAGGGCAGCTCAGGGGCAACTCACTTGCTTTGGGAACAAGAGGATGCAGTGCAACACAGGTTCAGTTCCTGTTCCAGTGCTTCCAGGCTGGCATTAAACAACATATAAATGACCAAAGAAAATAATAAAATGAGCCTTTTCTAGGAGTGATGCCATGGAGCTGCTGCTGCTGTTTACATCCTAAAATAAAACAAATGCAATTACTGTGACCTGCAACACATCCTTCCCCTCTATCTCCCATCTAACACAAATAACTGTGGGTTACTTGCCAAAATAGCAAAACAGAATGGTGATGGCTGGAAGGTTTCACATCATTCATAACCACTTGCACAGCTCTGGCTTTGAGGTGTGTGCTTGATGCTCAATGTTATGAAGACTGGTACTAGATGCTTAGTATGTTATACTAGTGACTTACAGATGTTGGGAGAAAGTGTTTAAGATGTAATGGGCCTCATCACGAGTTGGGCAGTAACCCTTAAATGCTGCTGTAATGCTATTACTGCCGCATTTAAGGGTCCGCCCAATCATGAGTCTGGCAGCATTTACCCCCAGCTACAATCTGGGAGTAAATGCACCAACTTAACACCGATTTTCAGACACAATTGTGCCGAAAATGCTGCATTGGGTCCAATGGACCCAATGGGGAATACCCATTACCACCCAACCCTTGATCCGGTGCTAATAGAGCCGGACCGGGTGGCAGTAACGCTATTAATCTGGGTGGTATCCCAGCGATACCACCCAACTGATGATGAGGCCCAATGTGTTGTAAGAGAGTTGAAATGCATTGAATTCAGATATAAGATGTTTGGGATGTTGAAGGAGGGTACTGGAGACTTACGTTGCTAGTTTACTTGAGGTTGATTGTGTTGTAGAATGCTGGAGGCCAGCACTGTGTAAACATGAAGGTGTTGGAGCAAGGCATTGGGTGTGTAAGATGTTGGAGGGTGGGAGTGGATGCCAGACATTTCAAGCTGTTGACAGAGGGCCCATAGTGACTCTTAGTGGAAGGTGGGGTGCTGTTTTGAAAACGGTTGGTGGATATTCACACTCTGGGTGACTGGAAGGAGTGGATTGCTGTGCAATGTTTCAAAGTGCACTATTGACAAGAAAATCCCTGCGCGTATTGTCCAAGTGTAAAAGCATGAAGTGGTACAGCCTCTGATTGTCTTCTGGTTGGACTTGCGTTGGTCAGTTGCTGTTTCCACTCTGTGGCCAGACACATCGCAGGCACTGGATGTCTGCACTTTGGGGTTTAGGCCTCTTCGAGATGCTCTGTCTGTTTACAGTTTAGCCTGAGTGATGTACAATAGTCCAGGTTGTTGTGTTGGACGTCTGCTTACATTCACAGTAATTTGGTACTAGGGCCCGATACACACTGATATACATGCTACACATGGTGATCCATTCTTGTACGAAATATACTTCATTTTACAATGATATCCTAACCATATTTTTGGTTTTGGCGAATTGTTGTGATACAAGCCACAAACTTGTGTGGGTGACACTCTCCACTATGCTATGCAGCATCACCCTGCCAGTTATGGGGAAAGAAACAGCAACAATGGCGGCAAAACCCTTGTGCGCGCCAAAAACCTACAAAAACCTACAAAAACTGTGTACTTCAGCACACAAAAAGAGGGATGCACAACCTGCCACCCATGGTACATTTGCGGTGGAATAGAGCACACACTGCAGAAATGTGCCAGTGGACTCCATGTCCAGACAAACAGAGTGCAGAGAGATAAGCAGCACTTTGCAAGTGAAACCCCAAAATGTGCCTACAAATCAAATTTGCTTTGTTTCCAAAAACTCCAAAATGCCCATAACACAACACTTCAACACTTCTCAATATTCAAAATCTTGCCTGGTGCTAGATTCATGTATCTAATGAAACATTTTGAACATACAAAGTCCCAATGTGAAGAGCAAAACATTCTTCAGACAAACTGGATTGTCTAAAAACTGACTGCTGGGTGCGGTACCCGGGGCTACCTGAATGACAGCTTTCAGAGGAGTACTGATGAAACTTTAAAATGACCTAAAACTAAAAAGTCTACTGGATTAGCAAACATAAAAAGGATTGTTGCCAAAAAGGAATACAGATTTTAGTTGTGTTTTTTTTCCCACAGATTTTAAGGCTAAGAAAGAAATGTATTTATGTTTGATGTAACAAATTTGTTTTTTTCTGGGTTTAAGACGTTAATTAGCCTGGCTGAAGCTGCAAGAACTGAAAAAGCAGTTTTTTTCTCCCAGAAGTAGGGCCTTCCTCTCAGCAGAAACTCACTGGGAGGTGTTAATTGCGGGTTAGAACAGAATCTTATCTACAGAAAGCGAAGGAAAAATTACAAACCTTCAACCCAGGAAACTGGAAGTGTGAAGGCGGTCTTAAATGGCCTCTGGAAGGAACAAACAAGGAGGGGGATGCCCTGGACTACAGGGAGATAAAAAGGGGCAGACAATCTGTTGCTAAACATGAACAAAGAACATATTTTTAAAAGACTCATAACTTGCTATTCAAAATGGTGAAAAATATAAAAAGGACAGAGTTGTTAATTTAATTTCTGGCTGCACGTGTGAAGAGGCGGTAGAACTGTGTGACATGTTCTGGACAGGAATGGCAATATATGTGGTTTTATGCAAAATGTATTACTGCTAGAATTGTGAAAATGTACACGCATATCCCTATGTTAAACAGGCACATTTGTGGAAATGTGCATAAAATTTGGAAATTGTGTTCATAGCGAAAAGGGCAAAATTCTGTAGAAAGTTCAGACAAGATACCACCGCTGCGGGTTTTTGAGGAATAGCTGCTAGGTAAAGTATGGCATCTTTGTGTGTGATTATTTGTATAAAGGTGACCAATGAATAAATGTACACTTAGTATCAAATCCGATTTTGAGACCAGTGGCTAAAGGAAGGTCTCTGAGGACTGTAAAGCAAATCATAAAATGTGACACCATCCGGCCTTGATCCAATCACTCAAATTGCAAGGCGGAGATGAACCGTGGTCCTATCTCAGCTCACAGGGGAAATCTTAGCTAAGCCGGCCCATACACCCCCTTTGTGATGTCATTTGAAAGGATAGATAGAGACAGCTGACAACACATAGGGACTCACAGATCCAATCACTTTCCTGATTCCGGGGAAGCACTCTGATCCAGCATTCTACATCCAGCTTTAATATTCTTCCAGATCCAGAGGCCAAATCTCTTGCCAGCAATAGAGAACCATTGATTTCCAGCAAGGCCCAAATCCTCGAATGTATTCTCTCCACCCAGTAAAGCGCTGTGTGGTTTAAGAAGGCCTTTTGAAACAGTATCCTGAAATCCTCTGGCTTGCCACCACTAGGCTTGCCTGAGGAACTCGCCATCCAGCTGATTCAAACACACGCAGACTAGGAGGGCAGATCTTGTGCAAATCCGGTGACCGGCATAGCTGATCCAGTACCGTGCCTGATGTGCTGTCTTTCCTAGACCAGACCCAATCCATGACCAGAACTGACGGTCCCATTTAAAAACATATCCTGTGAGTATTAATAGGAAGAACTGTGACCCATAGTATATTTACTTTGCCTTATCCCTATCTCAAACCCATCCTATCTTTCATTCAGAACCAGTATTGTTAGGAGTATCTTTGCATTGTCTTATCCCTATCTCAAACACATCCTATCTTTCGTTCAGAACCAGTATTGTTAGAACCGTCCTTGCGCTGACCCTTTTCTCGTTTGAAGAAATCGAGTATCCTTAGAAGGCGGGTCACCCTGATCAGGTGACTGTAAGATCCCTGTGTGGTATTCGCTTTTTCATAGTCATCCTCTAGTGTAAGCAAACCCATTTGTCATTTTCAAAAGTGCATTTCTGTTTTCCATTCTCGCGCCTATCTTGCAAAAACTACCTTTACTAAAACCTCCATAACTCCCTCAGTTTTTCTGATAGAAATGAAATTTCAACTCCTGCTTGTACCTAACATCCATAGCTATCCATAGAACCCAAAACCGCGATAGGAAAAGTTTGCCGCAATTTTAATATTTGAAAGGTTTTTACACATGTGAAATAGCTTTAAACTGCTTCCTACCTGGACTTTAAGATTTCAAATGTTTTCTTTGGACTAAATCATTGCTTGTGATTGTGTGCAACTGTTCAAAGCGGCTCCCATTAGAATTTAGAACAATATAAGTATTTTTGACCATATTTGGTGTTTTTGCCCAGTAATTTCTAAAGATCATTTTAAAGCCATCCTGACAGCTGAAAAGTCAATTCAGTTTTCTGTGTTTGAAGGGGGGAAGTGGGACTGATATTCTGTGTGATTTGTGCTATTCCTGAATACCTGCTCTCTCCTCTCATCTCTCTACATTGCCTATTGGGGGTTCAGGGGTGTTGCAGGGGGAACCTCTAACCATAGTGCTATCTCATCTTAAACAACACAAAAGTATTCTTTGCTGTGCTGCATATGTTTTTGGTGCTCATTACTTATTCCTAGTGTATTAAAGATATCGTTCAGTGTTCTGTCACCCCATTGGTGATTGAGGTTTACCCATTAAAATATCTTGTGATTATATTCTAAATACATAAATAAATATTTACCTTTGCAAGCTAGCCTGATTCCTGGTTCAGTGTGACCGGGGGGTGGGGGGGGCTGTTCCAGGAGAAGGGTGTGATATGAGTGGTATATCGTTCTGAATATTGAACTTATAGACAAAAATAAATAAGGGTTTCAGTTGTGCACTACATGCTGGGCGCTGGGCTTTGACTTGGGTGTGTGTCGAATTGAAATCACTTACACTTGCCAAAACCCTTGCTACAACAGAGAGAGAGAGAGAGAGAGAGAGAGAGAGAGAGAGAGAGAGACAGAGAGAAGGGGGTAAATAGGGCTCTGACTTGAAAATATATAGTTGGAATAGCAACCAGCAATGCCACAGAATGAAATGGCCAACTCACTAAAATCTCTTTTTTCAAACTCCTCCACCGTACTACCCAAAAAGGAGCTTCCTAACAAGATTTGCTCCAATCAGTTTTGTAAGAAGCAAGTCAGCCAGGCTTTCCATTTCCCAGCTGCGTAGTGATAGGGCTATTTGGGGCTGGTTTGCGTACAATTGGGCTTTTTGGGCTACTTTTGGTGGTGATCTTTTTTGTGTTTTATTCCTCCCAAGGCTGCCAACCTTTTTTCTACTACTTAATCATTAAAGCTGTGTCTGTGTGCTCTCCATCGCCGTCCCATGATGGCACTGAGGAAATGCTGGAGTTGGCCCTTTGTTTGCTTTCTTTGTTGGAAATAATTTATTACTATCCAGTGATGGGAATCCAGGAATAGGAAGCAGCATGACTGAAGAGCCTGTTTTCTTGTAAGGCCCATGTGATGGTCTGGATGTGTGCATAGCTGGACTGAAATGCTTTTTCGAAGAACATTGTTTATCAATGCAACTGTTATTGCTGTCCAAACTCAGAGCCTGCTAAGTGTGCAGGTCATTCACCTGATAAGCTGCTTTCGGACATTTCAAAAAGGGCATCAGCTACTTCTGAATCCAGACACAGGGGCTGATTGCCCCCCCCCCACTGCTGTATCGATGCCCCTCCCCACCCAGCCCTCCGAGGCCTGCTCCCATGAAGTTTCTTTTTTTACAGGTTTCAAAGCTATCCTGAGAGGAGAGCAGGCCTTGAGCCAGTGGGCCCACCCTATCCCCCCTCTCTATACACTAACTAGCACTCTACCCACACCCACCCTCTGACCACCACCCATCCTAACCCTACTTTCCCTATCCCCATCCACCCTACACCCACTCTCTCAACCCCCACTATCTACTCCCACCCACCCTACCCACACTCTCTATACTCTCATCCACTCACTCTACCCCCACTCTCTCTACTCCCATCCACCGTACCCCCACTCTCTCTAACCCAACCCCCACTCTCTATACCCACACCCACCCTACCACTGATTTCTATACCGCCACCCACCCTACCCTGCTCTCTCTACCCCCACCCACCATACCAGTGCACACTCTAACCCCCACCCAACCCCTGCTCTGTCTAGCCCCACCCACTCTACCCCTACTCTCTCTACCCCCCAACCACCCATGCTACCCCTCTTTCTCTACTCAACCTTAACCCTTCGAGCTTTAGCCCCACCATTCACCATACCCACTCTCCCTGGCTCCACCCACCGCCTTTACTCACCCATCCACCTTACCCCACACTACCCCATTTATTCCTCCACCCACATTACCCCCTCTCCCGAGCCCCTTTCATCCTTGCTCACACTCAGACTTTATTTCTTAGCCTCTCACTCTGTCCGATTCTCGCTCATATTTCCTCTTGTTCATCATCAATGGCACCCTCTATCAATGGCTTCCTCCCTTGCTCGATTCCCCTTCTCATTCTACACCCCTTATCGCATCCTCCTTTGAAACTTTACACTCTCCTCCTTCCACCCAGGTGTGTATAAAAGCAACACACAAAAATCAGTAAACGCCAAAACTATCGGCATTGCCAATGCTTGTTCTTAGTGCACTGAGGAACAATGCTACGTGATGCCACTTCCTGTTTTGTCAAGGGGTAAAAGGTTGTGTGTCATCACTTCCAGTGATGTCACTTGGGCGTGGGGTCAAATGACATCACTTTGTGTGATGCCATCAGGGGTCAACGGCCATGTGTTGTCACTTCCGCTAGCACTGACATTTTGCTGAAATGGCATCCCTAAAAGTAGCAGTCCCTAAAAAGTGAGCGAAGAACAGCTGTCTCTTTATCACCCTACTTGCCCATTCCCAATATTCCCCTATTTCCGGTACCAAGAGCAGGCGTGGGGAATATCTGAAGTGGCCGCCTGACGATATCACGCCATTTTGATTCTGAAAGTGCTGGAAATGTCCAGAAACTTCAACCTTGCAGACTGAGATGGCAGGCAAGGAGAAAGCCAGAAGTCAAAGGTCACATGCCCTTCTGAGCACCCACTCTTCCAGTCACTAAAACAACTCAATCAGTTGAAATGCGCTGGTGAGGTGTAAGTTCCCAGTCCTCCCGGAGCTGAAGCGTGCACGCGACCAAACGACAGAGGTGAGTGGCATGGCCCAGAGCATTTCCCAGCTAGGGGTTTTATATCCAGAAATTGCAACAAGCCTAATCACGACGATAATGTTTGCAGGTAAAATTGCAACAGCTAGAAAATGGCAAAGTGACAGTTCAACAAATGCAACCAGAAGAACATAGTGTGCCTTGAACAGCGGACTGTATGAGTGACGAAAGTGTTAAATGCATACATCGGGAATAAAAAATGCACCAAGAAACGCAACATGGGGAGACAAAGGCCCCCATGTACACAATCGGCATCACTGAGCTCGAAGTAGCAGCCAGAATTCACACCAGGGATACAGCAAACGTACTCCCTGAACACGGCTTTCTTTTAAAAAAACATTTTTTATTAATACAGTTGAATAAAATCAACCTTTCAATATTTCATACTCAACTATTTAAACATATTATACAACAAAAAGATTAAAACACAGTTACAGTTAAACTTTACCTGGACAATCTGCGATCCGCAAGGAGATCTTTAGCATGCCACAAATCGAGTTTAAATCTGAGAAACAGATTTCTTTGTCTAGCCGATGGAAATGTTTTCTGGTATGAAGGCTTTTACAACAGAATTGGGAGCGTTGAAAGTTTTTATATTTCATACACTGATTTCTAGTGGTGATCCAATCCTATCTCCAGAGTTTTTTTTTGCTTTGTTAGGGTTTTGTTTCAAAAGTTCAGGTGATATATCTGCCTGATTCATTAGTGTTATGATCTTGAGTTTCCAGATTGTCATCAATTTGTGTCACTGAATTTGACATATGACATATATTAATCAATGACCCCGAGGCAGATGGTAACAAACATTTTCTGTAGAGTGACAGCAGTTTCCACATGTATTAGATGTACAGTGATAACAATCCTAGTTCATGTCGTACTATACAAATGGGCTGACTACGAGGTAACAATAACACTCTTTTCCAGAAATGTCCTTCAATCTTTAGCCAAAACAGTTCACGTTCTCTGCTCCATATATAACAGTACGGACCGTTATCTGCTTATGGAACATGAGAACGGGGAGAAGGAGAATCTGCCATATTTGCCGTTTAGAATGGTGGCTTGACTAGCTGAAGATCGGATTTCTTTACTCAGATCTCAAAGATAAGGTTGATCTGATATATCGTTGTTTGTGTTCAGGTCTAGATAAATTACATTCACTGACCATCTCTAGAGGTTTCCCTTGAAGAGCCAATTT
The DNA here is from genome assembly GCF_040938575.1 of Ambystoma mexicanum. NCBI lineage: Eukaryota > Metazoa > Chordata > Amphibia > Caudata > Ambystomatidae > Ambystoma > Ambystoma mexicanum. The sequence goes on along the minus strand of NC_090929.1, from coordinate 390,076,947 downwards.
AAATGTTGTTTTTTTATTGCTTGGTTGCTTGCAGACATCATAACTTTAGTTTTGTTTAAGTTAATCGTCAATAGATTTGAATCCGCATATTTGACCAATTGATCAAGGAGTTGCTGTAATCCTCAATGTGTTTTTGCCAATAAAACAGAGTATGTCTTGGTTCCCTATCTTGGATGAAACTGAAACAATTTTTTCGAAGGAATGTCTCATGTCGGAAATAAAGAAGTTGAATAACACTGAGGCCAACATGCAGCCCTGTTTGAGGCCCCTCAATGTTGGAATACCTTCTGTTAGTCTTCCATCCATGGTTAGTCGTATCTGGATGGAGATATTCACATGAAATTGCCAGATCCAGTGCTGCAGGTTGGCCGGACAAGCAACATTTGTCAATTTAGACATTAGCAACTCCCTCAAAATGGAGTTGTGAGCTGTTTTAAAGTATATGAAAGAGATGTATAGAGCCTGTTTGAACTGAAGTTCGTGTACTTTAATTATATGTAGGATCTGTAAATTGACAGAGGTACCCAGTCCTGCAACAAAGCCTGTCTGATATGGATCATGGGACTTGGTTGACTTTGTCCAAGAGTTGAATTGCTTTAGGATGAGACAGGCAAAAATATTGCCCGGCACATTGAGGAGAGCAATGGGCCTGTAATTCCCAGGTGATTGTCTGTCTCCTTGTTTGTACGACTTTCAACATACCGTTCCCACTCCCCCACTGAAACAAGGTAACATGAAGATCGACACATGTAACATCAAGACACCAATACCTACAAAAGGGCTTTCACTCAATCACCCACAACGCCTGCAGCATCAGAGATGCTGCACATGACATGCTGCTCAGTTGCAAGATGGCAGAAGCACTCATCCGTATATGGTTCACCTGCATATGGTTCATCCGCAAATTAATTTGGACTCAGTGAGCTCCTGGAAGAGTTTGAGTCCCTCTTTCGTGGCCTTAGGTGCCTCAGAGTACAACTGGTGAAACTGCATGTCCACTGTTTAAACCAACCAGCCAGCGTCAAGAAAAGAGTCCTATTTCACAGGTAGCAGAAGGTTTGAGAGAATAATGACAAGCCCAAGAAATCCGGCCTCATAAAATAAGTGTTAGGGCACACTCCATGGACAGCCCGATCGCCAAGACACGTTATTGGAAACACCCTGGACAAATATGCATCAGCGTACAGATTCGCTTGCCATATCACCACAGTTGACAGTATAATTGTCTACCTCCCTAACCCCCTTTTATTTGCCAAACTAGAGCTAAAATCTGTTTACTGCAATCTGAATGTATGCAAACATTCATTAGCAATGACAACCTTCTTCACTCACATAGGGATGCACTCATGCAAGTGCCTTAACTGTGGTTTCTCTTTCGGCTGAGGAAGTGTTACAAAGCCAAATCAGAAGTATTCAAGCCACACTTGCAGGAGTCCTGAACATTGTTGATGACATTCTAGTATTCTCCAAGTCAGAAGATTACTACTGTGCCAGACTTCAGTCCGTATTCCGAAGGTTTAAGGCTGCAGTCAAAGAATGCACAAGAAAAAATGCAAATACTTAAAGACAGAGTTGAAATTAAAAAAAAACATTTTCAACCAAGAAGTAGTCCGACCTCAGCTCAAGATGGTTGATGACTCCAAATCTACACCCTCTCCTCAAATCCTGTCCGAATTTCAGTGTCCCCTGGGTATGGTCAACTACTGTGGTGGTGTCACCCGTTACACAGCCATCAACACAAAACCTCTGTAAAGTCACAGCGATCCTTGTAAATGGCAGTCCTTGCGGCTTGGGCACCATCCTTGCCCAAGTACACAAAGATGGTCATTTTTAAGCTGGTGCATATGCCAGCAAGCCTCTGAAACCAACAGAGCAGAGGTGCCCACAAATTGAAAGGGAAGCGATTGCCATCAAGTGGGGCATGAAAGTCTTCCACCTGTACACCTATGGCAATATGTTCACCTTAATCACAGACATGAAACCTCTGATCCACATCCTGCATGAATCTGCTGGCAAACTGCTATGTGTATTGAGAAGTTAATGCTGCAGCTACAGTGGCACAACTTCTCGTTGGTATTTTGACCAAGTTTGAACAATCCCACAGGCATCTCAGGGAAGTCACGGAAAAAGAAATGTGCCACACTGAATGAGTAGAATAACACGCACACAAATGGTCGTAGAACAAAAAATGCAAAACAACAAAACTACCAGAGATTGTTGCAGAAAACAGAAAAGACGAATGCCTATAAGAGTTAGGAGAATGGAAGAACATCCTACAGAAGAATGCACACTGACACCCCAGAACCGAGTGAATATGTCTGCCCTACCTGATTATCCCAAAAAAAAGCTGAATCATATCACAGACTGTTTTAAGTGGGATTGGGGTATTACTGCCTGAAAACTCAACTAACAGAGTGATGAATGATATGATATGAAGTGTACCATAGCATTATGAAAAAGAAAACTCAACACAGAGAAAATATGTGGGTTCTGGAAACTGACAACAAAGTAGAAGCCTCCAAAAATCTTCGGGTTACACATTGACAAACACCTGTCCTTCAAGATACATAGCTAAGAAAACTCAGAAAGCTTGAGATCAACTCTCAATCCTGCGAAAAGTCAAGCCCTTCCTCCCTCTGGACAGCTTTAGATCCACCATTCAAGCACTGGTCTGGTCCTAGCCCACCTGGATGGGGGCAAGGCACTCCTCAAAGACCTCCCATCATCCTCCCTTGTGCCCCTTAGAAGTGTCCTACATGTGGCCACAGGCTTCATCAAAGGTCTATGCAGATAGAACCACATCACACCGGCCCTCATCGACCTTCACTGGCTGCCAGTGCACCCAGAAATCACCTTCAAGTCTTGCTGCTTCCTTTATAAGGCAGTTGCCATCAAGTCACCCAGTTACCTCACGGAGAAACTCTGCAACTCCAGCGGACAGCGCGCCACCATAAGCCAGGACACGTGCAGACTTGAAATCCGCCACTGCAAAAGGGAAAGGACCAGAAAACGTCCCAAGACTATGGAATCTCTTCCCTGTTGGCATCAGACTCGCCCCCACGCTCATACAATTGTTAATGTTAAAGGACATTTGTACCGCGCACTATTACCACCAGAGTGGTCCCTTGACCCTCTGGCAGATCTGAAAGAGGGAGGGAGGGTGAGTTAGTGGGAGGAGGATGCAAAAAGGCAAGAGTGCAGTGCTGTGCTGATGGTGGCCTCAGCCCGGTGGGTCCGTTGGCTGGGCCTGGGGTGTTTGCGGCCGGTAGTTGTCGTTTACTGTTGTGCGAGTTTATATGTGTTTTGTTGTTTTGTTGTTGCAGTGTAGTGAAGTTTGTGCGGTTTGTTGTGCTGTAGGTTTGTGGTTGTGTTTGGTTTAGAGTTTGAGAGGTGTATGCAGAGGAGGAAATTGTTAGTGGAATTGGTTAGTTGGCATCTCTATCCTGAATTGCAGAGTTGTGCTTGCGTAATCTCTCACAGATGGGGTGCCTCTGGTTAGGTGTGGGCCCGTTCTGAATTCAAGGCCCCTTTCACATCTCGCTGCCACCTCCACCAGCCTCCCAACAACTCCACGTGTTCCTCACTCCCACTCATATGGCCAGTGCACCTGCCAGTGTCCACATCTCATTTAATGTGGTGGTTGGTAGTATCTCCTCAGTTCCACAACCCAGTGGTACCTAGTGGCAGCTAGGGGCGGTTGAAGATGCCGGTTAGGGTTGGCTGGGGTTGTTGATTCCGTCTCCATGGGTGTTGTCTCTGTTCCACTCTGCCCGGCGTCACCCGTCCAGGTGCCGTCAGTGCGTCTCAGTTGGTTCTGGGAGCTTGTCAGTGTTGTGGGATGGTTTAACCCACTTTTGCTCTGCTAGGTGGCATCACTATGTTATGATGGTGCCAGAAACATCAAAATGGCAGCAAAACCCTTCTGCGCGCCAAAACCTCTGAAAATTGCGCTTTGCAACGCACAAAAAGATGGCTGCCCAATCTGCCACGCACGTTGTCAGTGGTGGAACAGAGATCTCAATCCTAAAACATGTCACTGGGCTACACAACAAGCAAAAATGGAGTACAGAAGGAAAAAGCAGGGTTGCTAAATGAAAACCCAAAAGCTTGCTTTAAATCCCTTTTTCTTTGCTGCTAAAACTGCAAAATGCCAGTACAAAACACCCTCAAACATCCAAAATTCTTGCTGGGTGCTACAATTCTCTTAGTTAAGAAATCATTGTGAACTTACAAGGTCCTGAAAAGCTGAAAGCATAAAGGGATTTCCACAGCAAAAGTGGCCTGTCTGTGGATGTCAAAAATCTCTGTGCAGCAGAGGACTGCAGGGATGACAGCTGTCAGGAGCCTGCCAGATTAAACTTTAAACATTTATAAACTGAAATCAAATGTTTGCTATCTAAGAGGCCTGCTACTGATAGTAACCCATATTGTAATTGTTTTGATCCCATGGTTTAAAATCTTGAATCAGAATTCTAGCTGCTATTTGAAATCACAAGTTTATTTTAAGATAAGGAAAAATGCAACAGAATTAACAATTAAACCAAGCCTGGCTAAAAGCTACCAAACTGGAATATCAGGTTTCTCCACAGAAGGATGGCCTTCCCCCCCCCCACCAGGAAATCACACCAATGCGATAATTATAGGGTTTGAAAGAACCTGGTCTACAGAGGCAAAAGGGAACAATGAACAGCTGCTGCTGAGGAAATGCGAAGTGTGAGGACAGTCGTAAATGGCCTCTGCAAGGAGCAAACATGGGGGATGGCTACTGGGCTTCCAGGAAGAGACCAAGGGGTGGAGCTAAAACAACTATTTGTTGCTTAACAAGGACAAAGAACACATTTTATAAAGACGGATAACTTACTGTTTGAAATTGTGAAAAATATGAAAATAACAGATTTGTGAATCTAAATTTTGGCTGCACATTTCAAGAGGCGGCAAAATCGTGTGACATGTTATGGAAAGAAATGGCAGGAAATGTGATTTTACACAAAATGTATTTCTGCTAGAAGTATGAAACTTTATATACGTATGCCCATGTTAAACGCGCACACTTGTAGAAATTTGCTTATAAATTGGACATTGTGTTCCTGATGAAAAGGGCAAAATTCTGTGAAAAACCGAGACAAGATCCCACAGCTACGAGGTTTTGAGGGATAGCTGCCAGCCACATAAAATATGTAATCTGTATATGTGATTCTTATAGAGGTTGCACATGTGTAAATATTTATGGTGCCAAAAGTAGATTTTGTGTTCAGGGGGCTAGGGATGGATTCTCAGCCTCATAAAATCACACCATAAAGGTGGCACACTGTTTCTCTCCTCCTATCAAGGCAGAGAGGAGACTCTGACCCAATCAGCTGTCAAAGGGGTGAGCTTAGACTACCCCAGCCCACATACCTCGTTTATCATAGCATAAATAGAGACAGCTCACCACTCAAAAAAGACAGACAGATTCACTCACTATACTGATACTGGCGGAGCACCCTGCTGCTGAACTCTACATCTTCCTTGCTCCAGACTTGAGAAACTTGGCAAAGCAGAAACCAATTGCATAGCTGAACCATTTTCAGCTAGGCCTCAAATTCCAGAACCAGAACCCTACAAACCTAAGGGGAAGCATCAAAATACAGCCGGGCTGGGGGGCGTGGCCAGCGCGCGGACGATGCAAAATAATCCTGCATTTTCATCCTGATTCCTGGGGATTTCGTGCGAAATAAACACTGCGACCGAGCCCATAAAGCTGCGGGCTCGGATTGACGGTGGTGGTGGCACCTGCCTGCCCAGACTACGGAGATAAATCCACATTTTGCCAAGGCCCGGCAGCGGAGCTACGTGACCAAGATGGCCGCCGGTGTCTGGGACGGACTTCCTCCGCCTGATCGAGAGGCCCGAGACGACCTGACACGGCGGGGCACAGGACAGAACGTGAGGCGGACGCCCGGGACCTCTCTTCCTCCACCGCCGAACCGAAGATTATTCACCGGCTGAGCCCCGCTGACACCCGGAAGACGCCCGAACGGATCCGATCCACGAGAGAAGTGCGGGGGAAAATGGCAGCCCTCCTGAGGTCCTGGTGGTGTGCGGCTCCTGCCTCCTGACTCATATCCGCTTTGGGACACCACGCCACAACAGAAGCCGCGCTAGAAGTAAGTGACCGAGCCCTGCCCGCTGAGGACTGTACCGTACCAGCGAAGGGGGGACCGCCACCCGCTTGGGTGAACAGCTAGAAGCGCCGGAGGTCCACGCCTATTGTGGAGGCCCACTATAGGGCACTGGGCCTTAAAGTACTCTCGTCACATAAACCCCGGGTCCTTGTGGAGGAGGCTTTTGGCACTCATACCCCCCTCACTTGACTCGCTGCACGGCCACCATCCTAGATACCGGGGGGGTACGACCACTCCAACGGCGTTCATCCAGCCCCGTCGTAGCAGACACCCCACTACTCCCGAGAACATGGGGAAGGACAGGCAGAAGAAACCATCTACACAGAGCAGCATGGACCAGTTTGCCGTCGCTACCACCCCGGCCCCGGCAGACCCTGCAACACGACCAAACTCCCCCATGGGAGATGAATCCCTCTCCTTACGGGACGTAATGGCGGCCATCGCCAACTCTCGCTCCTCCATGTAGAACAAAATGGACAGCAATGCGGCGGATGTCTCCTTCCTACGCCACGATCTGCAGAAGTTGTCTTCCAGAACAGGAGTCGTGGAACACTGCATCTCCGAAGCGGAGGACAGCATCGGCGGGATCAACCGTCAGCTGTCCCAAGCCTTAAACCACCTGAAAGCCTTGGAGGCGAGAATGGATGATGGAGAGGGAAGGTCCCGCCGCAACAACGTTTGCATCCTGGGCCTGCCGGAGGGGGAAGAGGGACAATGCACGGAATTGTTCCTGGAGCAGTGGCTCGTGGACATCTTCGAACCCCAATCCTTCTCAAAATTCTTTTCGGTGGAGAGGGCTCATAGAATACCTTCGGGCAAACCGCTCCCGGGCGCTCCGCCCCGGACTATCATCACTCGCTTGCTCAACTCCCGCGACAGGGATGCCCTTCTGCAATTGTCACGCTCGCAGGGGACGATCACCCATAGCGGCTCCCGAATCGCCTTCTTCCCGGACTATACATGCAGAGGGCACGACAATCCTTTGAACCACTCAAGAAACAACTTGCTCAGATGAACGTGAAATACGGCCTGCTCTTCCCGGCCCAACTTAAGATCTATCATAAAGGCACTACTGTCCACTTCACCGACCCACAAGACGCCTGGAAGTGGGGAGAGGCTCACATAGAGGGCGATTGGACTGCAAGACCAAGGAGACCGAGAGGACGACCCCGACCCGGGCCGAGGAGGGCCTCCCCGAGGAGACACCCAGAACGGGGAGGACAGGAGATCCCGGAGCCACCGGAACAACAAGAAGAGGAATGAGCTAACTGAAGTCCCCTACAAGGACCTTAGAACACTGCTGGAACACACAAGGGTGTACCGACCGCGCCTCAGATACTGACGCGCAATCTACCCACCATGGAAGAAGTCGACGATGGGCGCAAGGTGGGAACTCTGGGGAAAGGTCTCAACTCTCCCCTGGTTAGACCTCTTTCCCCCCCCCCTCTCTTTTTCTTGCTGGTTTCGACCCTATCTAAGGGTCTGGTTTTTGAGCTGACACCTTAAGTTGAAGGATCAGCATGTTTGGGCGACAGGTACTTCGTGTTGGGGTGGAGTATGGGGTGGGGGTGTGTTGGGAAAGTTTTAAAATTGTTTGTTGGTTACTTCAGGACTGCCACTTGCTCATGGTCCGGACTGCTCACTGTCCCCTGTTAGGGGCGTCTCGCACTGTTCCACGAGGCAACCCTGCTTCCTTAGTACAGGCGAAGGATACACGCCATCTCTTATGAATCGCTATACCCCGAATATCCCCGTCATACGTAGTAAATATCCTCTACGCAAACTCACATATCCCTCATGCAGCACACTAAGTCCTTGAAACTCCTTAATTGGAATGTGAATGGGATGGGGTCAGGAATTAAATGGCGCCTTATCATGCAATTCCTAAATAGGCATTCCCCTGATGTGGCCCTCCTTACGGAAACACACTTGGCTGGGGTAAACTGTGTCTTCTTCCAAAGAACTAACTATCGCCTTGCCTTTCATGCGGGATACACAATGGGCTCCAGGGGCACCCTTATTCTGATACACAAACGTATACCATTTATTCAGCATACCATAGAACAAGATCCCAGGGGCCGATACGTGTTCATCCTGGGAGCCATCTGGGGTCAAAAGGTGGCAATTGTCTCGATCTATTCTCCACCGGGTCTGGGACAGGAATTACTGGATGACCTCACCACCCTTATAGGTAAACAACACCCTGACATATACATCCTTGGGGGGGATTTCAATGACACCATGAATAAAAACACTGACCGCTCCCACCTCTGAAATCGTAACCCAGATACCCCTACCAAATTAGCCAACTTTACATCTGCCCTTGGGTTCCGGGATGTATGGAGAGAGCTACACCCCGATGTTAGGGAATATTCATTCCACTCTGGTGCCCACGGTTCTATGTCCAGACTGGATTATTTTCTTCTATCGCACACTGACCTCTATAGGGCAATGTCCGCAGAACTGCTCCCTCGGGGCATCTCGGACCATTCACCGCTTTTGATGGAAATATGTATGCAGGGCGCCCTCCCCCCCAGAACGTGGAGACTTAATAGCTACTACCTGGGGTTCCCGGAGCTGATAGATCGCCTAGAGGAAATATCCGCCGAATACTTCGAAATTAATGACGGATCGGTAGATAACCCCGTGATAGTATGGGAGGCATACAAAGCAGTGCTTAGGGGCGAAATCCTCTCCTGGACGACACATAAAAGGAACACCCGGCTCCAAAAGATACTAGAGGCCGAGAAGGAAGTGAGCGACAGGGAGGCTAAACATATTTCCGTCCCCACGCCTGACACCCATCGTTCCCTCCAACGCGCCCAAGAGCGTCTTCGGAACAGAGCGATGGATGACGCTAAGCAGGCCCACTGGCAGGCTAAAGCGAGAATATACGAACTAGGGGACAAAGCGGGCAAAATGCTCGCCTGGCTGCAGAAGAGAGACGAAGGACAACGCCATGTCCGGGAAATAGTCACACCACAGGGCGACAGCTATCACTCTGATGCTGAGATTGCTGAGGCCTTCTCGATGTTCTACGCAGACTTGTACCAAGCCCCAGCCTCTCCACTAGACCCATCCCTCTTAGCCAAGCTATCATTGCCGACGCTCTCCGTGCAGCAGAGGGAGCATCTGGACTCCGCCGTATCAGAGGCCGAGATTTCAGAGGCACTATCTCAGCTCCAGTCGGGGAAAACACCGGGCCCGAACGGATTCCCCGTTGAAACCTGGAAAAAGCTAGGAGCAGACAAAATGGCGGCCCACCTGCATAGAATGTTTCTTGCCGCCCGGGAACAAGGGACCCTCCCACCAGACCTATGTAAAGCAACCATCGTGGTCATACCCAAACCTGATAAACCTCCACACAAATGTGCTTCCTACAGACCCATATCATTGATTAATGGAGAGGCCAAGGTCCTCGCAAAACTCCTGGCGAACCGGTTACAACTGGTTACATCCACCCTGATTCACCTGGACCAATGCGGATTTCTGCCCCACAAATCGACCCGGATGAATCTACGCCGTCTCCATTTGGCAATGGAGAGATCTCCAATCATAATCGGACCTTTGGCCCTGCTGGCAATCAATTTTGAAAAAGCGTTCGATTCAATTCGATGGGATAGCCTTTGGGAGATTATGCGCCGTATGGGATTCGGGGAAGTCTTTATAGGATGGGTACAACTACTCTATACTAACATCCAAGCGGAGGTAAAGGTAAATGGATGGTCCTCTCGATCCTTCCCCTTGGGCCGAGGTACGCGGCAAGGATGCCCGCTCTCCCCCCTTTTGTTTGCCCTTGCAATCGAACCACTCGCTATTTGGCTTTGCCAAAACACAGCCTGGACGGGCTTTAGTTGGCCAGAGGGCTATGAGGACCGTACATCTCTTTACGCAGACGACCTCCTTATATACCTGGGAGACCCGCCTCGATCCTGTCCCATCGTAACACAGCTGCTCATCCGCTTTGGTAAATTTTGCGGACTCAGAATCAATTGGGATAAATCAGTTTTCTTCCCCGTGAAGGGTGGAGAGCAGGCCATCCCCCCAGGAGTGCCCTGAACGACAAGGCTTTCGATACCTGGGAATCTGGATATCCGGGGACCTGACAAGCTATGTAGAACACAATCTCCGACCGATCACAGAGCGGTTCATTATCGATGTCCAACACTATGGGTAGAGCGGCACTCTTTAAAATGATGACCCTTCCCAGATACCTCTACGTCCTTCAAAATGCCCCACACAGAATTCCAGACTCAGAGTTTCACCTAGCAGAGACACTTCTTAGGGACCTTATATGGGGAGGAGGTCAACCACGAATAGCGTTAACCACCCTTCAGAGATCGATCTGGGAGGGGGGAGTGGGAGTCCCCGTCTCCAAACCTACTATTGGGCATCACAATTGGCTGTGGTTAACGATCTGCTTCACGGGAATCGGGACCTACCTCACATACGCGCTGAGATGGCCGCTATACAGAATGCAGACCTGCTGGCCATCCTTTATCAACCCCTACCAAGAACCCCCCCACCCACAACTACAACGCACCTCACTATGGTCTGGAGACAGGCACACCGGTTCGTTGGGTGGGATAATAAAGTTACCATCGCACAACCTCTCTGGCAAAATAATAATCTAGCTGCGTCCCGTGAACTAGAGCCATGGCCCAACTGGATGAAAGCAGGGGTCACGCGAGTGGTGGATATGCTCACAAATGGGAAACTGGCCTCATTTGAAGATCTACAGTCACACTTCCAGATCCCAAACACGGAACGGTATCACTACATACAACTAGCCCACGCTTTAAGAACCCACTTAACAGCTGACACAAGGCTACCGGACTACACCCCTATAGAGCGTAACATCCTACCAGCCTATATCCCCACCAAATGCACTTCCATCTTATATAACGCCATATCCGCCTTTGCTACCCCCGAACTGAATGAGCTCAAGGCGAAATGGGAAGCGGATGTGGGAGAGATAGATCCGGAGGACTGGATACAAGTCGTTATGCACCCTTGTGAAATTGCTATCTCCTTTAGGCTCCGACTGGGGCAGTTGAAGATACTGCACCGGGTATACTACCCTAGGACGCGACTATACGGCTGGAAAAGGGCCCCAAACCCAAACTGTCTCCGCTGCGGGGAGGAGGAGGGAACCTTCTTTCACATCTTGTGGGCATGTCCCCGGATACAAGCCTTTTGGAATGCATGCTGTGGGGAGCTCTCCAGGGTCCTGGGCCGGACCATACCACTGGACCCAAAACCCCTACTCCTGGGAATACCTAATGAAATTGAAGCTAACAAGTGGGAGAGATTGCTCTTACACACGGCAGCGGGGCTGATCAAGCATAATATAGCGCAGAAATGGGGAGCCCCTGACCCCCCGACAATGGATCAATGGAAACTGGATATGGACGTGTGCGCCATGATGGAGCATAGGATCTATTTGGCGAGGGGTTGTCCCAACAAAGCCTCGAAAATTTGGGATAGGTGGGAAGAAGAAGCGATCTAAGACTCCCTCCTGCATGCTGGGGAGCGTGCAATGGGTATTATGTACTACACGCCGATATATGTACTAAGGAAGACTCTTGACCACAGCTGATATGTGTACTGCCTTTGTTGATTGAGACTGACCATGATAGTCCTTATGTTGATTTGTTTTTGATTTTTGTGATTGTTGTAATACTATGATAATAATAAAATACTTTATTAAAAAAAAAAATACAGCCGGGCTGCACTGTACTGCTTGCCTGCTGAAATAATTATCATCAGAACCAAGAAGGGCAGATCCAATCCAGTCCTGTGCCGTGCTATAACCAGAGTGCATTGCAGTTCCAGACCTGTGCCGTGCTGTGACCAGAGCGCCTTGCTGATTGCAGATCCAACCCGATGTGCCCAGCTGTCTGTCCTAAAACCAGATCCAATTCCCTGACCAGAATGTTGATGGACAAGAATCCTGACGGTTCCGTTTAAAAACATATCTAGTGAGTATCTATAGATAGAACTGGGTCACTAGCATATGTGCCTGGCTTTGTTAATCCCTATCTTAAACCCATCCTATCTTGTATTCATAACCTACATTGTTAGAGGTATTTTTGAATTGTCTGAACTCTCTATCCAATCCCTCCTATCTTCCTCCTGTACTAGTATTGCTAAAACTATCTTTGCGCTGATCTTTTCTCATCTGAAAAAGGCAAGTGTCCTCTGCAGGCAGTCATTCTGATCAAGTGGCTGTGTTCCTGTGTGGTATTCGCTTTGTTCATAGTCATCCTCTAGTGTAAGAAATCTGTTTGTCATTTTAAAAGCGCATTCCTGTTTCCCATTCTTGCGCCTATCTCGAAAAAACAACCTCCACTAAAACATCTATAACTTCCTCATTTTTTGTGCTAGAAACAAATTCTGCTTGTAGCTAACATCCACAGCTTTAATCCGCATCCCTACACTATACGGTTCTCCCGTTATTGTGATTATCTATCACACAGTGAAATGTTTGCCGCTAATTTTCGTTTAGGGAAATTCTGACACGTGTAAAACAGCTTTTGATTGCTTCCGACTTGAATTTTTAAGATTTCAAATTGTTTCTTGGTATTAAATCATTGTTCGTGTTTGTGTGCAACTATCCAAAGCGGCTCCCATAAGAATTTATACTATTTCAGCAATTTTGAACATATTGGTGTTTTTGCCTAGTCCATTCTAAGATAACTTTAAAAGCCATTCTGACAGCTTGACAGTCAATTCCGTTTTTCTCTTGTGTTTGCTGGGGGAAAGTGGGATTGATATTCTGTTTGAATTCTGCCATTCCTGAATACCTACTCTCTCCTCCTATCTCTTTATATTGCCTATTGGGGGTTGAGGGGTGTGCAGGGGGAACCTCTAATCACAGTGATATCTAATCTGAACACACACACAAAAGTGTTATTTCTGTGCTGAACTGTTTTGCTCACTACTAGTCCTTGTGTATTAAAGAGATTACTCAGTGTTACATCACCCCATTGGTGATTATTGTGTACCCATTAAAACATAGTGTGATTAAATTGTAAATATATAAATAAATATTTTAACTTTGCAAACCAGCCTGATTCCTGGTTCAGTGTGACCGGGGGGGTTCAAGGAGAGGGGCGTGATATGAGTGGTATCGTTTAGAATAAAGAACTTTTAGACAAAAATAAATAAGGATTTCAGTTGTGCATTACATGCTAGGCGTTGACTTGGGTGTGTGCCGGATTGAAATCACTTACAGTGTCCTTTCCGGTTTAGTCATTCTTTTTCCTTTCTGTTTCGGTTTTAGTCTGTGGTATTGAAGAGCCAGGGTTTTAGTAATTTTCTGAATTTGCAGTGATCTTTGGTGTTTCTTATTTCTTTTGGGATGTTGTTCCAGGTTTTTGCAGCTAAGTGGTGGAAGGCGGTGCCTCTGAGTTTTTTCTTAATGTATGGTTTTAGTTCCAGGCAAATGTCATTGCTTGACCTGAGGGGTCTTGTTGGCTTGTAGATTGTTATTTTCTTTTGTAGGAATTCTGCTCCTTGTCTGCAGATTGCCCTGTGCGTTATGCACATTGTTTTGAAGGTGATACAATGATTTACTGGGAGCCCATGTAGTGTTTTTAGGGCAGGGGTGATGTGGTCTGTTCTGGACAGTTTGAGGAGTAGTCTGGCTGCTGTATTTTGGATCCGTTGTAGTTTCTTCAGGAGGTATTCTGGTATTCCGAGGTAAAGGCTGTTTGCATAGTCGATTTTTGACATGATGAGGGCGACGATAGTGAGTGTTTTGTGCATGAAGGAGAGGAAAGGTCGGATTCTTCTTGCCATGTGGAGGAGGAAGAAGCATTTCTTGACTGTTGCATTTATTTTGCGGTTCTAAGGTAAGGGTGTTGTCCATCAGGACCCCCAGATTTTTTACTACCTTGGACGGTGATGGTGCGGTTCACATTTCCGTTGGCAACCGGATTGCAGTTTCATTCTCTTGGTCTTTGGATATGATCATGATTTCTGTTTTTCCTGGGTTGACTTTCAGGTTGTTGGCATTCATCCAGTTGAAGACTTCTTTTAGACAGTCGTTAGATTTGAATGATCAGCTTGGGTGTCTGGTTTTGTAGATGATTTGAGTATCATCTGCGTAGTTGTAGCACCTAATGTTGTGTTTCTTGAAGATTCTGATAACTGGGGTTTGGTAGATGTTGAAGTACAGTGGTGATAGTGAGGATCCTTGTGGTACTCCACAGTCGTTAATTCGTGGAGTGGATTTGAAGGTTTTAATCCATATGGTTTCTGTTCTGTCTGCTAGGAATGATTTAGTCCAGTGTAGTGCTGTGTCTGTTATGCCTATGTCTTCTATTCTTTTGGTTAGGGTGTCATGGCTAACTATGTCAAAGGCTGCAGAGAGGTCGAGCAGAATAAGGGATGAGGTTGTGTTAGAGTCTGCGTTAGTTTTTAGGTCATCCCAGATAGATAGTAGTGCTGTTTCTGTTCCTCTTGTGGGTCTGAAGCTGACTTGAGCTTGGTCTAGCAGGTGGTTTTTTTCAGCGTATTGTTGGGTTAGTTTGTATACGTAGGTTTCGAGGAGTTTTGCCGGGTAGGGGATGTTTGAGATCGGTCTGTAGTTGGAGAGGTCATCTACATCGCCGCTTGAGTTTTTCAGAAGTGGTTTGATGTAAGCTGATTTTAAGATCCTCGGTACGGTTCCTGTTGCTAGTGATAGATTAAGAAGGTTACTGTAATATTCTGAGGGCGTTCCTTGTGCAAGGATTGATTTGTAGATGTCCGGGGGACGGGGATCCATGGTTGAACCAGCTTTCTTGTTGTGTTTTACCAGCATTTTCAAATGCCTCTGCTGATATTTCAGGAACATTTTTGAGTTTGTGCTGAGGTTCTGAGTTAGGTTTGTTTGGCTGTATGTTGCTGTTGGTTGGTCCCTGTTGAATGGTTTGTCGGCTGTCATTGATTTCTTTTTTAAGTTGTCTGCCAGGTCGTTGTAAAGTTTCTACGAGGGGGTTGGGGTGTTGTCACAGCCTGGTGGGTTTCTCATTTCTTTAATGATGTTAAACATTTATTTTTGTGTGTTGGTGGCATTTGTGATTCTGTCATCATAATGACTTCTCTTTGCCTTTTGAATTTCCCTCTTGTATGCGCCGATTTGCTTCTGGAACAGTGTTTTTTTGTCTCGGTTGTATTCTTCCCTCCATTCCAGTTCCATCTTTTTGTTTTCCTTTTTCATGGTGCTTAGTAGTGGGGTGAACCATTTTGCCATTGCTCTCTTTTTTGATGGCGTGAATGGTTTTTCCGGGGCCATCTTGTCAATTGTATCTGCAATCCATTTGTATAGTATCTCTGCTTTCCCGTCTAGGTCAGCTAGCTCTAGTTCTGTAGTTGAGGGTTTGGTTAACTCTAGTTGTTTGAATAGGTTGCTTTCTTTGACGTCTTTCCAGTTTCTTTTTGTGGTGGTTGTGAGTTTAGGAGGTTGGATGGAGGCTTCAGTGGGCAGAGTGATCACGAATGGGATGATGAGATGGTCGCTCCACAGTATTTGTATCGGCGGTGCCGTGGTGATGAGTTTTTCCTCAGCTAAAATTACGTCCAGGGTGTAGTCGTAGTTTAATGGTGGTGAGTTGTTCAATCAGTGAGTTTTGGGAGTTGACGTGACTGTCTTCGAACCAGATTTTGAAGTCCCCCAGGATGATTAGGTGTTCATGGTTGATGGCTATGTTGGTGATGGCTTCTATGAAGCTATCGACGAAGGATGCATCATAAATTGGTGGTCTGTACACCAAGATGAATGTGATGTTGATTTTTGGGCTCGCTGTCAGGTGTATGAGCATGGATTCGCAGTTGAGGATGTTGAGAGGTTTGTCTGTTCTTATTTGTAGGTGTTCTTTGAATGCTATTGTGATGTCTCCTCCTTTTTTTCCCTGTTTATTTGAAATCATTTCAATTTTGCTGGATGGCAGCTTTGGAGTGTGATTTTGTAGTTGTCGTCCAGCCATGTTTCTGTGATGAATAGGATGTCAATGCCGTTGTCATCAAGTAGGTTGAAGATCTCTGTAGCGTGTTTTGACATGGATCTTGCGTTTATTAGATTGCAGTGAAGTTTGGAGGAGTAGTTTAGTTTGGCTTTTCTTGTTAGGGTCGTCTTCTGATCTTGTTGAGGTGTGGGTTTCGGGTGGTCGGCGCCCTCGAATAGTTCTAGGTTTTGTCTTGGGATTTTTTTTCATCGGGTTCGTCTTCCAGGAGTTGTGGTTGTCGATTAGAAGTTCTTCTAGCTTTGGTTATGTAAGGTGTTATCGCTTTCGGTCGTGTGTTTGTTGTTTCTGGTGTTGTTCATCCTTCTTCTTTGTGATTTTGTTAGGTTGTTTAATGTTGCTGCTTCTAGCATTGCATTGGTTCGGTCTGGTGAGCAGTTCTCAGCGAGGTATGGAGTTAGGTAGAGGGATGTGTCTCTTCTCTCAGCATTGATTTGATTTTTGGTCCTGTCTGTGGGGGTGTGTTCTGTTGTTGCGGTTCTTGGTTGCAGTTCCGGAGTGTTTGTTCTTTCTTCTCTTCTTCTTTCCCTCGGGATGGGTCGTTTGTGCAGCATTATGAGAGTCTGAGTTGTTTAGTCTTTGTTTGTTTGCTGATGTCCAGTTGGTTCTGTTTTGGTCTGGTTGATTGTGGTGTAGTACTTGGTGTGGATGCTGTCCGCTACCGGTTTTAGTCTTTGTCTGTAGGTGGTATTTCCGGCTGAAGTTGCGTATTCGTTCAGTCGCTGCCTTGGTGGTGGTAGGGAGGTGGTTAAGGGTTATATAGTTGGGTGTTAACGGTGGCTCTCTTTAGTCTCTGTCTCCCTGAATGTGGTTCACTGCAGTGAGTTAGCCATGTGGCTTTAGGACGGACACGCACTGGTTGAGTAGTGACTTTGAGGGGCGCAGCTATGACTTACTCCCATGATGTAATCTGGACACAGAGGCTCTGCTAGATTTGAGAGACAGGTCTATCTCTGTAATCTGAGTATCATACAATGTGATTTGGAGACAGAACCCTACTAGATTTGAAAGACCTGTATAGTGGGAGAGAGGCCTATCAGTGCATTCTAGATCTCATACAATACAGTTTGGAGACAGAACCCATGTTAAACTGAGAGACCTGTATACTGGGAGAGAGGCCTATCAGTGCAATCTGAGTATCATACAATGCAATTTGGAGACAGAACCCCCGCTAAACTTGAGAGACTCGCACAGTGGGAGAGAGGCCTATCAATGCAATCCAAATATCATACAGTGCAATTTAGACCCAAAACCCTACTAGATTTGAGAGACCTGTATAGTGGGAGAGAGGCCTGTCAATGCAGTTTAAATATCATACAGTGCAATTTAGACCCAAAACCCTACTAGATTTGAGAGACCTGTATAGTGGGAGAGAGGCCTGTCAATGCAGTTTAAATATCATACAGTGCAATTTGGACCCAAAACCCTACTAGATTTGAGAGACCTGTTTAGTGGGAGAGAAGCCTATCAGTGCAGTCTAGATATCATACAGTGCAATTTGGACCCAAAACCCTACTAGATTTGAGAGACCTGTATAGTGGGGGAGAGGCCTATCAGTGCAATCTAAATATGATACAGTGCAATTTGGACCCAAAACCCTACTAGATTTGAGAGACCTATATAGTTGGAGAGAGGCCTATCAGTGCAGTCTGAATATCACTTAATGCAGTCTGGACACAACAGCCCTTGTAGATTTGGAAAACAATGAAATCTTAGTATCATACAATGCAATTTGGACCTAAAACCCTACTAGATTTGAGAGACCTGTATAGTGGGAGAGAGGCCTATTAATGCAATGTAAATATCATACAGTGCAATTTAAATCCAAAACCCTACTAGATTTGAGAGACCTGTATAGGTCTATACAGAGGTGGGGAGGTCTGTGCCTAGCTGGTCAGATTGGTACAGTTTTAAATAATGATTAAATGTTGTCTAGGTTGAGGGTGAGGGAGACAGAGATGCAGTGGGGAGTAATTACCTTGTTTGCTATGGGTTTGGTAAGTGGCTCGGATTCTAGGGTAGAGTGGTTGCTCTATTCCTGACCCAGGCCACCCCTACATTACTGGTCCATTGTAGATGATGGTTGACGGCTGGCCACTGCTTCCCCTGCAGACACCTGCTGACACTTCTTGGAGCCACCTCTGTTGGAGCTGCCCTTGGCCTTAGGGCTGCCCTGGGAGGAGCAGTGATGAGGGCCGAGAGGACCAGTGGGTGCAGGGGGCGGGAGGGAAGGAGAATCAGGAAGAGGGTGCCGGGTGGGAGCGGGTTGGAGCGGCCGGCGCAGGGCTTTCAAAGTGCCTATGGGCAATACACAAAAAAAGACTTCTGCATCAGACAGGGGCAAGACTCACCACGCTGTGATGGAAATGGAGCCGGTGGGTCTTGCTCCTCCGCTACAGTGCAGAACACACGGTCCATGGACCAATGGGTGCCCGGGAGCAGGACGGGAGGCGGGAGGTAAGGAGAATCAGGACGAGGGCACGGTGTGGGAGCAGGCTGGAGCAGCCGGCGCAGGGTTTTCAAAGGGCCTATGGGTGATACACAAAAAAAGAATTCTGCAGCAGACAGGGGCAAGACTCACCGCGCTCTGATGGAAATATATCAAGACCCACCTCTTCAAGGAGTCTCTCCTCCTCAACACCTAGGCCATCACATCACCCCTCACGCCACCTGTCTCGCTAGATGCCACCAGCCCCTCTCCTCCCCGCCACCTGTTACTGCTGTCCTCCTCTATATCCCACCCCCTGCTGTATATCTGTTCTGTTGTTACAACTGAAAAGTTCTCCGTTATGCATCTGTGATGTTGTACACCTTTGTAAAGTGCGCCGTTATGTATCTGTATTGGTGTATACCTATATAAAGTGCTCTGTTGCTTCTCGTAGCTATGTCTGCGCTCAATAAATAATGTAATAATAATAGAAAGAATAATTAAATAATAAAAAAACAACATCTCCACTTAGATTCCAAGGAAGGGGTAAGCAACCGTTGAAATGCAATCCATCTCAAGATAATCCAATCAGCAACCTCAGACAAAGGTAGAGACAGTATTTATTTCCATACGGCTGCACAGAAATCGTTACAAAAATTTACATAGTATCCCCATCCCAACATTGCGGCTCCAAAACAGAGTTTGTATAGGGTTTTACACAGTGAGCCTTATACAGACGAATCAGTATGAAACATTCAGGTTACTTTAACAATGAACGTCCTTAAAGAAGCATCTTGCAGAATCGGAGGGCATGGCTTTACAGCACTATCCCAGATCTGCACAATTCTGCTCAGCCGCCCCAGATGGCTCAGACCACGACCTACAGCGGACCTTTCCATTGAACATATTAAGGCCTGATTCTGCATCTAGTGCCCATGTGATCCCTATCCCTATGACACAGGGAATGCTGCTGGCAGTGCCTGCCACTTATGCCTTATTGGTTCTTAAGTGCTACAAATCCTTCAAATCTCTTAGGCACCACCTCCCAAACATGGCTGCAGTCATTACATCGTCGTCCAGATATGGCTGCGGTTCTGCTCTGTCCGTGGCTCATGTAAAACTGTGGCTCATCAGCTATAAAATACGTTGATTGCAACAGTTCCTCCCATTAGTGCTTTTAGCACACCTCATATGCATATATTGTATTTCTTCACTGTTTGATTTTATTCAGCTATCGCCACTCTCCACTCAAGCCTTTAGTCCCTATTCATAACCCTGCGAATTGAAACTTCAAGAATGTGTTATTGTAGCATTGGTACTTAAAAGATACATTCAAGAACAATTTTATCAAGGAGAATTAATTGTTATAATCCTTTGTATTTCAGTAAGTTTGCCTTCACTTTCTTCTACTAGTAGCTCCTTCAGTATCAGCAAGTGTAATTTGTCACTATCAAGTGACATCGGGAGCAGCCTCTCATTATCAACGTGTAAAGAGGTATTGACGACAGCGGCACCAACAGCGAAGTGGAGGAGTGTGTATAATGGCAGTTACCGCCCCAGATTGTACTGCCATTTATATGATTAGATCAATTTTAATATCTTAATTGCATGGCACATTAAGTCTAACGCGGTACAGAGGGCTACTGACTGATGTACTAATTTATTTCACGACTAAATGTCGCTTGAATCACAAATAATACGTTTTTAACGTCCGACAGAATTTGCACATCTGTTAGTAGTTCTAATAAGCTTTGAAAATAATAGGGAACGCCAGGCAGACCAATCAAATGTACCCTCATACTTCAAGTATATCTCATAATGTTTCTCAGTGTTTCAGAAAACATTGTGCCTCTCAGTCATGGGTAGCAAGGTAAAGCTCATATCAAATTGCAACCTTTCCTTTGGATACACCCAGTGGTCATGCATGAGAAACGGTTACACTCAGCATCAGACCCTTGGCACTCCCTTCCAATCAGATTTGTCCTTCAACAGTCAATATGTGACCTTGCTTTACTTTGTCCATGAATTTAATCTGTGGGATCTCTTTCAGCAACAACATCCTGTCATTTCCAACTCCGATTCACAAATCTCTGGAATACTCACCACATAGTGATTAGTTCATTCTGGGACTTGGAATTCCCAAATGTCTTGATGCATCACCAAACCCTGTCTGCAGCTTGCCCTTGTCAACCCAATATCTTGGGCCCATGTTCCTCCAACCAGCCCTTAAGTGTTGAGGAAGCAGATCGTCTTTTTGTGTAGGAGTTCCACCAAGGCAACAAGGCTTCCGGGACTTCTGAATCTTGATTTAATGACTCTGCCCAGGATAGGTGCTTGAATCATTCTCAGCTGGTCATTCAGATCATCTTGCACTTCTCTGCAAGCAATGCCTGAGTCAGTCTTTTGACCTGCAATTGTGATGTTAATGATGAGACTTGTTAAGAGGTATTGAGAAAGACGGCTTAGCTCTTTGATGGCATGCCCCTCTCCTAGACTTGTATCTATGTGGCTCAATTGTCACACTGTTATCAGCCCTCATCTCCTCATCTCTATTCTTAACTCTCTCCTTTCTGCATGCTACTCTAAACACTCCTCCATTCTTATTCTCCTTGACCTCTCCACTGCTTTTGATACTGTTGACCATCCTCTTCTTCTCAATTCCCTCTCCTCATTTGGCTTCAAGGACACTGTCCTCAACTGGCTATCCTCTTATCTCTCTTATCACCTTTTCTGTCTCCTGGGGTGGCTCCACCTCTCCCACATATCCTCTCAACCACAGAGTCCCCCAAGGTTCTGTCCTTGGCCCCTTTCTTTTCTCACTCTATACTTCCTTTTTAGCTCCTATCATCTCCTCTTTTGGTATCTCGCACCATTTCTACACTGATGATACCGAGCTTTTCCTCTCCTTCTCCTCCTTTTCTCCAACATTCATGATAAACTCTCTTCTTGCCTTTCTGCTATTAAATCCTGGATGTCCTCTCACTTCCTTACTCTTAATCCTGATAAATCTGAACTCCTTTTCTTCCCTGCCAACACTCTTCCTCCTCCCTCCCCTCCCTCTTTCATTCTCTTTCCCCCCTCCCAGCTCTCCTTCTCTCCCCATGCCCGTAACCTTGGTCTTCATATTGACCCTCATCTCGATCTATCTCACCACATTTATCTTACTGTCAAGTCTTGTCACTTTCCCTTTTACAACATACGTCAAATTCAACCCCCCCAACCTTTCACACTACTATACTCTTAATTACCTCCCTCATCTTCTCCAGACTTTTCTACTGTTCCTCCCTTCTCTTTGGACTCCCCTCCTCTCATCTCTCCCCACTCAAATCTGTCTACCACTCTGTCATCCTCTCCCTCTGCCTTCTCTCACCTCTTGACTCCATCTCCTCTTCTCTCACCTCTCTAGGTTGGCTCTTTTTTCACCCCAGTATAAATTCAAGTTCCTCTGTCTTGTTTTCAAATCCCTCTGTCTTGCCCCCCCTACCTTTCCTTTCTTACTTTCTATACCCCTTCTCGTTCTCTCCGCTCTGCTGATCTTTTCCTACTCTCTCCTCCTCCACCACCCTGCGCCCCCTCCTGCTTCTGCTCTTTCCAACTCCTCGCCCCTTCCACTGGAACCGCCTCCCCCTCCAGATCCGATCTTCTCCCTCCTACCCTTCCTTTTGCTCTTCTCTAAAATCTTATCTTTTCGACTCCCCTCCCTAACACCCTTCGCTTCCTCCCCTACTTCTCCCACTGCCTCATTCCCCACCTCATACTCCTGCTCTTCCTTACCCTCTCCATCCTCTCTATTCCCTTCGACCCCACCTTCGGCTCTTATCTAGTCTTACTCTTTCCTCTCTTCTTCCTCACACCTTCTCGCCCTCCCTCTTACTTCTGCTTTTACCTCCACTAATACCTCCCATTCCCTCTCACACCTCTGTCCCTCTCCACTCCCTTCTCGCCTCAGCAATATTGTAAATTGTGTCTTATACTGTTTGAGTTGTGATTCAATTGCCATTTTATGCTTTTTGTATTTTTGCTTGTTCTCATGTAAAGCACTTTGGATTAAAGGGCTATATAAATCCAATAAAATACAAATACAACCCAGCTCTTTGTCTAGTTCTCCCAGCATTTCCTCATGGGTGTCCCCTGGTAAATATTGCAGACTGCGGCCATCAAGAAGACCCATCCTTTCAGGATCCTTTATGCCCCCCTTTTCCCAACAGCATGTCCTTATGATGTGCCAATCTTATCCCAGTACAATGATGTTTGGACTTTACCACAATAGCTTCCTTTCAAATATTGGTTTTGGAGGAGATGATAGAGTACCCATTGAATGATACTGCTTACAGTCTTTGACACAGGCAGTCTGTCCACAAAATGTATTCCAATATCTCTCTTGCAACTGCGATGTGACAACAGCTCAGTATGGACTTCGAAAGTATAGGTATAACATCTGCCCTCAAGATAGTTTCGCTGAGCAATGGGTATGAAGAGACGTGGGATGTACATTATCTTGGGTTTCTTTGTCAATAGCATTCTACAATACAGCTCACCTTTACAGAATTCATGCAACATCACAATGTTCTTTACCTCTCTCATATTGCCATCGGTTTTCCATTGTATCGCTTTGGAATGTTGCTTGCCACACTCTAGAAAACAGACATGTTTAACAGTAAGATGTTAGATTGGTTCTATGTGTTGCACTTGACCGCCCTGATTCTTTAATCTGTGGAGCTACTTTCGATAAGTCTTTCCCTGTTCAGTTTTAGTTACACTTTTCTTTTCAACCCACTCTGAGTGAGGTGCTGCCTTCACAAGAAACGCACACTCCCAGTCATTAAACATGTTTCACTGACTTGCACTAGGGACAAAACCCAGATTATACGTCAGTCCACACCCCCATGAAGTACTTACACCGTTTTCTCACCGCCAGTCTATTATATTTCTTTTTTATCCACCATGGAAAATGTATCATTTCTGCAGTAGTTATTTCCTGCATGCTCCTTTTCCCTCTCTAAATGAACAAATCAAAGAGCCTATTAGAGCAGCGCTCAGCTGAGTCCAGGTGTATTAGGAAGATATGTACCCGGCTAAACAAGAAGGCACCCATCAGGATTTGCAGATAGGGTCTTGACCAGCACAAAACAACAGTCAGCGAATGCGGAAACGCTATTAGGATATTTACTTATGGGTCCCCACCATTAACAGCAAAAGGCCTGTGTATCAGACGAAAATGGTATGGAGCATGCACTAAAACTGGGGATACTTTGATCTGGAGTAATTCCCACACAGCAGGAGGACTGACCCTTGACAGAAGAACACCCTGCCCCTACTCACGGGGTGCTGTCCCTAGATTGTCTGTGGTGTTCCGCCTATCTAAAAGGGAAAGCGGAGAGGAAGCTATCCCTAAGCTATAACAGCTTTTAACTCATGGACACAAAGCACACTTGTAGTGAGCCCTATATTGTTCTCACTTTTGTCATGATTGGAACATTCCAAAGGGGACATTTGCTATGGTTCTTATCCCAATTATTCACCCAAGGAGGAATTTGTTCAATCAATGCACTGTCGATGCTGGGCGTTCTATCGAACTTAAAAAGCAGACAAAAGAGCAGTGTATGTGGTGCTCAAAGTACCTGCTGTGAGGCAGAGTACTATTAGGTAAAAAAAAAGAATATCAAGAAGGGTAAAAAGGTCAACCGGTTTCGATGACTGTAGTGAGTTAGGTCATCATCTTCAGGACCAGTGAGTGAGAAGAAACTGATTTGCTGCGATCCGCGGTTCGTGATCTTGCAGTCATCCCATTTCCTGGAAGGAAAGAAAAGGACATGAAATCACTGGAGTGGCTTCATGTCAATGGGTCAATACGTAGAGAAGCGCTGTACTCACAGAAACTCATTTCTTATGTCTATTAGTGCCCATATTTGTAGGCCTGACAAGGGCTCCCACACAAGGGTTTTACGGGCTGTCCTCATATGCCCCACGGACTAATAACATATTTATTGCAGTAGTTAGAATCAAAATGAAGTTTGAAATACCTTCTTGCCACTGCATGCATGCAAAGGTGGCTCGAAGAATGGGTATCTGATGCATCCAGTATGAGGGCAGGATGGTGAGTATCTCATGTCTCCTATTTAAAAGAAAACAAAAGAGTCAATGTGTGACCGGCTTATCAAGGTGGCGATAGCCTGTCATTTACATTTGAGCGTCCCTATTAGCATAGCATATTTTAAGAGATCGAGTCAGAGCGGTGCTCGCCTCTAATTACTGGCTTGCATCTGCTACGTGTATGCAGGTGATCACTCAAGTAGCAACTATGATCGCAAAACGCATGCATCCCGTGTGAGGACAATATGCTAAAGGTCTCACTTCTCCTATGACAATGAAACTAGAAAATAAGGGAAGACCCGGTGTTTTGAGGTGGTGGTAGCCGATCGTTCAAAGTTTTGTGTTCCTATTGGCAAGATATACTTGGAGCCCTAGAGTCAGAACGAAGCTCTCCTCAAGGATGGGTGAGTCCATAGCCACAGCCGCCAATGGAAGATACCAGACTACAGATCGATCCCATAATGTTAAGTGCTGTGCCCTTGCAGTTGCCACGCATGGGATCACCAGCCCAGACTTAGCAGCCGCGATTCATTACAGTAACTAGAGGAGAGGTTCATACTGACTCGAGGGCTCCAAGTATATCATGCTAATAGGAACGCAAAAGTTTGAATGATCGGCTACTACCACCTCAATACACTGGGCCTTCCTTTACTTTCTCAGTGCTGGACTTTTCTTATAAGCAAAAACTGGTGGTATTGGGAACAACATCTCTAAGGTGTAGTCTATTTTCATAACCTCCCAGTTCTTCTTCGCAATTTGCTTAACTGTATGGCTTTGTGCAGAATAAGTTCTAACATAGACTAATGAGGGATTCTCCTTAGCAGATTTGAACTTCAGTAAATCCTCTCTAGGAATGCACTCAACTTTCTTCGCCACTGCTTCAATCAGTTCAGGATTATATTTTCTCTGAAGCAATCTTTCCTTCAAGGTGGTCGCCTGAATCTTATATTCCTCAATTGATGAAATATTCCGTTGATACCACATAAACTAACTAAGCAGAACACTTTCTAGTTTCCGTTTGGATTGGAAACTGGTAGCAAACAGTAAGCTGTTCCTATCCTTAGATTTCGTAAAGATCTTTGTTTTTAGTGTGTTGTCCTCACAGTACACTTCCACATCAAGAAAGTGAATATTGGTCAAACTGTATTTTGAGGAAAATGTGATGAGTGTGTGCATATTATTCAGTATTTCAAAGAAAATCTCCAGTTCATTCAAGGGGCCTTTCCATAAACCAAACACATCATATATGTACCTCATATACAGCCACAGGTATTGCTTCCATCTTTTTTACCTTAGCACATGCTCAGTTCCCAAATACAACATGTACGTGTTCGCATAGCTGGATGCCATAGCTGCCCCAATACTTGTGCCAGAGATCTGTACAAAATATCTGTCTCCAAACTTAAAGAAATTATTAGTTAGAACTAATTTCAACAATGTTAAAAAAAAATGTATCTGCCTTGCAGGTGTCTGTTAAACGTAGAAGTCATTCCATGGCTTCCATCCCTGCTTCATGTACAATGTTTGTATGTAATGTGGTGACATCCATTGTGAAGAGGATGTCATACCTTCGGTCAAAATGTGCATCTTTAAGTTTCAATAGAAAATGGCATGTGTCCCAAAGGTAGGTTGGGCTCTCCTTTATCAAGGGCTGTATCGCCTTATCTAGATATTGAGCAAGAGGATCTAAGAGACTTTGCATCGCTGAGATGATGGGTGGACCAGGTGGATTATTAAAACTTGTGTTGATTTATGGTAAAGTATACATTACAGGCATCACTGGATGGTCTACCTGTAAGAATATCTTCGTATGATCTGTTATCACGTGTCTCCTATCCTCTCTGCTTCATCTCCAATTTCCTTAATCATTGCCCTGACTTGTTCGGTCGGGTCATATGAAAATCTCCCTATATGTTTCCCTATCATCAGGTTGAAGGTTGATTTCTCTCAGGTAATCTTCTTTGTCGATCAACACAAGTGCTCCGCCCTTTTTGGCTGGCTTGAAGATACTTTCTTGATTATCCAGCAGCACCCTTAACACTTGCCTCTTCAGATGGGTAAAGTCAATATGCCTGCTTGCTTTGAATTACATGTTCACTAAGTCATGCAACACGCTTTTCTCAAAGATCGTTAGTACTGGGTTAGTAATGGGGGCGATTTGGTTTTATCTCCAAATTTCTGGCCCTTAAGGCTCATCTATTTCTTCAAGTGAATCAAAGAAGACTTTAAATTTCAATTTCCTCATTAATCTGAAGAAATCTATCGTCTATCTTCTCTTGGAGCTCGAAATGTTAATTACTAGCTCTTTCTCTGTGGGTTTTTTTCTTCTTGTCTCTCCTGGTTGGTGTCCTTCTAAAAAAAGAAACCTGTCTATTGGAAGTTGATGCTCTACTCCCTTCTACCGTTGACTCACTCTTGATCTGTTTGGTTTCTCTTTCTGATTCGGGTCTCTCCTTAGGATTCCCGAATGGAAAAATCTGACGAGATGGTGTCTGAAAGGTTCCCCTGCGTTTTCTAATGTCTTTAGGGCCGAAGTGCTTTTAACAATATACTAATTTGATGATTTCTTGTGTTGTTCAAGATCTCTTCATTGCTGTAAACCTATATAAAAAAGACTACATAACTAACAACATTCCACAGTTATGTCCTAAATATGTACAAAATCATACCCCCATTCTACTTACCCGACTTCATGTTGGCTGGCATGACATCCCAGTCAGGGTTTCTCAAACATATACCAAGTCACCAGTCTCCACAGTACCTGACGGGAAAGTAATATTCTTCAATTTAAAATCCTAGTGCCTTCCGTTTTGCATTTGCGCTCAAGCCCCAACATTTAACCCTACTTACTGCTTTCCTGCAGCTTACTGACATGGACTGCATGGTGTCTGACCGGCGAAACCACAATACTGTAATACAGACTCATCCATCAGCTGGAAACTACCTCAGCTCAAAGGCAACGTTGGAGGCTCTGGTAAACGCACTGGTCTACATGTGAGGATTTCATGCAGGCTCAATCCTGTAACCCCATTAGCATATCCTTGAATACTCATCAGAGCAAGTGGCAACACATCTGGCCACTTCAAACTAGTTTCTGTGTAGATTTTAGACATTTGATTTTTCCGTTTTCCATTTTGTCTTTGCACCATTGCCGCTGATTGTAGGTGATAAGGGCAACAGTGCTTTCGTTGAATACTCAATACCTTACTGAGCTCCTGTATCCGTTTCCCTGTGAAGTGTGCTCCTTGGGCACTGGTAACACTCACTGGCACTCCAATCTAGGGGATAAAGTTGCATATCAGAGCCTGTACTACAGCCTGTGTGTCAGCTTTAAGGGTGAGATATGCCTCGATTCCTTTTGAAAACATATCGATCACAATAAGTATATATCCATAACCCATAACCTGACACTGTAACTGGGTAACGGGGATCAGTGGGGCTGGGTGTGCTCCACACGCCATATTTTCGCTCTTGCCTGGGACAAAGCAAGAGGTAACATTTGAACACTGCGGAACAAGAAGTATCTGTGGTCATAATATCTGATACATATCATTCTGTAAGGATGTCTGATCAGACCCATCTAACTCTCTCAATCCCTCCTCTTCTAAAATTCAGTTCAATCTCTGCCTCCCTACCTCCTCACATCCTCCTCCAATGGCCCTTCTTCCTCTCACGCACACTCCTGCGGCCTCCCAAATGGCTCAGCCCTCCCAGCTAGTTTAGAGGATCAACAATGCTATGTGGCCCAATTCAGCGAACCAGCACCCACATAGCGTTAGGTTCCACCCCCCACCCCATCATCAGTCATAGTGGAATCTTACTCCTCCCCTTGCAAGTAGAACTGCAGCTCCCCCTATTTCTACTCCTCGCTAGCCCACTCATCCTTCCCCTCTCAGTGTTGCTGGCACACCAAGACTGTCAAAGCTGGCAATGGTGAAAACTGAGTTTGTGTGCTCAACCTGAGTGAGAACCCAAAATATGTAAGCCCAAGAAAGCCAGCGAGAACCAGAGCTCAACACCAAGTGAACCCCAACATGTGCACAAACATAGGAATAGTTTCACGCCTAAAGAAATACTAAAACTAAAAGACTACTCAATAGTAATACAATATTACTACTGCTATACTCTAAAAATATGCATAACAAATGTACTGAGGGGAAAGTGTAAAAAATTTGATTTGGTTTTGTGTGTTTTTTGGGGCAAAAATAGGTGAAGGAAATTGTTTTGGGCTTTTTTTGTATGTACCCATTATTCAACACGAGATCTGGACAATGAATGATTGCACGAGACCCAGAAGCCGGCAGTGAGTTTGTCTGGGATTCGCCAATACCAAAAACCGGTCCAGTACTCATGGTGGGGACCAATCTTCACTAAAAAATCAAGTCCGTTTTCGAAAGGTTCATCCATGCTATCCAGCAATGAAATGCCAACTCTTGGACGAGAAGGGTCCTCACTCCTTCTGAGAGTTCTGGAGTATGTTTGCTCTTGAGCACGGGCACCAAAGGCTCAGCTGCCACATTCTTGAGTAAAAGGATGCAGCTTCACCTGGGTGCATTGGTGTAGGAATTGTGGTGATAACCACATGCATCTGGGTAGTAGACTGTATAAATGCATGCTGTGTGGCAGACTGAATAGACAGATGCTGCGAAACCAAAAAAGGAATTGCTAGACTATTTAAAATGTCTGAAGGTGTCTCAGTGGGCTGAGTCCCAGCTTAGCTTCCTGGGAATCAGATGGGGCTATGGCACTACTGCCTCTGGCACAACACGTCTATGGAACTGCTTGTCCAGCTACAAGTAGTCCAAGCCATTGCCTGCTGTGCAGGAGAGGTGGCCAAAGGCAGTGACACAGATCAACAATAATAGAGCCTGCCAGGAGGTGCACCACTCAGTTGAAATTTCAAAACAACACTTAACACATGGCTATCCAAAGTGTCGTGCTTGGTGTTCAGCTAGAAACACCTAAAAATCCCTCCACTCCAATTAACACCCCTCCAAATGTTTCAATAAGAACATTCAACGCAGAAGAATAATGCCCATTGTGTCAGCGCAACCGATGACTAGCTGTTGTCCTACACTGGGAGCATTTCCTGGCTTATGCCGTTGTGCCATTTTCTGGTTAATAACATAGGGAAGTTATTCAATCGTGGTGATTTTAGGGTAATGTCATTCTGAACTGTCCTAACTTGAGCTACTTGGTGGATTCTGATGTTTCTATACTAATAAGGCGGGCAAAACATTCTATGGGAATTGTGACAAGTCGTTATAAATGGCACATGTAGGTAATCCTAGTTAAAGGTGTATATTTGCTTTTTGAGGAAAGTTGTTACTTTCACTGTGGTTTTAGGGTGTCCCCCAAACTATGATATAGTCTCTCCAGGATTAGTCCCCCAGTCACTATTCTTTCTCGTCTTATCCCTGGCTTACTGCTGTGGTCACTCCTTACTGTCGGCCAACCAAGTTTACTCTTTCTGCTCTTCCCTTCTATCTGCTGTCACTGTTAGGGAGTTTAGTCTCTCCATCCTCACAATCCAGCAATGCTCTTATTCTCTACATATCTTCCATTGTCTCCTCTTTCCTCTATCCATTTATTTTTCCCATTTCAGCTTCTTTTCTCACCCACTCCTCTCCTCTTGTGCCTGTTTTGGCTTCCAAGACATGTCATCCCCTTTTTTCCACCTTTTCTCCTTCCTGCCCATTTTTCAACTACAGGGCCATTTCATCGTCCTCCGTGTTCCCAAAAGGCTGCTCTCTATTTATCTTCTCCACTTTACTCTGTGCCGTCTCCACCTCCTCCTTACTCTTAACTCTTCCACCTTCCCTCTGCTGCCTTCCAGTACATTTTCTCAATATTCTGCTACCCGCTCATGTTGTCATTTCCCAATTTCTCTTTTCTTACTGCCCTCTCTGGCCTTTCCTCTCTGCTCCAGTGTTTTTACAGGTCGGGTTCCTTGATCTTCCTGCTCCTCTCTACTGCCTGCTTGGATCCTGAGGTCTTCTAAGGGGTCTTCTGCTCCCCTCAGGTGGGTGAGACACCTGATCTCCTTCTTGCTCTTTGCTTTGGGGCAACCTCTTGTGTGATTGGCCTCTGGGAGAAAGGAATGAGAACTCACCTGACCAAGGCCCCTAGTAGCACGTCCGATTGAGCCGACAGGATTTGACCACTTCACCTCTGAGTGCAGGTCTCCCTGCTGTATTTCTTCCCACTGCCTCGCTGATCTGCGGTTCCAGAGATAAAGAGCTGCAGACCAGGATACAATTTTGAAAATAGGGGACCGCCTACAAGTGCCACCCAAGACTCCCTTGGACTGACACAACATCGGTGATCCCATTGCCTCACCAACCCTAAGCAGTGCTCCAGATTCATCGTCCACCACCAACACCCTGACAACCCACAACAGTAAGGCTCTGGTCCAGCTCTGCCATTGCAGCCTGCAAGGCAAAACAGGCAACCACGAGGCAACAGACTCCTAATGCTGCTGCTGCTGCATTGGCCCACAGGGTAAAAGCACATTTCCCTTCGATCTCCAGTTAAGGAACTCAAGAGCGATAGATATACTTGTGGATCGTTTAACTCCTTTACACCAGCAAAATACACTGTTTTCCAAGACTTACCACACTCCTGGCTGTTCCCCTCTGCAAGCATGTGCCCTTGAAATAGAAGCCTGTGGTAGTCGCAGCGTTAAAGGATCCCTTAACTCTGTAAACAAACACATCAGAGGACTGGTGATTGGCTGTGAGTTCTCGTGGGGTGAGTGAGAGGTCATAGGGTCACGAATGTGGGAATGCAAAATCTCCGGCAAAACCTACTCTTAACATAGGTATTTCTGAGAGTGAGCGAACATGGGGCATTTGACCAAAAGCACTAAGGTCAGGAGGAAGCTACAAGAACGCTTGAAAATCACCCAAACC
The DNA here is from genome assembly GCF_040938575.1 of Ambystoma mexicanum. Classification (NCBI taxonomy): domain Eukaryota; kingdom Metazoa; phylum Chordata; class Amphibia; order Caudata; family Ambystomatidae; genus Ambystoma; species Ambystoma mexicanum. The sequence goes on along the minus strand of NC_090929.1, from coordinate 390,045,341 downwards.
GAGTAATTTGTTTTTTTCTTCTCCCCAGACAACACATGGCCTCCAAGTGAGACTTGAAAATGTTGTTTGTTCAACTTTCTGCGCCGTCGTCTGGAAATCAAAACGAATCATAACTCTCTTTATCGCAGCGGTTATGTTGCATGACGCTGTTCCTAAAATAGATTTCAACACTGCTGTCCTAGTGTGCAGACACCAAGAGAGGAGCCATGCTCGACAGCCTGCCACTGTGCACAATTAACAGTTAGTGCTGTGCCAAGAATGGTATCACACATGATCTCCTGAGTTACCCGTTTTGTCTATTCATTTTAGATGGCCGGTTCTGTACTCTATTGTGCCGCTCTGTACAAAGTCACATTTGGCTGCTGCCTTGTCTGGCCATTGGGCCACCGGGCTAGCTGTGTGGCCATTTCACCTCCAAGTCAGTTTCGCTGCCTCTTTCGGATGAGTCCCCGGGAAGCTGTGTAGCTGTTGCCTTACACTGGAGCAGCCACTCGTTGCAGTCACATACAATCCTTGGACCCAACACGTGCTGATGCCAATCCCAGAACAACTGCCTGATCGATAACAACTCCATGTGAGGTCCTTGCTCACATAGGGTGCACTAAGGTGCTAAGGCAACACGTAGGCTACTTACTACAGTAGTGTGGCATGTCACACTACTGTAGTAAGTAGCCTACGTGTTGCCTAAGTGCACCTCAGTGAGCAAACGTATACAGGACTGCTCCCTCTTACGGCAGATTGAAAGGTGCCTGCCTCCACATACAAGGAAGTGCCTTACGAGGGTGACACAAACGTGTTGTTGTAGTGAACTCCTGTTGGAGGAACCTGCTTCTTCTGAGCACTGACATCTGTCTGCTTTCCTCAGCGTGATGGGAAGGACGACAGTAGGAAAAAGGTTGGAAATGCGGTAAACATTTTCTGCAGAAATCAGCTAAACCTATTTTGGATCTCCGTGAAGGAGTTCCATAATGGCATTGTGTATTCACTGGGTTCCTTTTAGCCACAGTCTCACAATACGAAACCTATGCACTCCATCAAGGTGATGTGAAACGGTCCCTTGAAAAGCGTCCAGTGATTCGCTCAGTACTTTGTTGACAAATTAATGGAAGGCATTAACAGCAGAACATTGTCTCATTGCTGATCATCAAAGCACAGTACTTGGGCTTCCATCTGAATGATCTCCTGCCTCTCCAAATTCACTTCAAGAGAATTCCAAATTGCCCAATTTCGATTTCACCCTCTGAAAAAATGCTTTTTGGGGAAAATAGAAAGAGGACAGCCTTTGGATCTTGGTGGAGTGATAAATGTTGCTGCCATTTAATCCTGACATCCAAATCCTGCAGCTGTGTGAATTAGTTTATATAGTGCAAAGTTACTAATATTTTCATGTTACGATTAGTGTTGTGAAATGAACTGAGCACCAAGGACAGTGTGCATTTTGTACTCAGTGATTCAAGCATAATCCCTAAGTGTAACGGTTGTAATTGTCATATATGAAGATCTGTGTTAATTTTTATGTTCCAGAAACACTCTTTGATTTTATGGAAAGCAGGCTGGAACCCACATTAGTGCTATTTGTGTCCCTTACCGTTCCCTGCAGCAGTATTTCGAAAGAGTATAATATATAATCATGTATTTAGTTATTATAGGTCTTGATAATGTGCTTTGCTCAGTAAGACAAGTGCAACATTCTTATATTATTACAATATATACTGAAAGTGATCATTAGAATGATAGGCAACTTTTAAAGACACAGAAATTGACTTTGTCCACTTTAAAACAAACTCAATTTAAAACGTTACTACAATAAACTAACTTACTTATTTTAAATAGTTTCTTTTGCTGACAATACACACCATTTATTTTGCAAAATGTTCTTACTTCTTGGAAATGTTCTCACTTCTTGGAAAGTGCCACTCTCAGATTGAAACCAACATGCCAAGATGTGAAATTTCAGCTGAACCCAAGCTTCTGCTTAAGGCAGCGGTCACCATAACCTCCAATGAAAGGGAGTCCCTTTGGGATACTATTGATAGCTATATCGTAAATTATAAACGTAATATATGTATCCCATGCCAGCCAGCAGGGAGGAAGACTAGCACACCTGACCCATTTCGCCCACAATGGACAGTGGTGCGCATGTGCACCTGATCTCTAGCAGCCTAATTTGCTTAAAAGCAACAATACCTGCACTAGGTCTGGGGAATTCTCGACAGGACCCGCACTCCACAGATTTGATATGGAGACTCACATCATGTATGCGACGAAGCATAGCCACACGCACTAGGAGGTTTGGGGGTCAGGGGGGCGTCTGTCCCACGCAAACTCTGCAAGGTGCCCTTTGACCTTCTTCCCGCAACACTTGAAGCCCTCCATTCGTCTTCACTGCTGACATATAAATAGTTGTTGCCACCGGCAGAAGGACCGACCTCGCAGCAATTCCTTTTTAACAGGTATTTGCATGTGTCTTTCTTTTCAGAGCAGTGCAATGCTATGCTGCTAGGCCATCTTGTGCAAGCCTTTTGTGAGAAGAGCTGAAAACCTTCATTAAAGCAGCTAGTGTTCGTATTGTTAAGACTGGCAGGCAATCTAACTTTTAAAAAGACAAATCACTGCCAACGCCAGGAGTTGCCTTATTAATTTGTGAAAAAAAAGGTAAGTTAAACACTGAGAGACTGATTAGAAGATTGGCGGTAGTGCTCAAACATCAAGTCTTTTAGAATACTATGGGCCTAATTCATGGCACTGACTGTTTCACTGGTGCAAAGTCACTTTGCACTGCAAAAATACACTTCACTGGTGCAAAGTCACTTTGCACTGCAAAAATACACTTCGCACCGCTCAGTGAACCAGGGTGTTTGTTGACATTGCAAAGTTAGTTTGCACCGTGGCAATAGTCCCTTGAATTAGGCCCTACATGTTGTATTTCTCTACCAAACTATGAGTTTCAATACTCATAGTAATTACATCCACACAAAAGAAATACTGCATGCGGTAATTTCATGTGCAGTAATTACCGCTCCCCCTGGAGTCCTATGGGATCCCAAAATAGGGAATTAAGTATCTACTCTGCTTCATGTTGTGGGATGTTTTTATCCACGCATCCAAGCCCTACCTCAAAAACTGTACAGTACTGGCATTGAAAACATCATGATGGCCAGAGCTTCCCAGAAAATGCCCAGGGAAGTGCATGAAGAATAGGCTGCCACCCATTTTGCCGATGTTATGGGCACAGAAGGGCACTGCCTAAAACCACCATTGGACTACCCACACAGTAGTCTGAAACCATTGGGAATGGCAATGCTGATTGCCAAAAGCAACCTAGAATTGTGGGGAATTCATTTTCTTAAATCCCAAAAATGGGTGCATTACCAGTACTCACCACTATCAGAAAGCCGGCGTTTTAAAACAACACCAGACTTTTTTTTTTTTGTGTAAAACTGAATAAATCAACCCAAGGCAGGCCAAAGAAAGACTTACTGAGAGGTGGATACAATCTAAAGTTATATTCTGAAGTGACTTGAAGGTTTATAACAAGACTGGCTGAGTTGTGGATTTCAGCAGTTTAAGTAAATTTGGACTGAAAGACACTAAAAATCTAAATGTTTAAAAGAAATGAGTGACCTACTTTTGAGTGTCACATAGGTTGCAATTGTTTAAATGTCATAGTTTTAAACTTAGAATCAGCATTCTAGCTGCATATGTGAAAATGGTTAATTTTATTTGAATGCAGAAAACTGGGTAACTAAAAGTGACATTAGCTGGGGCCTGGCTTAAGGAACTGAATTCTGCCCACCAGCTACCCCCGACAGGAGTTGAGACTTGCACAACTGCTGTGTTCCCAGGCCTAGCTGCCTTTTTGCTGCTCCCACCAAAAGGGATCTGACACTTCTCTGATTGGATTATCAAGGGACTGCTAGAGACTAAACATAGGACCCAGGCAGAGGGTTTATGGAAGTGGCCATCAATGGCTTCCTCTTGAACAATGGGCCTTCCAGGGCCCAGGCAGATGGTTTATTGCAGGGGTAATAAAAATGGCTTCCTCTTGGCAGAAACTGGGAGGGGGAGAAACTGGAGACAGAGGCTGAGCTTGAAGAAAGTGGAAAGACTGGTTTCTGTACCATGTGACCTGAAAAGACACACCCCTCTAGCCAGAATATGGTTTTAGAAAAAGATGAATAACTCATAGTACGGACTTGTCATCATTATTTAAATGATACCATAATTCTTGTGATTTTTCTGCCCACATTTTAAGAGGTTTTTAGAACCGGTGGCATGATCTGGGGGCAAACTAGCAGTTAAGAGGGTATTACTTAAAATGTATGCATGTTAAAAGTCTGATACTTCATCAATTAATGCCTGCATGCCTTGCACACATTTGGGTAAATTTGAGTAAGAATCTGATATTGGTAACCTGACCAAAAAGTGAAATATGTTGCCATTTCTGAATGCAAGCTCCCAGGAAGAGCAGATTTGGACAGGGTATACCTCCTGTGATATGTGATGGGTGCATGTAATTTTAAACAAATGTGTACTTGTGCAAATATGTCTTTTGGGTCAAAATATAGATTGTGTGTAATTTGACAGGGGTGGGTTCTCTGTACCATAAACAGACCTCATCATGATGACACTTCATTTCATTCCCCCAATCAAGGGGAAGAGGATGAAGTGGCCAATGACAAGTGGAGAGGGGTAGAGCCTAGTGATGCTGCACACACACCCATTTTCAAAACACATAAAAGCAGACAGTCAGGACAGATAGGGACATTCAATTCCGTTTGCTGCAACGCGCTCTGCCGGACCATACCACATCCAGAGATCCAGACTTCAAATCCATCAATCTCCAGAGAAAGCTGTGCAGAAAGATCCAGAAGCAGTGCTGTACCCAGAGAGAGAGCAGAGCTGACCCAGACCACTGTCAGCAGAACCAGAGAGCTGACCCAGATCACTGTGAAGAGACCCAGACCAGACCGGAGCCCAGTCCAAAACCTGACCAGATCCGTGGCGAGGCCAATTTATTTCAAAAATATATTGTGAGTACCTAGCAGACTGTGCAGAACCAATCTCTTAGTTAAAATAATCTAATGCAAGCTATTTTAACTTGAGTAGAACTGTCACCTGTCATTTTCTAGTTGCTATCTGTCACTTGTCTTTTTGAACTTTAAAAATTTCAAATCTGAAAAACGACCTTCACAAAATCGTTCATAACTCCGTAACCGTTGGTCTTAGAGACTTGCAGTAACTTTCCTCTGAAAGCTTAGAATCTTAGCTTTTCAACGAACCTAGAACCGCATTCCTATTCCATACACTTTTGCCGCAATCGCGAAAAACGCACTCGCGAATTTACTGCGATTTGCAAATTTCTCCACGTGTGAAAACAGCAGTTTCCTTGCTAAAAATTCGTTTGCCTCTTAAGAACCATCCCTGAATCATTGCTAGAGTGAGCCTGGACTAATATTAACTTGATACCACTCACCCTGAACCTCTAGAGGGAATTAAAAGCATTTTAGCATAATTTTCACTTCATTGCCAGCACATGTAAAAGCATTTTGGGCCTGTGTTTAAAACTCCGATCTGTAGTCTAAGCTTGCTGGGGTGAACTGAATTACATTTGATTGCATTTCTGAGAACTGTGTGCTTTCCTTCCATTTCCTTGCATTGCATAAAGGGGGGAGGGGATTGCCAGAGAAAAGTGATTACATTGTTTTGTTGAAATCATATTGAGTATTTTCTGTATTGGATTTTCATTCAACATTACGTCCATCTGAACTTATATAAAGCATTCTCTACCACCTTATTCTTCTGTTCCTATTCACAAGTGTGCTAGTGCCAGACTATCCATTATTGATTACTGCTCAGATTCAGTGTGATATTCAATTATTAATTTATTATAAAGCGTGATATATATATATATATTGTTTAAATTATCAAATAAACCTTTAAACTTGCAAAACAGAACTACTTCTTGGCTCAGTGGGGTCAGGGGGATTCCAAGAGAGGGGTGTTATATAGGGGTAGTCAACCAGAACGCATGAACTGGACATAAAGATATATCAATAAGGGTTTCCATTCAGTATCCCAGACTAGGCATTGACTTAGCTGTAGTGTTGAATTGAATTCTCTTACAAATTGGGGGCTCGAGCGGGACGTTTGGGTTAGATCTACCATTTGTGCAGATTAATACAGCGTGCCAGCTGACCAGATACACATATCCGGTCGGATCACCACGCTGTGTTACGCTGTAAAGCACTCCTCAACGGAACGCTACAAGGAAAAGGTCTGTTTTGCAAAAACAAAATACAAACTTCTGTAAGTCAGGAAGGAACTCAAATCTCTAGAATGACGACCTTAGTAGGCATGAAAATAGCCAGAGAGCACTTCTTACATAAGTTATTTGTGAGAGGTGAGTGGACTCATCAGGACCAGACGGTCTGGTTGCAAGCAATCGCACCCCAGATCACGGAAACAGAGTCAGATATATGGAGAGATCAGGGTCCCTTACATGTGGCCCTGAGTGAACTATACATGGCTCCTAAAGCTAAGGATGAACAAGACAAGATGGTTAGGATAGCGGCATACCTGTACCTATATATGGGAGACATGCAGGATAAATGTACTGAAAGCCAAGATTTGGCGAATAAGCGACAGATGGCGTTAGAGAAGGTCCAATCTGACCTGGTCTCTTCTGAGCAGAGGCTGCTCAGGAGCCAGGAGTCAGAAAATGACAGCAGACGGTACATCACTAAAATAAAGGAGGATATGGATGTGCTGCAACAGGAAAAGGCGGACCAGGATACCAGATTTCTGGCCTTGCAGAAGGAGTACCAAGAAGGTTTGGACTCCCTACTGCAGAGCCAGAAAAAGCTGGAGCAACAGTTAGACTTCAATAGGGCATGTGCTGAGCAGGTAGTCACCCTGCAAAGCCACCTAGATAGGGAGAAGGCAGAGAGCAATAAACGGATTTTGAAAGACCTGGATACCCAGGCAGAGTTTGACCAGGAGCGCCAGAAAGCGGGTGCCTTCCAAAGGCAAAGGGACGACCTGGCGGCACAGATGCAGGCTCTTAGTCAGGAAAGGGATACCTTAGGCCAGGAAGTCTGCCACTTAAAAAGGAAAATGGAAGAAAATCACCTGGCCCTCCAGGGACTGGGTGACCTCCAAAAAGAACACCATAACTTGTTAGAGCACACCAGGAAGGTGGAGGATGCTCTGGCAAGAAAGGAGCAGGCCAATAGGGACACAGCTCAGGAGGTAACCCTCCTGCAGCAAAGACTGGCCCAGTGCTCCAGGACCAATCAGGAAACGCAGAGAGAGAATGAGGCTCTCTGCCAGCACAATGATAGGCTCCAACAACAGGTAGCGATGCAGGAGAGACTGATAGAGTCTAGTAAGGCCTTAACTGAGGCACTGAAGGCGCAGGCTCTTGCATTGCAACAGGGAGCAGGGGCGGATAGAGATGAGGTTCGCTGGGAAAGAGAAACTCCTGAGCATAACCCCAGGAGCCCTAGTACCAGAGGCCTTTATCTCTCTCAGTCCCTGGACTCTGCCACCCCCATGTCCCCTGACGCACATGAGCACAGGGCCACAGGGATGGCAGATTACTATCCAGCCAGAAGCATGGGGCTCATAGGCCAGTACCACCCAGGAATGGAGGGGCGGGCATCCGGGTATGGGCACCCAAGCACAGTGCAATTTGATGGGGAACCCCAGAAGATTAGGCCCATTAAGGGCATCCTGAAAACCTCTGCCCAGTTAGGTCAGTGGGGGGGGTACCCATCAAATCTTGGCAGCAAGGAGGGATCTGAAGACTCCTCTTAGCGGTACAGGACACAGGAGACCAGGTCCCCACATTCTGCCAGCCATTCCCAGGCTCGCAGAATCCGGGAAAACCTGGAAGAACAGACAGGAACCTCTGGGAGCAGTGCCTCTGAGTCAGAAGATGAATGGACCAGGGTTACCCGAACCAAAAAGGCCAATAAGGCAAAAAGGGCCTTGCTTAAGGACCCATTGAAACATATTAAGGCAATCAGGAGTGTCATCACGCCTTATCATAAGAACGCCAAGTACTCTGTTTGGGAACACTTGGAGCTCTATGAGCAAATGATGGAGACTTTCCATTTGAAGGACAGCCAAAGCTGTATTCAATATGTAAAGTGGACCTTCTCCCCGGAATACTCCAGTTTCTTTGCGGGGCTGGAGGACCAAAATCATTTAAGATGGTCCGCCTATAAGGCGGCCATCTTGAAACATTTTTCTACTCATAGAAATCCCCAAGAGGCTCGCAAGGCAGCCTACAATTTACAATGTGGGGAGGATCAGGCCCCACAAGAATTTGTGCAGGAGTTAAAGCGTGCTTTTGCACAAACCACAAGAAGGGTGCGCACGGATAGCAGAGAATTTATTAATACGTTTTTCCATGCCTTGCCCAAATACATAATGACCCAGCTTGTGAGGGATTTTCACGAGAAAAGATCTTTAGACTGGGTCATTGAACAGGCGACCCGGATCTATGAGGTGCAGAAGCCAATAGAAAATAAAAATAATGCACCCAAAAACCCCAAAGCCAACAACACCCCTGCTGCTGCCAAGGTGGCAGAGGTAAAGGTCACCCCCGTTTTAGAGTTGGAGATGGGGGGGCCTAAAAACCTACCTGCACCTAATAATGCTAGACCCAGAAGGTCCTCGGGCCAGTCACAAACAGGGAGTCAAGGAGGTAGTCCCACAAATGGGGTCCCTCGCTCTCCTGACTATGTAATTCCCAGTTACAAGGGAAGTCGACCCATCCTGGGTTATGTGTGGACTCCTCCAGCCCAAGGGGGGGGATCCAGCCAAGCACCTAACCCAGGGAACTTCCCTCCTAACTTCCCACCGGAGGGCAGAAATTCTCCAAATCCTGGGCAGAACTTTTTCCCCAGGTATCCACCCAACTTCCAGCCCCAAAATCCTCCACCCTTCTTTCCCCAATTCCCTGAGCCCAGACAACCGAATCCGGGAGAGGGGAGGCCAAGGGTGGAGGGGTATCCAAATCTTCCCAACCAGGGGTACTACCAAAGAAGGGATAGCTACCCTTCCCGGGATCAGCCCAGGGGAGAAAACAGGGCCCCGTATCAGCCTGAGCGGGTTTCCCAGTTAGAGCGCCAGGTTCAAAACATGGCGCGGGATCTGGGTCACATACTGAGGGCTCAGCAGAACCCTCAGATCGGCATGCTGGCGCAGAACGCACCCAACTCGGGACCTGGTGCTCCAGAACAATGACGGGGGCAGCACCCCGATAACTCACCGGTTCCCAGGGAGGAGGCACAAAGAGAAGGGGGGTGTAAAGCCTTGGAGGAAGCTTCCTTCCTCACTTGTAAACAGCCCCTGGAAACCCAGGAACCGGAAACAAAATCTCTTCCCCCTGAAAGTCTGCCTCCTAAGGAGCAGAGGGGGGGTAGGAGAAACAAAAGACCCAAACAGACTCAGTTTGAGGAGGAGGTACAGATCTTCCAATTTGAGGGAGAGGGATCCTCAGAGGATCCTGGGGAAAGGACCTTCTCCTTCAGAGATGGGGGAACTCCTCCCAAAGAAAAATGGGTCCCTAGGGATGCAAATCCAGACTGGGGAGATGTGGAGACTGAGCTACCGCCGCCCACCATCTCATCCCAGAACCAACAGCAAGAAAATCCCCTGGTTCAAACCCATCCTGGTGACTGCCTCCAAAAAGGGGGGGGCGGCCCGGAACCGGAGCCAGGGGAACCCACAATGGCTCTGATCTCCAGTTGCCAATTTTTTCTTTCAGATTCCCAAGGCTCTCCACAGAATTCTGCCCAAATCTATTCGCTAGCGATGTCCAAAACCAGAAAGTTAGCCCACCAGTTGTCCAAAAATGTGCATTATCTGTGCCCCCTTGAGGAGAAGGAGGGAAGGTACTATGCCCCGGTACAAGTACAAGGGCAGGGTACAATTTTGGCACTGGTGGACACTGGATCTCAAGCTACCCTTCTGTCCAGAAGGGCCTTTGACGAACTGAATGCAGGAAGGGGAGAGAATTACCAAATTCCTCTCACCTCTCTTCCTGGACAACTGCAGAACTTTGACGGGAAGGAAATTCCCGTTGAGGGGACTGCAGACTTGGACATTAAAATTGGGCGACACAAGTTGAAACACCCGGTCATAGTTGTGACTCCAGAGGGCACCCCTTGTTTACTAGGGAATGACCTCCTGAGAAGGTTGTCACCCCTAATAGATTGCGTAAACAAGGTCCTCTGGACCCAGACTAGCTGACCAATAAAATTAAAACAGAGTGTCAACCATATTAGTTTAAACGGCACCTGCCACATGGTTGAACAAAAATCTGACCAAGTAGAATTTCACTTCCAGAACAACCAAATTCCAGACGTGACAGTAATAGCAGTAGGACAACAGACTGGTGATGGGGGGTCCTCTCTATTTCTGAAAATCAACCTTCCTTCCAGTTTAAGGTGGTATTCCACACTGGAAGGAAACACCCTGAAATTCTTTACCAATCCACAATCAGAAACTCCCACTCCTATAGTCCAGAAAGATGTGAAATCAGCTCAGAGCCTGGCTGATATTCAGCAAATTGGAGAGCAGTTGTTCATCCCTGTTCAGTTAAATGATGGGAAGGACTCTGTTCTCGCTCGAGTGTGCGTGAACAATGGTAAGAGCTTCATCAGCGAAGCCATGTTTCGCCAACTCCCAAAAGATCCAGCCATTCCCACCTTCAAACTGATAGACAAATGGGAAATGGACCTGGAAGCACCTAATTCCAAACATCTCCTGCCAAGCAGGTGTATGCTCAAAATCTCCATTGGCAACAAGAGCATAGTCCACAATTGTTGGGTCGTGCGAGACGTCCCTGCCGCCTTTTACTTAGGCAGTGACATTCTCAATCGCTTTGCCATTAGTTTGGACCTAATAAACCTCAAAGCTTGGTCCCGATTAGCGGATAATCCCATGGGCTTTGATGATCCAGAAAAAGCATTTAGGTCAGCTTAATTGCTACCTTATGCAGTTGAAATTCAGATCAAAGAGGAAGTCACCATCCCAGAAAGGACCCGACAATTCTCCCTGGAAGTGAAAGTTAAAAGAGGACAACATTTGAAAAACCCTGATGCTTACATACATCTAAATGCTTCTCTCCAACAGCAAGGGTTGGGGGTAAACCCAACTCCATTAGTCAACATAGAACATGACACCATTCCAATAGAGATGGATAACAGCGACTTAAAGAGTATTACTCTAGCCGCAGGCACCATTATTGGAATGGCGGTGGATGACCGACATTTTTCCATAGATTTAGGTAATTAACTGTTAGGGCCAATCCCCAAGGACTGCTTTGACAGTGACAGGGATGACAATACAACACCAGACAGGATTTTTACCCGGCATGGGGGGAACTTCCTGGTGTACACTTCTTGCCCTTATGGTAAGGAAGATGTGACTTGTGACTTCAGGAGGGATGAGGTGATTTTTCAGGTCCATGAGGGCTGCATTTCCCACCTGAAGCCTCCAGTCCAAATCAGCACTCTGACCAGGGACTTCTCCACCCAGCTGGAGGAGGCCGCTGAGATAGCCAAACCAGAAGTCTTTCCAGGCTTCAGGCAGATGGTGGAAGAGAGAGTCAACCTAGCTGATGCCTGTGTGACTCGGGAACAAAAGCAAAAGTTGAAACAAGTTTTCTTGGATTTCCAAGATCTCTTTGCGGTAGACTCATATGACTGTGGTTGCACCGACATCCACACAACAACAATCCCCACGGACCCTGGCATGACTCCAGTGTTTGTGAAGCAATATCGCTTGCCTCTCGCATCAATGGAGTCCCTTACTGAAATAATTAAGAACCTTGAGTCCAGGGGAATAATCCGTCCCATCCACAGCACCTTCAATAATCCGGTGCTGGGAATATTAAAGCCAAACGGCCAGTGGAGACTCTGCGCTGACCTTAGGGAACTCAACAAACGGGTCCATACTTCCCGATGGCCTCTGCCCTACATTGACCAAGGGCTGGCCCAGATCCAGGGGTCACAGGTATTCACTGCAGAAGACCTGACCAATGGATACTGGACTGTGCCGGTCAGTAGGGAGGACCAATACAAGCTGGCTTTTACCTTTGGGGGCCAGCAGTATACATGGACCCGGACTCCCTTCGGATACCTTAACTCCGGTAATGAATTTAACATTTTCCTACATAAGGCCATGCCCGACCTGGGTGCGAGGGGTAACCTGGCTTATGTAGATGATGTCCTCATCAAAAGTTCATCTGTGGAGGAACATATAGCAGAGATCCGTTGTGTTCTGACCCAGTTGAGCGCCGCCGGAGCAAAACTTTCCTTTCAGAAAGCACAGTGGTGTAGAACCCGTGTTAATTTCTTGGGGCAAGAGATTACTGCTCAGGGCCTCTGTCCCCAGGAAAAGAAAGTGGAAGCACTTCAGAAACTGAAAGACCCCACAACTCTGCGGGAACTAAGGAGCCTCCTTGGACTGACTAATTACAGCAGAAAGTTCATTGAGGGCTACGCAGAGATCACCAGTCCCCTGATTCATCTCCTGAAGGGGGGGGTCAAGTGGGAATGGGGTCCAGAACAATCCGAGGCAGTAAGACAACTCAAAAGAAGCCTCTCACAAGCGCCTTGCCTAGCTTACCCTGTCAGAAACAAGGAGTTCTTCCTGGAGACGGGGTTCTCTAATACGTGCTTGACGGCAGTATTATACCAAAAGCATGACAAGGTTAATAAAGTAATCTCCTATGCGAGCAAAACTTTATCCTCTGTGGAGGAAAAATTCAACGATTGTGAGAAGGCACTCCTGGCGACAGTGTGGGCATTGAAGAATTACCGCCCGTTTATCCAGGGGGAACACATCATAGTGGAGACTCCACACCAGCCTCTGCAATATCTCCAAAGTGATAGTATCCGGGCCGGAAATGTGAGTAATTCCCAAATTACTTCCTGGATTCTATCAATGCAAGGCTTTCCTGTGGAGGTCAGATATGGCCAAAACAAGAAGAGTCCCCTCGCGCAAGGTCTGGCTGACTTGCATGATTGTGCCAGAGAAAACTGTCTCGAGGACGAAAGTCTAAAAATAAAGGACAACATGGAGGCATACCTTAATTCCCCCCACAAAGTCTTTGAAGAAGACAAGTGTGAGGGAATGCCCACTGTATATGTGGATGGATGCTCTTACCATGTTGACAACGACGGGGAGAAAGAACTGGTGGCCGGCGTAGGGAATGCATGGGTGAATGAGTCCCCAGAACCCTCCGCTGGATACAAAATTGGTCCCCGAAGTAGTCAGGTGGCAGAATTGATGGCTGTGCATCAGGCCATCCTCACTGCTGTCCAGCATCAACTCCACGAACTGGTCATAATCACAGATTCGGATTATGTACGGAACGGGTTCGTGGAGCGCCTGGTTAATTGGAAAACCAGAGGCATGTTATGTGCTAACAACAAACCCTTGAAACATGGGAAGTTGATCCAAAACATTGATGATCTGGTCACCTCGAATGAGATGACCATCTATTGGAAAAAGATCAAGGGTCATTCCAAAGTAGAGGGACCAGACAAAACTGGAAATGACTTAGCTGATCAGCTGGCCAAAACCGGGGCCATCCAAGGGGATCTAATTGAGATTGAGTCCCTGTTGGGGGAAATCCAGGTCACTGCTATCACTAGGTCCCAGACAAATGCTCACAACGACCTTTCAATTGCACAATGGAGTAAGGAGACCCCTGATGCTGATTTGATTACCGCTCAGAAGGGGAATCCAATAATTGGTAAATTTTACCAGCACCTTGAGGACCCTGAGAACTTTCCCCTGACGGATACCGATTACATTGGGAAAGAGGACCTAAGGGTGTTGATGAAATGTCCAAAAATGTTCCGGATCCAAGACGGTTTGCTGGTAAGGAAATCCAAAGCTGGCTACGATCAGTGGGTGGTTCCTACCTCATTCCGAAGCCTGATGTTAAGTCACGCCCATGATGCGGCCACCGCCGGTCATAGGGGGTTTCACACAACATTGGAAATCTCAAGAGAGGTTGCATACTGGCCACACATGGGGCAGGACCTCGACCAATACTTGAAGGGGTGTCTTGTGTGTGCACAATTTCAGCCATCATCCCTCACGCACCGTGCGCCTCTCCAAAAGAGGGGGATGACACTGCCATGGTCAGATTTACAAATCGACTTTGTAGGCCCCGTGATTCGCTCTGCTAGGGGGAATAAGTACATGTTGACTGTGACATGCTTGTTTACCAAGTGGGTGGAATGTCTCCCAGCCCCAAACTGCAAGGCAGAAACCGCAGCTGCCCTGATGATTAACCACATCTTTTCCCGTTTTGGTCTACCCCAAAGGATTGAGTCAGACAGGGGTAGCCACTTCACCAGTGAAGTAATGACAAAGATGTGGGAGATACTGGGGGTCAAAAGGAAGTTGCATATTGCTTACCGGCCAGCTTCTTCTGGGGCAGTAGAGAGATATAACCGAACCATTGTGAGCATATTAAAGAAGTTTGTGGCAGATTCTGGGCCAAGTTGGGATATCCGATTACCTCTGGTCCTAATGGCCATCAGATCTACCCCTTCATCTGCAACCAAAATGTCACCATTTCAGTTGATGACTGGGCGCAAGATGGTGCTTCCTCAGCATTTGCTCTACAGGACCCAAGAGCAGACACTGATAAATGCCTCCACAACTCATGAGTATGTGGAGAATTTAAGGAAACACCTTCAACATGCTTTTGCTTATGCTCAGCGGAATCTAGAAAGATCAGCTGATAGCATGAAGACCCCCTATGACCTGAAGACTTCCAGGAAGGAATATCAGGTGGGGGACCGGGTCTATCTACAAAATTTCCAAAGGAACTAGGCCAAACAGCGAAAATGTTTGCCTACATGGAAGGGACCCTTTGAGATTATAGACAAAATCTCCCCTGTGGCCTACAAGATCCGCATCCCCAAAGGCGGTTTGGCAGAGGGGGAAGACAAGTGGGTCCACATAAACCAGTTGAAGTGTTGCCATCCCAGGCACACTCTGAGGGTACTGTCTCAGATTAATTCAGTTCTAACTTAAAAGATCCTACATATCGCCTATCAAATTCTGAGTTTCTCAATGTGGGTGTTTTCGTTTTTGAATGCAAAAAGAAATGTGCATGTCCATATGTTTTGACGATAAATTTATATGCCACCCCACTATATCAATGGTGGGGGAAAAATGTCCATGAATAGGTATTGCCGCTCTTCCTTTGTCGTCCTCGGAGAAAGAAAACCTGGAGACGGGCCAAGGAGGATGATCCAGAGACCGGGAGACCGGGAGCAGAGACGCAAGGGGCCCAGTGTACCGCCCAATACTCCCATCAGGACCGGCGAGGAGAACCGATCGATCCGACCGGATGGAGGAAAAGATGCTGAACTGTGCCATCTATTGGAAGAAGATGAGGAAACATCCCAGGTCTTGCGAGTCCCATCAGTGAAACAGAATGGCCATCGCAAGAGGGGGGCTTGTGGGATGTTTTTATCCACGCATCCAAGCCCTACCTCAAAAACTGTACAGTACTGGCATTGAAAACATCATGATGGCCAGAGCTTCCCAGAAAATGCCCAGGGAAGTGCATGAAGAATAGGCTGCCACCCATTTTGCCGATGTTATGGGCACAGAAGGACACTGCCTAAAACCACCATTGGACTACCCACACAGTAGTCTGAAACCATTGGGAATGGCAATGCTGATTGCCAAAAGCAACCTAGAATTGTGGGGAATTCATTTTCTTAAATCCCAAAAATGGGTGCATTACCAGTACTCACCACTATCAGAAAGCCGGCGTTTTAAAACAACACCAGACTTTTTTTTTTTGTGTAAAACTGAATAAATGAACCCAAGGCAGGCCAAAGAAAGACTTACTGAGAGGTGGATACAATCTAAAGTTATATTCTGAAGTGACTTGAAGGTTTATAACAAGACTGGCTGAGTTGTGGATTTCAGCAGTTTAAGTAAATTTGGACTGAAAGACACTAAAAATCTAAGGGCCTCATTACACGGTAGGCGGTGAGCCATGGCGCTGTTAGCGCCATGGCTCATGCCGGTAAAATACCGGCACCGCCTTGGCGGAAAGGGGATTTACCGCCCCATCCCAAGGTTGGAGGGGCGGTAAATCCCCCTTCCACCATTGCCCTTCCCCATTCCCATTTCTGCCCCATAGGGCTCTATGGGAATGGGGAAGGCGCTAATTACGGCACCGCAATTTTGCGGTGCCGTAATTAGCTCCGAGGTCCCTTAGCGGGTTGGTATTTAACGCCTGCAAAAAGCAGGCGTTAAAACTCCAACCCGCTAAGGGACCTCGTAGTAAGGCGGCAGGGATTTACCGGTACCGGTATTTTACCGGTGCCGGTAAATCCCTACCGCCTACCGTGTAATGAGGCCCCAAATGTTTAAAAGAAATGAGTGACCTACTTTTGAGTGTCACATAGGTTGCAATTGTTTAAATGTCATAGTTTTAAACTTAGAATCAGCATTCTAGCTGCATATGTAAAAATGGTTAATTTTATTTGAATGCAGAAAACTGGGTAACTAAAAGTGACATTAGCTGGGGCCTGGCTTAAGGAACTGAATTCTGCCCACCAGCTACCCCCGACAGGAGTTGAGACTTGCACAACTGCTGTGTTCCCAGGCCTAGCTGCCTTTTTGCTGCTCCCACCAAAAGGGATCTGACACTTCTCTGATTGGATTATCAAGGGACTGCTAGAGACTAAACATAGGACCCAGGCAGAGGGTTTATGGAAGTGGCCATCAATGGCTTCCTCTTGAACAATGGGCCTTCCAGGGCCCAGGCAGATGGTTTATTGCAGGGGTAATAAAAATGGCTTCCTCTTGGCAGAAACTGGGAGGGGGAGAAACTGGAGACAGAGGCTGAGCTTGAAGAAAGTGGAAAGACTGGTTTCTGTACCATGTGACCTGAAAAGACACACCCCTGTAGCCAGAATATGGTTTTAGAAAAAGATGAATAACTCATAGTACGGACTTGTCATCATTATTTAAATGATACCATAATTCTTGTGATTTTTCTGCCCACATTTTAAGAGGTTTTTAGAACCGGTGGCATGATCTGGGGGCAAACTAGCAGTTAAGAGGGTATTACTTAAAATGTATGCATGTTAAAAGTCTGATACTTCATCAATTAATGCCTGCATGCCTTGCACACATTTGGGTAAATTTGAGTAAGAATCTAATATTGGTAACCTGACCAAAAAGTGAAATATGTTGCCATTTCTGAATGCAAGCTCCCAGGAAGAGCAGATTTGGACAGGGTATACCTCCTGTGATATGTGATGGGTGCATGTAATTTTAAACAAATGTGTACCTGTGCAAATATGTCTTTTGGGTCAAAATATAGATTGTGTGTAATTTGACAGGGGTGGGTTCTCTGTACCATAAACAGACCTCATCATGATGACACTTCATTTCATTCCCCCAATCAAGGGGAAGAGGATGAAGTGGCCAATGACAAGTGGAGAGGGGTAGAGCCTAGTGATGCTGCACACACACCCATTTTCAAAACACATAAAAGCAGACAGTCAGGACAGATAGGGACATTCAATTCCATTTGCTGCAACGCGCTCTGCCGGACCATACCACATCCAGAGATCCAGACTTCAAATCCATCAATCTCCAGAGAAAGCTGTGCAGAAAGATCCAGAAGCAGTGCTGTACCCAGAGAGAGAGCAGAGCTGACCCAGACCACTGTCAGCAGAACCAGAGAGCTGACCCAGATCACTGTGAAGAGACCCAGACCAGACCGGAGCCCAGTCCAAAACCTGACCAGATCCGTGGCGAGGCCCATTTATTTCAAAAATATATTGTGAGTACCTAGCAGACTGTGCAGAACCAATATCTTAGTTAAAATAATCTAATGCAAGCTATTTTAACTTGAGTAGAACTGTCACCTGTCATTTTCTAGTTGCTAGCTGTCACTTGTCTTTTTGAACTTTAAAAATTTCAAATCTGAAAAATGACCTTCACAAAATCGTTCATAACTCCGTAACCGTTGGTCTTAGAGACTTGCAGTAACTTTCCTCTGAAAGCTTAGAATCCTAGCTTTTCAAGGAACCTAGAACCGCATTCCTATTCCATACACTTTTGCGGCAATCGCAAAAAACGCATTCGCGAATTTACCGCGATTTGCAAATTTCTCCACGTGTGAAAACAGCAGTTTCCTTGCTAAAAATTCGTTTGCCTCTTAAGAACCATCCCTGAATCATTGCTAGAGTGAGCCTGGACTAATATTAACTTGATACCACTCACCCTGAACCTCTAGAGGGAATTAAAAGCATTTTAGCATAATTTTCACTTCATTGCCAGCACATGTAAAAGCATTTTGGGCTTGTGTTTAAAACTCCGATCTGTAGTCTAAGCTTGCTGGGGTGAACTGAATTACATTTGATTGCATTTCTGAGAACTGTGTGCTTTCCTTCAATTTCCTTGCATTGCATAAAGGGGGAGGGGATTGCCAGAGAAAAGTGATTACATTGTTTTGTTGAAATCATATTGAGTATTTTCTGTATTGCATTTTCATTCAACATTACGTCCATCTGAACTTATATAAAGCATTCTCTACCACCTTATTCTTCTGTTCCTATTCACAAGTGTGCTAGTGCCAGACTATCCATTATTGATTACTGCTCAGATTCAGTGTGATATTCAATTATTAATTTATTATAAAGCGTGATATATATATATATATTGTTTAAATTATCAAATAAACCTTTAAACTTGCAAAACAGAACTACTTCTTGGCTCAGTGGGGTCAGGGGGATTCCAAGAGAGGGGTGTTATATAGGGGTAGTCATCCAGAACGCATGAACTGGACATAAAGATATATCAATAAGGGTTTCCATTCAGTATCCCAGACTAGGCATTGACTTAGCTGTAGTGTTGAATTGAATCCTCTTACAATGTGCATCATAGAAATTACTGCATGCTAACTGCGCGTGTTCACAATGTTGCTTTTTGGCGACATATATACCACCAATCTCATGAGCAGGCCCTTAGAGCTGTTTGCTTAATTCGAAAGCGAAACACGTGATCACTTGCTTGCTGCACTGCATATTGCACTCCCGTAATCCATAACAACAAGCTGCACGTCCGCTCTAAACAATGATACAATCCAGTGATGGATAATACAATCCTGAGAAGAGTTTACAGGTGTTTCCGGCAGTCCCAGTCCTCACAGCCAGCCCATCCTACTTTCCTTGCATTCTGTCACGTGCAAATTCTCTTTTATCCTTAAAACGCAAAAGTACTGATATCATAATGCAAAGAAAGAAGCAGTACAGGACGCGCCACTCGCTCCTCACCTGGGGCCTAATTACATCTTTTGAGTTACCAAATTGACTGAAACATGAGCGCCGGGAGACTGCCCTTGGGTGGTAGTGGGGCGCGGTATTAATCATGACATAACATCAGAATTGTTTGTGTGCTCTGCACACTGAAAACAGTTATCCAGTACCGTCCGGGAGTAAGTCATCCAATCCAGATTTCCTTTATTCTTTACTTTCAGGTCCCTATATTTTTACCTCTATACTTGCTTAAGCATAAAGCACATGCCACTGCCTCACCCCCTCTGCCGAGCAACTGGGCCCCCCACGGTTGCTGCTTTCTACCCCAAACGGATTGAAGTATGGGTCGATAGAATGAGTGCAATGTAGGAATGGAAAACCACAACTTTCTACTTTGATCATACCAGTCAACTCACCCACATGTGGCGGGCGTCACCGCCATGAACCTCCACTCACCCGCTCAATCAGCAGCTCCAAGCTTTCAGCTGCCCTGTCTGCAGGCGAGCAGCACCATTTGGATAATTTGGTTTCAGGCCCCTAACCTTGCCGAAATCCTGGGACAGTGCTGTAGGCCCTCTCCCACCTCCAGAGCTGTCATAAACCTATCTGCGATACAAATCGTGTCCAGGACACCCTCCTCCAACACCTTAAAATGGGCTGACAAAAAGATTTTCAACACTTGACTTTTTTGCATTTGGTTGGATGTGAATATTTTGGTGGTTGGAACTATTTGATTCTGAAAGCCTGCATACAGCACTAGTTACCAGCACTGGTCGGCTCTTGCCTCGTCCGAGATTTGGCATCAGATGTCTCCCGGATCTCAGAGCCGGCATGCCCCAGCCCTGACAAGGCTTTACCAAGCCCCCAGCTTCGGAATCGGTGAGCAAATCTGCTCCGTGCTCCTTTCACCGGCCGTCATTCGGTTTGCAGTCTCACCGGATGATCAGCCCGTGCAGGGGAGCGCTAGAAGGGCAACCTGCAGAGCGGCCCACCCCTCCTACACGCCCCTCCTTGGGTCTTGGTCATCCCGTTTCTCCCAAGGTAGGCAGAAGGTGCATGCCCTTGTGCCGACCTGAACCGGCTTTAGGACCGGGGACGCATAAAGGTCTGGGGCTGGAGAGACTCTGCCTATTTGCAACCCCTAACAACACCACACAGCAGCAGCACCAGTATCAGAGGTCGATCGCTTCAGCCTGGCATTAACGTTGCGATCATTTTCAGACGGCTCGCTTCTTGTTGTAGTGACTTACCGATGAGCTATGTTTGAGGTAAGTGGGGGAGTAGACAGAGGCGTAGGCAGGGTAGGGCCTTAGCGGGCAAGGCCCACCCAAAATCTGTAAATGCCCCCTCAGCTGCCATGTGTTGGCATCTACAGGTGTTAATATCACTGCATTGGACCCAACTACATTAGATTCAGGCCCCACTTGTTAAACAATCCTGGCTATGCCTTTGGGAGTAGAGACTTTCATGCACGATTACGTGTCGACTGTCGCTGGTACACCCCTAGGGTGAACAACGCTCCTCCATGGTTGGGGGCTTTTGACGCCCAGCAACCGCAAGCAGCATTGTTTTTTGTTTCTCAGTTAAGGACGGCGGGCCGTGCGGCTTTTGCCGGAGTGTACCCTGCACCATGGTACACCGGCAAGGGTGCTTCATCACAGGGGGAGGGAAACAGCAGCTTCCTCTGTGGCGGGGGGTTTTGCCACAAGGGGCAGCGTGCATTGATATATTAGGCCGGAAAGGCATGCCGCACATGCGACCATCGCACCCTCCACGGCGTGGGCTGTGCTGCCCGGCAGTCGCTAGTGGCGACAGAAAATTATGTCTAAATGCAGGTGCACTTTATGTTCCTCTTTTCTAAAACAAATCCCCAGCACTATTACTCACAGCTTCTTTTTAGCATATGCACAATGTTCACCTTGTAGGATGGCGGGAGGTGGGTTTTTTGCCACTAGAGGACATTCTGCACATGCAGGCACCGGACAGGGTGTTCGATCAGGCGGGAGAGCTTCGTTTCAGGGGAGCGGGAATGGCGGCTTCCGCCATGGTTAGGGTGCTTCAGGACTACCCATGAACGGGATTGGCAGCGGCTTGTTGTTTTCCGGATATTACGCACAGCGCATTGCCGGCAGGAAAGTTGCTGCGGCAGCCTCCTCAATTGTGTGGTGCAGGCCACCTTGGGAAGGGGGATACATAACATGTTGAAAGAATTTCACTTGATATGACACATAATGTTAAAGGGGAAACATATTACACTTGGAATTGTCTGTGGCAGGGAGGGATCATTTAAGGCTCTGTGCAACGAATGCAACGGGGCTTTCTGCATGCCTCATTCGCCCGGAACTACTAACAGGAGGGGGTTTGGGCAAACTTTGCGCATGGTGCAAGGTGCTGGGGACACTGCTTTATGGGGTGGCAGATCATGTGGTACTGGCTAGGTGGTAAAGGCTGTGAGCCGGATCACAGCTGCAGTTCACATTGATTATAAAGACGCTTACAATGAGAAGGCTTTATAACTGGGGCTGCAGGCCAGGTTTAGCAGCATTGGCATGGAGCAGCTGGGGGTGAATGGTCTGGAGGTGACTTGCAGTTGCAGTGATAACAACGCATCGGTGTGGGGGGCGGCGGGGGTGGGGTGGCTGATGGAGAATGTTCTTGGGCAGCCTTGCAATTGCTTTAATAACGTAATGTGTCTATGTACTGTCACAGGTTCATCGTGCTGCTGAAAGGATGGAATGGCTTGCTTCAGGTTTGTCTCAGGGTTAAAGACAGGATCACAGCAGGTATTAGAGACTTCCAAAAGAAGGAACGTTTCAGCATCACTTCAGGGTTGGGTACAATAGGCAGGCGCTGAGGCGAGCGGGAGTGAGATGGCATAAGGAGGGCTACTTACAACTTTCAGGGTGAGGATGGATTGGGAGACCCACCAGATGGGTGCTAGAGTACGGGTTCAGCATTGCATGTTCCAAGGCGAGCATTGGCTTTGAAATTATTAAAGATTGTACAGTGCAAACAACATTGGAATGCAATACATACAATTTCTGAACTTGTGGAGGGACTGGCGAGTGTTTGGCTATGTGCATTGGAGGAGTGCTAATTTGGATTGTCTTATCATAGGTTGATTCTGGGCTGTCGAGGCAAGGGTCACCAAACATGTTCCGCTATCGGCAAAGACAGCTCCAGCAGCAAGAGCAGGCAGGATATCGACGAGGAGGCTAGCTCTGGGCACTCTTTGCTATTAGACAGGTCCACCCCGGCATGCCATATCCCAAGCAAGTTAAGGAGCGAATTTGGGTGCAGGAATACCTTGACATGTTTTCCTTGATATCAGTGGAGGCAACTGGGCCAGATATAATGATAAGCAAGGATGAAGACAAGAAAAGGCAGAAGAGGACTAGTCTAGCGATGATGATAGATAATTAAAATAAGGATTTATCCTTGTTGGCAGCCATGATAAGTGAGAAGTTTCCAGAGCAGAGAGCTGCTTATGGAAGCGTAGGGACATGATAGTGGAAGAGCACAGGAGGTATGGCACAACTGGATGGGTGGATTACAACCAGGATTTCAGGTCCGAGATGTCTCTGGTTCCCGATGACCTGGGAACAGAAGGAGATGGAAGGCTGGGTGGCCTACATGCGGGAAAGGACAGGGCGAGCCAAGCAAACAGTGAAGTAGGAAATTTTCCACAGAGGGATTGGTCCAGGAGGTCTGAGCAGAATTACAGAGGGAGCTGGAAGCCCGTTCATCAGGGCACCCAGGCCCTCAGGGGCAGGGCACAGCTGCACAACAGTGACACCCAATGGGCCGGGGGAAAGACTCCAGGTGGATTGGGAACTTGGCATAACATATGCAGGCTTTTCACTGGGGGGGGTCATGCCACTGGGGCACGAGGTGCAGATTTGCCCACGAATGCTCAAAGTGTGGGGCCGATCACCCAGCTGGGGTTTAATGAGATGTGGTTGTGGAGGGCCCCTTGGGTAAGAAGCAGGTAGCTCCAAATGTACTCTGATGCATCAGGAAGGGATGCAAGGGTTTGGCGTTATCCTGGGTAGGGAATGGTATTCAAAGAAGTGGCCTACACAATGGCAAAACAGGGGAGGACCAAGAATACCATGGGTCTAGAGTTCTTCCCGATTGCGGTGGCCCTCCTGTTGTAGCCAGGTGAGTTGAGTAACAGGAGGGTGCATTTTTGGTCCAATAACAGGGCTGTTGTGCAGCCCGTATCCTCGCCAGTAGTATTAAGTCTCCTGGGGAAACTAGTAGAAATGTGCTTGTACCAGAATATTGAATATTGAATATTGAATTCAGGGTGTGCCATGTGCAGGGCACTGTTAACACTGCAGCTGATGGTCTTTCTCGTTTTCAGTGGGACAAGTTCTGGAAGGCCGATCCCATGGCCCGGGAGAGGGGGTGCAGTTCAGCAGTGAATGGTTGCAGCTGGTGTCATGGACTGGATGCTCTGGGAACTAAGGGAGCGATTGCTCACACCAGGAGTTAGGTCCAGGTACCAGCGGGGCTATGGTAAGTTTCCGAGTGTGTCACGAAGGATAGGTTGCACTGATGAGATGCTGGGCAAACACCTATGGTAAGACAAGGAGCTTAGCGGTGGGGAATCTGGCAACAGTAGCTTTCTACAGCAAGCTGTTGAGTAAGGGGGATCCTACCAAAGGTTTTGCGGTGCGAGCGGCATTGAAAGAATGGGGCTAGAAGGAAGGCCCTAGAAAGGATGCGTGAGGCCAATTGATTTCGAGGTTTTGGAAAAACTGCTGAGGGGGCTGCCCTCAGTGTGTTTCAATGCATATGAGGTGGCACTGTTTAGGCCGACTTTTTCTCTGGATTTTTTTGTGACATTTCGCATCAGAAAACTGTTTGTGACCGTTAAGGACAACCGGTTGGGGAAGGCACTGCTAGCGGGGGATGTGATGTTCGTGGAGGTAGGGATGAACATAAGGTTGAGGAGATCCAAGACAGATCAGGATAGCAAAGGTAAATGGGTTTCCCTGTTTAGCTCCCCGAGCAAGAAGAGTTGCCCTACAGGGTTGCTTTCGCAGTACTTGAGCAGCAGACTAGCAGGCGGGGCATATCTATTAATGCATGGTGATGGGGCTCACTAACAATTTTTTTTATTTTGCAAGGTTTTGGGAGCAACATTGTGTGAGGCTGGGTTCCACGGGAAGGGTTGGTCATCCCACAGTTTCAGGATAGGTGCCGCTACAACATATTTCCAGCAAGGGATGCCTGGGCCAGCAATAAAGAAGATAGGAAGATGGGACTCAGACCATTATAGTTTGTGTGAGAGACCAGGCGGGGTCCCCCGAGCTCAGGAGTAGGGCCGGATAGAGCGATGAGCATTGATTGGTGGCAGGGTTATTGGGAGCAATGACAACCTGCGCTTTATCGCAGGAAGTGTTTCCTGTGGTTTTTTTTAAAAAAAGGAAAAAAATGTCAATAAAAGTCACATTTCATTATACCTGCAAGTGGCGCTGTGTGGCTTATAGGGTGTTCATTTGTGTTGCGAGCAGAGACAAGAGCACAGCAGATGAGGAGAGGTGGCAGCATGAGTCTGAAGAGCACAGAGTTGGTCTGGCTGGGCATACACTGGTTATGCAATGGCATTCATTGCTACCCACGGTCCACAGATTACTGGGGAGGATACAAGCACCTAGCATTTTGGTATTGCACCTGGGGGGGGTGATCTCACAAAGGTTAGGAAGGGGACGCCTAATAGCCCAGATGCAGGTGGCAATGAGAATTCTGGGTCCACTGCTGCCGGGGACAGACATTTTCTGGTCTGAGATTGTGCGCCCGCAGCTGTGGCGAGTTGCAATTTCCAATGCTGCCATGGAAAAATCAAGGAAATTGGTAAATAGGATCTTGGAGAAATGTATGCAAACAGAGGGCATGGGTTTTGTCAGGCACAGGATGCTTTGCGAGAAGGACCCTGTGCATTTTGCTAACAATGGGGTTCACCTGTCTGATGAGGGGCATGATGTCTTCCCCCTGGTCATCTTTGCAGGTCTCAGGAAGGCAGGCTGTGAGTGATGTTCTAGGTAACAGGTATTGGGGGCAGTGAGGGTACGTGGGGCCACCCCCAAATCGTGGCAGAGTTGCTGAGTGGTCCTAGCCCGGGAGGAGTCACGCTTCGGTTTCTGCTGTATTACCTGCTGGCTGCACAAGCCAGGTTCGGGTTAGACGGGCACTGACACCCTTGCAGGCAGTTGAGACTCCTCAACAACTGAATGCAGTGGACCCAGGGTTATTCGCTCCATGCAAGGGTGTGGGAGACTTACTGGCCTGGTAGTAAAAAGCAGCCAGAGACAGTCGTCTGCTATGAATTAACCGGAGGTGACAGAGTAACCCGAGGACAATAAGGACTAAAGGTAATTTTGAAAGGCCGGGAACTGGAAAGGGCCACTCTAAAGATGGTGTAGGCCAGTTATGCTGAAGGAGACTGGGACCACCCATTTCCGTTGACTGCAATAAATGTGATCTGTTTTTTTTTCCAATATATTATTGTCTCTGTGATTTATTTGGTAAACTAATGTGTGTATGATGTTCTTCTGGCCTGAAAGAGACACCGCAGGAATCAATGTGCCATGGCTATCACTGGGGCGAGGGCCATGACTATTAAAAGCAGGTTGTCTACATGCCTGGCACACTATTGTTTTCCAAATGTACCTATTACACTTTCATAGAAAAAAAAAGCAATTTGCAAACTCAAAAATGCTGCTTAAACTTGCATTCACTAGTTTTCTTTAAAATGTTTTTCTTTTTTTGTCAGACTTCCACACAAATACCCTGTAATTTTTGGGCCCCTACTTTTGTGTTTTATAACAGACTATCAAAAAGTACCCATTGTCCAAATGGGTTCTATACACAGACATGACAACACTCTCATCAGTTGTTGAAAATCAATGATCCTGTACGCCGCTGTTCTGATTCACTTATCACTTGATGTGCTTTGTACCCTGAAGTAAACAGCACTGAAAATGGGCATGTGTGGCTGGCTGACATACCCCGGAGGATATGTTGGGAGGTGACAAGAGTTGGTGTGCTGCTGGGACCTTCTGTGCTCTCTTCCCACCTGTCGCCTCACCCTGGTGTGGTGCAGTTCGTTGCAGTGCAATGCAGCGCAGATATCTCAGAAACCGTGCATCCTAGTGCCTTGAAATGTCATTTTTGTGGTCCCAGAGGGACCGCAAGTTATGTTCCTTGAGTCGGGACCAGTCCTTCTATGACCACATTGATGTTTCACCGATTTCAGACAACCGTCTCATGTATGAAGGTGCTTAAATCCGGAAAAAGCAGTGGGGTGTCCAAATGTCATGTAGCCAGTAAGGTCCGAGGGCCCTAAATGGTAACTATGCAAAATTTGGTGCAGATTGGTGGATCTGTGTAGAATTGTATTCGGAGCAACTCTTTGCCAAGCCACAAACCCAAAAATACATTTTGAGTTTTGCTGAACTCCAGGGAACAGAGTGGGTTGTCCAAATGTCACGTAGCCAGTGTTGTCCAGGGGGTCCTAGCAGGTTACTATACAAAATGTGGTGCCCATTGGTGAAACGCTGTGGATTTGTATAAGGAACAAACCTTCAAATGTTCACTTTTATAAATATAGATAGATTGAATTGAAGGTCACTTTACGTGGATTATTCACTTAGGGCCCGATTCATGGAGTTATTTGCACTGTTCAAAGGGACTTTCCACTGCTGAAAAGTGACTTTGCACTGTCAACACAAACCCTGATTCATGGACCTGTGCAAAGTGTATTTTTGCAGTGCAAAGTTCATGTTGTACTGCAAAAATTACTTTGCGCTGACTGCACTGCAAAAAAAAAGTGACCTTCAATTCATCAAAAGAGCTTAATGCCCAAAGCAAATGTGTAAATGAAAGCTAGAAAGCTAACACATTTGCCATGCAGGATGCAAGGGCATTCTTCTATCCTCTCAAAAGGGTGATATAACCATAGCACAGATAGAGAAGGGGTGCAAATGCTGGTTTTAGTAGATCACTCCCAGAAAAGCCCATCCCCAACACAAGAGTAACCGTCCGAGCCTCTGACTCCAGTGCAGCCATCCTCATAAATCTCTTAGCAGACTTCAACAACTTCCAGGCATTCAGGTCCAGAGCATTGCTCTCAGAAGAACCCCGGTTCAAAGCCCACCCCATTTAAGAATACCTGTTGGTCTACCCAGCTTCCCAGCCTATAATATCTGGCTGTGCGGGGTCTCCAGAGTGAGCAGAAGAGCATTTACTCTTGTTTCTCCTGTGCACTATTTATACACACTGATCACCCCTGAACCAAAGGTATACTCACATCATACTATAGGGTGCCTGGGGATGTAGCACAGCTGCTCCCCTAATAGGGAAATTAGAGGTTGCACAAAGTCAGTAGTCTTTGCGCCGTTCAAAAACAAAAGAAGCCCCTCCCCCACGCCACTGTAAACCTTGCGTACATTGTGCCCTGCGTGCCTCCTCTCCCAACATGCCAGTGGTAAGGGCTCCCTTAGCCAGGAAAATGAGAGCGTAAAGGTGGAAACCATTCTGGCTAAATATAGCTCACATAGGACATGTGAGCTGTACAATGCCAGTGTCTGCTGTCCACTTACCTTCATCGGCCATCTTCATTTTCTCTAACTCCTTCCGTTTTGGGGAAAACTGCGATTCATTTCTTTGCTCTGGTTTTTTTCTCATTAGATCAATTTTCCAACCCATTCAAAAGTAATCATGTTGTGGTCAGTTGGCCCACATCGCTCAGCTGCTTGGAATTTGTACTGGAATCTTCTGCTCTGCCTATTTTGCGGTTTTAGAGATGCTGGTGCCAACAGTCACACCTTTCCTGGCATCTGTACTCAAGGCCAGAAACATGCTGCATGTTACGTCTATGGAAACCCAACCCAGCGGTTGCCCCCTGCTGTTCCGGGCCACAGGTAGCTGTGGGCAACCACAGTCCAATGGAGAACGCTCATAGCCCACGAGGTCTGTTTCTCGCCGATGATCATTAAATACCACATTATAGAATTCCCATTAAGTGGCTGAGGTACCAAGCCAGTGCAGAAACATTCCTAGCATAGGAAAACATCCTGACTGCGCAAGACACGAATTCCAACCTTATTTGGTATTTAATCCTTTAAAATCACATCGTGTTTACGTTTTGTAAGAAGAGTCGTCATTCATCACATTTTTAAACCATTTATGCGGTCTCAACTAAAAGACAGAACATTGGCGGGAGGACGGGGAAAAGGGAGGCGGAGCGAGTCTGAGGCCCCATTGTTGTGTACAGTTCCACGAAAAAAGCACTGGCCTTAAAACTCGCTTCCAATCAGCAGTTCCTAAAATCACCTTTTGCTACTTCGGCTAGAGTCCTGGTATTTAAGTATGTGTTTTTATTATCCATTTCCATTTTATGCCAGCCAATTCCTAAACATGTATACCGTGGTCTGTACAGGAATTGAATAAAAGGCTGTGATTAAAGGCTCAAGTCATGGCAAGTTATTTACTATTTTCTCCTTTGATAAAAAAAAAAAAACGACGGACTGTTCCCTCGCATTGTGCTCCCACTGCAGTAACGTGTATGCTATGCGATGCGTGCACCCACTAGCGAAACTCCACAGACGCCTGAATATCAGAGCCATACTATGTCGGTCACAGTCATGCGACGTGCACGAGAGCCTGGTATTATGAATAATCACGTCTACATTTATTTTAACTCGTGCACGTACATAGAAGTAGAAAAGAGACTAACAAAGTGCAAAACAGCGACTGGGAAGAATAGGAACATTTAAAATGTCCTTGTATAAATAATGCTACTGCATCCAGTTATCTGAGTCAAAATACATGTCTCCACCCTTTACACAAGTCTAATCGCGGGGTCTTCCTCAGGATGCAACTCCATCATAGCTTCTCTCCTATTGTTCCAAGTTACTTTTCATTCTAGAGGTGCGGCACTCGAAGGTTGTTGGATGAAATTGAATCAATCAATTCTTTTATTCTCACTTTCTTGTATCCCTCCTCAGGGGTTCTAGAAAGGCCTGTCTGCGATGTTAAAAGCGGACTCCATTTTATTACGCTTAAATCTCCGTATTGGAATACCATATCTCATGGGTCTCGTCCTTTTCAGTAGATTCTCCATTTTGTTCTTGCTTGTGGATTCTGTCTTCCAGAGGGTGCAGTTGGCAGAATTCAGCTTTCCATTTCTGTGGCTAACAGTTATTATTATTCTATTTATTGAGCGCAGACCTAGCTTCGGGAAGCAACAGAGTGTTTTACAATCACAAAGGGAAGAATACAGCGAGAGAAGCAGAGTCAGTGACTATCGTTCCGTGTCTCCAATTCAGAGTGTTTTTACTTTGTGGTACATGAAGATCGACGGTTTGAATCCCACCTGGGCCAATGGAATGGCTGAAAGGATACTCCGGAAACCCCTCTGTTTCAGGGGGCCCTCACTATTACAGGATAACCAGATTGACCTAAACCCTTTAGGTGGCTAGCTCATGGATGATGTGTTAGCCTCTGAGAAGGGGGCAAGCCTTCACTTAGCAAGCTTGAATCCCAGACAGGGCCTACTCAGTCCTTCATGCTTTCAAGGTCAATATTCATAACATCCACCATCACCCTGAAACGAGCTTTGGATACCTGATTGCCCGTCAGGATCCATAGCTTGCAAGCAATTTTCGTCAGGACAGCCATGAGTTCCGTAGTGTCTGAGGATGCCATTGTTCATGCTAAACCCACCCTCCAGACCCTGCTCACTAACACCAGCCTTTTTCTCACCCCAAGACAGTGCTGCACCCCCAATTCCTTGCCCCACCATTGTGTCGCCCATTTCCACCCCACTCACGGCACTGCCGATCCCACATCTGGAAACAGAAGAGGGACTTATGTCATCAGGCTGACGAGCATCCTTTGCTCAGTAGCCATTCTTAGCTGGGCTTCCCTGTTGGCTCTAAATCAGCAGCACAAGCTATGCTAATAGCCTTATTGCCGGCACTCTGCGCTCTTATGACCCTTCAACCCTCTTTAAGTGCACTCACTTCACTTGGGCCCATAAGACCCGTATTACCTGCAGATGTGGGCAATAATGCTTATTTATTGCAGTGTTTAGAATCTGGTGGAATCTGGCATGAGATATGCTATTACAAATCTGGTTTGTTAATTTGAATTCTGAGCATGTATAAATAAGTATTTGCGGTATTGGCCATCCCTCTTCACAGATTAGGCAGAGAGACACTGCTTGATGTCTGAAGTTGCTGTAATAGGCTTATCTAGAACTAAGGCTTTAGTAGCTCAATACCTTTCAACACGAAACAACCTTTGGTTTAGGTGATCCCGGTTTTCCTGGTCAGTCCTGCAGAACTTCACACGTGCTGCTTTTTGTAACACTTTTAAAGCTGTTTTTTTTATTGGGTATTTATAATGCGCTTATAAACAGCCTGTAAGTCAGGCTCAGCTCAGGCGGTTTCACTAATCAGAAACTGCCAGCCTACGGCATCCTACTCCTCAGAGCAGCTATAGGCCCTGCATTAATACAGCTAGCCTATCTTCATTGGCCTCATTTCATGATTCATGTTTGTATGTTCATTAACTTAAATGTCCCAGATAGTGAGTGACGGCTGTTGTTCCCCTGCAGGACGATCCCCCAACTGAATGCAGGCTGACCAGTCACATTATCTGTTGAAAGACTCTGCCCGTTTGCCAGGATGTGCTAAATGACACATGAGCTGCTTGAGTATTTTACCTTTACATAGAGAGCAGGCTGTGTAGCAGATGCGTTCCAGTGTGACATCCACTGAGGCTTACTTCGAAAAGGCAGTCAGGAGAGGCAAGGAAACCTACTTTAGGAACACTGCTTTTAATGTAAAAAAGAAATGTGTATATATGTTTTGATAAGACTGATGATCTGGATCACAATAATCCAATTAAATTAACTGAAAATAAAAAATATAAAGGTTACCAAATTCTATTAAAGACATTTCTATATATGTTTTAATAGGACTCATGATCTGGATCACAATAATCCAATTAAATTAACTGAAAATAAAAGATATAAAGGTTACCAACCAAATTCTATTAAAGACATTTCTATATATGTTTTAATAAGACTGATGATCTGGATCACAATAATCCAATTAAATTAAATGAAAATGAAAGATATAAAGGTTAACATATTCTATTAAAGACATTTCTATATATGTTTTAATATGACTGGTGATCTGGATCACAATAATCCAATTAAATTAAATGAAAATGAAAGATATAAAAGTTAACATATTCTATTAAAGACATTTCTATATATGTTTTAATAAGACTGATGATCTGGATCGCAATAATCCAATTAAATTAAGTGAAAATAAAAGATATAAAGGTTACCATATTCTATTAGTGATGGGTATCAATAGAAATCTTAGGCAATTCCTTTCCTTTTCTTACCCACATATTTGTACCATTCACACATTTTCAAATGATCAGATAAAGATTGCACTTCTTGATGAAAGGAAATCTGGGGTTGATGCACTTACCAGGGCTGTAACTATTTTAGAATGTGGCACATTGTGAACTGTTCAAGTATTAATGTTAAAGCACATCTGCTCAGACGTGTAATGCAAAGACTAGAAGAGGCTATCAGATGATCTGCTCATAATATCTTACACATAGTATAAACACAAGCACATCGGGAGGGAGATATTGCACAAGTCTCCATAACCATCCAAATCGGTCTATTTACACCAGTCTGATCAAAATGTAAAGCAGCCTTATTTGCTGCAAACCCCCTATAATATTTACCAAGATCCGGATATCAAAACCCCCCACTTTTGACATCACAGGTCAAGACATACTGAGGAATTCTCTTTGTTTTCTTATCTTCCCATAAAAATTCTTTAAAGACTTTATCTATCCTGTTCAACAGCTGTTTTGAAAAAGGCAAGGGTAATGATTGAATTAAATAGAGTACTTTTGGTAATAATGTCATCTTTAATGCGCTAATCTTCCCCCAGATGTCCAAAGAAATATTTTTCCACTTAACAATATCTTTTCTAATAACTTTAATCACCCTCTCAACATTAACCTCAACATTCATTTTCAAATGTTATCCCTAAGTAACTCTCTCATCTGACCATTTACAATTACATCCCTCAAAATCAATCATCGTACTCTTGGCTGTTAACAGAAAAATTTCACATTTTGACCAGTTAATCTTGTGGCCAGACAGCTTTTCAAAAATGGTAGCAGGCGCCCCTCTCCAGAAAGAACATTACATGATAACCTGTTCTGTGGGGTTTTCCCACTTTGAGAGTTTGCAGCCATCTCTTTTTGCCCACTGTACCTTTCACAGATGGGAAATAACCATTTGCATATCAGTCTTTGTCCAGCCCACATGGGCAGTCCAGCACTGAAATGCTATGGCAATTCCCTTCTGAACAAGAGTACCAACAGCAACCCCATACATTAGTTTCAGCCTTGTTGGGCCTCATCAGTGCAGTGCAGCTGTGCCTATCTGAGCACAGTGAGCAGGGAGTCTACGCCTGGGTTCCCCCAAGTAACTCAGGGTGACCAAATATTGTTAAAAAATGGTAGCAGGTGCCCCTCTCCAGAAAAAACATGGCATGATAACCTGTTTTGTGTTTTTCCCACTTTTACCAGTTAATCTTGTGGCAAGACAGCATCTCATTTTCATTAAAAATGTTTCTCAGAAGCGGACATGACACCTGAGGTTGCGAAAGTGTGACTACTAAATCATCTGCATATGCTAATACCCTAATTTCGACCTATCATATTTTCAATCCACGAAGATAGATCCACATCCCGACAAATGAGTGTTATCAGTGGTTCAAGAGCAATATTGAAAATAAGCGGTGACAAAGGGCACCCCTGTCTTGTGCCTCTAAATAACCTAAATGCATCAGAAATTATACCATTAGCCCAAATCCTGGCAGAAACTCCATTGTGCAGGTAATCAACCATATTCACAGAATTTACACAAAAGCTCATCTTCTTTAAGGTATACTTCAAAAGAGCCAGTTAACCCTATCGAATGCTTTCTCTGAATCCTAAAAAATGTACTCTGCTTTCGTATTTATGTCATATTTATTTGTAATCATATTAATAATGGATCTAATATTATCATATCTATATTGTTGACTAATAAACCCTGACTGAGAAGTGTGAATCAACTCTCCGATACAGCCATTCAATCTATTTGCATATATCTTCGCAAGATTTTCATATCAACCTTCAGCAGCGAAATTGGGTGATAGTTCTCATATTTAGTATGAAATTTACCTGGTTTAGGAAGTGTTATTAAAGATTATTTCATACGTATACACAACTCATCCCTTACTAGCAAATAATTATAGACTTTACACAAATTTGGAGAAAGTTTGTCTACGAATGGCTTATAAAATTCTACAGGCAACCCGTCAAGGCCTGGTGATTTGTCTACCTTTAATTGGGCAGTGGCTGTACTGATTTCACTCTCTAAAGTGTGTCCTTCCAGCTGTAAAAAATTAGTCTCTGACAATACTAGAAGCTTAATCTTCTAAAAAAATATGTTCAAATCATCATGTGTCAGAAACATGGTTTCAGATTAAAGAAATTCATAGTATGATTAAAAGCATCCACCGATCTCTTCATTTGTCAAAACGGACACACCCTCATCATTAACAATATTCCCAACTGCTGATCTATTTGAATAGCCTTTGAGTTTCCTACCCAAATGTCGACCCCCTATTTCACCATTCTGCGAAAACGCTTGCCTGGTATAAAATAAACCCTTTTCTGTTTGTTGGTCGATTTTAAAATACAAACATTCTTTCAGTCTACCCAATTTAAGTTTATCTTCATCATCTTTAGAAATTGCATAATTCTTCTGAACTGTGGCCAATGAGGTTTCCAATTGTTTAATCTCTTCCACTGCTTGTTTCCTGATGTGAGCTGTCTGACTAATCAGTGTTAGGCAGAATTATATGCAGTACCCTTTGGGATCACCACACACAATTAAGACTACAAGTGATAGTACAAATTCACCTTTGGTACAAGCCTGTACTACACAGTTAAAGTGGTAGCGATGGCTGAGTAGCCAGACTTATCTCAAGAGTAAGTGAGCAGTATCAAATAGTTACACAAATGACAGCAATTACTATGATTCAGGCAAACACTGACTCAAGGTTTTCAAGTAAAAGGATATACATTTATTTTACTCTTCAGTTGTATAACATTACACTACTATAAGCAGTTTAAAAATCACACTCTTAATACACCACACCACTCCCAATAAGTTCCAGACAAGTTAAGCTCACAAAATGAAGTGGGAGCAAATTGGCACTCCAGTAATTAAAAAGGGAGGGAAAGACAAAGTTAATAGAAATTGAACCACACCAACAGGTAAGTACTCAGGGCAATTGAGCAAGAGGAACTTCAGTGATAGAATCAGGTAGAAAAGGCTTAGGGCCAATGTCAATGGGTCAAGAGTCTTTTGCTCAAGATCACACGGTTCAGGGTAGTTCGCGGTAAAGCTCATGCCACGGATTCCGGACGAGGTTGGTTGGTCGAAAAGTTAGTTCAAAGAGAAGAGAAGGACAAGCCCTCGGTTTGGAGAAAGATTTCAAACACTTTCACCGCAGTTGAACGAAACAAACAACCGGATTTGCACAGTACCTTAAAACGGACTTAAAAGCGACTGTCAGACTGACAAGAAGTAGGAAGACTGGAGGGTCCTGCACTACCCAGGGAAGAAACAAGCAGCAGAGCAAAGCAACAAATAAAAGGTGTGCTCCTTAAAACCCAAGCAGGGTCCGACCTTCCTGGCTATCAGGCCCACTGTAGCTCTGTACAGCAAATTGGCTTGCAGTTTGGGCAAACTGGTTGGTCCCACCAGCTCAAGGGAAGAAGTTTCCTGGAGGATCTTCTCTGTCGTCGGATTCTGAAGATTCAGACCTGCAGCAGGGCTTCACCGGGTGGTTCAGTCATTGTAGGGGTCCTCTTCCATCAGCTCCTTCCTGGTTCTTTCGTTCCAGTGGCTACTCTGCCTTTCCAGTCCCAGAAACATGCTTTTTATGCAGTTTTCCCCCATTCATACCGCCTGGCTGTCAATCACACAGCAGGGTGGCTGTCCTGGCAAGAAAAGTCACCCAGCCAATCAAACAGGAGTGCGACTTGGGTTACCAAGGGAACCCATGGCATGGGTCCTAAAACCCCTCCCTCACATCCTGCCTACCCAGACTTCTGTGCAGAAGCCAGTGAAAAGACGGTGAACAAAGGAATCAACCCCAGTTTGGCGCACAGAGTAAAACACAAGAAAGACTTTAACAAAAATAAATGGCGAATATACCCAGCCGGAGCCGAAATAATTGTCGCAGATCCCAACAGCCAGAGGAGTTAAGCAGGGCTGTCCACTCGCCCCGGCGCTCTTTTTAGCTTACTTTGGCGACTTCAAGGAAGCCACCGCCGAGATCAGATCTTTCCCCCCAGCAATTGGTCAAAAGTCTCAAGGATCTTATATGCAGATGACCTAATCCAATTGGACCAAACACCAATAGGCCTGCAACGACAGCTAAACGCACTCTCCAAATACACGGCAGATAATGACTTTGAAACAATAAATCTAAGACAAAGACTCTGGTCTTAGAAAAACAAAGTCGGAACCAAAGTAAATCGTCCTGGTACTTGGAAGGTGTGAAAGTCGAACAAGTCCAGGACTTTAAATACTTGGGGGTCTTGATCAACTCTTCCAAAAAAGAAAACTCCATGCAACAACATCTACACGATAAAATGCGCAACCTTATTTCCCAAGCCAAAATCCTGGGCAAAAAATATGGCCGGTTCACATTACTTCCGACAATAAAGTTCCATCGGTCAAAAGTGATACCTACCATCACATACAGCGTAGAAGCTGTGCCCTTCCTGCCAAAAGCGCTTTTGGTCCACACTTGAAAGCCTGTTCTGGCAATCCATCCTGAACCTCCCGAAATCAACGCCTATAGTGTTAATTAGGCGCAAATTGTCCTTAACGTCCCTTGAGGCAATCATAGCATGAAACAGCATCATGCTATATCGCAAATTTAAAGCCCCATCTAGTCCACCAATCTTCGCTTTAGTTAAAGAGGAGATGAGTCTAGGTCAATGTAAAATGCTGGCTTCTTGGGAAAATGGCTGCAAAATGAAATTGGTCGAGTGCTGCAGCTCAATTGATGAACTTTTGCATAATCCAACCAAAACAAAAAAATGTTTAAACGAGTCTGACTGGATTGCCACCTTGGATAAAGCTGCAAATTATAAACTGACTTCCCACTTGCACCCAATGGTCCAAAAACTAAATGTCTTACAACCGTTCCTGCTGAAACATCCGAATAGAAAACTTCCATCAACCCTCCTGCGGGCAAGATTGAACTTATTGCCATCAAATGAGATTCGTAATATAAGAGGAGTATCATTGTCCAACGGCTGTCGCTTCTGCAACACAAATACAAGACCTGAAACGTTGCGTCACCTGTTACCATCATGCCCAGGAACCAAGCATTGTAGAACGCTGTATTTGATATTGCACCTGACAAATGGATATTTAGCTGAAGAAGAGCTGTGGTGGGCCCGCTTAATAGGGGGCCTTAGACCCTCATGGGCGATAGCCGCAGCAAAAATCCTGGATTTTCAGCAATAAGGATGAGAATCCTCGCCTGGTGCCAAATACTCTACCGGGTCAATTGTCTGTGATGACAACGGCTGAATGCCTTCGGAATAAGTAATCTTTTCTGGACTCTTCTTTTTCAGTTTTTCTTCAGCTCCATTTTGAATTTGTCTTCTTCTTTTTACTTTTGTAACTCCTCTTGTTTTACGACTTTACTGTTTTACGACTTTACTGGTTGTCACTTGTAAAAATCACTTCAGTGATTCAATCTCGTAAATAAAAAAAATAAAAAAATATATTTGGTCAATCGGGTTTATGTTTGAGGCTAATATAATAGCCTAAAACAATACCATGGTTATATAAAATAACCGCAGTAGAAAAAGTAAGGTAGTTACCACTGCCACCAGCCAAGTCTTGATGAAAAGGGAGCGAAACAGTGCTCCAAGAGAAACAGACAAAAGGCATAGGAATTAACCCTTTCCAATACTCCATGTAAGATGGGGTGTACTGGGTGTGTGGCTTAAAGAGACTACATAAAGTTAATGGCAACTTTACATGTTTCTGGAAGACAGTAGTCAGTCCCAGAAAAATGGAGTCAGTGGGAAGTCTAAAAGACAACCCTGTGTCACTGCACTGAAGGTGCTGTGTAACACACATAAACATGATGCTCATGGAGTAGGTGAGGCTCCAGAGCCCGAGATCACACAAATGGTAAAAATACACACAGCAAAAACCATGTAAGAGTGGGGAAAAGGCTCACACTCTTACCAGCAGAAAAAAAGAAACCCTAGAAATCCAGCAAAGCTGCTGAGGGACTCATTAGGTAAGGGAAATCAGCCATTTATGAGAATTCTCCCTAACAATCAGTTGCCCTCTTATTTCGTCTTTAAAGCAGTCCCAATACAATACTGACATCTGCAGAATCTAGATTCTCAATAAAACATTCTCAATGTAATTCTTTACATTCTGTTCAACTGTTTCATCCCTCAAAATACATGCATTTAATCTCAACCTCCTGTAACCCAGACTCTTTTTCACACAGTACATTTCAATCGAACACTAGCATGGTCTGAAATATTCCTTTCTTGGAAATTCACATCTTTTACTCCATCTAGTAACGTATCGGATATAAAATAAATAATCCAAGAGTGTGTAGGAATCATGCACCGGTGAGTTAAAAGTAAACTCTCTGGTGTCTGGGAATTTAACCCTCCAAACAT
Organism: Ambystoma mexicanum; assembly: GCF_040938575.1. NCBI lineage: Eukaryota > Metazoa > Chordata > Amphibia > Caudata > Ambystomatidae > Ambystoma > Ambystoma mexicanum. Next base: position 390,007,167 of record NC_090929.1, on the reverse strand, counting down.
CTACCCTATCAAAGTTATCAATCAAATTTCTCAAACTATCTGTTACCTTTTGTCCCGATGAAGTCTATAATTTAGCATGCAATTAAAGTCATCCCCCAAAATCATGTGGTCACCATCCCTGTTCCTCAGACTTGTTGTCAGATCCCTGAAAAAAATAGCACTAAGTGCACAGGATCCATAAATTGAAACAACCGTGAGTTTTGTATTAAGCCGAATAATATTTGCCAATATAAACCTAACTTCTAGATCTTTATCAATTTTTCAACCACTACATGTATTACCTTTCAGATTAAAATAGACACACCCCTTGATTTAGTTGTATTGCAGCTCAACATCACTTGAGTGAACCTTGGATTTAGTAATATTTTCTCATCACATTCTAATATGTGTGTCACTTGCAAGAAAGCAATATCTGCTCTCATTCTCCATAGTTTGTTATAGATTTTGCTTTTCTTTAAGGCACAACTAAGTCCCCTTACATTCCAAGTTAGAAAGGGGAAGTTACTCATAAACTAAACAGGAAACGAAAAATTGAAGATAATGAAAAATAAATAAATAATACAAATAAGTCTCAATTAAAATAAAAGTACTGAAAAGTCATTGAGCATTTTTTTTGCCATGGGGTTCATATTCAACAACCTAACTTTTGCATAAGTGGTGCTCTGCCTCATTCCGTCTAAATTAATCATTCTCATATTTTGTATGCATTTAAGTACCGCAGACAGTAGTCTGATATGTAACAACTAGAATAAAACAGAAACCAAAAAGAAACACACAAAATATGCAACTAATTCCAACACATACAATCCTGCTATTAGATACATTTAGCACTGGATTTGATTAGCATTTCTCTGACAGATTTTCAGTTCAGAAAATTGTTATACAGGACGCTTCTTGACACTTCAGGTAAACTCCTGCTCGGTTCCTTTATTAAGATAACAGCAGAGTCCCTTAAGACATGGCACAGGAACCCACTGGCTCCCACCACCCTGGTGACACCCTTCCAACTGCCTGTGGTGGAACGCCAGGGGCACAACATTCTCACACTCATCCACATACATTCTAACATTCCATCATTCACTCTGACCACTTACATTCCAGACCAGCATGCATCCATGCATGAAGCAAAGCACTTCACAACACACTTACCTTCCTTACCGGACACACACACAGAAACCCACAACATCATCCATCCCACACACACACACAGACACACACACAGACACTCACGCTGCGTACTTCAGGTTTCCTGTTGGACAAGGCAATATAATTAGTGAATAGTAGTTGGCCACCACCTACACCACTGTGGCAATCAAAGATTAATGGAGGCCATATGCCATCAACCACACATAGTGGTAAGAAGGTGCCATTCAAACCTTCAGAACGCCTCTAGTGCTTATTAGAAACCCATTTAACATCCACACATCCACATCCACCTCTAATCCTCACTCACTCTGACCCTATGTTATATCCATGCATACTCCAACGCTGCATCAATGCACACATCTGGCACCACAATAACCTTTTCTATCAATCGATAGAGCTAGCACCAATTGGCACCGAAAATAACATTTGCTACCTAATCCATAACATCTGACACCAAACAGGTAGCACAATAAACATTTTTACTTCAATCCATACATCTGCACCAAAATAGCACCACAAGAGAGTTTGCTATCAACCCATACATGTGCCACCAAACTGGCACCTCAATAACTTTTTCTGTCAAATCCATACATCTGCCACACCATCCTGAAGCCCAATGACTATCCATCCAATTTACTCCATGCGTTGCTTTCGCGACACACGTCAGATTAAACAACTGACAATGTAGTCATTACCATCCTTAAAGTCCTTGTTGCTCTTTTGCAACTTAAACCCTTCAAATCATCTAAAAGGTTAATACCTAACAATAAACATTGTGAATCCTCACAGTACATCACCACACTCAATATCCTATCCGACACACCACATTTCAAATATAGACGTATCCTAAGAGTCTTTGCTGCAGTGGCAATTTGAGCCCTACACATTCTCAAATCCAATAAAATAGCTAGGTTTCAAATTCAAGATACAGGCAACAGTATCCCTAAACATTCTCCCCAAACATTTTTAATTACCTATTTCTTGAAAGTCTGTGTCTGATTAGCAACACTATCCCTGCAAATTGATAATTGCAGCAGTCATATTTGTGTATATTCTCCTTTAATACCGCCACCTCACAAGACATCAACAGATCAATCCTAAACACTTATTCATACGTCTCCCAATAATCCCTGTTGCAAGCCTATTTTCATTGAGGGATGCTATGTCCACACTGTGCACTGCTGCCCATGAACATCCATAGATCCGTGGCCCTTAAATACATCTCCAACACGGCGCAGCCAGCACCGACCGTCATTGCAGTTGCACTCTCCCTGCGGCCTGTCCAATTTTCACCATAGCAACATGTGCTACTTTCCTTCATCATTCTTACTTGGCATTGATGCACCACCACATGCGGGAGCACGCTACACTGTCCTTTCATCTAGTCCGTCACTGATGTTAGAAGCCTGATGTCAACACTTCATCGTCCAATGGCAGCTCGCGCCGGTCTCCAACTCCTCCTTACTGCTAATCCCAGAGCCAGCTGTGCACTAGGAGTAGTGCTCTGTATGCGGCTGGGCTGCTTCCTTGACTTCCCCACTGTGGATCCCCCCTCATTGCAACACAAAAGTGTGAAGGTTCTGACTCCTTCTACATCCTCTGAGCTTCCCTGCACAGTGCGCAATACTTCAAAGAAGCAGGTTTCCCCATGCCTTCATTCATAACAGGGCTGGGTGGCGCTCAAGTAGCCACTCTTTCCGCTCCTCAGACACATCTAATATTCCTCTTTCACAAACACCAGTTATATTAGCTGGCTGTTCAATTCCATCTTCAGCACAGCATCCAGATTACCTACTTGTAAGCTGCCCAGGGTACCGTATTGCATAAGCTCCACGGCATACCTCATCTTGCAGGCCACCCTAGAATTTACCCAAAACTTCTTTCTTTGCCTGCCAAACCTGCTGCTGCAGGTGGCCCTGGGGGTTTCTTTGTGGGACAGAGGGTCCTTTGCTGGCTAATCTCATCACTGCAATTTATTCGGATGTATACGAATTGACCTTTTCACAATTGATCACGGGAGAATTGACCTTTTCACAACTGATTGTGAAATGAAGGTCAATTAGGACATATATGCAGGGGGAAACCTCCTATCCAATCCCATTATATTATTCATTACCCCAAACCCACCTCACACAAATATATAAAAAGTTAAATAAAGGTAAAGGTCAATTGTGCAGAAGGTCAATTAGGACCACTATTATTAGGTCAATTAGGACAAAAGATCAATTGTAAAAGGTCAATTTGGGTAATACCCCTTATTCAGTGTCTTCACAATCACTTACAGTGCACATCCGTCCATCTCACTGTCCTCCTAGAAGACCAGCTCATTGCCATTGTAATAAAGGATGCTTCTTGACTCCTGAATTAAGTACATGCTAATTAAGATAACAGCAGAGTGCTTTAAGACATAGGACATGAACTCACTGGCTCTCACCATCCAGACTACATCCTTCCCACTTCATGAGGTGGAATGCCGGGGAGACAACATTCTCACACTCATCCATTCTAACATTTCATTATTCCCTCTGACCTCATACATTCCAGATCAGAATGCATCCATTGGTGAAGCAAAAAACTTCACAACAAAAATATGCAAGGCTGAGGTTCATAGTACAGGTTGACAAGGTAATAAAGGAATCTGATGGGTGGCACCTATGCAGGTGTTCAATGTCTGAGCGCCTTCAGTTCTGTGTAGGAAGAAAAGAGGTCGTTCTCGAATGCATGGAGAAATTAGATTTGATTTAAAAAAGTGGTCTAAATTGAATGGAGGAAAAAACACTGCCAAGGACAAGAAGCAGCCAACCACTAAGCAAAGAGTGGAAATACTTCTATCCTTGGAATTTCATGGATAGCAAGTTTGTGGGAGAGCTCAGTCTTCCAGTAGAGGACATGTGGAAATCTAAGTCGATAGGGTCAGCTGAGGTTTCCGAATTGATATCTGATCAGGTGAATATCACACAAGTCATTAAGAACTAATTCAGTAAGATGTGATCGATACTTCTCTTTCCTTTGACATTGGAGATACTCTGACTTTTGCCCCATGATGCTGCAACTGGCCTAAAAAATCTTGGGTCTTTTGTTGTGTATTGTGCAAGAAGTCAGTGGAGGAATACAGTATGGGCATATCTAACGATTTATTCCAAAAGAATAGTCATGTGTTGCTGATTTGCTTAATCTTAATCTTAAACTGAATTTAATATGAAGGAAATAGAGAAATTGTCCGCATAACTTTCAAGTACAAGGCGGCACTATTTTCTCAAATGTACATATGTGAAATCAAATAATCAGCATCATTTTAAAGAAGGAGATCAATGGAAGATGGCCTTTAACAAAAGCCAGGGACTGTTTCAATATAAAGTTATGCTTTTTAGTCTCTGCAGCACCCAGATGCATTTCAGAATTTTGGAAATGATTTCTACTGGGATTAATTGTTTGTGGCGCTGTATTTGTATGAAATTTGGGATTTTCTCGAAAAATTCCAAAGAACATCAGCAATGCATGAGAATGGTCCTGCAGTGTCTTAGAGAACACAATGTATATTCTGAAAATGACACGGAATAAGTAAATTCTAGGGCTATATAGTGTCCCCTAGAAAGGTAGCATTCAGAAGTGCATGCAGTCTGAGAAGGGGAAATTCCTACGATTATGAAAGATTTGCAAAGTTTTTTGCAAGAATAGCGTTTTCACATATTTCTTTCGAGCAATATAAAATGGACTTCGGTGTAGGTGAAAAAGATTGATTAGCATATCTTCAAAATAGTTTACAACAAAGGATGCAGTAAGCAACCCACAGAGGGCTAAAAGCATTCGAGAGACTGCTTTGCTCTCTTGGTGGATCCAACACTTGATTTAAGAATTAGAAAAAATGTGTCAAAAAGGGGAGTGTGTGTTAAATCTATGGGGTAGATGTCCTATATTGAAGGTCTTCTAGATGGAAGTTCTTAGTGCGATCAAGGATACAATGGGAATTCCACTGCCTATAGTTCCAGAGACTATGGCTTTTTTTGCCCTCTCAGGAGGGTGGACAAGGCAGGCCCGAGTGAAGCGTTACCGGCCATGTCCACCCTCCTGAACGGGCATGAAAGCCATTGCACCCCAGGGTTCATCCAGCGTGCAAATGGCTTTCATTATTTTTTCCTCTGGAAATTGGCACAAATCCAAGATGGCCACCACCACAGGGAAAAGTGACAAAGTCCCTTTTCCATTTTCATGGCAGTAGGGATGTAACGGTATTACGGTATACCGTTAAAGATACCGTGAACCACTTAATTGAACAATAATAACCATCACATTGTTTATACCGGTATACCGTTCATACCGTTAAGTGTGCTTTTCAATCTGATTTGGAAAGGCTGCAGTAAGCAAGTGCTGCGCAGTCTTGGTCTTGCACCGTTGGATGTGCCGTCTGCCGAGTAGTTTCAGTTGGAGCAGTTTTTAATGCCATTCCATAAACCACACGTGCCTGACACAAAATCAATATGTTAGCAATAGGAAGAATAAATACAGTGCCAAGAAGGAAAAGGGTTTACTTTGGGTTGGCGGCTTTGGGGTTTATATATTTATAATGGATAATGTTTTCTAAACATATGACAATGGGGGATTTCCCTGATTCTATCATTGAATTTACATATAATAAGTCACACTGCAAAATTTACTCATCTCTGAGGGTATTCCCTGCTGCCATACCAAAGGGTAACATGTCCATGATTACTGAACACCTTTTGGCCCGCAAGTAAACTAAAGGCTGTAACGTAAAGAGAGAGTTTGTGTGTTAGTGTGTATGTGTGTGTGTGTGTGTGTGTGTGTGTGTGTGTATGCGCACAAGCGTATACTACCATCAGGCTCCAATGATCTCTGGCATGCAGGTTATCAAGATGGCAACATGTTCATCTTCACCAGTAGCCAGTGGGGGAGCTAAAAGCCTATAGGACCACTTAAGAAAAGCTATTCAGTTTGGTTTGCCAGTCGCAGCAGGGCTGCCCCCCCCCTCCTCCTCTCCACATGTGTGTTTGTGCTTGGTGGAAGCAAGGGATGGCATTTCAGTGGAAAGTATGTTGAAAAGCCCAATTCTGACCCTGGGTGCCTGGTTTTGTTTGTGATGATAAATCTGACAATTTATGACTTTTAAGAAAATATTTGTTAAGATTAGTTAACTCCACCTGCTATACCGCGATAACCATGATATACAGTCATTTAGCAATAAGGTTATTGTACCATCATAAAACTAATACCGTGACACCCCTACATAGCAGTGGCCAGACAGGTGGCGTGCTGGGACCAGAGCACAAAGCTTTGTCCAATAGGTAAGTGGGGATGGAGAGAGGGTATGACAAGGGGGATCGGGTGATTATGGAGGAATGTGGAGGGAGGAGGGGCTCAACAGTGAGAGGCTCCCTATTATCTCCCTACATTAACAAAAAAAATAAATGGCACCACCCAGGGAAGGGTCTCGGGTGACTGGGACAGCGGGTGGAGAAAGTCTATTGTCGCCCGCTGTTCCAGCCACTTTACTGCTTGCGACCTGCCCATTCCAGTTATGTGGTGCTAGTAACCCTTAATGGCAAGCCCTCACAGACAAGATATGTATCTGAGGGCTGCAGCCCGTCATCCAGAAGAGCCAGTTTATATATGCGAAGGCAGCAGTTGCCAGGACATCCAGCACCTTGCACCTGCCTGCCATTCTCAAATCAAGGAAGCCATGCTGCCTGCTGCAAGTGTAAGACACACACAAACCACATCTAAAATGAAGCTTAACAACTGTTTGTGCATAACTGTAGTACATGATTTGCTTTACTTTTTAAAATATAGAAATGCACCTGAAGAAACTGTAAACAAGGTAGTGAACCATGAGTTGAGGTATAGTAATGAGGAATGTCAATCAGTGTGTTATATTAATGAAGAATATAAATCAATACTCACAATGTTAATAAACATATCCACTCATATTTGCATGTTAATGCAAAATTATGACTCAAACGAAAAGTATTTGTATTTATTTATTTAAGTGACAATTGTGTTTTGACCATAAACACTTTTCAAGAACAATATATGAGGCAATCATGTACCAGGTGCCTTAAAAAAACAGAGAATCGTAATGAGAGATTGGCCAGGTGATATTAGGGAAAAAGTTATACATAATCCAGGAACAGGACAGGACACACGAGAGACAGTAAAGTGCAATAGGGGTAATAGTAGGGGAGCATGTATACGTTTGTGGAAGTTTGACTGAGGAAAAGGTAGGGCTGACCTAATGTCATCTGAAAGCACCAACACATCAATAATTGCCATGATGTCACTCCATGGTGAAAGACGCACAGGATTGATGATGTCATCATGATGGTCGCTAACAAAGTTCACAGCATCTTAAATATCTCAGTTATTTATGGATGGAATTACATTTTTAAGGTCTCATTCTCAAAGTATTTTCAGGCCTAAAAAGATTCTTCTAAGACCATTTACTCTAAAGTGAATGGTGTCTTAAAAATGCCCATGTTTGAATTGTGAAACCTTATTTGTACTTTTAATTGGCTGTTTCACAGGTAATAACCCCCATCAAAATTAGATTTGAGCATATGCTACTTTATTTTAACTTATGAAATAGGAGTATATACTAGGACTGAACTGTGGAATTTAATAACCTTGAGACAACATATTTTTTAGTAGGTATGCAAATGTGGTTAGTAGCTTCTTTACCGAAATCATCTTCACTGTCAGTACAATGTGAGAATTACTATCACTACTACCTCCACACTCACACATGTCTGTACAAGGTAGGATGTTTGCTAAACATGTATATGGTGGGCTGCATCTGTTCTTCACACACAAACATCTCTTCAACTGCAGAATGGATTCTAAGGCACAAGCCATTCACAGAAAATGGGAGCAATTTCTCCTTCCTCCATGTTCAATGGGAGATGGAATTGTTGACCCTGATTGGGCATCTTAGATATAGCTCGTGACCTGTCAGTTGACTCTCTTTATTATAATTATAATTGTTTTTTTCATAACACGCTTAATACCAACGAGCGGTTTCTAAGTGCAAGATTGTGTTGCGCTGCATTGTCTTGCTTTCAGGAAAAAAGCGTTGCCCCTGAGCTATCCTTCCTCCCCATTGTAGGAATGAAAGCACTTCTTGCATACGATAACGTTTCCCAGCACATCACTTTCTTAGAAAACATAATCAAGAGCAGATCTGCAAGTATGATTGTACTTTTTTTGGACTGATGAACTTGGCAAATGAATGCTTCTGGTTTATCCATTACTTGTCCGGGAATTCATTCTTGTGTGAATAAAGGGTTCTCTGTCTTCTTTCTGCTTTTTGAAGGCCACACATAAAAAAAGACAGATTTATTTCACCCTCAAAAAGCTGAAAAAGCACATAGCTAAGGTTTTTTTTTATGTTTGGGGGTTTCACCCCGAGACGCCCTTCTCTCCCTACTACCCCACCCCCCACACTCCCTCCAAATACACACACAAACAGTTTCATTTCACGGCCACCCTTCACGTTCTCATACATTCGTGTTCACACACACACACACACACACACACAAACATACAGACTTACTGGATACTCCTGCAACTCCTGTTCTGGCTCTGCCGTTCCTGTGAGCCCCTGTGATGCACACTCGTGTGCATCACGTGGGCTGACAGTTCGATTTAGAAAGACCGCTCTGTGCGGTCACAGAGCGGACTTTCTAAATCGATCTTCTTTTTTAATCGTTTTTAAAAAAACGATTATTTCACTTATTACCGAATTAAGTGCTTAACTGGAGTCTTCAGTAGCTGGAAGGAAGGCGTTCAAGTAAAAAATCTTACCTTTCCCTGACAAAGGGCTTCATTACGACCCTGGCGCTAAGTGTTTAACGGCGCCGTAAAAGGCTGTGGCGCCATTAAACACTTAGCGCCTTACTACGAGGTCCCTTTGCGGGACCCGACCTTACCGGCTGGTCTACACCAGCCGTTAAAGTAGGGACCCACAAAGGGACCTTGGTGCTAAGTACGGTACCGCAATTTGCGGTACCATACTTAGCGCCTTCCCCATTCCCATAGAGCTCTATGGGGCGAAAATGGGAATGGGGAAGGGCCATGGTTCAATGGGGAATTACCGCCCCGCCAACCTTGGAATGGGGTGGTAATTCCCCATTGAACCATGGCGGACCCGTTACAACACCGGCACCAACCATGGTGCTAATAGCGCCATGGTTTAGCGCCAGTGTTGTAATGAGGGCCAAAGTATCCGTGTAATCTGAGCCAGACAAGGCATAAAATGCAGGTAATCCAGAACACTTCAAGGAGTCGTGTGATAGAAACATATCTTTAAGTTAAATAATGTGTTTTGAAGAAGGCACAAATAAGATCCAAGGGGGAGTTTTTGATAGTTTCTTATAGCAAGGATGGAAACATCAATGTTCTGTGAAAATATTTAGAGTTTTGTAGCTCTTCTTTCTGTGGCATTGGTGGCATGAAGAATTATATGTGTGCTTCCCTCTTTTTCTGTACTACTAAGACAATCCAAAGAACAATGTCAGGCCACCTCTTCTGTACACCATGCCACTACATAGTCTTTTTGTTAATTCATCTGTGATGTTAACATGTGACAGTAGCTTCTCATAGTAATATTAGCTATGTTTGTGCTGTGTGATGTTGTAGTGGGTCAGCACACTTCACTTGAGCCTCGTTTGCCTTGTCCTACTCATAATTGAATTTTCTTTGTATGTGTCAAACACTAAGTACAGTTCATTATACTCCCAGTATTTCTCCCCTCTTCCATGCAGTGTAAGCTGACTCAAGTCAAAGAACCTTATTAAAATGCAATGGATGAACCCAACCCACGCGTAAGCTGAGCCAAGAACTTGCTCAGACTTTTCATATGCATGGTTAGGCCAAGAGCAACCACGCGTGGAAGTTCATGTGTGTGTTTTAACATTACTGACGTTAAGGCACCATGTACCTGCACATTTCTACTTCTCCTCTGCCGGGATGGGTTTCCGTAGTAATTTAGCAACCTGTTATTATATCTTTATATTTGAATTTATTTTGGAAATTGCTTCATGTGAAAGGACCTCATTATAAAATGATTTCAAAGAAAGATGCAGTGAATAGCTGTTGAAGTTAGGATTGCTTGATATCATGCCTATGTTAACACATTTATTTTCAGTGAGTATTTTCAGGGAATGTGTTGATATCTTTAGTATTAATACAAGATTGCCTTCTAGTGTCGCTCAGCATCTGCCATTGTGGCTGCCTTGCATTCCAAAAGGACCTCTGATGTAATAAGAAGTTCCTTCCTGTTCACCGAGCTCTCACCAGCATCTTCATGTTCTGCCGGATGTTTTCTGTATCTGGCCTATAGTCTATGGAGATATACTCTGTGTGTGCACTTCTTTTAACGGTGCAGATTTCACCTTTCATTACGTTGGTTTATTTCTTCTGCAGTTGTATTGTTGAAGTGTTCTGCCAAGTGTTTATAATCAATGTATTAGCACTCATTTACAATTCCTACAGTAGTGTCTAGTTTTCAGAAGATTTTCTGAGTGTTGATCTAAAGTCTCCTTTTGTTGGCATTGACTCAATAAATACACACAATGAAAGTCTACACCACTAGAGCACTTGCATGTGGGTGACAATGCTTGATCTACCTGTATGACACGTTACATAACTTTAGTCAAACAGAAATAGCTGTATCTGAAACAGATACTAAATATGACAAAGTTAATCAGTGAAATAAATGCAGAAATAAACCTACAACACTGGTGAGGTAGTTGCATATTTACACCATTGATGTGAGAGTAAATGGTATTAGGAACAATTTCTTGGAATGAAAATGTAATTCAAATGAGTCATAAAATTAAAATCTGTCCATAAATAATGGAGATATTGAAGATTTGACGATTACACATTAGGCACCACAGAGTGACAATAGAGACATTATTCATCTCTAGCTAGATTTTGATGACAAAAAATCGATTCAAACTTTCCATGGCTAAAACTGCATGGAGCATGGATCATGGTAATTTAGCATATTCTCCCGTACTAATAGGGACAGGGTATTTAAGGAGGGGGAACAATGGGATGGGTAGTTAAGAGTGCTCTTCTTACGCATATGATCTGGGGCTTCAGTGCAGTTTTAAAGGAATGGTTGTTCTAGTTCTGATGTTTTGGACATGGAGGTCACCTGTTTTCATTGTAAAATCACGTTAGCAATCAGTAGATATAGTAATCCTCTCAGGCAGAAGACCTGGGACCTCCTGAGGAGGATGACTGCCTCAATTTCCACATATACTGTTGGTGGCCGACACTGGAGTGGCGTGTTCGCAAGGGTGACCCTTTGTAGCACCAGTTTCATTTACCTCAATGAACCTTTCTGCTGTGTCTGAAGCTGTGCCTTCTGGAGCCATCAGGACATGTCCTCTGTGTGACAAAAAGGACAATTATGAATGTAAGCAGTACAAAAATTTAAATTGGTATGTCACGCAAAGAACTGCACATGCCATGCTTTTTACAGTTCAGTAAAAACACCCACTACTGTACAGCACAAACACATGTATTCGCCTACAGTGTGATTGAACATGCAGTGGCTGTGGATAGTTAAAGAAATATTCAATGCAAACTTAGTATACTACACAATGAATTGTTATTAAAAGCCCATTAGTCAGAAGCATAAAATAGGCATGACATTCATTGAGCAGCTCTCTCCTAATTTTGCAGTGACCATTTCCCATCAATGAACAGTATGATAATGCATTTTAGAGATTAAAGGACAGGTTGGAAGGCTGAACATGTTGTTCATGAAAATAGGGACACAGAACCCTGGCTTATCAAACAGTCGATATACTCGTCCTCTCAATGTCAGATCAGGACATTTTTAATTTGGACTTTTAGAGGACAGTTGTGTGACAATAGTTTTTAAGTGTTCTTGTATTTTGGGTAAAACAGTTTTGCAGAAGTGGGAAATGCTTTGTCTCAACACCGAGTAGTGTCCCTCTCACTCCGCTTGGGACCCTCTCTCTAGCGCACATGTGATGAAGAAGCACCTTTTCAAAGAAGCCTGCTTAAACAGACCTGCCCAGTCTCCAGAACTCCAGGGAGTATCCAGAAAAGGTCAGCAAAATTCTGTGTTCCTGCAAGACTGCTAATATAGACCTGCCCAGTCTCCAGAACTCCGGGGAGTCCCCAGAAATGGTTGAAAAAATCCTGCGTTCCTGCAAGACTGCTAATGCAGACCTGCCCAGTCTCCAGATCTCCAGGGAGTCTCCATAAAATGTCAGCAAAACCCTGTGTTCCAGCAAGACTACTAATATAGACCTGCCCAGTCTCCAGAACTCCGGGGAGTCCCCAGAAAAGGTAGTCAAAATCCTATGTTCCTGCATGACTGCTAATGCAGACCTGCCCAGTCTTCAGAACTCAGGGGAGTAACCGAAATGGTTGCAAAAGTCCTGCATTCCTCAAGACTTCCAATACAGACCTGCCCAGTCTCCATAACTCTGGGGAGTCCCCAGAAAAGGTTGGCAAAATCCTGCATTCCCGTAAGACTGCTAATACAGTCCTGCCCAGTCTCCAGAACTCAGAGGAGTCTTCAGAAACAGTTGGCAAAATCCTGCATTCCTGCAAAACTGCTAATGCAGATCTTCCCAGTCTCCAGAACTCCGGGGAATCCCCAGAACATGTCAGTAAATCCCACGTTCCTGCAAGACTGCTAATACAGAGATGCCCAGTCTCCAGAACTCTGGGGAGTCCCCAGAAAAGATCGACAAAATCCTATGCTCCTGCATGACTGCTAATACAGACATTCCCAGTCTCCAGAACTCTGGGAGGCCCCAGAAAAGGTCGCCAAAATCCAGTGTTACTCCAAGACTGCTAATACACACCTGCCCAGTCTCCAGAAATCAGGGGAGTCCCCAGAAAAGGTCTGAAAATCCTAAGTTCCTGCAAGACTGCTAATACAGACCTGCCCAGTCTCCAGAACTCCTGGAGGGCCCAGAAAAGGTCACCAAAATCCTGTGTTACTGTAAGACTGCTAATACAGAATGGCCAGTCTTCAGAACTCTGAGGAGTCCCCAGAAAAGGTCTGCAAAATCCTGCGTTCGTGCAAGACTGTTAATACAGACATGCCCTATCTCCAGAACTCAGGGAGTCCCAAGAAAAGGTTGGCAAAATCCTGCCTTCCTGCGAAACTGCTAATAAAGACCTGCCCAGTCTCCAGAACTCTGGGCAGTCCCTAGAAAAGGTCGGCAAAATTCTGCATTCCTATATTTTAATACAATTCTCTCTCAATCTCTGACAACTACTAATACAGACCTGCCCAGTCTCTAGAACTCCAGGTAGTCCCAAGAAAAAATCAACAAGATCCTCCATTCCCGTATTTTAAAACAATTCTCTCTCAAGTCTCTGACGACTGCTAATACAGACTTGGCCAGTCTCCACAACTCAGGGGAGTCCCCAGAAAAGATATGAAAAATCCTGTGTTCCTACATTTTAATACAATTCTCTAACAAGTCACTGACACTTGCTAAAACAGACCTGCCCAGTCTCCAGAACGCCAGCAAGTCTCTAAAAAGGGAATGTAAAATCCTGTGTTCCTGCAAGACTACTAATACAGACCTGCCCAGTCTCCAGAACTCTGAGGAGTCCCCAGAAAAAGTCAGCAAAATCCTGCTTTCCCGTATTTTAATACAATTCTCTCTCAAGTCTCTAACGACTACTAATACATACCTGCCCAGTCTCTAGAACTCCGGGGAGTACCCAGAAAAGGTAAGCAAAATCCTGCATTCCCATTATTTTAATACAATTCTCTCTCAAGTCTCTGAGGACTTTTAATACAGACCAAATAACTTGCTTCAAATTAATAATTTATTGTAAGGTTTTGACAATTGGCTGATTTTTCCCTTTGCAGGGTATTTGTCTTTGACTCTTAAATAGCTTGCTTCAGATCAATAATTTGCTGTAAGTTTTTATCAATTAGCTGATTTTTCCCTTTGCAGGGTATTTGTCTTTGTCTCTTAAATAGCTTGCTTCAGATCAATAATTTGCTGTAAGTTTTTATCAATTAGCTGATTTTTCCCTTTGCAGGGTATTTGTCATGTGTGAAAGTTTTTGATGCATAGATTTGTAAGCCTCGACTCGTGTTTCCCTGTCAATTATTGGTGACGGTTCTTCAGGAGGAATAAGACCGAGATTTGGCTCTAATTTCCCAATAATAACTACAAAAATAAATGAAACAGAGGAATACATATTGTTCAGTGTCTTTTCACTTTTTTTGAATGATAGTTAACATGCATAGTTACGTTATTTCCAAAGTAATGCTTTCTGAATGGTGGACTGGCGTACACAGGAAACTGGTGGAGATTTACTCACTTGGATATTTATAGCAATGGGAAGCCCTTATATTTGGTGATGGCATTCAGGTTTTTGCTGTTATTCCCTCGTTCTGGTCCTGTATATATGGCTCTACTTTAGGTTGCCCTATTGAGAAAATAGATAGAAAAGGTGATCTTAACTACTAGCTTTGCTTTTTAAAATTTTATTTTTCAGATTATGCAGCTCTCTTAGATGAAGGGGGCTCTATATGCAGAGTTATAGCTTGTGCTCACCTTATTTCTTGCTGTGCTGGTCGCGAATGAGCAAGGAACAGCTTTGCGGCATGATAACCTGCGTTCGCCGTGTCCTACACTGTTTGTGATACTAAGGTGGGCAGGCGATCTCACGTGACCAATCGACACGTGATCATGATTCTGCCATTTCGGTTTGGGATTGGATTACTTTGGAATTGTAGCTTACAAAACAATAGGTCTTCTTAGATTTAATAAAGAACACTTTTTTTAATGTACTTAACATTGGTTGCAGCATGTAGATCAGCAGTATGCTGATTTATTTCAAATTTAGATACTGCAGTGAGTTGGTGATCATGTGTTTCTTGTTATCACGGGATCACTGGTTTGCCATCTTGGAGTTATGAATTTTTTGTTCAAGGGGTGTGTTATATACAACTACTGCATTCTTGGTGAGGGACTGTTTGTGATGACACCTGCTGCAGTACCTACGCGCCCCGTTAAATTAAAAGGGTTTGTCCATGAGAGTTGAGGTGATGTTAAAGATCTTGCGTCGCACCAGGTTTAGCTACTACGGAGACTTAGAGTCCCTCCACTCCGTTTGTGACAATATATAATGGTTGTGTTGAGCTATCCCTTGATAGTGCGCCGAAAAATAATGGAATGGCAAGTAGTGATGATTAATAAATTCCTTTTATTTTTGTGATGTTAGAGCCTTTGTGGATGGCACGTGTTTCGGCAGAGCTGCCTTTATCGAATCCAGGCTTATTAAATGAAAAGAAAATGAAAAGAAAATGCCATAAGGGAATTTGAAAACACAATAAAAAGAAAAAATATATACATATGTACGTATAGTCATCTGGCTGAAAAATACTACATACAGAAATATCTAAATTGCAATAGTGTAAAACATTGCTGAATGTATTGAAGAGACCCACTGCCTTTACAGGAGTATAATCACCTATTGCACCATTTGTAAAACGAATAAAAGAAGAAATTAACAGAAGGAAAATAAGGGTAAGCGATGAGTCTTATGGTACATTATGCGAAAAGTTCAAAGCGAAAAAAGAGGGAGTTTAAGATCAGATAGTGCCTGAAGGGGACATAGGTCTACCTCTAAATGTGAGAGGAGTGAACAGGTTGGGAAAGAGTAGATAAACATGCACATGGCAGCTATTTAGTGACAGTGCAGGCGCTTTTTCTTACCTATATAGATAGCTCATAAGTCACTGCATAATGCATAAAGGTGCTGAAGTTCACAGGGATGAATCCCTCCTAAGTATAAAACATATAAACAAGTTGTTGGAAATGGATTCCAGGGATGTAGTGGCAACTTATTTGAACAAGTGTTTAAGTTTAAGTAGAAAAAAAAACCCTACGTAGTGCGCAGGCACGCAATATGTAAGAGTAAAACTGGGTCAGTTATATGTTATGTTTCAACAATATACAATAGCTAACTGATGGTTCATAAAAGCAACCCGTGGTGACATAAATTGTAACGGCTTCAAAATGCTGGCCAGACCCCATGATTAATTCATTAATAGTTAGGAAATACTGGCTAGTTGGCTGGAAAGTACTAAAGTTTCCTTTTTAAACGTGAAAATGTAAAAAACGAACAAAAATACATAGTTCTGGAACACGTGCATTTTGGTAAAGCGCACGTGTGAGGTTTAAGGAAAGCATCAAGTCTCAGAGGAAGCCCCCGTGCTTGCCCGCACAAAAGAAAGGGTCCTACCTGGTACAAAGAAGTCCTCCGTATGTACGAGTGTCCTGTGTTTACCACATTGGGTGTAATGAAGAAAAGGCAGAAAAGTCCTATGTCTGTTACTATTACTGGTGGCCATATTTTGGGAATGGGAAGCGTACTTGGGCTGCGCATAGTGGTTTATGTCCCATTGAGCCGATAGGGCTCAATGGAAATGGGGAGGATGTTAACAACGGGCATGTTAATGACGGCCCCATTGTTAGCATCCTGGTCTGGTAGCCGGTCCCGCTAAGGACGCCTGGTGTGACCAGGCGTTCCTTAGCGGGTCCCGCTGCAGACCTCGTAATAGAGCAGCCCGGAATGAACAGTGCCGGTCCCTTACCGGCACCGTTCATTCCGTGGCCACCTGTGTCGTAATGAGGCCCATATGTTTCTAATCGAAATCAAGGTAAAAATAATAGTAAAGGAACATTTATGCAATGTATAATTTTTTTTATTTTTAAAAAACACATTTAACACGCTAGCTTACTAAGGCTGAACAGTCTCATTTTTCTAGTAAAAGTAAATTTAAATGAGGTGATATATCTTAGCATCTGCATTGAGACCACCGTAACAAGTGTACAGCGTACATATCTAAAAAGCTTCCCTGGATTTTAGGATTTTCTCCACATTGCCTCCTCTGAGGGGTATGTTGATTTTTTCTATTCCATAGAATTTGATGTTCTTCTTAGGTTCTTCCTTGTGATCCATTGAATGGTGATACCCCAATGGGTATCTGATATCTTCATTGATGATAGCTCTGAAGTGTTCCTGTATTCTAGTTTTCAGTGCTCTTGTGGTGCTCCCCACATACAGTTTTGAACATAGGCATTCAATTACATAAACTACCAATTTTGTGTTGCAGTTAATAAAGTCATTAATTTTCTATGTTGTACCATTTAGTAGGTTAATATCCTGCCTTCCATTGGCTGAGTGGATACAGCTTTTGCAGTTTCCGTACTTATAGTTGCCCCTGAGAGGCTTGGGGTTCCATAGTTGTGATAACCCTAGTTTGGGTTTTTTGTTGGTAAAGTGTGAGTGGCTCAGGATGTCCTATAGACTTTTTGCTTTTCTAAAGGTAATGTTTGCTTCATCATACATGTATCCTGACATTTTTGTATACAATTTTAGGATATGCCAATTTTTCTTTTGTTTTTGTCTTATTGCTTTAGTATTGGAAGTGTAGGTAGTGATGAATCTAATTTTGTTGAACTGGTTGGTTTTTGATAGAGCAGTAGTCTAATGCTAAAACAGACTTGCCCAATCTCCAGAACGCCAGGAAGTCTCTAGAAAGCGAATGTAAAATCCTGCGTTCCCGCATGACTACTTATACAGACCTGCCCAGTCTCCAGAACTCGGGGGAGTCCCCAGAAAAGGTAAGCAAAATCCTGCTTTCCTGCATTTTAGTACAATTCTCCAGCAAGTCCCTGACCACTGCTAATACAGACCTGCCCAGCTCCAGAACTCTGAGGAGTCTCCAGAAAAGGTGAGCAAAATCCTACGGGCCCGCATTTCAATACAATTCTCGCGCAAGTTGCTGTATGGGACCATTTCTCTGGTGCTTGCTGACAATCACGTCATCAGAGGTGGCACTTTAGGTGACTTAGATCTACCGTCAGCCAGTCCCGTGGGGCGTCTGATGTTCCACAATGTGAGCAGGTACGGATACTGGTCTTGTTATCCTGTGCTCCCCTTCTCCTTTGCAGCAGTACTCCAGAGTTTGTGTTTCTATTTGCAGTTAGTGGTAGTCATACATTGGATTGTAGCTTTGCCTGGGACACTTAACTGTTTAAGCCAGGAACACTCTGATTCAATCACTTTGAAAAAGTGTGCTACTTCTCTTGTCCTCTGCCCTCTTTGCTCTGTGAGATTGCTCATGAGCCCACTAATTACTTGCAGAAAGATCGGAGTCGTCCAGAAGAAGATCGATAACTGGCACTACCATATTCACTAGAATAGCAAATGTCTGGAAGGACAGGTCTGTACGACCCCCATCCCCTACATTGCCCACCTACGTGAGGCTCATGACTCGTCGGCAGCCCCCCATGCACCTGGGCCCAGAAGGCAGGGCGGCTGCGGATCGACACGTGAGGCTGCACGGCCAGTAGCCTGGCATAACCTAGACACCATTTTGTAATAAACAGGAGTCCATTTTAAGCATGCTGAAGCCAGGCCCATGCAGAATAGCTGGTGTACAGAGCTGCAGCTCGGCCCCCACTTGACCGCACACGGAGAGGCCTGTGCTTCCCCCCAACCTCCACCCCATCGCAGATCCGCTGAAAACCCGTTCTCACGAGCAACTAGACACGAACTAGTAACAAAATAAACATTGTATCATTTACCTTCCATAGTACATCATTGCCCTAGAAGTGACCGGACTTGTAGCTGGAGTCTGGAAAAGAACAAACTCCATCCCTCCCAAATGCACCCCAACCCCGCGCCTAACCCCTGTACAAGCAATATATAGTGTTCCTGACCCCCCTACCCAGTTCCCCAGATGAAGTGTTGACCATACATACCAATCCCTCGAGTTTCTCAGCCTAATCCTTGTTGCTAAAGAATGTGCAGTAATGTATGGTAAATATGCAGTGCAGGCTACTTATATTAAAGCAAAGTGACCTTGTATACCTTCAAGATGCCCCCCATGTTCCAAGGCCCAGTGTACAACTACTCGATACATTCAATCTGTGCCAACCAATGTTTTGCTGCTATTTTAAAAAAGGATAATTGAAAAAGCAATATATAAAGTGCTTGTGTCTGATGTAACGAAAGATGACGTATTACATATAAGCCACATAGGGTGTCAAAGTAGATTGTAGTAAGTGAAACGTCACATTAATATGCTGCTCTTATGCTCTTGAAGGTATGACTCAACCTGCTACTACCTCATGTTTTATTCATCCGTCTCGCCCATGAATGACACGCATTAAGATTGACCAATGTTATGAACTACATGTGATATAGCTGTTGTTATGGACTTACTAATGTAGACAATATAAATGACAAATATGTGCACTGTCCCTAACGCTCCCAGCTTCAGCATTCGTCCCCTCCGATCTGATAGTGTGCAGCCCCGTGAACGGGGAGTTGCTTAGAGTTACAAGGCCATCTCCCCCTACTCCCCACAAGGCCCGCAGGGGCTCGCTGGCGAGCGAGCAACACAGCCTCACCTCCCCACAGTCCTGCTGGACCCGCGTCAAGTATTTACCTCCCTAGACATCGCCATCCAATCCCCAAGACTCTGTGGCACCTATAGCTTACCTCATGCATGACGTGTATTTGTAATATAACTGACTGTCTTTGCTATTGTCAGACAGAGCGCTCTCGGAGTTTGCAGAGTCCTTTGCATGCCCTACTTGATTTAGATAAAAACCTTTAACTTCACCCGCACTTGGTCGTGGTCTCATTCCCTCCTGGAGTGTGTCCTTTCTTGCCTCTCATAGAGGGGGGCCTTCTGCTCCATTGGGGACGCTTACTTTCAGTGGTGACCCCGACGTGATTTGTCTTAATTGTCCCCTTTTGGCACAAGACGACCCTGGCCACAGTGGAGACGCACGCACGCCCGCTCAAGAGAGCTGCCCACCTACGGCAACTGGTACGCTTAGATGTGCGCACGCAGTAGGGCAAAAGGGTACGGGTCCCATTCCAAAAAACCCTTAGTACCACTCGCCGGGGGCGGCCATTGAGTGTGGGGCAGCGCCGCCAGGACAGACCAAGTCCGGAGAGTCTCGGATCAAGGCGGGCACATGAGTATTAAGTGCGAGTGACACTAAAAGGAGAGAGATATTAATAAGGGTGCACAAGGTCGAGCAAGAGGGAAGGGGTTCTTTTAGAAGTAAACTGACTGGTACTTTAATACTTTTCTCTTTTCTGTTGCATATGGCCATTAGGATAAGTCAAGGAGATTACAAGGTGATAAAAGGAAGATGGGAACCTAGCTCTGCAAGGGAGTAGAAGGCGGCGCTGCATAGTGCTATCTTGACTAGTACTGGAAATAGTGGAAATAGAAATAAAGGGGTCTGAGAAAAGGGAGACACGGTGAAAATTTAGAAACTGCTTGTTTTTCCTTCTTCTTCATTCTAGGTGAATTTATGTTAGGTAGAGTACTATAAACTACAAGGGTCAAAGGGAACAATTGGGTGAGGGATAGAGGGTCTTTTTCAAAGAAAAGTTACAAGGCACGAAATGGGAGGATCTTTTTGTTTTGTGTTGTACGCTCAGTGTTTGTTAAATGTCTATTTTGTGTTAAATGTGCTACTCTACTTATGTTAAGAAAAAATTGCACTGTAAAGTAATAATGTTCAAATAATGATGCAAGAGGTTTCTGTGGTATAGTCATTGGAAGTGTGACCCGGTAAGGTTCACGGCAGATGTATTGTGGGAAAGCATTTTAGCATTTGAGGATTGTTAGTGATAAAACACACACACACGTGAGACACAGTAATAGTCACAGATAACACAGGAGGGTGAACGACGAGAATATAACATGGCGATGGAAACACCCCTAGCCCATATTTGCAAAAACCTACCTGGCTATGCAGAACGCATAACCAAGTACCATGACCAATGGATCACGGAATTAAAAGGAGAGGGGCTACCCCAGGTATGGCCACAAGGAGGGTTGTTTGATAAAAGTGTCCTGGACATGGTTGCCACATGCACATTCATAAAATACAAGGGAAAACAATTCCATAATAGAAGGGAGATACTTGATCTGTGGAGACTGTTTGAAGAGGTCCCCCCACTTAAAAGAAAGGACATGGCACCGGAACAGCCCACCACTACCAATGTTCCCCTGGTAGCAACTGAGAGTGAAGGTGAGGGTGGGGGGAAAGAAGGGTCAATAGAGGTAACACGGCAGTACCCTCTCCTAAATAAGCCGGTGCCTGCCGAGGGGTATAGTGACCCTGTGTATGTGCCTGCCCCGACCCCCGCAGCTGCCCCACGGCAAACTGCGCCACCACCATATGATTGCCCCAGGACTAGTGGGCAGGTAAGTACTCCTGCAGTAGACATTGAAAAAAGATGTGCACCCTTTTGGTGTTTTATTTAATGTTTATCACGGAGGTCACCTATGGGTGCATTAATCAAGTGGCTGTGCATGTAGTATGCAGTTTGACTTGCTGTTGTTTTTGTTTTGGTTCTGGTTATGTGTTTGTCCAAATGGCATGCAGTGGACAGGTTTACAGGGGGAAATTGGTTCCTGGTTTAGGTAGTACCTTATTATTTGGCATGTGATGGCTCCATGGTGAGCAGTTCTTGTGTTGGAGCCGTATGGTGATGTGGTGCCTAGTTAAGAGGTGTTTTGGTAGTGCCAATGTGTTTTTGGTGATTCATTGTGCCAATGTGTTGTTGGCAAGTTTTTGAGAACTGTGTGGACCTAATGCAACCATAGGAAATGTTCAGTAATGTTTTTAATTGCACTAACCTAACCATTTTTCCCACAGGTACTTTCCAACATGGACTCCACAAGCATAACATTTGTGGGACTTTTGTGTGGCGCAACCTGAATTCCGTTTACCATATTTTTGTTGCTGAATTCGTCCAGTTGGTTTGGGTGGAGAATGCGTGTGGGTCATGGTGTGAGTGAGGGTTAGAGCGTTGGTGATTTTGGTCAAATTCCTGTGTATTTGGACTTACTGCATTTCTAGGTAATGTTCAGCCATGCTGTGCCTTACATTAACCTAACAATTTCTCCACCGTTATGTTCCAAGTGGACTCTGCAAGCATGAACTTTGGGACTCTTTCATGTTGTAACTTAACATTTTTCTTTTACCAAATTTTAATGCTGAATTCGTTCATTTGGTTTGGTTTGGGGAATGTGTGTGGGTAATGATGTAAGGTCAGTTGTGAGAATGTGGTTGTTCAGTTGTGAACATCTGGTTGCTGGAGTGAGTATTGGTTGCTCAATGGTGAGCATGGGTCGCTCAGGTGGTGCTTACATTGGTGCCAATGGTAGAGTGCCCAGTTGCAAGCATTTGGTCACTCAGGTTTGGTGTCTTGGGTGATGCCAATGGTAGTGATCCGCATGCTTCTCGGAAGGCACCCAACATCAGCTGTTCGTATTTCTTTGTTGTGCCACGCTACGAGCACCAGCGCCTGACCCAATATGGCCGGCACTGTGCGGCACCAAAACGAGGCTGCATCCCGTTGCTGAGCCTCATCCTCCAATCCTCGCCACCGACAGGCGGAAGCCGGCCTGCGGAGCAAGGCCGAGGTTTAAGGCTTCCTGTTTGCCGCCTGTTCGCCGATCTGAGCCACAAACCTATATTCTAAAGAGGACTGTAATCTCTATCCAAATCTTTATGACAACTTGCAAGCTAATTGCTGGTTCCATTGCCCACACGGCGTCATCCGGGAAGGCGTGCTGGAGCCCCTCCCTTACCCCCTGCCTAGGATACCACAAGCCGATGCATCTACCCACCTAAGCCGGTGGCCCGCCCACCTAGGCCCGGCTCCTAAGGCCCATCGACTATCTGCGGGCTGCCCGCGGATGATCGCGGTCCTGATGCCAAATATCCTGAGGTCAGCGCTAATCACATGGACAACCTCTAAGGTAATCTACTGCGCCCTAACCTAGCGCCCCACGTTTGCACGCCTACCTAGGGTTACCCCTCATTATCCCTGCAGCACCACACAGTAGCATGCCTGCCTTTAACCACTTTTATTAGCAGCAGCGAGAGCACCCACCTTAGCAAGAAGCATGTATATCTGCACTGAGGCTGGCTCTCGCTTCAATGTGGCCTACTGACCACAGTGACTATTGTGTTGTGCCTTTGGTCGCTTACTGACCACATTCATTATTGTGATGTGCCTTATGGTCGCCTACTGACCACATTGATTATTGTGATGTGCCTTATGGTCGCCTACAGACCACATTGATTATTGTGATGTGCCTTATGGTCGCCTACTGACCACATTGATTATTGAGATGTGCCTTATAGTCGCCTACAGACCACATTGATTATTGTGATGTGCCTTATGGTCGCCTACAGACCACATTGATTATTGTGATGTGCCTTTTGGTCGCTTACTGACCACACTGATCATTGTGATGTGCCCTATGGTCCCCTACAGACCACATTGACTATTGCTGTGCCTCCTAGTTGACCTCACTGATTGCTGTGGCACGCCCTATGCTCGTATACAGACCATTTTTAATCGCTGTGTTGATCCCTAAGTCTATCCCCTGACCACATTGAATCAACCTGTGTTGTGCTTCTGGTCATTAACAGACCACACCTGCTACCCTGTGTACTAGCGACGTCACCCACATCATGCATTGTTGCTTATCAACCCTCATCCACCTACTGTTTACATACAGTAAACACTGGACTAGCCAACCCAACCCTCGCTCTAATCAAGACTCATTCACTAGCTCCTGTATGGGAACTACCACCCTCTCCTTGTGGCCCAGCACCATGACACCTGCAAATCCGTACTTGGATGATCCAGCACTCTGGATACGCCACTTTACTACCAGACCAACACCTAACCAACCTTGTACTACCGTTATGAGAAACACCAGATTGAATTCGAGAACTAGCCCACCTTCCTCTCCTGACTCTTGCCAGCCCGTCAGTCATACCTGCCATGATACTATCAACACTGACCCTTGCACGACACTCAGCAGAAACTCGAGGCTTGGTTCTCGCCTGCGCCTTGTATCCCAGCGCATACCCGCTGCAACTATTAACACAGCCACTTGCACTAGCTACTACGCTATGCGTCCCACAGCATCTCTGGCCTACAATCCCGCCGACGACATCATACAGTCTCACCACGCTACATCATCTGCGGCTACACAACCGAGCCTACCCTGTGCCTTATCGATCAGGAACCAAAAATTAGCATCTAGATGCACACACTGGTCTTACCACACTAACAGCACTGTATCAGGCAACACCTGCAACTCCAGCCCTCACATACCACAACTTCTCTTGACTTCTACCTCCAATACACAAGACAACGCTACTACGGCCCCTAAGCTCAAAGGTGCTCTCATAAATGCACGATCTATCCAAGCTCATGCCCTTGATATTGCTGATCTCATTGTCTCAGAAAACTTGGACTTACTTGCAGTCACGGAAACTTGGCTGCACGCGGCCTCTGGTCCCTCTCTGACACTTGCCATCCCTGACAACTATACCATAATCAGGTGCGACAGAGATACCAACCAAACTAAAGGCGGTGGCTTAGCCGTCATATTTAGGAATACGCTCAACATCAGAATTGCGAACAGCCTTCAGTTACACTCAGCTGAATCGCTTTCTCTCAAACTACCTATCTCGCCCAAGCGCACAGCCACTGTTCACCTCATTTACAGGCCCCCTGGTCCTACATCTTCCTTTGTTGAAGACATCTCCTCTATCCTAGCATCCAGTGCTAAGCCTAGCTCCCAAATTATTATCCTGGGCGACTTCAACTTGGGATACCTGGACAAGAATGACACCAAAGCTTCTGATCTTGCAAATGTCCTGACTGACTTCGGTTTCACACAACATATCACAGAGCCCACCCACATTAAGGGTCGCATTCTTGACTGGATCGCCGATATGAACTGTGCCATCAAGGATATCTCTGTTTCCCCTTGCGCATGGTCCGACCACCTTCTAATTTCTTTCTCCATTTGCACCAGCCCTCCCGAGGACCCTCAAAACCTCGCACCACCCACGCTCACACGGAATAAAAAAGACATCACTGTTGAGAAACTTCTACCTCTCATCCTCCCATTGTTGAACGCAGCTGCGGAGTCTTGCACTGACCCTACAGCATTAGTAGACACTTATAACCGTTTCATGCTAAAAGCACTCAACACTATTGCCCCCATCAAATTGCGTAAACAAAAACCGCGGACCCACCTGAACTCCTGGTTCACACCGCAACTACGCGACCTACGCAAAGAAAAAAGAAAAGCCGATGCCTTATGGAAAAGTGTCCCTTCCCTAGCCAACAAAAATAACCTCACGTCAGCCACCCTTGCCTACAAAGAAGCCATCCTAGCGGCCAAAAAGGAAGCTTACAATATAAGAATCACCCAAGCCCGTTCTAACACTAAGGAACTCTTTAAGATACTTAAGGAACTGGAATCCCCTATTGCTCCTCTCGATAAGTGTACTCCGGACACTGAATGGTGCTCAAATATCCAAAAAGCTTTACTAGACAAAATTACCACTCTCCAAACTAAAATCAATGCTAAAAAAAACCACCTTTCAAGCTCAACGAGCGCCGCCATGAATTATAAAATACAAGCTCCTAAACACGATCTCAAACCATTCAGCTTCTCCCCCCTCTCCATCAAGGAAGTAGAAAACATTATAACTAAAACCATCCAATTGCCAAGGTGATGCATGCCCTGCCGTCATCATTAAGGAAGCCGCTCCCAAGCTCGCCCCATTTATTACCTCCTTCATAAATGCCTCCTTTGAATCAAGCACCGTGCCTAACAACCTCAAAGATGCCTGGGTCATACCATTAATTAAAAAAGCCAATCTGGACCCTAACAACCCTTCAAACTACAGGCCCATCACCACTGTGCTTTACCTGCTTAAAATCCTCGATCGCGCAGCCTATCTCCAAATCCAGGAGTATCTCGAAAGCAATAATCTACTAGGGCTTAGACAATCCGGTTTCCGTCCCAGGCATGGCACTGAGACTGCATTACTAGATCTAAAAACCCAAATCGAGGACTTGAAAGACAAGGGCAAAATGGCACTCCTGCTCCTCCTTGATCTTTCAGCAGCCTTCGACTTGGTCGACCACCAAATCCTCTGTCACCACCTCAAAATTGCCGCCCACTTCTCGGACGCAGCTACTTCCTGGATCAGCTCATTCCTTGCCAACAGAACCATGAGGGTTTTCTCTCCACTGGCAGCGGCCGACCCTTCCCACGTCCCTTGTGGAGTCCCACAAGGATCTTGTGTATCGCCCACACTTTACAATGTGTTCACTAAACCACTCTTCGATATCCTTGACTTTCTGGGTGTCTCCTACACTAATTATGCAGATGACACCCAGATACTCATCCCTATCACTGGTGATTTTGTAACCGACTCTAAATCCCTCAACATGGTCTACACCGTCATCCAGGCTTGGATGGCTAATCATGGGCTCTGACTTAATGACGAAAAAACTGAGTTAATCATCCTGGGCTCCCAATCTAAACTCTCGAAACTCGACACTAACTACAAATCCTTCACTATTGATGGGATTGACATCAAAGTGGCCAATGTCACCAAAACCCTAGGAATCTACCTCGACTCCACCCTGTCTCTCACGCGACAAACCAATGCAGTTGTCTCTGCATCTTCCTACACCTGCAAATTGATCACAGCCTGCAGGCCATTCCTGACTCCGGATAATTGCTTGACCCTCGCGAGAACCCTCATCTTATCCAAAATCGACTACTGTAACGCCCTCTACCTTGGGACTAGCCAAAGAAATCTGGACAAACTCCAGGTCACACAAAACAACGCCATAAGGGCAGCACTCAACTTACCTAGACGGAATCACATCTCCAATATTAGACGCAACATCCAGTGGTTACCTATCTCGCACCGCATATCACTCAAATCACTTGTGCTCACACACAAGGCACAGAACAATGCAGCTCCTGCCTACTTAGTATCACGCTTCTCGCAACACACAACCACTAGACCCTTGAGAGCCGCCCAGGTGCACACACTGGATATCCCCAGATTCAAACTACGTTCGGCAGGAGGGTCGAGTTTTCCGGTCCTTGCTGCCAAGCTCTGGAACTCACTTCCCAATGCCCTAAGGAACATTCCGCAATGCCACGCATTCAAAGCCAAAGCTAAACTTTGGTTACGGGAACAAGACAGCTTGTAGCTTATAACTGCACACAGCTCATACCCCTATTCAGTAACCTCTGGGTACTGCTACTTTGTTGTTACTATCTATGTTACTTGCATCTGTAATGGTATACTGTATCACCCTGTCTGTAACCTGAAACGTCCTCTCTGTAACTTGCTACTGCCTACCAAACATGCGCCCACAAGCCTTTGGGCAAGGAGCGCAATACAAATAAATAAAATACAAAATACAAATTAACAGAAGATTTAGATTCCCGACTATCGATGGCTAGAAGTGAGCTATCTAGGATATGAAACATATGTGAGCAGAGTGGAACAAACATGTCAAGATCAGGACAACCGTCGAGGGCACAACCACTTGACAAGTCCTCCGAGGAAGGGTGGAAAAAGGGGGAAATATTATTCCGGATACAGGAAGAGCCAACTAGAATAATTGAATTGGAATCACATGATCTCGGAGAAAACACAGGGGAGGAAGGGATGGCCACTGGGGGAATAGAAGAGCCGTGGTGTGATATAGAGGACGATGAACAGGAATTTGGAAGATTGGGGGTAGTAGAGGGAGGAAGGATGGGGAGGCTGGATGAGACGCCCCAGGAAAGGGCCATGGAAGAAGAATGGACAGGGAGGTTAAGAAATAGGATGGGAAGAATGGCCACATTGGGGAGGAAAGGGTTGAAGGTAGGTACCGGAAAAGGAATAAAAAATAAACTACAGCTTCCTTTCATACATAGAGGATGAGGGAGGCCAAACTACATACCCTGGGCTCAGATGGATAAGGCAAATTTATTAAAACTATTGCCCCTGCTGTCGGGAGGGGCAAGTAAGTGGATATATGCATTTGAAAAGGACACTGCGGGAGTACCATTAGCAGTGGGTGATGTCAAAAGTGTGTTGGTATCTGCAGTAGGTGACCAACCAGACAGGGTTTGGAAAAAGGCAGGTTTTCCGAGAGTAACACTAGATTGTGACCGCTATGATGGAGCCTCCTTTAATACAGTACGTGCAAGGATTTGGGAGGCCCTAAGAGAGACCTTCCCAGACACGCCAGATTTACAGTCACTAATGCAATGTACCATGAATGATGGGGAAGATGCTATGGATTTAATTTTCGAGTGCAGGAGATGTGGAGGGAGGAGACAGGTACAGCCTGCGATCAATCAACGTCCCTATATTACTTTATAATAATGAGAGGGCTCCCGTAAGAAGTCCAAAAAGCACTTGACAAGATAGCAAAAGGATGGCCAGAAATTCAAAGTATAATAGTGCACCACTGCAAGAGAATTAAACAAAGAGAAAAGGAGATAGTACAGAAAAGGTTGGCAGATGAGGCGAAATTAATACAGACGAAACTGGTGAAGGTCGCTGCAGCTGTAGCAGCCCTCCCCACAGATAGGGATGCAGAGGGGGAGGAGGAACTAGTAGCAATACAAGGGAGGATGGCAGCAAATTGGGCAGGCAATGGCCAGGCACAGTAGAATGGACAGGAGCAGTACGGAGGACCGCAGTGGCAAGCCCCTGGGGAGGAAAAGGTGGGTACCGAGGGCGCAGAGGGGGTGGTCAGGAGTACAGAGGAAATGGCGGGTACGGGGGGCAAGGACCTAGAGGGGGACAAGGGAACTGTTGGAACTGTGGGAGGTGGGGACTCTTCTTACGTGAATGCAGGAGTAGGCCAATAACAATTATCAAGATGATCAATCTTATGGTCACCCGCATCCAGGAAGCCCATATGGGCTACCAATGGGAGGGGTGTGATGCTGGAAATGCATCGGAGGGACAGGGCCTCCGTATCCTTCTCCTTTACTGCTTTTTATCGTGTGTTCTGTCGTGTTTTCCGCGCAGGAGTTCATGGGGGACTCCTGGCGGTGCAGCTCTCTTTATTTTGGTTTGATGAACGGACCCGTGGGATACCCTTATGGCACCCATGGGTGGGGGTACAACCCTGTGCCCCTAGTGTATGATTTTGGGCACCTGTGGATGGCCTGCAGAGCAGGGTTTGGGCTGGTGGCAGCTCCATGCTGAATTTGACAGGTGTGCAGAGTATCCTCCATTTTGGGATACCCCGGCCCTGCCATTGGAATCAGTTGATTCCTGATGGAAAACAAGATGGCCCCGGTGGCCTCTTGCTTTCTATTACCTATTAACTTGTTTTCCCAAAGTCCTGGAAGCCCTGACTCTGTCCCTTCCCCCTGACTGGCTGTTGGGTGGAAGTGCCATATATGGTGTTGTTGTGAAGGCCGGCCAGACTAGCTGGAGCCTTCCCGGTGATGTATGTTGTGGGTACCTCCTGTGGGTGGGACCTGGGTGAATAGAGTGTGTGACGAATATGCATTCTGTGCTGTGGGTGTCTAGTATCTGGTGGTTGACACAATGACTGAGACAACCCTGCTCGAAACCGATATGAATGCAGCTTGGAGTGTTGAATGGCTCGGTACTTGTCCCAATACACATAACTTGTTGTGAGTGTCTGGAGAGAAGTGAATGGCCTGAATACCTCGTGTGCCTGATTGGCTGCCTGCCTGCATGAATGGCGGTAGTCGTGATTGGATGCTTGAGTGTGACCCCACGGAATGAATTGGAGATCAACAGGAGAATTGGAGAGGTCTGGGGACCTCTCACTGCTAGGAATCGTGTTCAGAAGCTGAAGTCCACTACGACGAGCAACTGACGCTTGACCTTGAAACCCCCCGCTGGACGAGAAGGAGTGCTCTGGCTCCCTCGCAATCTGAAGGCTGCTGAGTTCCCAAGGACTGACCCAGGGAGGACCTGGTAAGGCGCTCTCTTCCCAAGCTACGAGGGACCATCGTGCACAGCTAATCTTTGCGAACACTCCCTGGTAGACAGACCTTCAAAAGGCTGCCGACCCGATACGAGGACTGCTGTGGAACTCCAAGGAGAAGCGCCCGGACTGTTGTCCGCCACTGTCGACGACCGCCGTCGCCGACCGGAGCCGCCGTGCTCCCGTTTGCCTAAGAACTTCCATTGATCATCGGACGCTCTCGTCTGCATAGTCTCCCGCTGGAGAAGGCCCGACCGTCGACGTGCCGAGGAGCATCCACCGGTGGGTTTTCCGCCACCTAAAGACCACAGAGACACCGACGACTCGATGCCCTTGCTGGGCCACAGTTCTTCATCATCTCTTTGCAGTCCAGTACTATCGTCACCGAGGTGCCCCGCACGCCTCTTCCTTGCAGGATGCCAACGCTCTGTCATCGACGAGCACCGCTAGGAACGAAGCTGCCACTTCACTGCCGTAGTTCCACCTGTTCACCGTCGGACGTTCGACGACCGGTGACTCCCGCCTTAAAGGGAGGGCACTCAAGAAGGGCTGTCGATTCCCCGACACGAACGCCAAGTTCCCCGACACCTTTCGACGATCCGTGGCTCCCGCCTGAAAGGGAGGCACTCCAGAAGGATCGGTTGACGCATCGTCAGAGAACTCTACTCCACCAGGTACATTGGGGGGGTAAAAACCTTAATAGGAAGAAGTGAGACTAGTGAACATATGGACTGGGCTTGTGCGACATATCTTATTTTACAGGTTGCCCAGGTGGGGCGATCTCCACACAGAACTGTGTCTAGGGTACGGGGCCAGTATTCTGCCTACTGATTCAACCATCTTGCGTTCCTTCCTATCTCTATTGCTGGTTTCCTCGTTATTAATCTCTGTGACATTTTAACCGTACAGTTGATGCACTTTAATGAGATTTGATAACATTAGTGGTACCACTTTAGAATTGTATATATTTATCATTATTGACTTCCGAGTACAAAGTGCGTTATTGTGATCGTGTACATACCTTTGAATATGAATTATATAAAGACTGTGTTTTCAGTAATACAGTGTGTGGACATTCCTTTGTGGGGGTTCGGGGACTACACTGTAATTAAGAACCAGCCTGCATCACCTCCTGAGAAGCTAGGCCTTGATTGCTCGTCCATTACTACCACAATAGAGAATCTTGGCTGTGGTCCTCTGTGCCTCTCCTCTACCATATAGAGAGCAGAAGTACAGATACCCCCTACCAGTCTTTACACTGGTGGCAGCGGTGGGATGCTTATGGTTTTAAGAAACAGTGTATAACCGTGCCACTTACAAAATATCTGCACTTTATTCGATTAAGGTTTGGGTGTGTACAAAATAACTGCATTACAAGCAATGGAGTCTATTGCGAATGGTAAATTGACTCGTATGAGCTTAGAGGCTCTCCAGAGTGCTTGTGAAGCCAGGGAGTTAGACTTTGTGGATAAGTCTAGGGCCGACCTGATAGCTGCCCTGGTGGACTGCCAGACCGATGGTGAAACTCTTGATGAGGGGGGGAATGCAACCAATGAGGACTCCGCCCCTGGGGTTTCTACTGAATCTGTTTCTGGGAATGCCACCATTCCTGCTGCCTATGTTCCGAACCCCAGCAATTCCTTGGAACTTGAGTTATTAAGGATGAAATTGGCCTTTGAATATCGCAAGTTGGAAATAGATGTTGAGCTTAAGAAAGAGGAGCTGGCGCAACAAGTGGAACTCAAGAATAGGGATCTTGAACTCAAAGACAAGGACACTGAATGTCAGAGAATCCAGCTAGAGAAAGCTCGAGTGGAGACTTCAGTGAAACCGTAGTGAGAGTGTCAGGTCCCCAGCCACTAAATTTATGAAGGATTTGGTTGGTGTGTTTGCGGAGGGTTCTGATATCCTCCAATGGATTGAAGCGTTTGAAATGGCTTGTGCAATTCATGATGTTGGCAAAAGAGATTGGGCTAAGTGTTTGCTAAGCAGAGTGTCTCAAATTGGATATGACTGTATTCTGAAGCTGAGTGTGGAAGAAAGGGGTCAGTATGAGTGTATGAAATCTGCTTTGATTGCCAAGTTTGGCAAGACGCCTACCCAATACCTTAAAAGGTTCAGGGATTTTAAGAAAAGAGAGAATGTGTCTTGGGTTGACTGGGTGAGTGCTGCGCACATGAATATGATGGGGTGGATTGATGGTTACAAGGTGAAAACTTTTGTTGAATTGTCCCACCTGTTGTTTTTTGAGCATTTTTCTGAAGCCTGTTCACCAGAGCTGCGTCAGTATGTTGCTGACCAGAACATTTTGGATCCCTTTAAGCTGGCTAGGTTGGCTGACAAGTGGGTCTCCCACCGGGTGTCCCCTAAGGACTCCAGTGAGAAGGACAAGGACAAAGAAAAGGGGGCCTCTCAGAAAACTGAGGAGTCCTAAAAGCAGTCACAGTCGAATAAACCTAAACCCTCCTCTCCTAAGACCCAAAAATCTAGTGGGGATAAGTCATCTGTGGGTGGGAATAAGAGTAGTGGTCCACTTGCTGCAAAGCAGGCTCCCAGTGGTTCCAGTACCGTACCCCACACTCCCGGCACTTGTTGGGACTGTGGGGCTCTGGATCACAAAAGAGGTGACTCCAAGTGTAAAGGTAAGGCACTCGGAGTACAGGCTGTCAGCCTGACCTACCCTTACCGCATGTCTGAAGTGGAGGCCACTGTCCTCCCCTCCTCTACCGGGATCACGTTTGGTGCTCCCGTAGAGATTTCCTTAGTGTCCCTTGGGGCCTGGGACCAGTACGCAGAAGTACTGGCGATTATCCCACAGAACACCTGTAGATTTTTGAGAAGTGTCCTCCTGAATGGCCAGCCTTCTACTGGTTTGAGAGACACTGGGGCAAGCATGACAGTGGTGGACAGGACCCTGCTCAAGCCAGAGGACTATGTAGATGCTCCTCTGAGAACCACCAGGTTAGCTGGTGGGCCTCCCAAATTATCACCTGTAGCCCGAGTCATACTCGCAATTGGAGGCAAGACAGCAAAGCTTCCTGTCCTGGTTCAGGACAACGTCCCTGCTAACATTCTGATAGGTAACGATCTAGTCGAGTTGGGATTGATCGCAGATGGTCTGCTGCTGCGGTCACTAGGTCACAGGTGACACCGGGTCTGGCTGTGAGTCAGGTACCCGAGCCAAAGGCGCGGCACGACGAAGGAAGAGCAAGAAGGCCACCTCTGAGGAGGGAGCTCCTTCTCTTCCTGCTGTTCCTACAGCACCCATTGGGATCCATGCTCAGGACGGGCTGGGTCCAGTGGTAAACCCCGTCTCAACTCCTGTGGAAGAAGAGCCAGAAGACTCTCCTGTGGGAGAGGTTCTCAACCCGGAGGATCATCCCGATCTTCAATGCTTGTTAGCTGAAGGGGGACCCTCTAGGGCAGACTTCTGTAAAGGACAGAGAGAGTGTCCCTCTCTCGAGGGTCTGAGGAAACAGGCCCTGTCCCAGGCACAAGGAGAAGTACCTAGGACTTTCTGGATTTATTGGGAGGGTGAGCTCCTTGTTAGTGAGCCCACTAAGCCTGAACCTGGTGCCCTCAAGAGGTTGGTGGTACCCCAGGTTTACCGGCCCTTCCTACTGCAGTTGGCGCATGAGGTGCCCTTGGCTGGTCATCTTGGTACCAAGAAGACTAAGCAGAGGCTCTCTGCCCATTTCTACTGGCCTCGAATGGGAGTAGAAGTGGAGACCCACTGCAGGACCTGCCCAACTTGTCAGTTGTCTGGCAAGACTGGAGGCAGTGTCATTGCCCCACTGCAGCCATTGCCAGTGGTTGGCACACCGTTTGAGAGGGTGGGCATCGACATCGTCGGTCCCCTTGACCCTCCCACGTCAGGTGGACATCGGTTCATCCTGGTTTTGGTAGATCATGCCACCAGGTGCCCTGAGGCTATACCCCTTCGGACTGTTACTGCCAAGGTGGTTGCCCGGGCCCTCCTGGGCATTTTCACCCGTGTTGGATTCCCCAAGGAGGTTGTCTCTGACCGAGGATCCAACTTCATGTCTAGTTACATGAAAACCATGTGGAAAGAGTGCGGGGTAACCTACAAGTCCTCCACTTCTTACCACCCCAGACCAATGGTCTGGTTGAGAGATTTAATAAAACTCTCAAGGGCATGCTAGGTGCTTTGGAAGAGCCCCTAAGGAGGAAATGGGATCTCCTCCTTCCATGCCTGCTGTTTGCTTACAGAGAGGTACCTCAAGAGGGTGTTGGTTTCAGCCCTTTTGAGTTACTCTTTGGACATCCCGTGAGGGGGCCCCTTGCCTTGATCAGAGAAGGTTTGGAAGCCACCCCTCCCGGTCCCGCCAAACAAGTTGGGGACTATGTGTTAGGCCTCAGGCGGAGGATGACACAGATGATGGGTCAAGCAACAGCGAATCTCTAGGCCAGCCAGGAATTGAACAAATACTGGCATGACCTTAAAGCATCGCAAATGGATTGGACTTTGGGACAGGAGGTCCTTGTGATGGAGCCTACCAAGCCTCGGGCATTGGCAGATAAATGGACTGGACCCTTCAGGATAATCTCCAAGATGGGCGAGGTCAACTATCTGGTTGACAGGGGAATCCCAGGGGTAGTCTTACAATCTCTTTCAACACCACACCTTTTCTTATGCCAGGAATGGTACTCACGAATCTTCAGGTTTTATCAGGATGTTTGTAGAGGAGAGAGACATCCCCCCGGGAGTCCAGAGACCGTGAGTAGTACTCTGTGCACCCAGGGGGCCACCCTCTGGGAAACCCTCGTGGGGAAGAAAACCCAGAATCAGACAGGTTCCGATTGTGTAGAATGGTAATCCACAGGATTAATGAAGAAGTAGAATAGTAAGCTTGCTGTTCAATTGAAGACTGGATGCGGAATACGAGTAATCCAATGTAAGTTGCTGAGGAGGAACCCAACAATACCAGGAGAAGTGAACTGACACTCGAGAGACGAGACTCCGGAGGTAGAAGCGGAGAAAGAAACAAAGTGACAGCAGGAGGAGAGGAGCCGAGGGTGAGAGAGGCCGACGGCGGAAGGAGGAAAGGAGCAGAGAGAGGTATGTAAACCGAAGCTGTGAGCACAGAAGTGGCAGATGCCGGAGCGGAGTAAAAGATGCCGAGAGGGGCTAGGAGCAGCTAACACGGCAAGCCGTGTGGAAAAAGAAGCATCGAACGGCCAGAGTTGGCAGACGCCGAGCAGAAGAAAGGCACTGCGGGCAGCTAGCACGGCAAAAGCCGAGCGGGGAAAAGAGCCGCAAGGCCAGGGGCGGCAGAAGCCGAATTGAAGAAAGGGAAATGAAATACGAGTGAAAGGACTGCTGGAGAGCACAGAACCAAGGGTTAGGGAGCAATGCATACACGGGATCGAGTAGCAATGCAGAGTGTGTTAGTGATTCAGAGTATAAGTAGGAGTGATCACGCTGATATCTGAGTGCGAGAACTAGACCTGCACTGTTAGGTAGTGGAAACGTGAACCAACAGGCGCCATCTTGAATTCCACTGGGTGCGCCGAGGATGGTGAATCTTCCAGTGTTTCCAAAGACTTCTAGGGGCTTTCCTAACAGTATGCCCCTCCCGTGTGGTGGAAGGTCCGGGTTTCCACGGTTGAGACCTGGGGAATCGGCGCACCAATGTAGGTGCATGAACTGCAGAAGCTGGTTCCCAAGTCCTGTCAGAAGGTCCATAACCTTTCCAATCTAGGAGATATTGAAGAATTCCCCGATGGTATCTGGAGTCCGCTATGGCCGATACTTCATATTCTTGTCCTTCAGAGGAGTCAATAGGCAATGGTTTGTTTCTATCTTGCCTTTGGAACCTGTCTGAAACATTGGCCTTTAACTGAGAGACGTGGAAGACATTATGTATCCTAGACCAAGAAGGAGGTAACTGAAGGTGATATGCCACCTTCCCTACTGCTTTGGGAACCTTAAATGGACCAAAAAATTTGGGGGACAGTTTAGTAGGTATCAGTCTTTTTGGGAGGTATCGAGAGGACAACCATACCAAATCCCCTTGATGGTAAGTGGGTTCTTGGGATCTTCTCTTGTCAGCTTGTTTTTTAGTCTTTTCTTGTGTTTCCTTGAGAGCTGTACGGGCCAGGGCATGTCCAGACTGAATGTTGGCCACCAATTCTTCTACTGCAGGAGAGTTGGTAATTCTGGGAGGAGTGGTAGGGATTATTACAGGATGATATCCGTAGGTACAGTAGAAGGGAGACATTTTGGTAGCAGAGTGTTGAGAATTGTTGTATGCTATTTCCGCATCGGGAAGGAAGTCGTCCCAGTTGTCTTGGGTAGCCGAGATGAAGCATCTAAGGTATGGTTCTAAAGACTGGTTCAGCCTCTCTGTTTGACCGTTAGATTGTGGATGATATCCAGAGGTCAGATCTCGTTGTATTCCTAAGGATTGGCATAGATTCTTCCAGAATGTCGATATATATTGTGGTCCCCTATCGGAAATTATGTTTTTGGGGAGTCCATGCAATCGGAATATTGTCCGTAAGAAACAGGA
Source organism: Ambystoma mexicanum (assembly GCF_040938575.1). Classification (NCBI taxonomy): domain Eukaryota; kingdom Metazoa; phylum Chordata; class Amphibia; order Caudata; family Ambystomatidae; genus Ambystoma; species Ambystoma mexicanum. The sequence goes on along the minus strand of NC_090929.1, from coordinate 389,970,586 downwards.
GGCCATCTGAGCTGCTGTTGGGAGTTTTTTCATGGGAATAAAGTGTGCCATCTTGGTCATTGAATCCACAGTCACCATTATAGTGGTATTATTATTCGAAGGTGGTAGGTCTACGATAAAATCTGTAGAAATTTTTTCCCAAGGTTGGTCGGGTAGAGCGGGTTGGACCAGTTTTCCTACTGGGAGCCTCCTTGGTGTCTTTTTTTGCAGACAGATTACACACAAAGAAACGTAGTCTTTAACGTCTGCAGATAAGGTGGGCCACCAAAAATGACGGCTGATCAGTTCTTGAGTGTTGGCTATTCCTCTGTGACCTGCTACTTTGTGATCATGGCACATGTGTAATACTTGCTGTCTTAGGTTTTCTGTAGGAACAAACAGACTAGTGCAATAGTAATATAGACCATGTTCTTCCTGAAGCTTGTAGTTCTGGATATCACTATCCTTTATGTTTTTCATTTGACTGCGGACATCTTGGAGAAATGACGAGACTACAAAAACAAAAGGAGTTTGCGGAAATATCTTCTCCTTTACTGTACCGTCTTCTGTTTGTAGACTGCGAGACAAGGCATCAGCCATTTGGTTACAGGTGCCTGGAATGTGGGTGATCTGAAAGTCAAAAGAAGAGAAGAAATAGGCCCATCGGGCTTGACGTCTGTTTTGGCACTCGAAATTCTGAAGGACTTTAAGGTTCCTGCGGTCGGTTCTGGTAGTCTTGCTCCTACCAGAAGATGTCTCCATTCTTGGCATGCCTTCTTAATGGCGAGCAATTCCTTTTCCAGAACCGTGTAGTTTTGTTCCGAGGAAGTCAAGGTTTTCGACATATAGGCAATGGGATGCTCTTTGCCGCTAAGAGAAGTCTGTTTCAAGACCGCTCCTATAGCCGAATGAGAAGCATCAGTCTCTAGAAGGAATGGTTTGGTTTGGTCCGGCAATCTAAGGATGGGAGCGGATGAAAAGGCAGACTTAAGTTTGTCGAAGGCTTGTTGTGTCTCCGTAGACCACACGTATTTCCTTCCTTTCTGTAGAAGTGTAGTCAACGGCTTGATGACTTTGGAGAAGTTGGGCATAAATTTCCTGTAGAAATTCGCGAAGCCAACAAACCTTTGGATTTCTTTGACTCCTTGGGGAGCCTTCCAATGCAAAATGGCTTGTACCTTGTGGGGGTCCATGGAAGCCCCTTCTTTGGAAAGAATAAAGCCCAAATAAGGAATCTTTTCTTGATGAGACGAGCATTTCTCTAATTTGGCGAAAAGGTGATTGTCTTGTAGGCGATGTAGCACCTCTGAAACATGAGAAATGTGCTCCTGTAGATTGGTAGAAAAGATCAATATATCGTCAAGATATACGATCAGTGAATGAAGTAATAAATCCGAAAACAAGTGGTCAACAAATCTTTGGAAAACTGATGGAGCATTGGCCAGGCCGAAAGGCATAACGTGATATTCGTAATGCCCAAAAGGGGTGCAGAATGCCGTCTTCCATTCGTCTCCGCTTTTGATCTGAATTAAATGATAAGCTCCTCTCAGGTCCAGTTTGGTGAAAATGGAGGCACCCCTTACCGCTTCTAAAATATCTTGAATCAAAGGCAAGGGATATCGATCCTTGTAGGTGACCCTATTTAACCCCCTATAATCGGTGCACGGTCTCAGCTCCTTGCAGTCTTTTTTCGGTATGAAAAACAAGGACGCTCCAGCGGGACTTTTTGATTCAGTGATAAGTCCGTTGCGTATGTTTGTCTGAAGATATTTCTTCAGGGCTTCCTTTTCGGGATTAGAAAGGGTGTACATCCTTCCAAATGGGATCTGAGCATCTGGCAGGAGATCTATACTGCAATCTTCTCTCCGGTGCGGAGGCAGTTCCTTGAATTCCTCGTTAGAGAATACTTTACGGTACTTGTGGTAACATTCCGGTAACAATTTCAGATTTAGCACCACTGCATTAGAGTTCTGAGAAATTACAGGTGCATTGGAGGTGTGTATACCTGTTGCACCGTTATGTTGACATGTGGAGATACAGTATTCTGATCCCAGAAACATTGTTCCAGCTTTCCAATTGATATAGGGATTGTGTTTAGCCAACCAAGGTATTCCCAGGATTACCGGGTAGTGAGCTGCCTTAATGAGATCAAAGATCACCTCCTCTTCATGGGAAGATATCCTCATTGTGAGGACGGAAGTATTGGCTCGTATGGGTCCAGAGGATAAGGATTCTCCATCTACTCCCTCGACTGGGACAGGTAATTCTTTAGCCATATGGGGTATCTTGTTCTTGTAAACCCAATCGGTATCCATAAAAAGACCCGCTGCCCCGCAATCTACAAGAGCTGGAACGTTTTCGAGGGAAAAGTCATTGAATCGGAGTGTTACCGGTAAAACCACCATTTGAGTTGAATTAGCCACTCCGTTGAGGGAACTCGGAGTTCCATGCCCGTTCATGGTTCCCTTTATGAACGGGTGAAGGCGTTTCCCGAACGGCGGGGAGGGACTAGATTACAGTCCTTCAAAACATGCTTGTCCGAACCACAGTACATACAGAGACCCAGAGAGCGTCTTCTGTTTCTCTCTTCTGAGGTAAGAGGACCTCGGGTGATTCCTATTTGTATAGGTTCTTCCTCATGGGTTCGTGAGGTCTTGGCAAATTCGCTTCTTACAGCTGGAGGAGGTCCTTTGGCTTTTCCCTTCGTCCTTTCTAAGTTCCTTTCTTGGATTCGATAATCCATCTGTAGAACGAGTGTAATCATCTCTGCGAGGTTATGCGGCGAGGTACCCGAGACAGTTCGTCCTTCAAGTCTTCGTTTACATTTCTCCTAAAAATAGTAATGAGGGCGTCATCTGCCCAGGCCGTTTCATGTGCCAGTTGCTTGAACTGTGTGATGTACGCCAGAATTTCCATTGTTCCTTGTTTCAGGTCTAAGAGGTTTTCTTGTGCAGAGACCACTAATTCTCTGCGTCCAAACATGGCCTGTAGGCTATTGGAGAACCCGGCTAGAGAGTCTAAGAGTTGATTATTAGTGGTCACCAGGGGTGTGGCCCAAGCCAGAGCACTCCCTGATAGGTTGGATATCATGAAGCTGACCTTGGATCGGTCCTTAGGAAAAAAGGCCGGTTTCAATGTAAATTGTACCGTACAAGAGTCGATGAATTCTTTTAGCTTCTTGGGATTGCCGTCATATTTCCCCATAGGGAGGGGTCCTGGAGGCAGTTCAATTCTTGAGTGTACTACTTGGCGAAGCATGGTGTTTTCATTGCGCAGGGTTTGCATTTCGGTATTGAGATTTTGTACAGCTGCTACGAGTTGCTGTATCTGTTGCTCCATGGTTTCTTTTTGGGGCGTTGCTATCTCTTACAATCTCTTTCAACACCACACCTTTTCTTATGCCAGGAATGGTACTCAAGAATCTTCGGGTTTTATCAGGATGTTTGTAGAGGAGAGAGACGTCCCCCCGGGAGTCCAGAGACCGTGAGTAGTACTCTGTGCACCCAGGGGGCCACCCCCTGGGAAACCCTTGAGGGGAAGAAAACCCAGAATCAGACAGGTTCTGATTGTGTAGAATGGTAGTCCACAGGATCAATGAAGAAGTAGAATAGTAAGCTTGCTGTTCAATTGAAGACTGGATGCGGAATACGAGTAATCCAAGGTAAGTTGCTGAGGAGGAACCCAACAATACCAGGAGAAGTGAACTGACACTCGAGAGACGAGACTCCGGAGGTAGAAGCGGAGAAAGAAACAAAGTGACAGCAGGAGGAGAGGAGCCGAGGGTGTGAGAGGCCGACGGCGGAAGGAGGCAAGGAGCAGAGAGAGGTATGTAAAACAGAAGCTGTGAGCACAGAAGTGGCAGATGCCGGAGCGGAGTAAAAGATGCCGAGAGGGGCTAGGAGCAGCTGACACGGCAAGCCGTGTGGAAAAAGAAGCAGCGAACGGCCAGAGTTGGCAGACGCCGAGTGGAGTAAAAGCACTGCGGGCAGCTAGCACGGCAAAAGCCGAGCGGGGAAAAGAGCCGCAAGGCCAGGGGCGGCAGAAGCCGAATTGAAGAAAGGGAAATGAAATACGAGTGAAAGGACTGCTGGAGAGCACAGAACCAAGGGTTAGGGAGCAATGCATACACGGGATCGAGTAGCAACGCAGAGTGTGTTAGTGATTCAGAGTATAAGTAGGAGTGATCACGCTGATATCTGAGTGCGAGAACTAGACCTGCACTGTTAGGTAGTGGAAACGTGATCCAACAGGCGCCATCTTGAATTCCACTGGGTGCGCCGAGGATGGTGAATCTTCCAGTGTTTCCAAAGACTTCTAGGGGTTTTCCTAACAGGTAGCCCCTCAGGTATTCCATGTCAATAGGCTCAAGCCTTTCCACAGGCGAGCAGAAGTCTCATGTCTCTTGCTAGCTTCAGAGCAAGAAGAGGATGAGAGTGAGCCCCTTCCTGATTTGCTGCATATCAACCCTCAGGATGGCTCAGTGGAGGGAGTGCAGCTCTCTCCCGATTTGACAACCGAGCAGCAGAGGGCCTGCAGGACTTTGCTCCAGCAGTATGCCTCTCTGTTTTCGCTGACGCCAGGCCTTACACCGTGGTGTAAGCACGAGATTGACACTGGTGACAGCGTGCTTGTCAAAAGCAGGAGCTACCGAATGTCATATATGGTTAAGAACCACATCCAGGCTGAGGTCACCAAGATGTTGGATCTGGGTGTTATTGAATCCTCAACCAGTCCTGTGGTCCTTGTCCCCAAGGCAAGTTCCCAGGCAGGTACCAAGGATTGGAAGTTCTGTGTGGACTACCGAGGAGTCAATGTGTCACCAAAACTGACGTGCACCCATTGCCCAGGGCTGATGAGCTCGTGGACACCATAGGTGCTGCCAAATTTGTGAGCACCTTTGACCTCACCTCAGGCTATTGGCAAATAGCTCTGACGGACCATGCCAAGGAAAAGACGGCGTTCTCAACACCAGAGGGACTCTACCAGTTTAGGGTCATGCCTTTTGGGTTGAAGAATGCCCCTGCCACCTTCCAGAGATTGGTCAATCATGCTCTCAGTGGGCTGGAAGCCTTTTGAGTGGCTTATTTAGACGACATTGCTGTCTACAGTTCCACTTGGGGAAAGCACTTGACACATCTGGGTAGAGTGTTGCAGAACTTAAAGAGGGCTAACCTCACTATCAAGGTCACCAAGTGCCAGATAGCTCAGGGGAAAGTCACGTATCTTGGTCATGAGGTAGGAGGGGGTCAAATCCAACCTCTCCCCAGTAAGGTACAAGATGTACAGGACTGGGAGACTCCCACTTTTCAAACCCAGGTGAGAGCTTTTTTGGGCCTCACCGGGTATTATCGCAATTTCATGGCGGACTATGGAACCATAGCTGCACCACTGACAGCTCTGACTTCACCCAAGCAGCCTAGGAAGGTCAATTGGACTGAAGACTGTCAGAGGGCCTTGGATGGCTTGAAAGAAAGTCTGTGTCGGGCACCCGTGGTGTGTGCGCCTGACTACAGCCGACCCTTTATCGTCCAGACGGATGCCTGCGACACCGGAATTGGAACTGTCTTGTCCCAATTAGATGACAAATGGAGAGAACATCCTATCATATTCATCAGTAGACAACTCAAGGGTAGAGAACGCAGGTGGGCTACTGTTGAAAAGGAATGTTTTAGTATAGTTTGGAGCCTTAGGCGTTTTAGGCCCTACCTTACGGGGTCTACCTTCAAGGTCCAAACAGATCATAAGCCCCTGAAGTGGCTTATGCAGATGAAGGGTGAAAACCCGAAACTGCTCAGGTGGTCCATTAGCCTGCAAGGGCTAGACTTCACCATAGAGCACAGACCAGGGAAGAGTCATGATAATGCAGATGGCCTTCCCAGAAGGTATGTTGACCGTCTGGATGAGGGTGTCTATCCCGTGGGAGGTTAGGCACCCTCCACCTCAGTCTGGGGGGGGCGACTGTGATGCTGGAAATGCATCGGAGGGACAGGGCCTCCGTATCCTTGTCCTTTACTGCTTTTTATCGTGTTTTCAGTCGTGTTTTCCGCGCAGGAGTTCATGGGGGACTCCTGGCGGTGCAGCTCTCTTTCTTTTGGTTTGGTGAACGGACCCGTGGGATACACATATGGCACCCATGGTGGGGGTACAACCCTGTGCCCCTAGTGTATGTTTTTGGGCACCTCTGGGTGGCCCACAGTGCAGGGTATGGGCTGGTGGCAGCTCCATGCTGAATTTGACAGGTGCGCGGGGTATCCTCCATTTTGGGATACCCTGGCCCTGCCATTGAAATCAGTTGATTCCTGATGGAAAACAAGATGGCCCCGGTGGCCTCTTGCTTTCTATTACCCATTACCTTGTTTTCCCAAAGTCCTGGGAAGCCCTGACTCTGTCCCTTCCCCCTGACTGGCTATTGGGTGGAAGTGCCATATATAGTGTTGTTGTGAAGGCCGGCCAGACTAGCTGGAGCCTTCCCGGTGATGTATGTTGTGGGTACCTCCTGTGGGTGGGACCTGGGTGAATAGAGTGTGTGACAAATATGAATTCTGTGTTGTGGGTGTCTAGTATCTGGTGTTTGACACAATGACTGAGACAACCCTGCCCGAAACCGGTATGAATGCAGCTTGGAGTGTTGAATGGCTCGGTATTTGTCCCAATACACATAACTTGTTGTGAGTGTCTGGAGAGAAGTGAATGGCCTGAATACCTCGTGTGCCTGATTGGCTGCCTGCCTGCATGAATGCCCGTAGTCGTGATTGGATGCTTGAGTGTGACCCAGCGCAATGAATGGGAGATCAACAGTATATCTGGGGACCTCTCACTGCTAGGAATCGTGTTCAGAAGCTGAAGTCCACTACGACGAGTAACTGGAGTAACTGACGCTTGACCTTGAAACCCCCCGCTGGATGAGAAGGAGTGATGTGGCTCTCCCTCGCAATCTGAAGGCTGCTGTGTTCTCAAGGACTGACCCAGAGAGGACCTGGTAAGGCGCCCTCTTCCCGAGCTACAAGGGACCATCGTGCACAGCTGATCTTTGCCAACGCTCCCTGGTAGTCAGACCTTCGACAGGCTGCCGACCCAATACGGGGACTGCTGCGGAACTCCAAGGAGAAGCGCCCGGACTGTTGTCCGCCACTGTGGACGACCGCCGTCGCCGACCGGAGCCGCCGTGCTCCCGTTTGCCTAAGAACTTCCATTGACCATCGGACGCTCTCGTCTGCATCGTCACCCGCTTGTCTCCCGCTGGAGAAGGCCCGACCGTCGGCACGCCGAGGAGCATCCACCGGTGGGTTTCCCGCCACCTAAAGACCACAGAGACGCCAACAACTCGACGCCCTTGCTGGGCCACAGTTCTTCATCATCTCTTTTCGGTCCAGAACTATCGTCACCGAGGTGCCCCGCACGCCTCTTCCTTGCAGGACGCCAACGCTCTGTCGTCGACGAGCACCACTAGGAACGAAGCTGCCACTTCACTGCCGTAGTTCCACCTGTTCACCATCGGACTTTCGACGACCGATGACTCCCGCCTTAAAGGGAGGGCACTCAAGAAGGGCTGTCGATTCCCCGACACCGAATGCCAAGTTCCCCGACACCTTTCGACGATCCGTGGCTCCCGCCTGAAAGGGAGGCACTCCAGAAGGATTGGTCAACGCATCATCGGAGAACTCTACTCCACCAGGTACATTGGGGGGGGTAAAAACCTTAATAGGAAGAAGTGAGACTAGTGAACATATGGACTGGGCTTGTGCGATATATCTTATTTTACAGGTTGCCCAGGTGGGGGGATCTCCACACAGAACTGTGTCTAGGGTACGGGGCCAGTATTCTGCCTACTGTTTCAACCATCTTGCGTCCCTTCCTATCTCTATTGCTGGTTTCCTCGTTATTAATCTGTGTGACATTTTAACCGTACAGTTGATGCACTTTAATGAGATTTGATAACATTAGTGGTACCACTTTAGAATTGTATATATTTATCATTATTGACTTTCGAGTATAAAGTGCGTTATTGTGATCGTGTACATACCTTTGAATATTAATTATATAAAGACTGTGTTTTCAGTAATACAGTGTGTGGACATTCCTTTGTGGGGGTTCGGGGGCTACACTGTACTTAAGAACCAGCCCGCATCACCTCCTGAGAAGCTAGGCCTTGATTGCTCGTCCATTGCTACCACAATAGAGAATCTTGGCTGGGGTCCTCTGTGCCTCTCCTCTACCATATAGAGAGCAGAAGTACAGACACCCCCTACCAGTCTTTACAAGGGGGACAAGGACAGCAGGAACAAAGATGACCAGAACAACACAGGGAACAACCACATAATGTCCAGCAGCACCCACAATGCCGCGAACATATACCAAACACACAGAACAATGCTTTTGCCACAACAGCAAACGGCGCACCTGTACCGTATGGGTGAGTGGCCGCGGCATTGGGAAATGTCTTTAGCCAGGGGGAAACACGAGACATCCAGCACAGGACAGCCCACAGAGAGCACTTACGTGTCCAGTACTATCGACGACCTACAATGCAGCAGAGGAACCACCGATAGGGGCGGAGATAGGGAACAAACAATTCATTTTTATGGTGGATTCGGGAGCTGAGAAGTCATGTTTGCGTGAAGGCCGGTTTCCGCTATCTAATCGTAAATTGGAGACGCAGGAGTTCTCTGGGGCGGTGGTCGAAGTTCCTTACACAGAAGAATTAGATGTCACAGTGGGGGTAAAACAGTAAGGGCACCCTTATTGTACTATGAACAGTCACTGATTAACTTACTAGGGAGGGACCTCCTCAGTAAGCTTAACATGACCATATCCTTCACAGAGAGAGGAATAGTCTGCTCAACACCAGGGATCTGCCCTATGCACGTAATGCTGGTGGTGCACGTGCGAGCGACAGTGCCAGAAGTGCGCGGCATACCAGTAGACCCTGATATGTTCATTCAAGGGCTAAAAACATTGGCACGGGTGGTCCCAGAATTCAAGAACTTAGAGTGGAGGGTCCCAAAACATGCCCGGAGACAGTGCCCTGGACAGTAATGTCCTTGGACTTACATGCAGTTCAGATCTCAGCCAAAAGAATAGCAGTAATTGGAATGGACATACATGGCTGCGAGTGGCGCACAGCATTATGCATCAATGCCAACATTGCACTGCGAGACTTATCAGATGAAGACCTCTTCACAGACTCAGAGAGTGATGGGGAAATTATAATGGAAATAGCTAGGCCCTGTAATATCATGATACAGAAAAGACAAGTGCCAGTACAGCTAATGGCTGTGGTAGGAGCCCCACCTTCTTTCTTTGATGAAGACATGCAATCGGTACCGAGTGGCCTATGGACCATCGGCCCCCATGATGTGGGATTATTGCATGGGGTCACACCAGTTAAAATAAAACTCAAACCAGGAGCCATACTGCCCAGGGTGAAACAGTACCCCTTGTCCTGAGAAGCGGAAGAAGGGATAAAAGAAACCATCAGCACATTATTAGCTCAAGGAATAATAGTGCCCTCAAATTCACCCTGTAATACATGTATCTACCCCATTAAAAAAGCAAAAGGAGGAGCGTGGAGGATGATCCAAGACCTATGCCCACTCAATGATGTCATCTGAAAAGAGTTCCCTTTGGTCCCTAACCCTGCATCCATCTTGTGCAGCATCCCAAAAGATGCATCTCACTTCACGGTGGTGGATTTGAAGATTGCATTCTTCTCAATACCACTTGCAGAAGAGTGCAGGTACTTAACAGCATTTACGTTGGGAGGAAAATGATACGAGCACTGCAGACTACCCCAGGGTTACTGCGAAAGACCCAGCATATTTAACAGAATTTTGCAAAAGGATCTAGGGACTATGACGGCAGACAGTGCAATTATCCAATATGTGGATGATCTGCTGATCTTCGGAAAGAATGAGGAGGAGTGTAGAAAAGATTCTATCACCCTCCTAACATTGTTGGCCCACAAGGGTTACAAAGTAGATAAAGGGAAGCTGCAATACTGGCAACGAGAAGTGTTATACCTGGGACAGCTAATTTCAAAAGATGGCAAGAAGATAATACCTGACAGGGTAGCAGCCATTACAGCAGTAGGAACACCAAAAACAGTGAAAGAAATGCAAAAATGTCTTGGCATGTGTAACTACTGCCGAGCATGGATACTAGATTACGCGGCATACACAAAACCCTTATTGCAGGCACTCAAAGAAGCTTAAAGAGAAAACACAGAAATACAATGGTCAGCAGAACTAGATGATGCTTTCACAACACTAAAAGAGTTCATTTCAAGCGCTCCAGTACTCGCGAACCCAGATTATGAACACGAGTTCTATCTGTTTTCACATTGTAAGGGGTCGTTCATGACAGCAGTACTGACACAAAAAACATCACTGGTACACAAGCCTGTGGCATATTACAGTGGCACACTGGATGCAGTAATGCAAGGACAGCTTGCTTGCAAACAATCTCTCGCAGCCGTCGCATTTGCAATTGAAAAAAGTGCAACAATAGTGATGGGGTGTCCCGTGACATTGTTCATGGAACACTCACTGTTCGCAATCCTGGAACGATCAAAAAGCACACTCACAACACAAAGAGCCACTGCGTGTGAAATCATTCTGTCCAGTGCAAACATACATGTAGTAAGATGCAAAACGGTGAACTCAGCAAGATTCATTACAGAGCCATGCACGTTAGAGGACATGCAAGCACACGATTGGGAGAGGAGGGAGAAACCACCATGGTGAGTGAAATTGCACTGAACGAAGGAGTGGTATTCTTCATAGATGGATCAGCATCAATAAATTCAGAAACAGGAGAAAAACACGTAGGGATAGCTGTTGTAAGGTTAGAAGAAGGTGAGTACGAAGTACTAATACAACAACGCCTACCTACCCATTTCTCAGCACAAGCAGCAGAGTTAATAGCACTCATTGAAACATTGCATGCAGCAAAAGGGTGTGCAGTGACAATATACACAGCCTATATGACTACCACCGTGCAAGGGGGACTAGCAAGATGGGGCCGGAGGGGGTTCCGCAGAGCAGATGGTTCACCCGTACAGCACGCAGAGCTCCTAAAAGAACTGATAGAGGCATTAAAATACCCCACCATGGTAGCCGTAGTAAAGTGCCAGGCCCATACAACCAACACAGATGTGATCTCTTTGGGAAATGCGGCAGCGGACACTGCTGCCAAGGAAGCTTCTTACTTGATAAAGGAGAGAACAGGTGAGAACTTGATACAAAAACACATAGAAGAGGATCTCCCAGATGGCTATAACACCATGCCCGTGTCACAAATATTAGAGTTGCAAGATGGGGCAACAATAGAGGAAAAGGAACTGTGGGAAAAGCGAGGATGTAGCCAGTCAGCAACAGACCTCCTATGGTGGCAAAACAACACAAGTAAAGTAGTTATGCCAATCAAATTATTAGAAATAGCTTTCCAACAACTGCATTTACCAGCACATAATGCGAAACAGCACATCACAGCAGAGATTCAGGAGAACTGGTTTGTCCCAGGTCTACAGGAACAACTTTCAAGAATGCGATGGAATGTACAACATGACAAATATGTAATTCAGGAATGACACTGAGAACGTTACGAGGGACAATCCCAAAACCTACAGGCCCCTTCAGAGAGCTGCATATTGACTATGCAGACATGGGAGAAAGATGTAATGGGGCACGTTACATGATAGTAGTGGTTTGTCAATTTTCAAGGTGGGTTGAAGCAGGACCCTGTGCACATCCGGATGCCAAATGTGCTGCAAAGTTCCTGGTGAGGGAGGTGTTCCCGCGCTGGGGAATCTGCAACGTAATTCGCTCGGATAGTAGCACACACTTTGTCAATGATCTTTTCAAGGAAGTAACAGCGTTGCTAGGAATCAAGCATAAGTTATGCTCAATTTATCATCCGCAAAGTAATGGCGTGGTTGAGAAAATAAACAGCCTCCTAAAGGGGAGGTTGTCAAAATTATGCTTCTCACTTAAAAGGAATTGGGTGCACTGTCTGCCCTTGGCCTTGTTCGAGCTGAGAAATCAACCTAGCAAGGACCACCATCTGTCACCGCACGAAATAGTGACAGGAAGATGCATGCACACAGCATACCCCCCGCTCCGCAGACATTAAGATGCCCATAGAAGTGCCACTGTACTAGGCGAAGAGTTTAATGAGGATCTAACAGAAATCACCAAAGCAGCTCGTATGATAGCAAGACAGCTTGCACCACCATTCACATGCGAGGAGGGAAATGAAGCAGTGACACCCACAGACGAAAATCCCACAGGGCAACTAATGCCAGGGGAAATGGTGTATGTCAGGAGTTTTGTACATAGGTGGAATGCCCCAAGATTTCATGGCCCGTATGAGGTAGTGTATTGCTCACCAGCGGCGGTTAAGGTTAAGGGCCTGAGATATTGGATACATTAAACAGATGTACGAAAAGCCTATGATAGTGTCACAAAAGGACAGGACAGAGGGGTGCCAAGCACAGAACAAGTGTCACAATGAGATAAGGAAGAGATATACAGCTACGTGATATGGTTAACCAGGTGATGTACAAAATGAAAAAGTGACTGAATACGATAATTATGGATGATGAAAAATGTATATAATTTTGAAAGTTGTAAATAGTTAAAGCTCTCTCTCTCTCTCTCTCTCTCTCTCTCTCTCTCTCTCTTTCTCTCTCTCTCTCTCTCTTTCCCTTGATGAACATGACATATATAACTGGTTGAGGATGCTTAATGCACTTTTTGTTTTGGTATATAGGCGAAACCATGGCAACGAATGGGCAGCCCACAACGAATAATGTTAGGGCAGTTAGAAATGGCAACAAGCACTTTCATTTGTGCAGATATTCGTATGAGTGTGGTTTGTTTGTGTGTGCTGTTATATTTTTTACAATGTTGTCTGGAATATTTCTCTACTGGGCAATTACATTCATCAGGGGGGAGGGAATGGAACTAACACGAGAAATGGGACAAAGATGGTTAAAGAAGGGGCCTGTTTAATCTCGGATAGCTTTCAGTTTATATGGGGTAATGACACTCACCCTGACCACGCACAACACCCAAGTAACACTAGCAATAGCGTGGCCCCATGTCCGACTTCCCAGTATAATGCTTCTGAATACAGCATTTATGGCTTAAATTATCGTAACCCTTCTGCTATATCATGGTTATATGACACCACTGCCACCCTGCCCACACCAACGGTCAACCAGACCACAGAACTTGGATCCCCCACAAATAAGAAGGAAGAAAATGCAGAGATGGCCGGAAGATTTATGGCCCTATATGATGAGTGGGAAAAGGGGCGGGGGGGGTAAAAAGGGCACAGTACTACAAGCAACAAGAGATGTGAAAAGCTACCTCAGAAGCAGCAGAAAGAGAAGGGAGGTAGGGAGGAGAAAATATGACGAGTTCTCTGGCCTGGAGCTAGATACAACTAATGAGAGTTTTTATGTATGATCCGTGATTCCCCACACCTCAGGCACACCTAAGGTACTACTGCCTCAAGAATTGCCTCTTGCAGATTCCCAGTGTCTCCTTCATCTCACCCTATGTAGAATTAAGAACATCTTCCAGGCACACACATTGTCCTTTGAAATGCTGCAAAACGAGAAAACCTGCTACTCAAGAGCTAAAGGAGTGATATGTTTGAAAGAACCTTTTTTCGTAATTAAAGGGACATTGTTTTCAGAAAACAAGTGGAAAGATGAAGTAATAACTTGCAAAGCGGAGGCACTATGAGGATTGCCGGAAGAGAAGCTACAATGGATCGAGAAAACCTGTCCACCAGTGTGGACGGAACATATCACAAAACTGACCTGGGTAACCACCATAGAAAAACCATTCAAATTACAAAGAGAAATATCATACGAACTATGCTTCCACAGTGAGGTGAAAAACAACATGGGCACCAATGAGAACTGTAATCAAACGCTCATTATCCCCGACATGAAAAAAGGAACAGCAGCACTGATGGACACTTACTGGGTCTGTGGTAAACAGGCATACTTGCACCTACCACAATCTTGGAAGGGCACGTATTCTCTGGCGACATTGCACTCGGCCCTGATGGTGATTCCCGAGATTCACATTGAAGGAGGAAAAGGATTGCAAGCCGTCCATCGCCCAGAAAATCCACAACCAACAGAAGAACCACCACTGTATGCCCTGACAACGAACAATGTGCAAGGTGTGATATCACGAAAACGGAGATTGTCCAACTACATGTCCAAAGCCTCCTCAGAACTGCTGGCACAGATTCCTGACAAATACCAGCTGTTCAACTCTGCTGAAACATTCTTTGCCTCCCTCGTCCTGAGTATCCACGCGCGAGCCAACGCAAAATGGCTCCAAATCACGTGATCCAACTGGCCAACGACACTGAAGAAGGGTTCAACGTGATCAAGGTGGAGCTAAGGGCCCTAAGGCTAATGACAATGCAGAACAGGTCCTAGACCTGTTAACGGCGATGGATGGAGGTGTTTGCCGAAAAATCGGGGGCGCATGCTGCACATTCGTGCCCTCGGAAGACGCGGATAACGGAACACTGTCACACGTTATTGCGGCAGTGCACAATTTGGGGGAGCGGATGAAGAAACAAGGTGGAGTGGACCCGAGCTCTTGACAACATTTTTTCCTGGGTAGGACTAACTAACAAAATGCTGGTACCCATCATCTTATTTTTACTGCTGATTTTTCGTGTGTGCCAGCTACGTCTTCGGCGCTGCGCAAACGCAGTCCCTAACGGTGCAATGATGATGGTGACAATGGGCAATGCTAGGGGAACAGCACAGATCATGCAGGAGGCACAAGTACAAACAGGTGAGGACCCTGAGCCCAAGTATAGGATGGTGCCATTATATTATGACGGGGACATAGTGGACAGATTATACCATACAACAATAAAGGAGCCCCTGGAACTAGAATGGTAAAAAGAGGTATGGGTAGATCTGGAGGGAGATGGGGGATGTATATATATGACCTGCACACCAGACAAGTATGCTAGGAGGGGGGAAAGTCTCTGAGGTGTGTGTAGAGCCTGGATGCCGATAAAAGGGACACCGGCATGGGATGAAGCAGTTGCAAACGAAAAGGAACGCCAGAGGTTGGGCGAGCTGCAGTATTCGTTACTTAAGTAACGAAAGGGGGGAAATGTATGGAAGGACAGGTCTGTACGACCCCCCTCCCCTACATTGCCCACCTACGTGAGGCTCATGACTCGACGGCAGACCCCCATGCACCTGGGCCCGGAAGGCAGGGCGGCTGTGGATCGACACGTGAGGCTGCACGGCCAGTACCCTGGCATAACCTAGACACCATTTTGTAATAAACAGGAGTCCATTTTAAGCATGCTGAACCCAGGCCCATGCATAATAGCTGGTGTACGGAGCTGCAGCTCGGCCCCCACTTGACCGCACGTGGAGAGGCCTGCGCTTCCCCCCAACGTCCACCCCATGATGGCAGATCCGATGAAAGCCCATTCTCATGAGCAACTAGACACGAACAAGTAATACAATAAACACTTATCATTTACCTTCCGCAGTACATCATTGCCCTAGAAGTGACCGGACTTGTAGCTGGAGTTCCCCGGATGAAGTGTTGACCATACATACCAAACCCTCGAGTTTCTCAGCCTAATCCTTGTTGCTAAAGAATGTGCAGTAATGTATGGTAAATATGCAGTGCAGGCTACTCATATTAAAGCAAAGTGAACTTGTATACCTTCAAGATGCCCCCCATGTTCCAAGGCCCAGTGTACAACTACTCGATACATTCAATCTGTGCCAACCAATGTTTTGCTGCTATTTTAAAAAAGGATAATTGAAAAAGCAATATATAAAGTGCTTGTGTCTGATGTAACGAAAGATGACGTATTACATATAAGCCACATAGGGTCTCAAAGTAGATTGTAGTATGAGTGAAATGCCACATTAATATGCAGCTCTTATGCTCCTGAAGGTATGACTCAATCATGTTTTGTTCGTCCG
Source organism: Ambystoma mexicanum (assembly GCF_040938575.1). NCBI lineage: Eukaryota > Metazoa > Chordata > Amphibia > Caudata > Ambystomatidae > Ambystoma > Ambystoma mexicanum. The sequence continues at coordinate 389,954,610 of NC_090929.1, read as the reverse complement.
TCTCGCCCATGAATGACACGCATTAAGATTGACCAATGTTATGAACTACATGTGATATAGCTGTTGTTATGGACTTAGTAATGTAGACAATGTAAACGACACATATGTGCACTGTCCCTAACGCTCCCAGCTTCAGCATTCGTCCCCACCGATCTGATAATGTGCAGCCCCGTGAACGGGGAGCTGCTTAGAGTTACAAGGCCATCTCCCCCTCCTCCCCACAAGGCCCGCAGGGGCTCGCTGGCGAGCAAGCAGTACAGCCTCACCTCCCCACAGTCCTACTGGACCCGCATTAAGTATTTACCTCCTCCATGGCAGAGACTGCCATGGCCAGGCCAAATGAATTATGAGCTATCTGGTCCTAAATCCCACCGCCTTTGAGGTGCCAGTAAGGTGCCCCCACTGACCCAATGGCATCCCAGTTCACCCCAAACCCAACAGACCACAAAGGCAGTTAGAGTCATCCTTTACTGCATCAAACAGAGTAAAGTGATGAAGACAGCCTGACCCACGCCCCCTGATAAGACACCTGGTCCCACGAGACTGGAACCCATGCTATTGACAAGTTTATGATGATGTATAGAAACAGTCTCGTTTTGCATATTGTTTTCCTTGTGTCCCCACCTAGGTATTAGGTTAACGTGTTAAAAGTTTTAAATAACAACTTGGTATAGATGAGTGTGATGGATGGGTATGAAAGGCCACAAGGGCAAGTTTCTAGAACCATCGTGGTGAATCTCCAATGACAGCCAACACTCGAGAGCTCCACCCCGAAGAGCCCAGCTGACCCAAGCACATCGTGATGCCACCACGTGGTCCTCCGCCAATCATGGAGCACCGAACATATAACTAGACATCACCATCCAATCCCCAAGACTCTGTGGCCCCTATAGCTTACCTCATGCATGACGTGTATTTGTAATATAACTGACTGTCTTTGCTATTGTCAGACAGAGCGCTCTCGGAGTTTGCAGAGTCCTTTGCATGCCCTATTTGATTTAGATAAAAACCTTTTAACTTCATCCGCACTTGGTCGTGGTCTCATTCCCTCCTGGGGTGTGTCCTTCATTGCCTCTCATAGAGGGGGGCATTCTGCTCCATTGGGGACGCTTACTTTCACAAATCACACAGCACTCTGCACCCAGCACATGCATATGCTGAATATAACATTACAGCACTGGTGCAAATATCGCATAACATCATGTAATAACCCAACCTGACAAATATTCGAATCCTTAAGTTAAGAAGAAATGGTTGTAGCTTCAGTTTCCCCATTTTCAATGGAAGATTAGAAATACCAGAATGCAAATCACTCTGCATTTCAAAACCAATGCATATTTCACCACAGCAGCAACTTTACCAAGTGGTACTACTGCCTGAAAGAAATACGAATGTTGAACATGTATTTCAGTTTACTTTCCAGCCCTAGCATCCCACCTCAGTAGACTCACAGTGTCTAACCCTGAAGGGCATCTCCTCCTGAAGGACTCTGCTTTCATACCCAGCATCTCTTTGCGAAGGACTCTGGTTCCTTACCTAGCACCTCTTCTCCATAGTTTCCCAAGCTACTTGCCAAGTATCTCTTCGCAGTGTACCCCAGCGTCTATTTTCCGCAGGCCCTCAGGATTCGAAATCGTTCTTTTGGGAATTGTACAAAAATGTCGACCTGGGAATTGCGATGACCGAAAATGCTGACTTATTTTTTTAACCCCCCCTTACACCACATATATATGTGGGGGGGGTTAGAGTATAATATTAATATGGGAGGTTGCGCGGGGGTCTCCCCCCGCATGTATATGTGGTGTAAAGAGTTCATAAAAATCAACATTTTCGGCCGTAGCAATAATCACATAGATCCGTTCTTTTGTACAGAATGTCAGGTTCCACTAAGCCTCTTTGCACCATGAAGCCAGATAGCTTTCATTAACAGGTTAGAAATGGGAGGGCACAATGAGGAAAATATTGGCAGTGTTATAAAATGTATATGTGCAGCCAATGATGCTCTTGGGCATTTATATTTCGTGAATTGACGTCTCTTTGATAGATACTGTTTCACCTTATTGCTAATAACGCCTCAGTAATTGTGCCAAAAATGGGCAGAAAGTCGGCAGATTAACTTTTCTGCCCATATCATAGTTTGGGCAGAGCGGGAATGCGGCAGTAATAGCATTAGTACCACAATTTACTGCTCCACCAACTTGTGATGAGGCCCAATTTCTTGTCAGCTTGAAAGAGTAGTACTCAGTTAAAGTCTCCACCCACCACCAGGCCCCCCTCTGTAAACAGAACTATAATGGATGGCTCTCCCTAACGAAGTGCTCTTGGCCTTCATTAGGAGCATAACTCACAACTAATGTAAACAATTGGCACCACAGCAAGTATCAGCATAACATATCTGCCCCTTTGAACAAAGATTGCCGTTATGCATATATTTTGGTGCCACTTGAAGTGAACAATAAAGATGAGAAACTATGTTTATTATCAGGGGAGTTGCTGGGTCTGGAAAAGACCCGGGGCTAACCTGATGTCGGAACTGTTGGGACTGGGGGCTAGCTAGCCTTTTGGCTGTAGCTCTTGAGATTCTATCCGGGGCTACAACCAAAAGATCAGGGGCTATAGCCCCCCTAGCCCCCCCCCCCCAGCAACGCCCCTGTTTATTAGCCTGCGCTCCTCTGGGGAGCACAGATGCCTCTTACAAAAAAACAACTGTTATGATCCATCTCACTCAGTCAACACGTGATGGATCTTCCTTTGGAATGTAAATTGAGAACCTGAACTAAATCCGCCATCTGGAGATTTGCAAAAGAACCTCCAGAAAGCTTTCCACCAACAAAGCCTAGAGGTCCCAGGTTCAGAACCCTGCATCCCAACCCATCGAAACGAAGACATGAAGCAATAAAACATACTAAAAGGGAAATAAAATTATTACTCAGTAAATATGTTAGTCATCTTATTATAGAAACCACTTGTAGAATCATATCGATTCAAAACTGTAAATCTGGGATTGCAGGTTAAGATGATTAAGGAGGACTGGGGTATTGGTGCGCCCCACCTCCTGCCCACTTTAGCCCCCAACTTTGAACTGCCTCCCACCCCTCTAGACGAATCCACGATACTGCACCAATACTCTTAAAAACAGAACTCTTTAGAAACCCCTTAAACAATAAAATAAAATCCCGGCCTGGAATATACAACAACTACGATGCTTTTAGCGCTATCAAAGACATAAGGACCTATAACACATTGCACAAAATAAAACCCAAGGGTAACAATAAAAGCCCATATCAAGTGGCACTTATTCCCAGAAAAAAAGCTTCTCTTGAAACAATTGTCCAGAGCTTAATTGCCCCTCTCCCTGCCAGCTGGCCATCCCACCCACTCTCATCGACTCTTATGTGCTCCACAGTCTTCCACGTCTGTAGGCCGATCACTCTTGGGCATCTCTTTAGGCACTACAGACATTACATCTGAAGCATCTTCTTAATTGGAGCTAGAATGTAGCCATCCATTGTGGCTGAGTAAGTCTATTCCAGGAGGACCTCATTTATATTTGATGCTGTTGCCTCAGAGCCAGCTGACCATAATGCTTACACTTTTCCTGTTACAGGTCTTGAAATAAAGTGAGGCAAGTGACACCAAGAAAGATTTATTTTGTTTCTTTGTGTACATAGAATTATAGAATCAATGGCAGATAAAAGTCTGATGAAACAAGAACACATTTTTTTTTCTGATGGACAGTCACCCTGATGGGAAGTATTGTCCATTTTCTGTATATCTTTCTCAGATTAAATGTTGCATTACTAATTTGGTTACTATGAGCAAGTTCCATGTTGGGACTGGGGAAAAAGCCATGGGTGCTGGAGATCACCACCCACTATGTGAAGCTGGTCCTAGAAGTTGCAAATGCGGGATCCCCCAGTATACCCATTGCCTATTGTGCATAAATAACCTCTCAGGTACAGTCCACCCTGCGGACTCTTGTGAAGATCTTTAGTTGTAATAAAGAGATAACTGTGGCCCTTGTAAAGAGACATGCTGAAAATAATACCGGCGCTGCCTTTGCTAATATTCCCACAGATTCCCACGAAGCAAATGCGCAGAAGCCAACCTCGCTGAATCCAAAATAGTTGACATTTATATTAAGATCTCGGGCCATGAAGCCATGTTGGAGCACACAGAGGAAGGAAAATCAGTGGGGCATAACGTAGTCCTACGGTGAGACAGCCAATCACATGGGTTGCATGGAAAAAACAGCTACATGCAAGCACGCCTTTACTGTATAAATGGGCAGACCCACTGGCTTATAAAAAGGGAAATTATTGTTGGAAAGGTGTAGGAGTTAGAAGTTGGATGGGTAGATAGTACTTTCTATAGGGATGCCCACTTTCAATGAACATGTAGGCCAGTTGTTACCTCTGTTACACAAACCCAACTGTGCCTTTGTTCTATCAGGTGATTTCAATCGTTGGAAAGGAGATCCTAAGGATATGCAGGCTGTGGAGCTAGAACTTGTGTTAAAGAAGATGGATATACATATTAAGGGTCATACCCTGGATTGGCTTGCCATTAGAAATATGAAGGTGGTAACTGTGAAAACGGCACCATGCATATGGTCGGACCACATCTTCATTACATGCAGGGTGCAGCTACCGGCACCTTGGCAGCATAGCCATGGTATCTCTCGTTGGGTCCGTAGCAGGAACTTTCAGAAAATAAAACTTCCTGAAATGGCTGGTTGTCTGGTGGAATTTATGACTTCAACAACAGATCAGGGTTCTCTTGATTATTTAGTGGAGAAATATAGAATACAAATGGAAGCTTTCCTGGACAGAACCGTCCCTTTTAAAACAAAAACTGTAAGAGATTGCCCTAACCATTATAGATGTTTTACCCCTGGTCTGATAATGCTCAAATAAGCTAAGAGACAGGCTCAGTGTATTTGGACCAACGAGAAAATAGAGAAAAATAAAGATGCTTGGAAATAAATTGAGAAAGAATATAAATTAAAAATTACTGAGACTAAGAAGAATTATTACAAAGACCAAATCGCTAGGGCCAAAAACGAAACTAAGGTACTTGTTTCAAATATTTAAAACATGGGATAAACCCAGTGCTTTGGATAGTCCATTTGTGCCAGACAGTGATGATTGTTTCAAAGTGCAGAAAGCCTTTACCGAGAAAATCACCTCGGCACGTAATCAAATTATCCAAGATCTTAATTTAAAAGATTCCTCAGGACTATGAAACACTGAAAGTACTGAGTATTGTCAGGACCGCCAAGTATTATTTCACTTCAGCCCTGTGTCAGATCTCAACATGGAAATCCTTCTGAGGGACATGCATCCGACTAGCTGTCCCAGAGATCATCTAGCTTCTAAAACCATTTTGGAAAATAGGGAAATGTTTGCGCCTTTTCTCAGAAGATTCACAAATACATCTTTTGGACAGGGATCTATTCCAGCTGTAATTAAATAAGTGGTGTTATCCTCTTTAGTTAAAAAAAAAAGCAGGACTGGATCCTAAGGAACCAACCAATCTTACGCCCATTACAAATGCCCAATTTTTTCTTAAAATTCTAGATAAAATGGCTGCAATCCAGCTACAACATCACATGGAGGTCTCTGGACTGCTACATGCGAAACAGTCTGGGTTTCCTAGTAATTATGGAACTGAGAGTGCTCTCTTGGATATATGCACCCAGATGTTGTCAGTTCTGGAAAGAAGTAGTACGAATTGCTGATTCTTTTTGACCTATCAGCAGCCTTTGATATGCTTGATCACAAACGGTTACTGAATACGTTAGCAGTCACAGGAAACTCCTCTGAGAGAGTGGATGGATTCCTTCCTTAGTGGGCAGAAATCCAGAGTTTGCTGAGGAGATGCCTCATCAGACTCAGTTCAGATCTTTTATAGGGTCCCACAAGGGGCTTGCCTGTCTCCATCATTGGTCAATATTTATGTTTTGAAATGGAAAAACTTGGCTTACAGTTTACTAATTATGCCGATGATTTCCAGTTGAACATGGAACTCAGCGGTAACCATGAAACAGACCAGGAAAAGTTGAATCAAGCATAAAAGACTATGGAAGATTGGATTACTACAAATTGGTTGTGTTTAAACTCTTCCAAAGCTAAGCTGATGGTCTTCCAAATCTAAGCTGATGGTCTAAGGGTCCATGCAAGCAAGGGCAAGGTTGAATCATGCTTTCAAAAGTTTTGATATTGAAGGATGTTGTATCCCAGTTATGGATATGGTAAGAAAACGCTTGGTACATACATGGAACCGTTGTTAAATGCTGATGCCCATGTAAATTATGTAGTAAAGAACTCTCATTATACTTGTCAGACCCTCCTTCCCTTGTTTCGTGGACTCCCTGTATCTTTGTGTGTTTGTGTAAGCGATGTGATGCCCACAGGCTTTGGCGCTTAAATAAATATAACAGAACAGAGTATCTGGCAGTGCAGTGAGGGTGCTAGAGAGGGCTAGGAGTCATAGAGGCATAGAGGTAAAAGGCAATGGTGGAGAAGCAAAGAGAGGTGATGAAGTGTATAAGCAATGGCAAAGAACTGAAGGAAGGTGAGAGGAGGTGTCAGAAGGAGGAGTAGAAGTGAATTACTAAAGAGGACGGGAATAAGGGTGCTAGGAGATATGAGAGGTAGGTGGGAAGAACAGCTGAGGAAGAAGTGGAGGTGTGGGAATGGAGGACCAGAAAGAGGAGGAGGTTAGAGATAAAAGTAGGGAGGCAGCTGCGAGAAATCAAAGGAGGAGGCAAATGTTGTGTTGTTTGTGTTTTTAGGAAAGAAGGGAGGTGTGTTTTGTCTGTTTCTCATCTCCAGTCTTTGTGCTGAATGCTGAGTGTGGGTGATGTCAGAGTGAGTAATGTCATGAGAGGAATGTGTATGTGTGAACATAGAATGCCCTACCCTAGGTGTTCCACTGGGGACAGTTGGGAAATGCCGCCCGGATGGTGGGCATAGGAGAATCATGCTCTTTATTGAAAGAGCTTATGAAATGTACTTGAATAAAGGAACTCATGGAACTTACATGCGGCTAACAGAACTTATTATATAGCACAAAGGAGAAGAACCAGTAAGGGCAACATGAGAGTTGGGAGTACTTTAGGTGGAAAGAATCCAAGAGAGGAGGATAGGCGAGAGACATGAGAGAAGGGGAAATAGGAGATGATCAGCCTAAGGAGGAGATCTAAAGCAGGGGAGGAGCACAACCAAGGCACAATAAGCTGATGAGGTGGTTGAGATCAAATCAATGTGAGAGACTTTGGCAGTGTCAGTTAACAGCAACCCCAAGATTGAACCTGATAACCCACGCCCATCGCACCCTAGGTCAAGAACCAAAATAGTCTGATTCCTGGCCTGTATGCAGTGGATCCAGGTCACCAAGTGTAGTGGTGTTGGCTTCATTTCAAGAGAAGAACAACATCCTGGCAAGTTCTACAAAAGCCAGGCATCCAACACCATGGGCCAGGAAACAATTGCGGGGGTACTTAAAGCCCAAAAGACTTTGACTTGTTGACCAACAGTCAGAGGAGATTAAGGGAAAGGATGATGGACTACCATCCTCAAGAAAAATTGAGTTACATGTGTTGCTTTGATTTCCCAGAACACTGCTTTAGAGCTATTTGATCCCTTAACGTGTTACTTAACTAATGAACCTTGTACCTTCAGACCTCGGATTTGAGTAGTCTGTTAATCCCTCGGCCCAGTCATTTTTAATACAGTTCCGGTGTTCAGTAATTCTTTGGAGTTCTTTTCATAAAGGGTTTCCTCTCTATTATTTATTGCATGTGCATTTAATGCTGTATATTACTTTTTGTGTGTTATAATTTATTAAAGTTTTTAGATTCCATGGATTTCTATGTCTGATCTCTACTTGGGTGTTTGATATGGGTGCACAGACAAAGCATTTCCAAAAAAGCGCAGTGCCCTTCGACTTGTAGACCCAGCCACGATACAGTTGGTGTAACTCCGACAATTCAATGTGTTACCTCTGCTTGCTCCACAGTACACAATCCAAGATATTTTCATTGCATTTGTAAACAGGCAGCGATTATGAGAGTGGGCGTCTACTTGTACCACTCGTTAAATGTTCTGGTGCTTTTGTTAGTGGCTATGGTATTCTTTGGATATTCATCTGACCTCTCTATCATTACTGAGTGCTCTTGAGAGCTCTAGTCCAGACTGAACAGATTGCTGGTGCTGGGTACCCTTTCTGTATGAATTTATTGGTGAGGCCTGCTGCCTTTTCCTTATCGTCTCTGATTTTAGCGTCCATTTTGCAAAAACTGAGACATTTTCTGCAAAGAAATCTATCTCATGATTCATATTGGGAAAGACAGTGAGACCTCTTTGGACAAGTAGAGCAGTTGAGTTTGACTTTGTCCTGGAAATAAATCAACAAAAATCCCTGATGTGACTCAGTGGAGAGTAGCACCTTATGCCCCAGCCAAGGGACAGAGAAACTCATTGTCAGCATCATTTTGGTCTTGGAGACCTGTACTCCACACAGCCCAAAGTATGGGAGGCAAACCAAATAATGTTGTTAACATTTGCAATCCTTTTAATATCCAACACAACATTTTGGTTCCATCATATTTGAACTCGAGGATGGAAAACAACACCTCTAGCACCCTGCTGCGCTGCAAGAGACACTCACGAAGCTCAGAGTGTTGGGCTTTATGGTAATGCCCAAAAATAAAAAGGGTCGGGTCGAGAAGGCTACATTTATTTTATTGAATTTTTCAATTTCTGTGCACCTTTTCCCCAAACAAATAAATGGGGGCTGGGGTAAAGTAATATATTAAGGCCGTGAGAATGCAGGGAGGTTGGGGTGTTTCGCCCCGCATTTAAATAAAATGGAAAAAAAGTGCAAAAAAAGAAAAGGTATTTATAGAATTTGATCACAAAAAATCTTTTTGTCGGTATTGCAACGTAGATACGGGCTTTATCTACTGATGGAAGATGATTTTGTCCTCTGCTGATTTCCTGGCAGTAGAAGGGTGTTGTGGATGCTCCCTATCTCTTCCTACTGACCCTTTTCTGGCTTTCACCCGACCTGAACCATACCATCGTATTTATTTTGATTCCGTACCTCCTTTTTTCACTTTTCCTGCCCTCTTCCAAGCAACGCTGCCTCAGCAACACTTTCACTGACACGGAAATGGAAAAGGGAATCACTTTTTTAGCTCCTTTTACACTTGCAACAGTGGCCATTTTGGAATATGCAGTGTTTTACATTGCTCTAATGATGATTTTGGGGGTGTGCCTTTTTTCATTTACATCTCAGTGCTTGTAGGTGCTAATGGCAATAATACCAGGCGGTGATGGCCAGACACACAGGGCAAAGGCCAGAGCCACTCCAACTGCAGGCCATTTCCACCAAGAACTGCCTGTTGCCACAGACATTATTGCCTAATTAAAAGCTCGGAGTGTGCCCCCAGTAAAGTTGTAATATTGCTCCTCATGTTTAAAAACATAACAGTACACCCTACAAAGTAATTTTGGGGAACTGTGGTGCTTTGAAACAAGATTAAGGGTCTCATTACAAGGGTGAAGATGCAGTAAAAAAAGGCAGGAATTCCATCACATTTACTGCTCCGCCGAAAGTTTTTCCTGGAAATAAAGAATGTATTTCCAGCAAGATGCTAGAGGTAAATCTTCTACTTTAAGGGCAAACACCATTGGAATTAACACGTGCAATTATGGCTCGTGGTAAATCTGAAAAAGATCCACATGGGGTCCCACTGACTCCAAAGATGGGGATTTCCACAACATTACCTATAGATGATTTAACCCTCATAACATGGCCTCAGCATCTTTAACCAGTTACTGGGTTAAAAGAATCATTTCTTGCCCGCTGCAAATCAAAGCTAGAGGTCAAAATTTGCTAAAAGTGAAATGTTGATCACTTTAAAAAGACAAGTATAGAAAATGTCTTCTTTCTTTTTACAAATGTTTCACTTACCGCATTATAATTACCCTATTACCTGATTATTTCAAAGGTTGATAAATAGCTGTGTGAAAACAACAACAACAGCAAGAAAATAAGATACTCCAACAACAGAAAGTATCTTCTACTTTGCGAGAGCTACTCTAAATAATGAATATCATGAACCAAAATTATAAAACCAAAAGAATTGCTCCGTAAGGGATGAACATGTCTAGGCACATAACTGTTATAATTGCTTATGTCCTGTAAATTATTAATTTTGTTTATAGATTCTCTCCTGATGATCCATGCTAAAATAATGGTGAACCACGTATGGAGAGAAAGAAAAGATGATGTGTGATTTGTGACTATGAAGGATAAGGAATATATTTTTTTCCCTGGACAACTTGTTAGAAAAGCGCAAGAAATAATTAAAAAAAGCAATGATGGCAAAAATGATTGACTGGATACTAATTGGATCCTGTGATTCTTTTGAGAAAGCAAAAGCAACCACCCTATAAATAATACAATAGCTGGCGCACAGGTAAGGATACCATTTGAGAAAATACCATAATTTTGCTGATGACACGCAGCACAACGTCATGCTTTTTTTAATAGTACACAGCCACCAAATGAGGAATGGTCTGAATTCTACTGCACATCAGTGATCAGTTTTTATTGGTCACCTCCTTACTTTGTGCATTCCCTGTTTAATCCTGGTTTAGCACACTTTCTCCACTTGTCTTCCACTACTCTAGACCTGCTGGCTTGCTTCTGAGGGCTTCATTTAGGATTTCACTCCAGTCAGCAGTGGTCAATGGGCCAGCTCTTGCCGGGTCCGAGATCCGGCATCAGATGACTCCCCAGACATCGGATCCGGCCTGCCTCAGCCCTGAAAACGTAATAAACAGTCATCATTTACGTCATTGGTATTACAATTGCCGGAAATACTGGCAATCCCCCCATGGAGTTCTACGGGACTCCATGGAATGGGGAATTACCAGTATTTCTGCTGCTTGTAATAGCCCAGTAATACTGGATATCAGGTGACAGAAACGGTAATACCATTTGGTGGAATCCTGCCAGAATTAGTAGGCGGGATACCACCAAACTTGGAATGACCCCCAATGTTTGATATATTTTTCACTCGTATTAGGACTTGGGAACCTGCTGCTCCCTTTTCTCACATTTGGGGCATTGGATTTGCACCCCAACATTCCTCCCATTCATGCCTCTAGAGCAACCTCTCACATCAATTCTTTATCCCTCAGTTCTAGCTCCCTTGCCCAATCATACACATCTTTGGGGACCCATATCTTGCTGACATTCCTCAAATTCCCTCCCCCCCCTTTGCATAATCCCATGGGCTACATCCTAAGAAGCTGCAATCTCCATCTGCTGTGGGATCTACATAGCATTTAAGATCATTTTCTGGATCTGGTGGTGGTGACCAAACTGTTCCTTGTGGGCCAATTGCGCCCTCAATTTGTACCATCTTCGGCTTTGCTTTTATCTCTACCTTGTCTGTCTGGATGTTTTCATCTTTGCAAAGAGAATTGGCATCGCCTGCTATTACTGCAAGTACTCTTATATTGTTTCCTCTGGACACACAACAGGCCAATACTACTTGGTATAGATACAAAATCAGAATTAAGAGGACCAAAATAGGGAAAAGAAGTTTGCACATGATTTTTATCGAGTTTGGCATTCATGAAAATATTTTGGCCAACAAGTCTGATTTTTTTTGTGGTTTCTCCTTCTAGCTCCATGACTTTCTAGCTCCAGGCCTGTCCAAAAAATTATGGAGGGCCTTGATGGCAATGCTTAATGAGCTGTTGTCTTAGTCATTTGGGGGACCGTAGGTACAACATGTTGCTCCTATTTTCTTGTGGCCCCCTCCCTCCATGGCTGTGAGGAGGTCCAATATATAATGTGATTTTGTAGTCTCATGATTCGCAGGACTCTTAACTCTTCTTGCATGGCATTGAGGCCACGCACTGTGGCATTAATCAACTGGACCATTTTACATCTGACGACTTGAAGCCACATATCATTTGTGGCTGCTTGTACTCCAGGGGCTAGGCAAGATGTAAAAAATACTTCCATCTTTAAGAATAGTCTATACTGCATTGGTATCTTGATTTTTTCCTACGGGGTAATGTCAGTGGGTTCTTCCTTTCTTGTGTTACTGGGGGCACTGTAGGTGACTGGGGTGTCCATTTGGGATTGAAAGATGTTTCTCTGGGAAGAAGATTACTGGTGCATGAAGTGTCACAAGGGAGCAAACTCCATTCCATGACGATGGTAAGTGAAAATATGCCTTGCTCCCATATTGCCAAAATACATCAATTAACGTGACTGTCCCATCACGTGATGCTGGCATGGCAAGAGTTCTGTTGCAGGTTAAATTCTTTACACAGGTATGCTTACTTTGCCCCTGAAACAGAATGAAGATCGAGTGAGTTTCTGTGCCTTAACAGGTTGATCATGTTGCTAGAAGCTTGTCAATCTACTAACATATGAAGCCCATATACTTCTGCACTTTTCATCTGCATTTTCTATGACTTCTTCTGTGTATCCCACCAGTCCCTCTGCTTGGAACACTACTTGCCCCTTTACCCACTTTTTATTCCAGTAAGTTGCTCCTTCAATGTACATTTGCGGTCTGATAGCACAGTGTATACAGTCTTGTCCTTTTTCTCCTGCACATTCTGCTTTATTTACATTTTCCAAACTTGCCTGTACTGTGTGTCCCTGAAACTGCCCTTGTATCTTGCAGAGTACTAAGTGTGCTATGTACTGTGCCTCTAATGTCGGCACTTCCTTTGGTATGAACAGTCGGGGGTTGCCAACTGCAGTATAATGTTCTTTTATCAACAGTCAGAATTTCAATGTTTTCTTAGGAGTATCTTTTACCGAAAAAACTAATCGACATCTATAGGGGGTTAGGAAAGTGTATATAAGTGGTGGGGGCATCATAAATGGTTAAAAAACAATGGGGATGAGGGTGTTTGGGTGAACACCCCCGAAATAAAACAAAATCAACGTCGATTAATTTCTTCATTAAAAAATCCTCATTAAAAAAACCATTGAAATTAAGACCATCGATTAAATTACATAGAACCACCAACTGCATGCTGTGTTAGCCCACATGCATAGCATGAGTCATTATATTGGGTTCTGCCTATTTCTTTCATTGTGTCATACCAAATATTGGTCCCTTCCAATTAGTGTTCATCTATTACATTACCATGTATATTTTCTTCTATTCAAATTTCTCTTCTATGTCTGGTCACAAGGTTAACTCGACTTGCTATTACATTCATTAATTTAGTTCTATTGTTTCCCCCACTCCCAACCTCTGAATTCATTGTTTTCATCATAGAATATACAAATAGAACACAACAGAACAAACAACATATCCCTATGTACAATATCTTCATTCTTTTACTATTTTCTGTTTGTGCCTCCGAAATCTGTGCGGACCACCCTGTTCCTTTTTGCCCAACTGGGTGTACTGATTTCATACAAGTTGTATCTCTACTCCATTCAACTTTGGTTAATGGTGCTTTCACCTGTGTCTGCTTCTTGCTGATGTTCAGATGTTGTGCTGGTGTCCCTTCGAACGTCTGTTAGATGAACCCATGCACATCTATCTTTCAGCTTCACTGCGGTGGGTGTGGTGTATTTCATCTCATGAGGACCTGTGAACTTCGGCTGTTTCCACGTTCTGCTGTGTGTTCTCACATAGACTCTTTCCCCATGGTGGAGCTGTACATGTTGTGATGTCTCTATGGTGCTTGAGCTCGGTGTGGCCTGTTGGTGCACTTTGAAGATTAGCACAAAAAACAAATAGGACCCTAGACAGGCCACCTGGCCTGAGCCAAAGGCCGACAACGTTATCACAAAATGAAGTTCAGGTTTCAAATCTTAATTATGATATGATATTATATGACATTTATAACACGCCTATACCCAAGTGTTTCAAGGCGCGACGAGGCAAGGGAGGACAAGACAACGATCTTACTAGGTCAAGTGAAATTGAGATCGCACAAGTGCAGGGGAGAGGGAAGGGGAAAAGGGCCAGGGGAAGGGGAGGAGGAGCAAGTGCAGGACACAGGATGAAAAACAGCTAGTGCAGCCAGCAGGTGGCAGTGCAAGGGTTAAGTGCAGGCAAAAAGTGTCAGATAAGTGAGGGTTAATGGACTGTAGGTTTGCAGATACAGACTGAAGTGCAAGAGTTGCCAGGAGGCAGAGCAGGTGTGCAGCTGGGCAGGCAGGGACCTGTAGTTCAGAGGTAGCCAGGTGACCAGTGCAGTATCAGACAGGAGATCAGCAGGGAAGAGGAAGAGCGAAGGCAGAAGCAAAGAGGAAAGTCTTGAGATGCTTCCGGAAATGGAGATGGTTCTGCACAAGTTTCAGAGTCAGGGAGGCTGTCCAAGAGGGAGGAGCCAGCCAAAAAGAGAGATCTGCCCCCAATTCATTGCTTGGAGAAGCGCATGACCCTCAGAGAGTTCGAGGTGGAGGAGCGAAGAGCTTGAGTATAAAGATATTTCCGAAGGGAGAGTTGGAGGTATTGCGGTACCAGGCCTCAGAAGGCCTCGTCGACAATGCAAAGGGTCTTGAACTTGATCCTTGCAGTCACTGGGAGCCAATGGAGAGATTTCTGGATGAGTTGTAGAGGGTGGAGAGTAGAGGCGGGCAGATTTAAAAAGAGGCTGTACAGTAATCAAGCCTAGAGAGAACCAGAGCTCTGGAGACAGAGAGCTTCTGGGGAAAGGAGAGGAAAGGAAGAATACCTCTGAGGAGGTGTAGTTGGTAGTTTGACTTCTTAGAGACGTCAGAGATTTGAGGAGAGAAGGAGAGTGTGGAGTCGAAGATGACCCCGAGGTTCTAATTTTCACAGGTGGGAGCAAGAAGAGGGCCAAGGGAGGCCGGCCACACAGTGTCAGGAAAAAGAGGTGCAGGCGTGCCGATGAGGAGGATCTCCATCTTACTAGCATTAAGACAGAGATCATTGGTGGCACACCACTCCTGGATTGCAGACAGACAATCCGGAATGAGAGAAGGGAAAGGTGTGGCAGAGGGGAGCCTGAATGCAAGCTGTCATCCACATAGCACTGAAAGTTGGAGCAGAGGGCAGCAATGCGGTGGGCAAGAGGTGGCAGGTATTGGTTGAACAACCAGGGAGAAAGTTAGACCCCTGGGGAACACCACAGATAGAGAGAGATAGAGTAGAGGAAGGACCCAAGTTGTACCTGGGAGGGTTGGTCAAAGAGGAAAGAAGTCAGCCAGGACAGAGCCTGATCAGTGATACCCAGGTTATCACAGAGCCGGTTGAGCAGGATGGCATGGTTGTCTTTGTCAAAAAGAAAAGATGAGGACAGAGGGGAGATTAGAATCAAGGTTAGAGAGCAGGACTTCACAGATGTTCAGGAGAGCAGTTGCCACACTTCTAGCTGCTCTGAAGTCAAACTGATGGTCAACAGATTTAGTGTGAAGATTAAGCTGGGAGATGGCCAGCTTTTCCGGGAGTTTGCCCAGGAAAGGAGTGATAGTTAGAAGGGGTCGGCTGAGGGTTTCTTGAGAAGCGGGTGTTCCAGTTCCAGGGGGAAGGGAAGGTTCCAGTGGTGAAAGAGTGATTGCAGAAGTCGACCAAGGCTGGAGCAAGGGTGTCAATGGGGTCCTTGATGGTTTTGGAGGAACAGGGAAGAACTTGTTTTGTCAAGGCTTTCATAGATCAGGCTTGTCTAGAAACCATGTCTGAAGTGAAGAGAGGAAAGGCAGATAAGGGAGGGGGGGTGGGCACAGGGGGGCCGAAGTAAAAGGAAAGAGTGGAGGGGGAAGCAGGAGAGGATGAGAGTGTGGACAGGATGTACTGGGTTTTAGAGATTAAATGAGAAGTCAGGACCGTAAGAAGGTGTCATCAAAAGTGGGGCTCACCTGTGCTTCGAGATCCGATTCGCCGGAGGAGAGGTCGGATCCGGAAAGAGCCGTTGCCGAGAGATCAGGCATTCCTTTTTTTGTGAAGAGGTAAGGTCTGTTCCGGGAGCTCGCCACAATTGTCGTGCTGAGTAACAGCCACAGACAGAAATGACAATCCCCCTGTGCAGACCACGGAGGGGAAAAAGCCTGTGGCACAAAAAACCCCTATAGATGGAATGGCAAGAAGGCGTGGAGGTGATGGCTTGTCCGATCCAGTAGAATGACTTGAATAGATCAGGTAAGTTGAAACGTAACTATTCTTTCTGCAAATCTGCTCCTGAAGGCTGGTATGATGGAGATCCAGCGGACGAAGAAGAGGCAAAACTCCAAAGGCAAGATGCGAACTGGGATATGTAGTTCGGAAGAAAAAATGGAGGGCAGAAGAGGACTAGAGACAGGAAGATCTGAAACTTCGGTGGAAAAAATAGAAGGAGAAAGAAAACCAAGGGAAATATCAGAGGAAAGGGTAGAAGGAGGTTAAGTAGGTATAAGAAAGAGAGAATGGGACAGGCGCATGAGGTCACCATACTAACGTGTAAAAAGAACCCCTGCAAGTGGAAAACTTCTTACCCCAAGAATGAAGGCACCGAAACGGGAGCAGGGTGGTCAGGATACCTGGGAACTCCTGTAAGGAATGTAAGGTAATCAAAGGGACTGAAAGAGGCAGAGTAAGAAAAGCAGCGAGCGCCGTGACAGAAAGTGAAAGTAAACAATGTCAGAAAACACCCAAATGCTGCGAGCAGGAAAAGGTAATAACAGCAGACAGATAGGCGGGAAGAAATTAGCTCAGGAAGAAACGCTACGGAGGGCTTTCAGGAAGAAACAAAGGAAGGCTGGAACTACGAGAGAACCAGAGAGCGAGGAAACCGCAACACAGTTGCAACGCACTGAGGGGGCGTGGCTTCCCTGCATTTAAAGGGGAAGAGATACATAGTTGCAGAGAGAAAGAAACAGGACTAGCGGAGTTTCCACCGGGACCACATCTTCCATGAACCTCCTTTCATGACAGTATGTCCCCTTCTTGGGGCGACGGGCCCGGGTTTACCTGGGTGAAGGGCATAGAACTGTCGTAGACAACTGGGGGCGGAGATGTTGGTTACAGGTTCCCAAGAGTCTTCCAAGTGAGAGTATCCTTTCCAATGAACCAAGTACTGTAGTCTACCTCTATGGTAACGGGAGTCCAGAATACGTTCCACCTCATAGACTTCTGGCTCCGGTTTCTTATTTTGCAATTTAAAGACCTTCTTCCGATGGTGGAGACCCGGGAGATAGGTCTTTAACAAGGAGGAGTGAAAGACTGGGTGAACTCTCCCTAGCTGAGATGGCAGTCTCAGTCGAAAAGCCACCGGATTGATGCGGCCGTGATGGGGTAGGGACCCAAAAACTTGGGGCTCAACTTGGAGGGATGAGTCCATCTAGGTAAGTATCTTGTTGATAGCCATACCTTATCTCCCACTTGCCATCCTGGAGTCTGAGTGCGGTGAGCATCTGCTTGGAGCTTATATCGGAGACGACTTTCCGGTAAATTAGTGATGGAATTCTTTTGTATCCTAGCAATATCATCAAGAAGAGAGTCCACCGAAGGTATAGAAGAACTGGGGATGTTACTCAAAGGGAAAGAACGAGGATGACGACCAAAAACACAGAAAAACGGGGACATCTTTATAGCAGAATGAACAGTGTTATTGTATGAAATTTCCGCCATGGGGAGGAGAGATGCCCAATTGTCCTGTTGTTCATTGGCGAAGCAACGCAGATATTGTTCCATGGTTGCGTTGAGTCGCTCCGTTTGGCCGTTGGACTGAGGATGGTATCCGGAGGTAAGAGCTCTTTCTACTCCTAAAAGAGCACATAAAGTCTTCCAAAATGTTGAGGTAAACTGTGAACCTCTGTCCGACAGGATCGTTTCTGGGAGACCATGGAGACGTACCACGTCTCTCAAAAACACTTGTGCCATTTCAGGAGCAGAGGGAATCCCCTTTAAGGGCGAAAAACGGCACATTTTGCTGAAACTGTGGATAGTGACCATGATCGCTGTGAATCCCTTTGACATGGGAAGATCCACCACAAAATCAGTAGAGACATGAGACCATGGAGTCAAAGGTAGTCTTGGTTGATGTAACAAACCCGCCGGTTTAGATGTGGATCCCTTGCTTCTGGCGCAGATAGGGCAGGAATGCACATAAAGTTTGATGTCAGTAAGCATTTTCCGCCACCAGAACATCCGACTTATGAGCTCGGATGTGGCGGTGACACCTCTGTGTCCCGCTATCTTAGAATCGTGACCCCAATGAAGGATTTGTGCTCGTAACCTAGTATCCGGAATGAATAGTCTCCCCTGGTAAAACCATAGATCTTCTTTGGTAGTTAATCGGTTTGATAGACTTCTGGGAAGTGGAAGTAGGGCTTCTGGAGAGGCTTTCTTGACGTCTAGCAAGAATTTCGAAATTACCTGTATAAAACGGACTTTAGGAAACAACACCTCGCCTTCAAAAGGTGGATTATTGAAGGAGTTTTGACTGCGAGATAAACTGTCGGCTAGGATATTCTTACTTCCTGGAAGGTATGTTATAAAAGATCATATTGAGCAAAGAAGTATGCCCATCGGGCTTGGCGGGAATTCCTGCACTCCATATGTTGTAGCACCTTGAGATTACTGTGATCGGTGCATATATCGAACGTATGTCTTGATCCTTGGAGAAGATGTCTCCATTCAGAGCAGGTTTGTTTAATGGCCAACAATTCCTTTTCAATTACGGAGTAATTGATCTCGCTGGGACATAGAGTGCGAGAGAGATATGCGATCGGATGTTCCACTCCATTATGTTCTTGCTTAATTACGGCTCCTAGGGCTCCAACGGAGGCATCAGTCTCAACAATAAAAGGTCGACTCTGATCGGGTTGTTTCAGGATGGGTGCAGAACAAAAGGCTTGCTTAAGCCCGCAGAATGCCTGTTCTGCAGAAGAATTCCATTCGAACCGAACATCTTTCTGTAATAAGGCTGTGATAGGTAGTACTCGCTCAGAGAAGTTGGCGATAAATCTCCTGTAAAAATTGGAAAGACCTAAGAAGGCTTGTACCTCTTTCACATTGCAAGGGGAGGGCCAGGCAAGAATTGCGGAAACCTTCTTGCGGTCCATCTCTACTCCTTGTTCGGATAGTATAAAACCTAGATAGGGTACTGAAGATACTGCAATGAGACATTTCTCCAGTTTTGAAAACAGCTGATGACGTCTTAGTCGCTGCATGACCTCCGTGAGATGAGCCTGATGTTGGTAAGGGTGTCGCGAAAAAACCAGGATGTCATCTAAGTATATAATAACTGAGACAAACAGAAGGTCAGCAAAAAGTTGGTCAATAAACCTCTGAAAGGCTGCCGGGGCGTTGACTAGGCCAAAGGGCATCACCTGGTATTCGTACAGACCGAAGTGAATACGGAACGCTGTCTTCTATTTGTCCCCTTCTTTAATCCTGAGAAGGTGGTAGGCACCTCTGAGGTCAAGTTTGCTGAACAAGCGTGATCCTTATACAGCTTCCAGTATATCCCTTATTAGAGGCATAGGGTAGCGATCCTTCACTGTGATCTTATTCAGGCCCCTATAGTCAATACAAGGACGTAATTCTTTTGACTCTTTTTTGGAAATGAAAAATAGAGACGCCCCAGCTGGAGACTTAGATGGTCGGATGAGACCGTTTTGAAGGTTTTGATCCAAATACTCTCTTAGTGCTTGTTTTTCAGGAATGGTTAAAGAAAACATGCGTCCAAATGGGACCGAAGAGCCAGGCAGAATGTCAATAGCACAGTCCTCGGGTCTGTGTGGAGGCAAAGCCTTAGGTAACTTGTCATCGAATACGTCGACGAAATCTTGGAAGATAGAATGGATATTATGAACTGGAAGCGAATCTGATGAGAAGGACGGAAAAGTCACCGTAGCTTCTTCCATCTTGTTGGAAACTCTGCATCGTTGACCACAGTACTAGGATTCAAATTTCAGGGTGTTAAGAGACCAGTTGATCGTCGGGTTGTGTCTGCGAAGCCACGGAATTCCCAGAATGATTGGGAAGTGAGCTGCTCTTATAACATCAAAAGTGAGCGTTTCATGATGATGGGAGATACAAAGCTGAAGGTCCACTGCAGCCTGAACAATAGGTCCAGAAATTAATGGACGGCCATCCACACCTTCTACCTTCTGTTCTTCCGGTTTATCAACAAGATGGATGCCTTCTTGTTTGGCCCAATGGATATCAAGGAAGTTTCCTGCAGCTCCACTGTCAATAAGGGCTAAGACATTTTTTTTTGTTGGTTCTTCTTGTATATGGTTGCTTGAAGAACCATGAGACGAGAGTCCTCTCCTGATGTTTGTGCACAAGGAGATCCTTTGATTGAACCCCGGTATGCGGCTCCTTCTAAGACCGGGGTCCGTTGTTTTCCCGACGCCATGGGGGAACCTCAGGACAATCCCTCAACAGGTGAGAATCAGAGGCGCAGTAAAGACATAAACCCTTGTCCCGGCATCGGCTTCGCTCTGTAGATGATAAAGGTCCCTTGGCCATGCCGATTTGCATCGGTTCTTCCCCAGTACGGTTGAAGATAGTGGTAGGGATGAAGGAGATCCGGATACAGGTATCATTGGGTTTCGGCTCTTCTTTTTCTCAGATCTACGCTCCGATATCCTGTATTCGATTTGAAGTACCAGCGTAAAAAGATCAGCCAAGGTAGTAGGTCTGGGTACTCGCGCCAACTCGTCTTTAAAATCCTCATGTAAGCCCCTTCTGAATGCTGTATATTGGACCGGTTCAGGCCAATCTTCTTCTGCTGCCAGTCGTTTGAAACTCGAGATATATGACAAAAGATCCATTGTACCCTGTTTGATATCAAACAAGGCTTCGCCGGCTGCGATTCCGATCTCTTGTCTCTCAAAAGTCTGTCGAAAAAGCGTAGTGAAGGCGTTGTTGTCTTGTAGAATCGGATTATTGGATGTAACCAATGGGGTGGCCCATGCCAGGGCATTTCCAATCATGTTAGAGACGAGAAAACCCACTCTGGTGCGATCCGATGCGTAGGTAGCCGATCTAAATGTGAAATCTACCATACAGGCATCCAGGAACTCCTTAACTCTCTTGGGTGCTCCATCAAACTTCCCAACTGCTAAGGACAAGGGTGGAAGATCAGCCTGATGGGTGTCTCTGGCAGCGACTATCTGGCGAAGAGTTGCATTTTCAGCCTTAACCCCCTGTACTTCCATAGACAGGGTCTGAACTGCGTTCAGCAACTCCTGGACCTGTTCTGCCGTAGCCATCTTTTGGCGTTGCAAACTGTCATCAAAAGTGGGGCTCACCTGTGCTTCGAGATCTGATTCGGCGGAGGAGAGGTCGGATCCGGAAAGAGCCGTTGCCGAGAGATCAGGCGTTCCTTTTTTTGTGAAGAGGTAAGGTCTGTTCCGGGAGCTCGCCACAATTGTCGTGCTGAGTAACAGCCACAGACAGAAATGACAATCCCCCTGTGCAGACCACGGAGGGGAAAAAGCCTGTGGCACAAAAAACCCCTATAGATGGAATGGCAAGAAGGCGTGGAGGTGATGGCTTGTCCGATCCAGTAGAATGACTTGAATAGATCAGGTAAGTTGAAACGTAACTATTCTTTCTGCAAATCTGCTCCTGAAGGCTGGTATGATGGAGATCCAGCGGACGAAGAAGAGGCAAAACTCCAAAGGCAAGATGCGAACTGGGATATGTAGTTCGGAAGAAAAAATGGAGGGCGGAAGAGGACTAGAGACAGGAAGATCTGAAACTTCGGTGGAAAAAATAGAAGGAGAAAGAAAACCAAGGGAAATATCAGAGGAAAGGGTAGAAGGAGGTTAAGTAGGTATAAGAAAGAGAGAATGGGACAGGCGCATGAGGTCACCGTACTAACATGTAAAAAGAACCCCTGCAACTTCTTACCACAAGAATGAAGGCACCGAAATGGGGGCAGAGTGGTCAGGATACCTGGGAACTCCTGTAAGGAAGGTAAGGTAATCAAAGGGACTGAAAGAGGCGGAGTAAGAAAAGCGGCGAGCGCCGTGACAGAAAGTGAAAGTAAACAATGTCAGCTTCTGGGGAAAGGAGAGGAAAGGAAGAATACCTCTGAGGAGGTGTAGTTGGTAGTTTGACTTCTTAGAGACGTCAGAGATTTGAGGAGAGAAGGAGAGTGTGGAGTCGAAGATGACCCCGAGGTTCTAATTTTCACAGGTGGGAGCAAGAAGAGGGCCAAGGGAGGCCGGCCACACAGTGTCAGGAAAAAGAGGTGCAGGCGTGCCGATGAGGAGGATCTCCATCTTACTAGCATTAAGACAGAGATCATTGGTGGCACACCACTCCTGGATTGCAGACAGACAATCCGGAATGAGAGAAGGGAAAGGTGTGGCAGAGGGGAGCCTGAATGCAAGCTGTCATCCACATAGCACTGAAAGTTGGAGCAGAGGGCAGCAATGCGGTGGGCAAGAGGTGGCAGGTATTGGTTGAACAACCAGGGAGAAAGTTAGACCCCTGGGGAACACCACAGATAGAGAGAGATAGAGTAGAGGAAGGACCCAAGTTGTACCTGGGAGGGTTGGTCAAAGAGGAAAGAAGTCAGCCAGGACAGAGCCTGATCAGTGATACCCAGGTTATCACAGAGCCGGTTGAGCAGGATGGCATGGTTGTCTTTGTCAAAAAGAAAAGATGAGGACAGAGGGGAGATTAGAATCAAGGTTAGAGAGCAGGACTTCACAGATGTTCAGGAGAGCAGTTGCCACACTTCTAGCTGCTCTGAAGTCAAACTGATGGTCAACAGATTTAGTGTGAAGATTAAGCTGGGAGATGGCCAGCTTTTCCGGGAGTTTGCCCAGGAAAGGAGTGATAGTTAGAAGGGGTCGGCTGAGGGTTTCTTGAGAAGCGGGTGTTCCAGTTCCAGGGGGAAGGGAAGGTTCCAGTGGTGAAAGAGTGATTGCAGAAGTCGACCAAGGCTGGAGCAAGGGTGTCAATGGGGTCCTTGATGGTTTTGGAGGAACAGGGAAGAACTTGTTTTGTCAAGGCTTTCATAGATCAGGCTTGTCTAGAAACCATGTCTGAAGTGAAGAGAGGAAAGGCAGATAAGGGAGGGGGGGTGGGCACAGGGGGGCCGAAGTAAAAGGAAAGAGTGGAGGGGGAAGCAGGAGAGGATGAGAGTGTGGACAGGATGTACTGGGTTTTAGAGATTAAATGAGAAGTCAGGACCGTAAGAAGGTGTCATCAAAAGTGGGGCTCACCTGTGCTTCGAGATCCGATTCGCCGGAGGAGAGGTCGGATCCGGAAAGAGCCGTTGCCGAGAGATCAGGCGTTCCTTTTTTTGTGAAGAGGTAAGGTCTGTTCCGGGAGCTCGCCACAATTGTCGTGCTGAGTAACAGCCACAGACAGAAATGACAATCCCCCTGTGCAGACCACGGAGGGGAAAAAGCCTGTGGCACAAAAAACCCCTATAGATGGAATGGCAAGAAGGCGTGGAGGTGATGGCTTGTCCGATCCAGTAGAATGACTTGAATAGATCAGGTAAGTTGAAACGTAACTATTCTTTCTGCAAATCTGCTCCTGAAGGCTGGTATGATGGAGATCCAGCGGACGAAGAAGAGGCAAAACTCCAAAGGCAAGATGCGAACTGGGATATGTAGTTCGGAAGAAAAAATGGAGGGCGGAAGAGGACTAGAGACAGGAAGATCTGAAACTTCGGTGGAAAAAATAGAAGGAGAAAGAAAACCAAGGGAAATATCAGAGGAAAGGGTAGAAGGAGGTTAAGTAGGTATAAGAAAGAGAGAATGGGACAGGCGCATGAGGTCACCGTACTAACATGTAAAAAGAACCCCTGCAACTTCTTACCCCAAAAATGAAGGCACCGAAACGGGAGCAGAGTGGTCAGGATACCTGGGAACTCCTGTAAGGAAGGTAAGGTAATCAAAGGGACTGAAAGAGGCGGAGTAAGAAAAGCGGCGAGCGCCGTGATAGAAAGTGAAAGTAAACAATGTCAGAAAACACCCAAATACTGCGAGCAGGAAAAGGTAACAACAGCAGACAGATAGGCTGGAAGAAATGAGCTCAGGAAGAAACGCTATGGAGGGCTTTCAGGAAGAAACGAAGTAAGGCTGGAACTACGAGACAACCAGAGAGCGAGGAAACCGCAACACAGTTGCAACGCACTGAGGGGGCGTGGCTTCCCTGCATTTAAAGGGGAAGAGATACATAGTTGCAGAGAGAAAGAAACAGGACTAGCGGAGTTTCCACCGGGACCACATCTTCCATGAACCTCCTTTCATGACAGAAGGGCCTGGGAGGAGACAGGAGAGGTAGAGACTGAAGCAGGATTGGCCAGCACCTTGCAGATTTGAAAGAGTTTGTCCTAGTTGTTAAATGCTGCAGAGACGCGGGCCTGGATGTGAGCCCTCTTCTTAGTGAGGACAGAGAGTCAGTATTGCCTTTGGAGCAGGCAGCAGGTCAGTTTGTCAGAGGATCTACAAGATACCAACCCTCTAAGGCACCCTACACTTGTGTTTAAGGGTTTTAAGGGTGACAAAGTCTGAGAAATATCAGGAGTTCCAATTGTCTTTAGGCTTCATGAGGATCCTCATGACAGGGGCAAGTACATCAAGCGTGTCAGAGATAGCAGAGTGGAGCATGGAAAGGGCTGTGTCAGGGGGTGAGTCAGCCAGAGGTGCTGGAGGGGGAGAGAAAGGGGGGGTGAAAACTTCAACTGACACACGCTTCATGGGTTGAATAACTGAGAAGGTGGGTGGTAGTTTAAGGGTAGGTTTGGCCTGAGAGGTAGAGAGAGAGAGATGAGAGGAGAACGTGGTCCCCCCAGGAGAGAGAAATGGTGAGAGGGTTAGAGAGGGGGAGAGCTGAGGATATCAGAACATCGAGAGTGTGCCCTGCAGAGTGAGTCGGGCCAGAGAGTAGAATAGATTGTAAAGGTCATCATATCCTGGGTGTTAGTCTTAGCAGTGCACGGTGGTGGTGCGAGTTATGGTTGCTTAGCTTTCCATAACTGGCGAATTTCTGGGGTTTTTCGGTTTTACCTGTAACTATAACGTCCCTGTAACAACATTTTTTCATTGAATTTCATAGGTTTTTACTAGTGCAACTTAACCATTACGTCCCTTTAACAAAGTTTTTTCATTGAATTTCATAGGTTTTACTAGTGCAACATAACTGTCCCTTTAACAAAGAGCTTTCATTAAATTGTATAGGTTTTTATTGGGGCAACTTGACCATAACGTCTCTTTAACAACGTTTTTTTCAGAGAATTCCATGGGTTTTTACCAGTGCATGGTATTTTCTTACAACTTACTAATATCATACTTATCCCGATATAGCAACATTTTTGTCCAATTTACAATGTTTCACCTCAAACTCTGCCATTTCCCACCTTCTAGCATCATTTTTAAATCTTCTATACTTTTTCCACTGTTTTTGCTGCCGTCGACCTCCGCGAACGTCTGACGTCACTGTGGACCTTCCGGACAGTGCCATGTGACCATACATAGACATAATACGTTTTTCCAACATTTCCATTAGCATTTTGTGTTATGCTAATGGAAATAATGTGGCGTTCATCCCCAGTTCCAGGGACTGGAATGGGGAATAACGGCCCAGCAGCCCAAGTTATCGACCCAAGCGAAGTGTGTCTGGCTTCGGAGCGTTATATATATATATATATATATATATATATATATAAATAAATAACGAGGGCTCTGGACCATTATCCTCCATTGCAGCGCTACAATGAGGGATAAAGGCCATTAGCACCCCTGGTTCCCAAAGCAGGAACCCAGGGTGCTAAAAAATAGATTTTTCTTCCGAGGCGTCCCGCTGTAGGAAGGAAAAACCTTTTCCAAGATGGCCACCATGGAAAGAGAAGGTGGAGCTCAGTACAGAGCCCCCTTCCCTTTCCATGCCAGCCTGCAGAAGGCGAAGTCAGAACACTATGACCATATTACCACGAGCACTTTTTTTTTTCCCTTTCTAACCTATCCTACATTCGAATAACTTTATTACATAGCCGGTCCCAGGTGGACATGGCCACTTTAACACCATTTTTCATCCCTCGAAGTCAAAGCCAGTGCCATATTGTCCAGGTCATGACCTTATACCATGACCCGGACAATCTGCCCACTGCCCATGGCCACAAGCTATACCTCAGTCACCAAATGTATATCACTATTTTTTGTACCCACATTATGACACTTGCCAAAAATAAAACACAGGCACATTTGCAAAACCATGCTTTCAGGTCCTTGCCAATGCTCCTTACACAAGTTTGCTTGAAATCCGCCCATGTTTTTTTTTCAAAAGTGTCAAAATGTAATTACATACAATAGTCATATAACTTAGCCCCCAACTTGACAAAATCCATTCAAACTTTACACAAACATTCAAGGTTGGGTCTATAATCTTTCATCAAATGGCAACAAAGTTATAAGCCATCTAAATATGTTGAGACCCCCTCTGATTTAGCCCCCTCTTGAGAAAATCCCACCACACTTTACGAACACTTTTATATCTAGATTTAAAATCGTTTTGCAAATCTTTGTGCAGATTCATCAAATGGCACCACATTTATAAGCCTTTGCAATATTTTGGGACCCCCCCTCTAATTTCGCCCCACTTTACAGAATCCCACCAAACTTTGCAAAGGATTTCAGTACCAAGTCTATAATAGAATTCCATAATTTCATGCAGTTTCATTGTGTGGTCCCAAAGTTATAAGCCATCCAAGAACTGCTCCCGAACATCTGAAGTGTCCCCAAACTTCACAGGGCTGTTTGCGAACATCCGGACCGTTCGCAGACTTTTACAGTGAAAACCACCAATTTTTTGGGTTCTTATGGCCATATCCTATCCCATCCACATCACCCCACACCTCCCCAGAGATTGCTTCATAAGTTTGACAAGTGTAATGTTGTGTTTTTTTATAGGTTTTTACTGCAATGTCCGCGGACAATGGCCGAAGCCCACGAATCCAACATGGTGGGCATTTCCAAAAATCTGACGTACTTCACGCTTTTCACCATCTAATCAGTGGCCACATCCAATGTCCTCAGAGATCACGTCACCCTCTAAGCCAATCGGATGTCTGCCTGCAGACCGAACAGGGAAATGGGTCAGCGGACCGAACCCAGATATCAATATTTTTTTACCTACATTTTGCCTGTTTTAAAAAAAAAAAAAACTGGGCTGATTTCCACCAAATTTACAAAAGCACGCGTTCAGAACCAAGCCGCCGCTCCTGCCGCAAATTTGGTGAAAATCTGTCTAGCGGTTTGGGCTGTAGGCATGAGCACATTTTTCGCCATTCAGTCTATGTCTATAG
Source organism: Ambystoma mexicanum (assembly GCF_040938575.1). Taxonomy (NCBI): domain Eukaryota; kingdom Metazoa; phylum Chordata; class Amphibia; order Caudata; family Ambystomatidae; genus Ambystoma; species Ambystoma mexicanum. Next base: position 389,927,320 of record NC_090929.1, on the reverse strand, counting down.
ATGTGCCCCCCTTAACAAAAGCTCACTTAACTTAGCAAAGATGTTCGGAGTGGGCCATATACTTTATTTGCAAAGTTTGGTGAGGATTCGTCCAAGGGGAGCGAAGTTATAAGCCGCCTAAAAAGTGTTCTTCCTATGAGATGACCAACTTAACCATACCTACAGGGCTGCTACCTGTAATATAAATGTATGTATATATGTATTTATACTGAGTCTTTATACCCTGAGTCACTTACAGACTTCCATGGGGTCCAAAATGCATACGACAACCCTCCATTGTGTTCTATTAAGTGCCTATCAGTACAGCCACATTAGATTCTGCTTCATATAAATTCTTGCTTGCACCACTAGATGATACTTTTAATTTGAACAGGGGTTGTGGTCACAGTCTTTAAATTGACTGTTGCATTTATCTGGCGGTGCAGAGAACTAGAGTCTCCTGTATCCTACTGCACTGGTTACCTCACACTTTGGAGATTACCTGGTGGGATATAAGCGTGGCACATGTTGGCAGGTCACTATGGTACACTTCTTAATTCCTCCCCCAGGATCTCTGATCTCCTATGCCCGCCTGTTGCTGTTCGAGTTGGGGCAACCAGTGTATGCTTTCTCCGACCCATCACCACCCCATGCAGTAGGCAATATAGCCAGCTCTTTTTTTAAAAAAAGTATTACACATTTTAGCTAGCTTGTTTTTCAGCAAACAGTTTAATCTTTCCCCATATCCCATTGGCTTGTGGGTGGTAGGCTACGCAGAGCTTATGTTTGATTCCCAATAATTTGGTGATTTGCTGAAAAGCTCATTTGCAAAATGAGGACTGTTTTTGGACCTCTGGACATCACATATTCCCCACCTCCGAAATACCTCTCTGATAAAAAATATGGCTGCATATTTTGCCTCAGCGTTTACAGATTGACCAGCCACAATCCATTAGGAAAATGGTCATACTCCTAAAGTCATGTAACGAAGGTTACTGCATCTGTTAGCCATGTCAATGAAATCAACATGGATTTTCTTGAAGGGCCTGAGGGGAAGGGCAATGTTGATTTCACAGTCCTTAATGTGTGGCAATGATTAAACATGTGGCATGCTGTACAATTGGCCACAAATGTGTCCACATGCTCAGATAGGGGTCAGAAAGAACCAATATTCACTGATATCAGCTGCAATGTGCTGCTTGGAGGCATGTTTGGGTAGCAAAGCTGTTCGCGGGTGATGGTCAACAATTCAAAAAGGCATCACTACTTTACCTGTAATATTCTGTCTCCACACCATGTCAGTGGGTGATAATGTGCACCCTTGTTTCACCCATAATGCTTTCTCTTGGGATGAAACTCTTTCTTGCAACTCTACAACGTGCGCCCTGGACATTGCATTGTATGATTCTTGGTAACTGGTCTTGTTGTACTGCTATGACAGGCGTTTTTCTTTCCAGTGGAAAGGGCGCCTAAGCTGCCTGTTTCGCGGCTGCATCTGCAGCTGCGTTTCCATGTGAAATTCGATCTGTTCCTCTGGTGTGCCCTGCACACTTCACAATTGCTAATTGGAGAGGATATTTCAAACCATCTATAAGTCTGTATAATAATGCTGCATGTTGAAATGGGGAACCATCCAATGTCCTGTACTCTCTCCTACGCCATCTTGACAGACCTGTAATGTTGATGTTACACATGCTGAGTCAGTGAAAATAGGGATGATGCCACCTCAAGCGCTTCTACAAGTGCAATGAGTTTGGCTGCTTGTGCTGAATAGTGTGAAGGTAATATTTTTTGCATTACTATCTGATATTCTTCTTCCTGTCCCTTCACATATCTTACCACTGCTGATCCGGTGTGCCTCGGTCCATCCTCCTGATCTATTTTTGATGACCCATCAATGTACAGCACTTCTCCTGTATTGAGTGCATCCTCATTCGCTCTACTGCTATCTTCAGTGGGCCCTTCATATACTGCACAGACGTGTACCTGATCTTGTTGTTCAACGGGGTTTGCTACAAGTGTTGCTGGATTCACAATGTGGCACCTAACTATGTTAATGGCTGGATTGGACAGTATCACCTCATAGCCTAGGGCTCTCTGTGTGGTGAGGGTTGACTTATTTCTTTCCATAACTGTGATACCTGCACACTCAAAAAATAATGTTACTGGACTTCCCGTTGTGGCAGATTTCGGAATTATAAATGCAACTGCTGCCAAAGCCTGCTCACATGGCAAAGGGCCTTGCATTTTCTGTTTGTGAGGTCTTTCTTGGCTTTTACTCTGCATTCCAAGCCAGGTTTGAGACCTTTGTTTTGCCTTTAGTGGGCTTTAGTCCTGAAACCCACCTCTGCCTCCAGTGTGTCTGGAAAGGCAGGATGTGAGAGAGGTTTCCGAAACTCCCCTGTCCTTTGTCTCTACGAGAGCATAAATGCAACTCATCCTGATTGACTGGCTGGCTGTCCTCTTAGGACAGCCCCCCTGCTGTGTGATTGACATACTAGGCTGCGCATGAATGGGAGAAACCTGCTTAAAAGGCAAGGGTTTTGGGACTAGAGTCAGAGTTGACCACTGGGAGAAACACTCCACGAAGAAACCGTGAACGAAGCTTGCTGCATACTCCTGGACCTTTGAATTGCCCGGCAAAGCCCTGCTGCTGTGCTGAAACTCCTTTTTCTAAATGACAAGAGAAGCTCCGGAAGGGACGACTTCTTCCTTGGGTTAGTGGGACCAATTAACCATAAACGCCACTGGACCATCTTCCCCAACTGGCTGTACTTCTTTGCTGCTGCAAGAACTGAGTGCCAGGGGCCGAGAAATCCCTAGTCGAGTGGAAGGTCTGCAGTCCAGCCAGAAGCTCCAGGAGTCTCCTAAGGACCATCCAGAAGCAGGACGATCAGAGTTCGAATACCCTCACCAGAGTGCAAGACTCAAGGAGTGAAGGAAGCCCAACCGGTATCCGAGATCCGTGGTGGTGCTATTTACCGCGCGCTGAAACCGCAAAGTGCTTCGGATCTGAAAAGAGCCCATAGCTGGCGACGACCTCCAAAACGCTGCCTCAGGAGTCTTCCAGACGTCCTCCCTCTTGTCCTCACGACTGAGGCTCACAAACCCAGGATCTGCATCACTGCAACAGGACAGTATCCAGCTGGACCACACTTCTTCAAACCAGAGGTACTGTTTAGACTTGGGGTACTTACCTCATTGTCTCCTAATCTGTGCTCTTCTCAGTTGAGCCTTGCAATGGCTACTTTTGTTGGAGTTGATTACAACTCTGCTTTTCACAAGTGTAACAGCTTGTGACCCTACAAGTGATTTCTACAAAACTCTCTAACTTTGTGCAAGTCTTTTATTATCTAAGAAGGGCCTCAGCTCCATAGGCTGTATTCCAATTGACTTTGGCTATCCTGGCTCCCTGCAGACTCTTCTAGTCCATTGACTTTGATATTTATGTCCCTCAGAGATTGTAACTTGTTTTTAGACTGTTATTGCTGCGAAAGGTTTGCCTCTACTTAATTGGAAGATTTCAGTATACTCACATGCTCTTAGAACCTTTTTAACCTTTTTACCTTCCTTTAACCTTTCCTTTCTGCAACCTCAGAATCTGCAAAGTATAACTAGTGATTTATAAATGCCATTACTGTCCTTGTTAATGAAGTCACCTGTGGGTGTAGGAATTGTGTAATAAGCATATCCAAAGAGTATCTACTAACAGATGCTGATTCTGAAAATTATTTTTAAAGTATATTTGATTGTTTCATAACTTGCCCTTTTTTAAGAACGCTTATTTAAAAATTGATGTTAAATAAATAACTATTTATAACTGAAACCTTGAGTGTAAGTGTTACTTGGCTACTTGTATTTGCGAATTACATTGATACAGCTCACATTTACCCTTCTTGAGATAGGTCTGGCTGCTCAGTCACACTACCAATTTATGTAGTACAGACCTATTCCAAAAGGTGGGTTACCTAATACCTAGCGGATACGTTTTGTGTAGTCTCACACAGAGTTACTGCACCAATTCTTACCAGTCTTAGGTTCTGACTCTGCTTGGGGCATATACTTGCGATTTGTATATCCCACAGCAGGATTTACAGAATATGTCCCAAGCATGGACAGGGCTGTCGGCTGCGCAGGTGTTGGAACCTCTGCCGAATTGGTGCTCTCTTCTGGAGGGGGCAGGACTAATGACTGCAAAGGCATTGGGGCCTGTACCGCACAGGTGATTTCCCTTGGAAGGGGCAGGCTGTGGTCACACTAGGTGTATTATCCCTTTTTTCAATTCTACTCTCTGATTCCCCCTCTATTTCATCATACAACTTCCATAACTCTATTATACTCTGCCTCTTCTTTAATTCTTTGCCGTTATAAATTGACAATACATGCGTATACATGAGCTCAATGATCGGAATATGAATACTATGCATGCCTTCCAAAGGCTATGCAGTAAAAATTTTCCCTCTGTCCCTGTCACCTATTCATTGTGATACTTGAGAATGTTGTCTTTATATGTCAGGAGGTCTTTACACATATGTGCACATTCCTTTACAAAAAATCACAACAACGTAATGGCCAGCAACAAATAATCCGAGCCCCAATAAGTCCCCCTCCCCCAAATTCTTCTTCCACTCGCCACACATACACCAACCTACTTTCACCTTAAATCAAACAACACCGTTCTATCTACAATTCATACAAAAAAACAAATGTCACCACTTATGTCCACAATTGTTTATTTTTTCTCCTATAGCCCCTTACCTCAGGACGGTGGGATACCGTCCTCTCCACTAAGGAACTTCCCACTTCTTTTTCTAAGCAGCGCTGCCCTGCCCCCTCTATCTCTCGGGGGATGTTTCACTTCAATATTTCTTCATTATTACTACTATTACTTCTGTGATGATACCGCTCCCCTCTGTAGGTGCCTTCTTCTCTGTTTGGCTCAGGAGGATAGCTCAGGGGCAACATGCTCGCCTTGGAAGCAAGACGACACAGAGCACCACAGGTTCGATCCGCGGGTCCGTGCTTAGAAACCTCTGGTTATTAAGCATGTTATAAATCACCTATCATATCATATCACATCAAAATTAAAAGAACAAAGAATATACACCATGTGGTTCACTCCCTCACACACGCCTTACTCATTCCAATAATCACTCTGCCATTTGTTGTTCTTTCTGTGCACTCTCGTTCTGTTTGTTCTTCTGAGGACCACTGATGCTGTATCGCCCCCTCAAAGAGCATGCACACCTGGCGGCAGCGCCAAACCTACAATGATCAGGCAAGCCTTCGAATAGTCCAGTGCTTACAGGCCTTTGTGCGGTCTGTGCAGTTTCTGTTATCTTCAAGGAAAGCGCTGCTAACCAGGGTGATGCGGCGGAGGAGCTCCTAGCCCCTCAGATTGGCCTGGATTCATGTCACCGATCACCAAATGTAAGGTAGGCCCAAAAACACATTTAGTCAAAAATCTATCCAATGAGCCAATAATACTGCATGAGCAACAAGAAAAACAAATGTTTATTAAATGCAGCGTCGGCCAGGAACAATTAAAAAATGTTATCATTATATGGCATTTTTTATAGGAATGAGTGACATCATGTTTGTGACAATGTTTCGAGATACATGTAAATTCATATACACTGTTTGGACACTGGCTGCTACCCATGTAGAAATCTATACAATACCTAGCCCTATTGGCTTATTCTATTCCCCATGTCTACTCTAATGAGCTCCTCTTGAAAATTACCTAATCATCAGGTTATCCAGTTTCTCCATACCTAATTGATTGTTGTAAATTCAAACATTTTGCAATATACAAATCAGTTTCCCATTGGCTGTCCCACCTTCGAGTGTTTCATGGTAATATCTTCTTCCCCTTTGATTTGACCAATCATTTTGTGGGGTGTAGACAGTGTGGGAATAAAAATAAATACTTCATCACTTTGTCATGCGACCCAAATGTTGGCACCATCTTATCGTTCTCAGCCTTGTGACTGTACAAATGACATTTCATATTGGGACTTCTCTTCGGAAACATGCTTCACCTTCTGGGACAAATCCTTCCTTTCCAATCATGGGAACACACAACCTCCTAAGAGACACTTCTTGAATACTGCTCAAAGTCTGTGTGCAAATCTTGAATACGCATTTATGTGTGGGTGGGTGTTGGTTCGTTTTGGTTCTTGTGAATATATTTGTTTCAGAGCGGTATCAGAACACTTAATATACCTCCAACCCTTCCCTGGTCCCCTATCATATTCCCTACATTGCTCAGCGCCTCCTTGCCTCTGTGGACCTGAACTCTTGTTTCTTATATTCTTAGTCAAAGTACCACTGTTGCTTGGTGCTTGTAGCTTCAGTCTTAAGTGGGCATTTTCTGCTGGGGGCAGTGTGTGTCTTCTGCCTGATCAACTTTGACAGGTGCGCATCTCAGCACATTACCTTGTTCTCACCAAACTATAGCCTTCAGTTTATAAGCTCTTTAATCAGTCAATACGTGCAGACAGCAGGCACCCCCTTTAGAGGCAGGCTCCAACTGACTGCCATAGAACATGCAGTGAAACAAAACATTCTCAACAGAATTGCATGACATCACAGTTGCTCTGTTCTGTCAAAACCACAACTGAGGCATAAATTACCATTTTAATAACAATAAGAAAAGTATGAAGTAAAGTTGTAGTGATACACGAAATTGCAACCTTGCCAATCAGGGCTTTAGATGACAGCATTAGCCGCTGAAAGCCAATAGTGTATTCAAAGTATGTGCTAAAAATGCTGACAGTAGTCTGTTGTAGCACTTCCATTATGCAGTAGTGAGCTACAAGGAATATGCAGGCCTAGTATGAAATAGGTCACATTATGCATTGTTGATAGACAGGCAGGGAGAGGGCCCCTAGCTCTGTAGCTAATAGGTATTTTTGGAGTGTTTGGAACATCATGGCACCTATATAGCGCTTAGATAGCCAGTCTTAAGCGCTATAAACACTAAGCTATGAGTGCATGCCTTTTAGAGCTTGCAGATGGGGTTAATACATCCCTGCTTCCCTTAGAATATTCAGCCTCACTAACGGTAGCCCTGGCTCCAAGCTAATCTTCCTTTTCTCTGGGAAGGTACTGATAAGACATTCCTCAGCCTTCGCAGATGGGAACCAGGGAGGGGTAGGAGCGAGCAGGGAGCCTCTCAGAGAGAGTTGGGTTTGAGATCGTCCTGTGGACTTGATTCATGCACGGTCAAGTGCCCGGAATTGGCTCTGACGGTGTCCTCCAGCATTGTTTTTCTGAGCGGGGCTTGTTTTTACAGCTAGCTTATGAAAAGCCAAGGTCTCCCAGTGCTGATTAAAGGGACGTAAGACTGTGTTTCTCTATGTTTCTCTATATTTCTCTATATTTCTCTATGTTTATCTAAGTTCCATGTTTCACTATATTTTGCATTGCTCTATGTTTTATGCTTTGTAATATTCTTTAACTTGAATCCCAAATGTATATGAAATTCACTGCTTAGAATAAATATGCTAAAACTTTGAGGGTGTCATTTGTCACTAGCATGAGATCACTGCTCAGCACAATAGAACCTGTATTTTGGGCTGAATTGGGTATTTTTGCTCTCAAAGGGCTGGTCCCGAGGAAGATTTTGCCCATATCAAGACATTTGGTGGCAGCGGTGGGATTTGTGAAGAGCAGTGCCGTGCTGTGACATGACAAATTGTGTGAGAGAACACAGTGTAGAGTGAAGAGCAGGCTGTCGCATTTCCTTGGTGGTCTCACTGCAGCTCTGAGACTTCAAAAGGCAGCAATGTTGTGTCGGCTTGCCGTGGCCGATAGCTTGTGTGGTTAAGACTCCCTTCAGTAAATCAGTCGTGACTGACTTATTGCTTGGGATGGAGCCAGGGAGTACAAGGCGATAAACAAGCGGGAAATGGCTTTGTTTAAAGCACTCCGATGAATGGTCAAGAAAGATGTATGCTCAATTAGAAAAGAATTTTATCATGCGGTTTCCCCAGTTTAAAGTTGTAATTTGGAATGCATAGTGAGACGGAGTTCTCATCTCTATTCTGTCATAAGGGCAGGGAAAAATAATTGCAAGGATTTGACATGCAAATTGTGAATAGTGATTTAACCATTGACTCAGCCCCAGTGTGCTAGCGAGTGGGGGCTGTAATGTTCGGAGGCGAAGGTTCGCTTTTTTGATGTATGCTTTTGAAGTGTTGGCATTCCTGAATAATGAGGGGAATAAGCCATGCTTAGGAGAATGAGTAACATCTGTGCTGAGAGCCTAAAGGGTTTGTGTTTTTCTTTTGGCAACTGTAGATTCCATGTGCTAGTGGGGGCGAATTCTGTTTTAAAGGAAACACATTAAAATGGTTATATTGCATTTTAAGCTGTGCCATGCTTTTAATGGGTGAGAGACTCACTTAAAAAGAAAGTGAGTGAATGTTATTTGGATTTTCGATTTTTGTGTATTGATTTGAATTTGCAGAATCAGTTTGCAATGGTTTGGGGGGAAAAACAATTTATATTTTTCTAAATTGCCCCTGGAGTATTTTTAACTGTTCCCATGCTATGCCATGGATTTGTGCTGTTGCCTTATAAGTGATGCATGATTTGGAAATAGTGACCTGTTGACTGTGATACATGATGAAAAAATGTTGTTGACACATTAAACAGCCCACAAGTAATATAGAGTGTGGGTTGCTCTTGCAGGAAAACAGTGCAGAGAGCTGCAGTAAACTAAACATGGCATTTTTATTTTTTAAATGCACTGAAATAAGTGGTTATATTTTGGCAATGGTACAACAGAATGAAAAATCTGTGTGTGATAAGATAGCACAAAGATTTAGTGGGTTGTGGGTTCATTTGAAAAATCGCACTGTAAATTGGAGTGAATTTGTGAAGCTAAACTACAAGGTTACAAGGAAAAAAAAAACGTATGCTTTTAAATGGGACATTAATCAGTTTAAAACAGGCAAAAAGACGCTTTGACATTTTGCAAAATTACATGGAGTAGAATCTGATGACAAGAAAAGTGCCTCTTTTGAAAATAAGAGTCTTGCTGTGTGTGCAGAGCTTGTGCCTTGAAGCTGTCTTGGGCGAGGTGCGCGAAAGGAAGGCAAACAAAAGCAGAATGCAGCACTTCTGTTTAGTGAAATGATGCTTTTCTGAGTTGCTGGACAGAAACAGTACAAGAAAGAGTTAATCTGGATGAACTGTCTGAAACGAGTGCCTTTCCATTGAAGCCGCCACAGTGTAAGAGTTATAGAGCAAAAAGAGATAAGCTGCGTGCTCATGGCGCTGCCAGGTGCACACGAAAGATAAACAATGACATTCCTGCATTCCTGAGGAAGGAGGTGCAAAGACAGAGAACTGTTCAGAAGTAAAGAATTTGCCCATGAACACTGTGGTAGGGAACAAAGGCATGCAGGATGGCAGACGGGCACATCACATCTGAACATTTACCTATGCATCTGTGAATGGGCCAAGAAAAGACAGCTGCCCATTCCAACAGACATTACTGTGCAAACCGCATTCCCATGTGATGTGATGTGATGTGAAGTGAAACGCTATTGCTGTGCAAGCTGCATTCCAATGCTCCATGTGATGTGAACTGAAGTAAAGCGCTGTGCACTGGAGAAGAAACCTCTAGGTGCTTTGAGAAGAGAAAATACACATCTGGCAAACTGCAAGCTACATTGCCAGGGATGGAGTAACTGACAAAGACATTATGGCATTCCAGATGGAAGCAGAACTGACAAAAGTGCTTAGCCGTTTTGCAAAAGACAACATGCAGAGCGGGGCTTTGAAGTATAACATGAACACTGCACATTAGCCATGATCCAGAAGCCTCATGGCTTAGTGCAAGAATGAATGATTTGTTGAAGCAACAAAAGAAACTGACTTAGACTGTTGCACTCAAAGGGGTAGTCCAAGAAACAGCAAACCCCCTTTGAAAAAAATGACAAGTGAAAAAACCAGAGGCTTGAAAGACACTGCCTGTATGGGGAAGAATAAACAAAGCTGCTGCTTGTACAACTGTAGGCGGTATTGGACTGAAGGACTTTACCTTTGAAAAATGGAGTGATGCCAGCAGGGCAAACTAAATCAAGATCATGAGACACTGGAAGCAAGTTGGCGCCTGGCATTGGTGATCGCTTTGGTGAAAAAAGAAAAGCATTGTGCGACCTGGGTACTTATTATATGGCTTTTGTAAAAGCACAGATCAGTCTGAGGTACCATTGACCAACTATGATCGCATTGCACAAATGAGTTTGTAATTAGGCAGTTACACCCCGTATGGTTGAGTGTAAATAAGCCCCCAGAAACATGCAGAAGGGTAATAAATAATTGCAGTAGCAATGACAAAGTGTGTAGTTACCTGATGAGACTTTTTTGAAGATGGGGGTGGTATTATGGGAAGGGGTGGATAACGCTGATATTGAAGTTTTGATGACATCCTAACATGAAGAATAATGATATTGGACTTTTGATGAAATCCTAACATTTCTGTTTGTATTTTGCCTAGGCAAATAACCAAGAAATAGATTGGGGGGTAGACGTGTGCAAATGCCGGGTGACACTGATCAAGGAAACAGACGCATTCTCAGAGAAAGCGAGCCACTGCGACATGCTATTTCAACTTTAAACGTGCCCTGCACCGCACTCAATGCTGCAACCTGCGAAAGGTGTCCAACAGAGTAATAACTTCTGCTGAACTGGCACGGTGCAGACTTGGCTAATTATCAAATATTTGATGCTACACATTCAAATGATTCAGTTGCTGGAAATAACTTAAATGACATGGTTTGCCCTTTCTTGTTTAAAGGACTATGGACAATGAGTTGTGGACTGTAACATCATGCACCACAAACAGCTGTGTGACACAGCAATTGAATGCTAACACATTGAAAAATGATTTCTAAATGCACTGTTGAGATGAATCTAAAAAAACGAAATGGTTTTACTCTTCCAACTGAATTGCTTTAACCAGAGATGTTTTGTTTTTTTTTTGAAAAAAAAAAAATTCTACGTTGCACGTAGGCAGGAAAATGATTTATGAATTGTTGGGGCAGCAGGATTATGCAAGCAGGAGTGTAATTTATTTTGAAATAAGATGAGTGCGCACATCAAAGTCACCTGTGCGTAGGTTAAGATTCTTAATTGAAGTAATGCTGCCAAGTGTGTGAGCTCTAATTTGAAATGGTAATCTTTGAAACACTGGATACTTTTACAGCCAGCTTAAGGCAGGTAAATGAAACCATGACTGACTTGATGTTTGATTTTATGACACAGAGTGTGACACGGTTTTTGTTAAACCAACCAGTTTCATGTTTTTGTGGGGACAGCTGTCTCCAGCACACTAATGCAAAGAGTCACCTTTTGATTGTAGACATTTGGAATAATTCTTTGGAAAAGCGCTACAAATGAGTATCCACATGGAATTGCTAGCGTACTGGCCTGGCACATTGTCGGGCATCTTTTGTCACTGAATGGATACGATTTGTTTAATTTGTTTAATGTGATGTTTTTCTGACCAAGAACTGCAGCGAGTGTTCTCGCCAAGATTTTATGGACTATAACTTGACTAAATACATTTTTATACCATGGTGTGATGAAACAGCCACTGCCGGATAGTAGTATGGTGTTTGTGGCTAAAACTAATATTGTATATGGTAGATATCCCACTTGAAGAAGGGTATTCTCCAAGTCACAATAGGTAGACACTGTGAACGTGTTAGATTTTCCAGTAGTAAGGCAACATGTAAATTGTAGGCTGGTAATGCACACCTCCATTATTACAGTGATACACTTAGACATAGATTTATCATGAGGCAATGTTTCCTTAGTACTACCAAGCTGCTACAAATGGAGTCCATTTCTATGGCCCATCACTAGAGTGCGCATAGCTAGGGAGCTAGATTCTTTAATTGCAGGAGCTTTATATGCTTGTGACATAGAAACTGTGCACAATAAGCTAGCCACTATGGGTTCTGATGCCAGCTCTGCTATAGAACTTCTGGCCTGGTGGGGCCCATTGATACGCCCAACACTGCTACAAGTATTGACAACCACTGAAGATGGCAGAATTTTAGGTATGAAGACATTTTTGTCTGCCATAGGGCAGGTCAACAAGACTGCTAAATACACACGATGCATTGTATGGCAAACATTGTTTGATCAGCAGGTGTTGGCTTTTTACTGGGTGGGGGCGACCATCCTCCACACACTGGCACGCAGAGCTACAGTTACCAGCATACATATGGATTGAATTGCTTGCTTTTGATTGCATGAATAACACATGCCATGCTTTGATGTAAATTAGTAGAATTGTTTTTATTTAGATAACCTGGTGCCCATGGGTTCCCCTTGTTCACGAAATTAGATGGTTTCTGGGTGGGTTCCACATACATGGGGGAAGTGTCTAGTCACACAGCCCACAGTTACGCTTGAATGCCCTGGGATCAGGGGGAGGTAGGCCCTTAGAGTGAAAGGCTGCCAGGTTTTAGAATTGGTAACCATACATAAATGCAATAGTGCATTGTAGATTAGACTACACTGGATTGCCTTGACATTTTAACTGCATGCTGCTTTTTAACTGACAATCAGTTATACAAAATTGATTTAGGTATTTTTGTGTAGGCCAGGTTTTGGCTAGAGTAAATGTCCATGTTCACTTGGTGTAGGTATTTTTTTTGTGTAGGCCAGGTTTTGGCAAGGGTATATGTCACTGTTCACTTTGTGTACATTTTTGTTTAGGTAGTGTTTTACCTTGCATGCCACGCTAACTAACCGCTAGAAGGTAGTTTGCTTAAACCTCTTGCAAAGCCCCAAGGTCTTTATCACTGCACTAAATACTATATTGATAGGTATTAGTCAGCATTTGTCGCACAAACGTTGAATAGGGGTGGAATGTAGTGATACACGAAATTGCAACCTTGCCAATCAGGGCTTTAGATGACAGCATTAGCCGCTGAAAGCCAATAGTGTATTCAAAGTATGTGCTAAAAATGCTGACAGTAGTCTGTTGTAGCACTTCCATTATGCAGTAGTGAGCTACAAGGAATATGCAGGCCTAGTATGAAATAGGTCACATTATGCATTGTTGATAGACAGGCAGGGAGAGGGCCCCTAGCTCTGTAGCTAATAGGTATTTTTGGAGTGTTTGGAACATCATGGCACCTATATAGCGCTTAGATAGCCAGTCTTAAGCGCTATAAACACTAAGCTATGAGTGCATGCCTTTTAGAGCTTGCAGATGGGGTTAATACATCCCTGCTTCCCTTAGAATATTCAGCCTCACTAACGGTAGCCCTGGCTCCAAGCTAATCTTCCTTTTCTCTGGGAAGGTACTGATAAGACATTCCTCAGCCTTCGCAGATGGGAACCAGGGAGGGGTAGGAGCGAGCAGGGAGCCTCTCAGAGAGAGTTGGGTTTTTTCCATGAGCCAGTTGCACAGGGAAAGTTCTGGAACTGTGCGTCATGGTGACTGACAGCACGAGATTATAAAATATCCATGCACACATGACTCGGTGGGAGATCGTCCTGTGGACTTGATTCATGCACGGTCAAGTGCCCGGAATTGGCTCTGACGGTGTCCTCCAGCATTGTTTTTCTGAGCGGGGCTTGTTTTTACAGCTAGCTTATGAAAAGCCAAGGTCTCCCAGTGCTGATTAAAGGGACGTAAGACTGTGTTTCTCTATGTTTCTCTATATTTCTCTATATTTCTCTATATTTCTCTATGTTTATCTAAGTTCCATGTTTCACTATATTTTGCATTGCTCTATGTTTTATGCTTTGTAATATTCTTTAACTTGAATCCCAAATGTATATGAAATTCACTGCTTAGAATAAATATGCTAAAACTTTGAGGGTGTCATTTGTCACTAGCATGAGATCACTGCTCAGCACAATAGAACCTGTATTTTGGGCTGAATTGGGTATTTTTGCTCTCAAAGGGCTGGCCCCGAGGAAGATTTTTCCCATATCAAGACAAAAGTATACACCAGAACAGTGAGTAAATAAACCAAATCAAATAACTGAAAACTGTCATGGCCACTGGTCATGGGCCAGTAACTTCACATCCTGCAGGGTCCCAATGGACCCAGTCTTAGCACCTTTGGCACCAAGCTCATTATAACGTGTGCTTTGCACACAGACTGTTGAAGACACGTGCATCTGGACAGGGGGGGGGGTCCTAGTAATGCATGGAAGGCACATGCAGCAGGCAGGAGGAGTGGCAAGGTGGGGCCTCAGGGTGGGGCCTAAAGGGAGTGGCTGGGGCCAGGATATATTAACCGGCCCCACCCACATGCTGGCGCTTCGCGTTAGTCTGCTAGAGCAGCGTAACGCTTACCGCCGTTCAGAAGACCGTACCTGTTTCAGCACGTGTATCCTCAGACTATGGAACCCTCCAGCATCTTACCTTGAGTCAGCCACGCAATCGCTGGGAGCACTGCCACCACTTCACTTCTGCAGCTACGCGCGCATTTTACCTGAGTCAGCTGCATCATCGCTGGGAGCGCTACCACCGCTTCACTTCTGAAGCTACACGCGCATCTTACCTGAGTTAGCCGCATCATCGCTGGGAGCGCTGCTATCGCTTCACTTCTGCAGCTACGCGCGCATCTTACCTGAGTCAGCCGCATCATTGCTGGGAGCGCTGCTATCGCTTCACTTCTGCAACTACGCACGCCTCTTACCTGAGTCAGCCGCATCATCGCTAGAAGTACTGCTATCGCTTCACCTTCTGCAGCCACGGGCATATCTTACCTGGATCTGCAGCCCCTCTAGGGTGCCGCCCGGCATCCTTACCAGTCCCGAACTTCCATCAACACGTGATCTTCTTCCAACGCACCATCCTCGAGGATCTTCATCTCCGGTCGCCTGTAGGAGTTCGGAAACCGCCCATCAAGCACTGATCAGCTGCACCTGCAAAGGGAAAGGAAAAAATAGGTTAGCACTTGCATAGACTTTCATACTCTAAGCAGCGAGCTTCAGGTAGAGGCCACTTATCTCTGGTCGCTCCTCCGGAGCAGACTTTGTCATCATACGTTCCAAGGTCATCTTCATACCTAAGGGAGAGAGAAAGGACAATATAGGGTTACTGGCAATAATCATGGAGGAATATTAACACAATCAATACGAACAATAATCATACCTACAAAACTTACCTTCAAGAAAGAATGGTCGCAGCCCGTCTGGACCTTCAAGTCAAGGACCAATGACGCAACTGGGTCCAGCAGGACGGAGAGCTCCTCTTTCAATCAAAACAGGTGAGCCTGCATGGGCAAACTCTTGCTCACAACCTTTTGGCATGAAAGGGTTGACGGGAATCCCGATGTCACCACGCCATTTTCATCGTCTCTAATCCTCTCTCAGGAGGAGAACCAGTATCCTGGGTCCTCAATAATGCACTGGCTGGGGGAAAGAGCTGATCTATGGGAGCCGGGTCCAGGGAGGGCTCCAACCGCGCCCCAGCGTCCCCGCGGAGCCCAGGTGAGCGTAACAGAACTCGAAGCCTCTCTGAATCTCTGCATGGGCGTTATGTATGCTTCAGAGACTGACCAGTTGGCCCAGTTGTTGGGGGAACTACGAGCTGAAGTACATGCCTCCAGACAAGACACTAATCCGTTAAGAAGGGATCTTATTGTTGCACAGGAAAGAACCGACGAACTGGCAAGGCAGGTACTTCAAACACATGCGGGGCAAGTCCTGTTACCTGGAATTGCCCCGACCCCTTTGCCACCATCACCACCAGTGCAAGTGGTGCTCCCAGGGGCTGTACCATTGGCTCCACCCGAACGGTTTGCCGGCGACCCCAACAAATATGCGATATTGGTGAATCAGTGTCGCCTGTACTTTATGTGCCGTCTAGGGGCTTTCCCGAACGACAGTTCCAGAGTGGCCTTCATACTTTCGTATTTAGGAGGCAGTGCTGCAGACTGGTCAATACCATTGGTTGATCAAGATGACCCAGTACTCCACAACTTTGTGGGGTTCCAACAGGAAATGGAAAAGTTGTTTGCGAGACACTCCCATTGACAAGCTCTGGATAATGAACTATTGTCTCTAAAACAGGGAAATCAGGGATTATTGACATATATAGCCACCTTTAATTGCCTCAATACACAAACCAACTGGCCCGAAGAAAAAAGGGCCACATTATTCTATCGAGGACTGCGTGGGGAATTAAAGGATGTACTAGCCCAAGTGGTCAATCCTCCTGAAGGTTGTACAGAGTACATTAATCTAACATTTCAACTGGATCTTAGATTACAAGACCGGAAATTAGATCACACGAGAACTGAAGGGAGAACAGTCTACATGCGAACCAGGGATAACCACGTCAAGGCCCATGAAGCGGCTGAACCCATGCAAATTGGGGGGTTATGAGCCCCCATATATAAGGCAGAGAGGGAAAAAGGGAGGCAACAACAGCTTTGTGGCAAGGCTGGACACCTTCTGCGAGATTGCCCAACAAAACCCCCCAGGAAATCTGTAGGTGCAACAGACAATAACGTTAACGAGTAAGACCAGGTTTCGGCTCCAGAAAAGTCCAGCGCCCGACAAGGGTAGGGGTCCCCTTGTCGAGCGAAATAAAGAAAGCAGTTCAGACCTCACACCTAGTCATTCTGGTAGTTATAGTCCACCCTCAGCAACCATCAAGGGTACACGCCTTGGAGGTTATATATCGACAGTGGAGCAGTTGGCAACTATATTGATCAGGATCTAGCTGCACGAATAGGCCTTCCTCTTCAGCATAAATCGCAGGTGGAAAACGTAACTGCAGTGGATGGCTCTCAACTATCCTCTGGACCAGTAACGCAACACACCGAAAAAGTTATGCTGATATGTCAGGACGGTCATCAAGAAGACATCTCTTTTGATCTTATTGGAGCACCACAGTTCCAGATGATCCTAGGAATGCCGTGGCTGGAGACCCATAACTCCAGAATAGACTGGAAAACACAAGTGCTGACCTTTCTGCAGGAATGCGCCAAAACCTGTTATCCTAAGAACTTGGAGAAACCCAAATCCAAAGCAAAGGCACTTCTGGCTCTTGCGAGCACCTTACCCCCAGAATATCTGGACTATCAGGACATATTCCAAAAGGAACAAGCAAATACGTTGCCCCTGCATAGACCCTATGACTGCCAGATCGACCTGATACCCGGGGCCCAAATCCCTTGCAGTCGACTATATGCCTTGACAGAGCAAGAAAATCAACACCTACAAACTTACCTAGATCAGTATCTGGCAAACTGATTTATTTGTCCATCTAAGTCCCCTGCATCATCAACGCTCTTCTTCGTGCCCAAGAAGGAAGGAGACCTCAGAACGTGCATCGATTACAGGGCTTTGAACCAAAATACGGTTAAAAATAGGTATCCTCTATACCATTCGTCCTAGAACTACTCGACCAGGTAAAGAGCGCTCGGATCTACACGAAGCTAGACCTCCAGGGGGCTTATCACCTCATACGAGTTAAAAGTGGCAATGAGTGGAAAACAGCATTTAGGACCAAATATGAACTTTTTGAGTATCAGGTGATGCCCTTCTGGTTATGCAATGCACCAGCGGCATTTCAGTTCTTTATGAACAATGTACTCCACAAACTATTGGATGTCTATGTTCTTGTATACATTGAGGATATCCTCATCTATTCACAGTCCAAGGAAGATCATGTGGGCCATGTATGAGCTGTGTTGGAAAAGCTCTGCCAGCACCGATTGTTACCAAACTGGCAAAATGCTCCTTTGACGTCACAGAGGTCGAATTTTTGGGATTTATGCTTACTCCACAGGGTGTTCGAATGGACACACGCAAGATTGAGGCTATCCTCAAATGGCCTTCCCCGACCTCCACCAAAGGGGTACAAAGCGTGTTGGGATTTGTTAATTT